>NC_071549.1:1717500-2317500 GCF_026979565.1 Vidua chalybeata | reverse complement strand
GAGGAGCAGCTGCTCACACCACCATGTGTTTACACCCTGTTTTGCCTCTCTCTGTGAGTGGTGCTAAATTAATCTAAGACACCTGTAACAGCAATAGGTTCTAAGTGCAATAATTACCTGTATGCTAACGTATGCCCTATTTACATTCCAGTATATTCTGCTCAATGTGTTGTGACACTGCATTTAATAAGTGGAGCACAAGGTGCTTTATAGACCAGGGCTATGCATTTATCAGCTTTCTGCTGTGGTTATCAATGAAATCATTAAATAATGAACAGATTGGCTCAGCTCCATGAAATTACAATCTTCAGTCCCATACATTCTGTAATTTCTGCTGTGTGTGCTGGGAGGCTGCATGGGCTCCTCTGACTACAAGCACCAAATCTGGGAGAGTTGCTGAGAGAAGCTGGAGTTTGCTGCATGGCAGAGCAGAGGTTTGGGATTTTCATTCAATGACCTTCTCCATGCCTGGGCAAGTAAAGCTGCAGCCCCATTGTCTAAGCTCTATTTTAGTAACAGTTTTACCCTCAGCAGTCTTTGCTGCCTTTTTCAATGGATGTAGGAACCTTCATTCTAATGCCAGAAAAAAACACCCTGGAGAATTGTATTTTACAGAATCCCAGAATGGTTTGGGTTGGAAAGGACCTTAAAGATCATCCTTGCCATGGCAGAGACACCTCCCACCATCCCAGGCTGCTCCAAGCCCATCCAGCCTGGCCTTGGGCACTGCCAGGGATCCAGGGGCAGCCACAGCTGCTCTGGGCACCCTGTGCCAGGGCCTGCCCACCCTCACAAGGAAGGATTTCTTCCAATATCTAAACTAAACCTACTCTTCTTTCTTTGTTGCCACAAATACCAGGAGGTTTGGAGAGACCAGGTTTTGGGGTTTTGTGGTGAATGTGTTATGTTTGGCCTTTTCCTGCCTCACATATGCAATGTGAGCAGGACTTCACCCGAGGGATTTAAGGAAAAATCAATGTTTCCATGACGTTACTGTAGGGTACCACTGCTCATGGCTGAAGGAAGGTATACCCCACCAAGATTAACAAATTAAATGTGTCCTGGGCCATTTCAGGGCACAAAAGCTGATATGTAAGCGTCCAAGTGTGTGTCTGCAGCCTGTGAAATGGGGTGGTGGATGCAGCATTCCTGCTGGGAAAAGCTATTGGACTTGCCAGCTCCAGGTGAAACCGTGTCACATAAGAAAATGCTGAGCACTCCACAAGTTAAAAAACAAACAAGCACACAGATGTGAATTACACAGAGATTCCAACTTACACCTGACATGTTGTACTACACCCACAAAAGACTGTAAACTTAAAAAAAAAAAAAACCTGTAGAATTTACAGTCAAGGCAGTGAGAGCACACTGAGCAGTGGAGCTTCACCACAGACAGGGCTGAACCCACCTGAGTGCTCAGGGACATCCCCATCCCTGCTCACCCATTGCACTGAAAGGGCACAGACATGGAAATTTGGGTCCTTTAGGCTCAGCCACCATCAAACAAGTTCCTTGTGCCTGAGTCCATGGTCAGTGCAAGGCTGATGCAGCAAAACCCCTCTGACAGGAGAACAGTGCACCAAAGGTACATTTTAGAGTGCAAAACAATATTTTTTTAGGAGAATCCTACTCCTCAGGAATCCCATCAACTCCTGCTGAGTGAGTGAGAGCAGTACCTGGCCCTTGCTGGGCTGGCTTACCTGGACATGGCGCTGCTGTTAACATCCTTCAGTGCTTTGTAAAAAGCACTCTTTGGGATGATTTGGCAGGAGAGAAGGTGTTTCTTCAAGTGCCAGTCTCCTGATTCCCTGCCTTAGAAAAGCTGCACTAATTAAATTGTGGTTGCCAGCAGAGAGGGTATTTTTCCTGGCAGTTTAATGCCTGGATGATCTGAGGGCCCCAGGCAAAGCCGAAGGTATTTGATCCAGCAAGATGTTAACTGCCAGGAAATATCCCAACAAGACAGTGCTGTAGTATGCTTAATAAAACATCCTGGTTTTCCTCTGGCACTGGGAAGGCATGGAGAAAACATACAACTGTTTCTACACCTAATCCAGCTCGGTGGGCAGAGAGCAGGAGCTGCAGGGCACTGCACCCCTTAGTCCATCTGGTCAGACATGTAGACAAGGGCATTTCCATCCAGAGGGGCAGGGAGGCAGGCCAGAGGAAACCAGTGTTTGCTCAGCCTCTTAATACCTGGAAGTCCATGGAAGTATTGTTTCTGGTGCCAAAACCAGGAAAATGAGCTGCTCTTGCAACTGGTGTTATTTCTTGTATTTTGCTATCTCCACTCTGTTTCTGTTGTAATAGTATCATGGGGGGGGGTGTTGCTAATTTTAGAGACAAAACAAAAAAGTGCTTTGCAATCTAGCAAAGATTACTGCTGAGTTAGGCTAGGATTATAATCTCTGTTTTGTAAAGGGACACTGAGACAGCTTTAAGGAGCCAGGATATGATCCCATGGCAAGTTAGAAGGAAAACGGAATTAACACTGTCACTTTGTGGGGAAAGAGGACTGGATCCAGGCTTTTCCCAAACATGCTCCATAACCCTCAGACCTCCTCTTTCCTGCCTGTAAAATAAGTCTAAAATCTCACTTCATCTCCCCAAGCTTTGCTCCATTCTTCTCTTCAGAGTGCAGAGCCCATCAGAGGAGTCTGGTTCTTACCCTACAGAGAGCTGAGGAGCTCTGATCTCTCTCCCTGCATCCTGCATTTCCAGGCTGGAGCCAGACCAGCAGTTCCCTGGGACTGCTGCAGACAATAGCAGAGCTCACGTGAGAGCAGGTTTTATCAACCCACATCATGCCAGAATTAATGACTGTCTTAATAAAAGCAAGTGAGATCATCACTCTTGGCTTAATTTTTCCTTTTTATTGCCTTTTACATGTAGAAGTAATGATCAGCTGCTGAAATATCTCTTCAGCCAACACTTAAGGACATGTTCAAATCTTCCACTCTCCTAATGAATGGCAGTGTCATTTCACAGGGAATTTTAGCACATTACTAGACCAAAAGGAGAGGTTCTTTGTAGGACTGGTACCCCCACCCTTCAAGACTCCTGGAACCAGTGAAGTTCCATTAAAACAGGGAGGTGCACTGGGCCTGTGGCTGGGTGCTGGGGGCAGGCTCAGGCCAGAGAGCACATGCAGGGTTAAAGGCAAAGGCAAAAGTCTCCATGCCTGTCTATGCAGCCCATGTCAAAATAGAACCTTCACAAAGTCCTACACACAGCTCAAGGGATTCTTAGACTTCCCAAGAATCTTTCAAGAGAAGTCACCAGGTTAGAGACCAAAGGCTTTGTTTCCCCTTGTTCATCAGAAGGATTTCTAGACACTGTGGTGTCTCCAGTGACTTACTCCATCCCAAAAAGAATATCAGAATCAGCCTTAAATGTTATTGAAATATGACTTATGAATACAAGGACCTAAATGTAAATGATGTTCAATGTGATTCTAATTCCCAAAAGCCTTATCACTTAAAAAATTAATTTTAGTCTCTAAATCACTTCTCAAACCCATCCCTCTGTCTCAGGTATCACTCATGAGGCATCACTGGTAGAGCTGAAGTGGAAGAGTCACAGAATCCCAGGATGGTTTGGACTGGAAGGGACCTCAAGGCTCATGTTGTTCCAATCCCCCTGCCATGGGCAGAGACACCTTCCACAAGAGCAGGTTGCTCCAAGCCCATCCAGCCTGCTCAGGGCCTGCCATTGCTCTGCAGCTGCACACATACAGACAGGAGCAGTTTGCCTTTCTCCACCTAGCATTAATCTGCAACCTGTGTGAATTGTAATTAAAGTCATTTAGAGCAAGACATTTTAAGCAAAACACCAATATCAGCACTAGATAATCCAGATTAGGTCTGTTTGTCAAAATAATGCTATGGGGGAAAGTGTGTGACATAGCTCAGGCTGTGAGTGAGCAGGGCAGAGTTCAGATGCTCCTGTGCTGTGACAACCCAGGACAGCTTTTCTCCTTTTCCTCTAGAAAAGGACTACAAACCTTGCAGTGGCTCCAATGAAGCACATCTTCCTGGGAGCCCCTGCAGGACCCTCACTGGGGTTAACAGGGTTAATGAGATCTTTGCTTGGTGCAGGATTAGTTCATCCATTCTCATGAGACCCCACGTGGAGCACTGCAGCCAGCCGTGGGGTCCCCAGCACAGGGAGGACATGGACCAGTCCAGGAGAGCCCAGAGGAGGCCATGAAGAACACCAGAGGGATGGAGCAACTCTGCTATGGGGATGGGCTGGCAGAGCTGGGGGTGTCCAGCCTGGAGAAGAAAAGGCTCTGGGGAAACCTCAGAACCCCTCCCAGTGCCTGAAGGGGCTCCAGGAGAGCTGGAGAGGGACTTTGGACAAGGGATGGAGGGACAGGACACAGGGAATGACTTCCCACAGCCCGAGGGCAGGGATGGATGGGATATTGAGCAGGAATTGTTCCCTGGCAGGGTGGGCAGGCCCTGGCACAGGGTGCCCAGAGCAGCTGTGGCTGCCCCTGGATCCCTGGCAGTGCCTCAGGCCAGGCTGGACAGGGCTTGGAGCAGCTGGGACAGTGGGAGGTGTCCCTGCCCATGGCTGGGGGTGGAACAAGATGAGCAGTGAGGTCCCTCCCAACCCAACCCAATCTGGGATTCCATGCTTCTGTGATTCTAGGATGCCTTGGAAATTCTCAGGAGTGCAAGTAGGGCCCAGGTTACCCAGGAGCTGTCTGGTGGCTACAGAGCCAAAGCTCAGCCTGCAGGTGACACCGACAGAGAGTGGGTGCTAAACCCCTGTGCCACGATCAGCCACCCTGCAGAGCTCTTCTGCTGGACAGGAGCTCTTTAGTCCCAGCCCCCTGTGGCAGCTCATGGGAACCTGCTGTGTCCAACTTGGGGGCCTTGAACAGAAACCAAGGGAAGGCTTCAAGCCAGGAGCAGCTGATTACTTGTTGGTTGTCTGGGCTCTGCAGGCAGGGACGTGTCAGCGATGGAGAGAGAAACGGGGACTCGGTGAGATGGTCAAAAAATGCAAATTTATTGTGAAGTACAACTGCTTATATACTTATTCTAGGAAGACTAGTAATGTTTTGCTACAATGATTGGGCTAATCATCACATAAACAAATTTATACATTTTAAACATCTCTTACTTGCAGAAGTCTGATGTCATTTTCTTTTTCCTTGTAAACCCCTCTGATAGAATCTTCTTGCAATCTTGATATAATCCTCAAAGTTCTGTTTGCTATTGCCAAGGCATCCTGTTATCAAAGCTTTTATAAGGTCCAAAGTACTCTCTGTTTCATGTATCCCAACAGGGATGGAGGGAAAGGCTGAGGTGAGAAGCTATGAATGAACCCTGTTAGTAGGAAAAGGTAGAAAGGGGATGACTTTCAGTGCACAGGAGGTTACTGGCAAGGTGTTTGTTTATTATTTATGGAACAGGTTCCTCAGAGAGGTGTTGGACATGTTCAAGGTCGGGCTGGATGGGGCTCTGAACAGCAATTTGGTCAAGTCCCTGCTCACTGCAGGGGGGGGTTGGACTGGATGAAATTTGAAGTTCCCTTCCAGCCCCAACCTCTCTATGATTCTTTGGGAGGGTAAATGGGGGGATGGAATCCTTCCTTCCTGCAGTGAGGGCTGCCTGCAAGGCTGATGTGCCCCAGCTGGGTCCCTGCTCCATGCCAAGCCACCCTGTGCTTGCAGGGGCTGTGGAGCTGGGACTTCAGATATCTGGCAGCCAGGACTGTGCAGCAACTGGAAAACCAAGAGTTTGCCACCCAAAGTGGGGCTCAGCAGGCCTGGGATTTGACTTCTTGTCCTTTCTGGATGAAGGCTGGGAGGGAGCAATCTTTCCCTCTGCTTTTGTAATTTTGTTGGTGCATTTGCTGGGGCTGTGCTGGCTGAAGTGCTGACAATTTGGGAAGGCTGCATTCTTCTAGGAGGAAAAACTGCAAAAGTAGTTACATCTGTGAAGCCTCCAGCCCATCTCAGCTGCCAAAATGTACAGTAACAAAACTGGAACCTGCTCTGGTTTCAGATGCTGCTGGCCTTCACTGCCTTGAGAAGGGGCCTCTTTGCACCCTGGTTTGTGCCACAGCCCCTGTGCAAAGGAGACAAGCTCAGGTGTGAGGCTGGCTTCACTTGCACTGGGGGTTGTTTGGGGGTAGGAGCACACTGAGGTGTTGGCTGAGAGAGAGGAGCAGGGGGGTTCAGGAGGAGTGAGAGAGAGGAGCAGGGGGGTTCAGGAGGAGTGAGAGAGAGGAGCAGGGGGGTTCAGGAGGAGTGAGAGAGAGGAGCAGGGGGGTTCAGGAGGAGTGAGAGAGAGGAGCAGGGGGGTTCAGGAGGTTTTGCAGCTGTGGAGATGCTCTGCTCAGCAGCCCCTGGCACAACCCTGCTGGTGCCCTGGCTGAGCTCTGCCTTCAGCACCAGTGTGGATGTTCCCCGAGCTGAGCTGTGATCCACGAGGTTCCTTTAGCACTGCCTCAGCCCTGCCCTCCCTCCCTCTGTCACTCACTGGGTGCCCTGACCCTTGTGACAGACCTCAGGGGGTGTTTATCATTTAACGCTGCATTTCTCAGCTTTCTCTTTCCTGTTTATCTCTCTGCCATTTTAGTGCCCACGTTCAAGAGAACCTTGATGGGTTGTCAAACCCCTCCATGAGATATTTGATTGAAATGTGTCTCGCCTGCCTGGGTAAACCTGGCTGCCTTGGAAAGGCTTTTTTTGCTCTGCAAAGAAGCAGCTTTCTTCCACCCTCTGTTTTTCCAGCAGAACACAAATGAATTGCCTCATTTCAAGCAAATTTGATAATAAGGTTGGGGTGTCAAAAGTGATTACATTCCAGGGTATTATGGCATTTTATTTAAGTAGAGAGATCATGTTTGGATTCTCTAATTTATTTTTTCCCCAATTTCCCCAAAAGAAGGACAGAAGTATTTTCTCCTTGCTGGCTGCTAGTTATGGCTGGGACAAGGCTGCAGCTCATCTCCTGCTCTTGGACCATCACAGGCCCAAGATTTTCTGGAATTATCTGTCACTTGTACCCTGGCAAGGCAGAACCAGCATCAGCCGGTCCAGGACCTGAAGAAACAGCTCCAAAAAGCACTGCCTGGGCCCTGTTTTATTTGTCTGAACATCAGGATCGAGGTGCTATTCTGCAAATGACCTTTGCAACCCACCTGTATGCCTTTAAGTTGTTATAACCACGTGTGGAGCAGTGGTATTAATAATAATACTATTCACACCAGAGTCTCCTGGGCAGCTGAATGACAGGATGAATGTGGATTAATATTCCTTAGCCACAAGGGACTGGGAAGGAGCTAGTGGAAGCATAGCTTGTGAAATTAATAATCACCACCCACTTGGAGGAAAAGGAATTGGATTACAGGGACTCCAAAATTAATAGTATCCTGGGCAAGCAGAGCCTATTGAAATATTCATTGGGCTCAGCTCACCCAAGACAGTCAGAAGCAGGCAGGTGTGATGCATTCTGTAGCCACGGGCAATGCTGAGCTGCCTTCTGTGGCCAGGGGCTGCTGCTCCTCCTGCACACAGGCAGAGTGGCACTAATTGGGCAGGGGAGCTGAGGGAGACCTGTCTCTGCACTGATGAATGCTGCCAGGAATGTTTATGCCCAGAATAAATAAAGCAGCAAGGCTCTTGGGCTGAAACACAGGGAACCTGGAGGAGGGGGAGTTAAGGAGTTGCCATGTGAAGGGTTTCAGCAGGACACCTCTCTGAATTCTGGGGGCTGCCTCTGCAGGCACACCTGATTCGAGTGTTCCTGTGGCACTGTGTGGGGTTCTGGATGCTGTGGGGTGTTGCTGCAGGGTACAGGGCAGGAGTTTGGTGAGCGAACAGGCTCCTCTCCTCCCAAAATCACATCCGACCTGTGCCAGTGGAGAAAATAACTGACCTCACTCCCAGGCACATGAAATAGGTGAGAGAAACAGCACAGCCACTGTTGTCTCCCAGAGGGCATCCCCAAAAGTGACTGTGATATCCCAGGACCTGCTAAATCCTGCAACAGGGGGAGGGCAACTTCCAAAAGCCATTTGTGGGGTGTGTTTTGTGCCTGCTGCTGACTGGGAGGGAACTGGATTCACTTTAGAGGAATAAATGGCTTCCAAATGCTCCTTTCAGAAGCTCTGCTGGCCACCAGGCCCTGCACATGCCTCTTAAACCCACTGGCATCAGACCTGTGTGCACTGATGGGAGCGAGGACAGTGGCCCTGTGCACCCCCACCAGGCCCTGGGCACGGGGACATGAATGTCCCTCACCAACCAAGCCTGGTGGCTTTGTCTTCATGGTCTGGAAAAGCTGCTTTGACCAGGAAAGAGGAATCATGGCCCTTCAGGCCCTTCAGCCCTGCTGATGTGTCTGCACAAGGCCTTGGGGTGGGCAGGGAGTGCTCGGAGCTGGGACTGCTGCTGTGTCCCTGTGAGCCTTGGGGGCCTGGAGGGGCTGCAGGCCAGGATCTGACTACAGCACCATTGCTTCCTTACTTTTCTGCCCAATCTGCCTCCTTTTGCTTCAGTGTAGCAAGAGAGAAAGGTGCCAGGGCTGCCCCACAGAGCCAGCCCTGTGCTCTGGGTCCGTGAGGAGCATCTCCTTTCCTCCCTCACCCATGGAAATGCCTTCTCCCAGCAGATGCAGGGTGGGCAGAGTGTGTCCACTCAAACAAATGCTCCTCTTCCCTGCCCCCAAATCCTTATCTGTGGATTGTTTCCATCAATGTGTAGTCAGAGAGCTCCAAGGTGTGACCTGTGGAAAGTCACATCTCTGGCAGGCCTGCATGTGGCAGGAAGATACCACAGAGAGAGGCTCAGCAGGCTGTGCTGATTTGGGAGTGTTATGGATAAGCAATGCAATAGTTGGCTGTCACAATTAAGAGATAGATACTACACAGATGCACAGTGATGTTACTGTGATATGTCCTCCCACAGCCCCCTTTCCCTCCCCCTGTAACAGCCTCAGCAGTCAGGACATTCAGAGCAGGCCAGCTCGGTACCAGGAGGGCTGGTGTAACAACACCCGAGCTCCAGTCAAGGTGTAAGAAGTGATCTCCACCTGTGGATGGCAGAGAAGGAGTTAACTGACAAAACTTCGACAGGGGCTACGGGTATAAAAGGCAGAGCATCCATTTTGTAGAGGAGCTGCATGGCTGGTAGTCACAGGGGGCTCTCGGTGTTGTAATTTTTCCTTATTTAGTCCTCTGTTGTAGTTTTTGTTAAAGTTCAATACATTTTTTTAAAGTGAGCAGTTGTTTTTCACAGGAGGCAGCTGTCTGGAAAACAACCCTGCACAGGGCTGCAAGCACAGGGCTGCCTGGGGGTGCCTCCATCCCATCCACTCCCCTTCATCCCTCCCTTCCCACTCTTGGACAAGGCTGATAGCAGCTCCCACAGACCCTGCTGCCAGGAAAACGAGGGATATCTCTGCTCCAGAGGCTGATGGGACCCCCTGAGAAGCAGCTGTGGGCCAGATGCCACCAAATGTCATGGAGGCAGCATGCTTGAAAAAGGAGAGTGTCTGTGGGACAGCAAAGCCAGCACTAAATTAAATTGGTTGTGCTATTGAAGAGGGAGGCATTGCCCCTGTGAAAGTATGTCAAAGTCCTGCAAGCTCATGTGAGATGGGCAGTGAGCCTGTGGTGCTGCCAGCACACTGAATTACTCCTTGAGTGGGTATTTGAAAGGGAAAATCACTACAGGGGATCATTATTTAATCAGTTTGAATTAAAGATTCCCCAGAAATAAAATATTGTGCATTTAAAAAATGTCCATGTCCTAACTGTGTGTTTCCCACAGCTTTGCTCTGCCTCCCGGAAACCAGTGATGTTTGATTTCATTCTGCCTCAAGGCAGCCAAAGCATCTGGGTTAAAACCTGGCCCTGTGATGTCCAGCCCACCCTCCTTTCCCAGAGGAGCAGGTTCTGGTGGCACACCCAGAGATGAGGCTGCTGCACTGCAGGTGTAATGGGCTAAACATGAGTAGTTTTGCAAGACACATCTGTTTGTCCACCCAGCCCTCCCAGCTGGAGTTAAGCCCAGATGAATTTGCCAGGTTACAGCTCTCTGTGGCCACAAGCTGAAAAGAGGGTTTGTTTTTTTGTGTTTATAGTGGGGAAGGAAATTCTGGATGTACCCCAGTGCATGGTAAAAATCTGCAGGAGCCTTTCCAGTGAAGCCAGGTGTGTGCTGCTCCTGCTGTAGGTATCTCAGGAGGCATCATGAGGTGTCCAATGAGCTCCTGCTGAGAGCTTGGGTGAGAAGAACCCTAAGGGACCTGGGGTGATGTCCAGTGGATACCTGTTCCTGTTTTTTTGGCACAGATGGTTTAGAAAAGACATCTTAATGAGATTTATGGGGCTGGTTTAAAACACAAGTGTCCTTGCCAACAAGACACGTTTGCTACATACAAAATATGATGATGAAGGGATGAGATGACAGCTTTGTATCCACACACTTTCATCCCAAGGTGCCTTCATGCAATTGCTAAATATTTAATTTCTTCTAACTTCCATATTTCTTTTAGCTTCCATATATTCCATATGGAAATATCCATAACTGGGATATTTTTAGCAGGTGAAGATGCAGAAAGCCCTTTGCCCCACATGAGTGAGGTGGAACTTGGGGCAGGAACAAACCCCAGCCAGCTGCTCCCCAGCTCCTCTAACACCCTCCACTCTCACAGTGCCAAACAGCATCTTGTTGATTCAAGGTCTGCTTTAAACTCAGAGTTTATCTTTGTGGCTGTCTTTGATTAGGAGTTGAAATTGAGCTGGAGAAAAGATTTTGTGGCTCCTTTCAGCCAGGAGAGCTGTGATGTCCATGGGGCAGGGTTTGGGCTGTTTTCCAGGCTGGTGGGACTGAAGCAGAGCAGGTCCTGAATGTTGGGGACCATCAATGCCCAGGCAGGGACAGAGCCTGCCCCGTGTCCTCTCCTGATCCATGGCCCAACCAGGGCCACTGGGAGCCTCATCTGCTGTCACTGCCTGATTTTCCACACAGCAAATCCTGTCCCTTAGAGCACAGACAGGACTGGACCTACATACTGCAGCTGGTGGGAAAGGCAAGGGTCCTCTACTCCATTTGGATTTTGCTGGGAATTGGGAAGAAGAGCTTTTCTTTTCCTCTTTCTTTCTTTCTTTCAAACTTTTGCCAAAGTAAAAAAAAACAAAACAAAAAAAAAAAAAACTTGAAATGTCAAACTAGAATAATGTAATTGTTGTGGCAGGTATGTTTTCTTCTTCCAAATTGAAATTCTACCCAAATTTATTTAGCTTGTATACTACAATTAATAACATTTTGCTTTCCTTTTGTGCTGGTGAAGCAAAGGCTGGGGCTGAGGTTGGCAGAGACCCTGTGGAGTGGGATCCTCAGCCAGGGCTGTCCTGCAGCCTCAGTGGTGCTGGGGAGGAACAGGCAACGTGGGATGTGAGTCCTCTGGTCCAACATCTCATGTCCATGTTATGAGAGGGGAATCATGTCCCACACTCACACCCACACTCCCCCAGGTGCTTAGGGGTGATCAGTGGTGAAATCTGATAGAGCTAAATATGCTGTGGCCACTCAAAGTGAAATAAATCCCACTGCTGCAGTGATGTGCATGTTCTGAATTCTCTGAAGGAACACTGACATCCCCTTTCCTCCTTGAGTGCACCATCAAGGTCCACGGTCCCTTCAGCTGCACACCCGGAAACCACAAAGCCCTGAACCAAAACACTTAAATACTTCTGACTCTTGAGGTTTAACTGCAGTCCTAGACAGACATAAATAACTCCCAGCTGCCTGGTGTGCCTCAGGGTGTCCTGCCCTGGGTGTCAGCCCACAGCAGCTCGGTGCTGTCACCTCCTGCACAGATTTCCTGGGTGCAGGAGGTCCCTAAAACACTGACAAATGCTGTCCTAAAGCCAGCCAGAGTGCTGCATTCCATGAGGAATGGGGATGCCTGAGGGACTGACAGGCTTCTGCTGTCTCAGAACTTCTGGATTTCCAAAGCAATCCTGTCCAGGAATGGGAATGGAGTTGAAGTGGGTATTACAGTCTGTGAAGCTTTAAGTGAAGCTGGAGGCATGGGCTTTAACACCCTTTGCTGCTGCAGAAGGCAGGGTGGTGAGTTTTGCTTTCTGAGGGCACAAGCCTGCAAAATGATAAAAAATAATAAAACACAAACCCTCAAAAAAAACCCAAACCCAAACCATATGTGACCCAGAGAAACCAGCTGGACTTCCCCATAGCACAGCTGAGGAGGTCAGTGCTTAAGGCAGCTGGGAAATCTGACAGAGAAATGAGTTCCCATTGTGCTCTCTCTTCCCTGCCCCCCTCCAATGCCCCAAAAAAATCCCTCTGATTTTTACCTGACTAATTAACAGCAATATGTACTCAGTACACCAGGAACTCTCTGGTTAAGGGCTGGACTCTGGTCCAGGCTGGGGTTTGGCTGCCCCTTGCAGTGAGACTGAAGGAGCAGGACTTGGCTCATTTTGCAGAAAGCAGGTTTGGGACCAGGGTGTCCCAGCAGACCAAGGGTGATGGCCATGAGGTGCTTCAAGAAGGTACCCTAAGGGCACACAGCCAGCCCAGGACAGCAAAATCCATGGGATCATCACAGCATGGCTCAGGCTGGGAGGGACCTTACAGCTCATGTCATTCCAACTCATCTGCCACGGGCAGGGACACATTTCCACTATCCCAGGGTGCTCCAAGCCCTGTCCAACCTGAACGTGGATATTTCCAGCCACAGCTGCTCTGAACAACCTGTGCCAGGGCCTCAGCACCCTCACAGCCAGGGATTCTTACCCAATATCCATGTGGGAACTTGCCAGCCTGAGGTAACCATGGACTTAAAACTGTGGGATAAACATTGAAGTTAGGATGAGGAGAAATGGCTGCTGGGAGTTCTTATGTTAATAGAGTCATTCTGTATAAGGTTGTGTTTCAAGTTATAGTTCATGATTGGTTGGTCACATTTGACGGATGAGGTCGTGTTTCTACTTCTCTTTCATGACTGGGCCCCTGCCCTCAGACCTACCTTATATATTGTTGTGTTTCCACCACTTTTGGGTCCTTTGAGATCACCCCGCAGCACGTGCAGCTTCTCTTCTTTGTTGTTTTGACTCAGTTTTACTAAAGTTCTTTTTTGGGTACCTCAGTCATTCCTGTCCCTATTTCTTTTGCCACACTACTCCCACCTGCTCCAGTACTGAGGCTGTGGCTGCTGAACCACGACATATCCCACCCAACCCTGCCCTCTGGCAGTGGGAAGTCATATCCCCTTGTCCTGTCACTCCAGGCCCTTGTCCAAAGTCCCTCTCCAACTCTCCTGGAGCCCCTTTAGGCACCAGAAGGTGCCATAGGTTCTTCCCAAACTCTTCTCCAGGCTGAACAAGCCCCACTCTCTCAGGCTGTCACTGGATGTGTCCTCAGGCTTGGATTGGAGCTGTGGGTAACACTGGTGTGAAACCAGAGCTTCAGCTCAGCTGTGAAGTTGGCCGAGTATCACACGGTGTCACCCTGCCTATTGCATCATACAAACCCCTCTTTCCTGTGATTCTTCTTCAGGTTCTTCCTGACATTTTGCATCGCTGCTCTCTGTGCCTCTGGTGCCAACCCGTGGGCAAGGACCAGCCCATGCCTCCAGTGTGAGTACTGGGGCTGTCCTGCTGGCTCTGATGTCCCCCCTGAGCTGGCATCCAGCTGAGGACCAGCCCTCCACCCCTGGGGATTCTCCCACTGGCTCTGATGTCCCCCCTGAGCTGGCATCCAGCTGAGGACCAGCCCTCCACCCCTGGGGATTCTCCCACTGAGAACGTGAATGGTTCAGCAGCTCCAACCGCCCACTCAGGACAGCACTTTGCTCTGAAGAGGGGCTGAGGGAAAAAAAATCTGGAAAAAAGGACCTCTGGGAGACCTTGTAAGATTAAGCCAAAATAGCAAGCTGCTGAACAATGGCTGGCAGAGCAGGGCTGCACTGCTGGCCCTCCCCTGGCTCCTACAGATCACAAACACGCGCTCCGTGCACGCTGCTCCCAGGCTTTCATTTCGCCATCTTTCAGTTCCCGTCTATCAAATCCTTTTATTCCACCTGTGACACAGAAGTTAATTTGAGGAAAAGGATAAAGTGTCACATTCTCTTGAGAAATGAACATGTAAATGGCCTGGAAGCAACATATTTTTTCTCTCTCTTCTTCTTCTTTTTAATTTTTTCCCTTCCCCACCATGAAAGCAGCATTAAATCTGCTCTCCTGATCTGCTCTTTTGATAGCTGCTTCCCTGGTGCCAGAGAGGATGGATGGGCCATGGGCTGGGGCACAGGGAAGGCCTGGCTGGCTGGAAGCAGCTTGTCCAGCTGGCCCCAGTGCTGGTCCATGTGGGATGGGCAATGGGAGCACATCCATGGGTGTGTCAGTGGATGTGGGTGCAGCAGAAGGAGCAGGACCAGGCTCTTGGCAGGCCTGTGGGGTCACTGAGGTTCAGCACATCACGGGGCACTTACCCCAAGGGCTCACACACAGGTGTCCTTGGCATGTGCCTCCTAGCAGCAGGAATAGCAAGAAAGAGAAAACAGAAGGATTTGTATTGATTGCTTTGGAAGGAAGGTTGCTGGTGTACAGCGACTTTTGGGAGCGCAAAGTACAGGCACAGATTAGAGGCTCCAATTATGCAGAGAAAAATACACAGCTCTAAAAAATAACCCTCCCTCAGAAAGGCTTCAGCACTGTAACAAAATATTAATGTTTGAAGATATTCCTTCTTAATATTTCAGGAAGCAATTGGAAGTCCCACAGTATAGTTCATTCTACTTTTTAAATGGAAATATTTAACTTGGAGCAACAGAGCTCACATTGGCTCCAAGATAAACTTTCCTTGGCAGTTGCAGCTCGTGTATAATGCTAAAAGCAGCTTCATCTTTGGGGTGGCATTTTTTTTTAGCTCATCTTGGAGAGCCAAGCTCCGAATTAAACTGAGGGCTTGAGCAGCTGCTATTTTGCCAGTGAGTCCAGAAGCTTGTCTGAGGCTGGGGAGGGGGGAAGAAGGGCTGTCTGGATGGGGAGGCAGGATCCATACAGAAGGTTGGGCTAATTAAATCTGGAGAAGTCACCAGAGAGCCCAGTGTTTCTGCATATTGTATCTTCAAAGCTTTCCCTTGTGCAGGGCATGATAAGGAGAGGATCATCTTGACACTTTCATCTTCTCCTCAAAGGGTGAGCGTTGAGCTAAATAAAGAAATAAATACACATTGATTACATAGGGAGGGACAGAAATATCTGCTTGTTCAAACAGCTGATGTGTCTCCCAGGACTCCATAGGCTCCTTCTGCTCATTAGTAACCATATTTATTATTATTTTTATTACTATTATTTTTCAATCTGCCAATTGAGGGCTGTATTGCAGGAACTCCTGTTCTCACACGTACCCTCTGATGTCAGCAGCCTTTGCCAGCACTGGCACATCTCCCCACCTTTCAGAGAAACATGAAAGTGGAAAAGAAAAGGTGTGCAGGGGGTGTGTCTGGTCCTGTTGCCAAGGGATGTTGAAGGAAGGGCTGGGTCAGGTTTGCCCAGTGCAGGAGCATCTCTGTTTCAGTGTCAGGGCTCGTGTGTGCCTCCCTTCTATCCCTGGAAGTGCTCAGCTCCAGCAAGTTCCTTTAACTGGGAGCACTGCATGTCTAAAAATTCAGACTGGCAGTGCATGAAACTACAGTTTTGGAGACTGGTAGGAGAAAAACCTCCCAGGGAACCTCCAGTGCTGTGTCCATATGAGAGCTCTCTCAGCACCTGGAGTAGCTCCCCATCAGCCTCCATGCACTGTGGGAGCACGAGGCTGGTGGCATCCCTAAAACCCCAGGAAAATGGCTGAAAGTTTCCAGTGGTGGCTCTTTGTTTAACACATCCTCAAACTCTTTTTCCTAAGAGTTGCAGTTGGCATGGAGATTTTGAGATGGACCCCAAAGCTGCAGGCTTGTCTTTGGAGAGGGTGTTCCAGTGTGGTGGGTAGGGCAGAGGCTGAGGAAAAGCAAAGCAGAGACTCCAGAGGGGTTGATTTTGCACTTAAACACACTGGAATTAACCCCCCTGATAGCTATAAATTGGTGTTCACTCTTTGGTGGCCCAAGGAACAAAACTGAGCTGTTCCTGTAAAATAAAAAAAGACACAGTGATCTGGAGACTAAAACATGCTATAGGCAGATCTTTCCTAGCAGTGTGCTGAGCCCCAAATCTGCTCAAAGAGAGGACTTGGACTTTTTAGGGTTCATACAGCATATAAGGCTTCAGCTTCAGAATGTTTTACCAAATGGTTATTCCTCAAAGCATTATGGTGAGTCCCAGCAAAGCAGAGAGGGATTTCTGCAGCTCCTCCAGTGCCTCCTGGATGGAGACACATGTTGCAGTAAGGTAGAAAAATTATACAGAATGACTCTCCTAAAATCAGTGGCTGGCCTTGTCAGGCTAGCCCTTTGCAAGTTCCCATGTGAAAGCAATCCTGGTGTGAGCAGTTCATTAACATAACAATCTATTCCTGGGTAAAAAACAACTTGTACCTGTATAAACTGTTTTACACCATTAGATAGAAAAATGAAAACTATCTCTCACAAACAACTTTCTCTACATGTACACACTGAGAACTGGAGTGTCCAGTCAATACAGAATAACAAGTTGTTAATGACCAATAAAGTAATTAACAAGAAAGCTCCTGACCAATTGGAGTCCCACATGAGGTCTGTAAAACTGTATAAAAAGGAGTTATTTATGTGAATAAAGAGAGGGCTTTTTCCACCATGAAGAAATTGGAGTCTGTGTGATTTATTCCCATAGACACAGCCCTGTGAGCCAGGGCAGAGCTGCTCACAGGCTGCCTGGCAGCTGGCACACCCAGTAAAATCCCTTTTTCAGCTCAGCTATAGAAACCTGGGGGTGGAAGATGAGGCTGTGTGTGGGGAAGGGCAGCCATGCCAAAGCCATGGCCTGTGCTGGCCCAGCTGGGGTGGCAGCCCAGGGGACACGTGTCCTGGCCCAGAGGGAGCATCCCTCCAGACCTGCCATTCCACAGGCTTGTCCCAAGGCACCCTCCACTGCCCACTGTGGGATGTGGTATCAGCCCAGATGATAATTACAGAGTGAAATGTCAGCCTTATTCACAGGAGCATCATTACCCATTAGCTAATTAGGCATTAGCCATTCCAGCACTGCTGTCAGCTGCTTTTTAAAAAGCCACTGGATATTAGCAGAGAGAAACACTTTGAAATTGCACTTGTGATAGCTGGTTTGAAAGAGCAGGGAGTCCTCTGATGTTTTTAGCATGTTAGAAAGCACAAATACATCTTTTTTTTCCCAGCTCAGAGGTGAGGAAGAGAGGAAGTCATCCCCATTTCTGAATGTGTCCTGTAGAAAAGGACATGATTTCATCTGGGCAGGGATGTGAACCCACAGTGACTCAGGTCCTGTTCAGTGATGGTAACAGGACCAGTGAGAAGTTTGGCAGGGCCACTGGGCTTGACTGAGATCCACATTTCTGCTTCAGTTTATATCTTTGGCTGTGGGAAAGTCTATTTTCTGAGTTTTAACTTAAAAACCTGAACCTGTGGAGACAGAAATGCCTTCTGGTGGTTGCTCTAAATCTTCTCCCAACACCCTTGAGGCCATGGTTCAGCCTTTCCTGGGGAGGAAGTCTGGGGCTGCTCTCACCTACATGGCAGCTCAGCAGGACCCTTGTCCTGGCAGGGGTGTCTTTGTTTTTGGTAATTCCCCAGTAAAATTGTGTTTCCTCTTCACTCTGAGTGGCGTGAGCATGACACTTCACAGAAGACTTTATGGTTTCCTGCCTGTTTGTAGAGCTCAGAAGCCTCTGTGGATTTGCTCTGTAACTCCCCAAAAGCAAAGCTAGCAAGGATGGATGGCAGTGAAGTGACTTTGGAAGGGCTGGCTTGGCTGGGTTTCAGCCCATTCCCACCAGCACCATGTGCCTCTGAGCAGGACCTACCTGGGACTGGTCTTGTTGCTTCTTACCTTTAAACACCCACTGCTAGAGCTTGTGTCTTCCAATGGATGCTGCCATATCCTCATTCTCCTTTCACAGAAATGCCATAGGGCAGGAAGGAGACTCTCCTTCAAGTGTCCAGAGCTTAGAAGAGATGTGGTGGAAGGTGGCTCTTCTCACAACAGAATGGGGAAAAGGAGCAGATCCATATTTATATAGATCTGTCATCTCTATATAAACCTGGGGAATAAAGAGCAATTTTATGTACATTAGATAAGGGAGCCATGTTCTCCTTTTAAATGAAGCAAAGATTAAATTGGTCCCAGTAGGATGGCTCTTAATTCCTTCCATTTATATATTCTTGTTTTATTATGCTTGTGTGATAGCAGCACTTAGTAAGGCAGACTGAACAGATAAAGTAATCAAAGAAGGTCCATAGGAGTGATTTGCCCAAATTATCAATATATCTAATGCTACTTCTTGCCTTATTTTCCTTATATTTTCCCATCACTTTGCATTTCAGCTCAGTGTTTAACAAGAGTCAGGGAGAAGCCTCTGCTCCTCTACCAGCACCCAAGAGGGAACAAGCCCTCTCCTAACTGCCTCCAGTCACAATAAATGACAACTCCTTTTTGTGTGCTTTTGTGCCTCTCAGCCTGGATTAAGGAAATAGGTCCCAGGTGTGGATGTGACAGCTGGGTCAGAGAGAGAGAAAGCTGGATAAGTTTTGGGCCTGGGAAGCTTTAGGGAGCTGGAGTTAAACAATGATAGCCAAATATTAAAACAATCTGGAGGTGGTGTTTTTTAACAATCTGTTTGCTGTTTTCCTCATAAGGTTGTTTACAAATGGGTGTCTTGTTAATTAGCCAGTCATGGGAAATGCATTGATTAAATGACCAATCAGGTCCACCTGTAGCAAACTAAGGTATAAAAGGGGAGAGGATCAGCTAAACAGGGCTTTTATCTTTTTGCCTTCTGGTATGACTCTGTGTCATCTCTGACTCAGTGGTGACACCAGGAACCTTTCCCACCTCAGGGCAGGGTGAAGGCTTACCAGTGATGTAAGCACAGCACAAGCAGGTTTACTGATGTCCAAAATTCAGAGTGTCCCATGCTGTCTGCTGCTGATGCTGCTGGCCCCAAGGCACTGGCAAGCTCCAGCTGCCACAGCACAGCGGGTATTTGTGCACGTGTGGGACAGAAAGAGTTAAAAATGGGCAGCCATTGGCATTTGCTATCATGAGGGTGGTGAAACACTGGCAGAGGTTGCCCAGAGAGGTGGTGGATGCCCCATCCCTGGCCACATTCAAGGTCAGGCTGCACAGAGCAGTCTGGTCTCGTTCATGTCCCTGCTCACTGCAGGGGGTTGGACTGGATGCCCTTTAAAGATCCCTTCCCACCCAAACCATTCTGTGATTCTATGAAAAGTGCCCAGCTGGAATCAAATGTCAAGCCTGGAAAGCAAGGGAGAAGCTCCATGAGTGGGATGTGCTGCTGGGTGGTCTCCCAAGGCTTTCCCAGCTCCTTCAGCAGGCAGCAGCCAAGGCTTTGGAGGGAGAGACTCGGGATGTGAGTCCTTGTTCCCAGCTTGTTGGCTGTGATACCTTTGTCTTGAAAACAGTGTTTTTAATGCTAGGAGATTTCTGGAAAAAACTGTTGAGAATGAATTCAGAGTAATTTAGGGAGGCAGTGTGCAGGAAATGGTCTGTGGTGGGTACTGCAGATGTGTTGGGTGCCTCCAGAATAAGCACAAAGAAGGGGCAGGGGGTGGACCTGGCTGTAAACAGGGATGGTGCTGTGGCTGGATCTCCCTGGGAGGGAAGGGCACTGGGTTGGTGCCACGTGAATTCCCAGGACAGAGAGGCACAGAGCAGAAACAGCTCCTTGGGCTGGGGGCTGTTTCCAGTGTCAGGAGAGCTCAGCAGGGAGGTGAGGCAGTGGTGTCCCAGCTCTGGACACTGTCCCACAGCTGTGGCAGCACAGCCGGGTCACTGCCTGAGCCCTGGAGCCAGCCAGGGCTGTGTCCCTGTCCCCATGGGCAGTGTCACATCCCACCAGGCCATGCACTGCACCACAGCCTGTCAGGTGTCCTGCACCACATATCTGCACCTGGGCAGCAGCTACTGAAGTCCAGCTTTTGGAGCAAAAGCCAACCTGTGCCACTGCCAGGTTTGGGGCTGAAAGCATCAGCCTTGCTCTTCCTTTGCTATTGAAGCCCAGGATATTTATTTTTTGTGGGTGAAAGTCTCTGTGGCTTTTCCCCAGATGGGCTCTCCTGATTTAGATACAGCCTAGAAGAGGGGAGAAACCTCCTGTTCCCCGTGGATTTGTCCCAGGGTGCTGCAGTCCCATGGGCAGTGCTGGTGGAGGCACCAGTGGTAGATTTAAGCATCAGGTGAGGGCAGCTCTGCCCCAGCCAGGTATGAAACACAGATGCAGGAAAGTTCCCTCTTCTCAGAAGGAAATTCAGAATAAAATCCAGGGGGAAATGTTTCTTTTTGCCCGGTCTAGCTCCAGCAGCATTCCTGATGTTTTGCTAGGAGGGGTCCTTGACCCTGAGTGATCCATGGCTAATCGAGGTGGGTTGTCCACACAGAGGCACTTAGCCTGGCTGTGCAGCAGGGAATTGTACTGAGAGACTGTGTGCCTGTGTATGTGTGTGTTAAATACTTTCCCCAACAAACGTGTGCACAGCTGTGTACATGTACAGTTTAACAGTTATCGCTCTAAACTTAATAGGATTAGAGATCTGCAGACAAATGAACATATCCCTCTATAGCCTTATCATCAGCTGATAAGTAAAAGCCCAAAGATTGTTGAGACAATTATGTTTTGATATTCATCTTAATACTTGTTCAGGAGACAAAATGAATAAATTGCTTTTCGGCACCGCGGGTGTGAGCAAGAGCCCACGGTGCCTGTGGCTCGGATCCAGCCTTGTCTGGCCAGCTGTTGGACACAGCATCTTTTCCTGTACTGCAGGGTCAGGATGGAGCTTTGCTCATCTCCCCAGGCTCTGCAAGATGGACACAACCTGAACACAGCCCCACCGAGCCCTCGCCTCAGCAGCTCCCATAAATCTGCTGTTGTCACCCCAATTTCCATGAGGGAACTGAGACAGGGTTGCAGCTTGCTGGTCCCTGACCAGCCCCGTGGAAAGTAGAGCCAAACCTGTCTGTCTGTAATTTTGGGTTCACAGCTCCATGTCTTTGCACAAAAGGCTCCCTTAAGCTCCCTCCTGCCCAAGGCTGAGCTCAGGCTCTGCTCCCCCAGCTCTGGAGTGTGATGAGAACTGGGAACTGACCCACAGTCAAACCCTGTCCTGGCACACGGCCCCAGCCCAGCAGGGGACACCTCAAGCACCTCCCAGGCAGTTCCAGAACTTCACGGCACAAAGGCAGCCACTCTCCCCTTCCCTTCTCTGGGTCTGCTTCTTGTCCTGCTGGATGCCAGGCCTGGAGCAGCAGCGCAGAGCTCACCTGGCACTGGGTCCCTGCTCATCTTCTGCAGAGGCTGAAGGGACTGACCTGCTCAGTGCTGGTCCTCAGCCTGCACCAGCACTCCCCAGTGGCCTGGCTGCTGGCTTTGGCAACCACAAAACCCAGGAATTTTTAGCTCCTCTGTCAGTATGGGGCAGGGGGATGGGGAACTGGAGCAGACAGAAGAGCCTTGCTGGAAGGAAATATTCCCATCCTGTGGTGTCCTGTGATTTTTGGCCATGTTCTTGTGCTAATCTGGAAGAGTTTTCTGGAGATATTGAGAACAGCTGCCCCTCTAATTAGAGTTGGGAATGTTTGTATTACCAAAAGTGTCAAATTGCTTCATTACAACAAACACAGGAGACACTTTGATCCAGAAAATTAGATGACTTCATATGAAGTTGGAGCTCTCCTCAGTGTTTGAGAAACAAAGCAGAGGAGAATAAAGCAGGGGATGCTCTCAGCTGTGGGTGTGGGCAGGCTCTCAGGAGTGAGCTGAGCAGTTTGAGTCAGGCTGGTGCCTCAGATCTGCACAGCTCTTGAGTTATGCCAAACAACCTGGTAAAACTGAAAAATTTACACCCAAATTACCTGTAAAACAACAGTGCACATTGGCAACAACGCCAGCATTTTTCAGAAATCATTGATTTTGTTACAAGCCCCTTTTTTACATAGGTGAAATCTCTCCAGCTTTCTTTGAGCAGTTTCAGTTCAATCCAGCCCCATGTTTTTCCAGTGGGAAGCTCCATGGGCTGGTTTACAGCAGCTGCCCTGGGGGGAGCCTGCAAACTGTGCCTGCCTGGGGTGGCCCTGTCTCCACGAGAAGCACAAGCAGTTCTCCTCATGTTCTTACAGAGCTCAGGCCAGGATCTGCAGCCAGGGCTCAGTCTAGGGGGCTGCAGGAAGCCTCCCTGTTAGAGGGAACATCCTCCAAAACCAGGAGGTGCAGCCACAGCTGCTCTGGGGCATCATTTGCAGAAGGGCAGAGCTGGGCTCAGCTGTGCTGCTCCCCATGCTCTCCATGCAAGCAAGCTGCCTTCAACTTGAATCTCTAATCTCTTCTTATCTCTACATCCTTATTCCAGACAGGCTTTTCCTCCTAACAGTGTGTAAAGAAAGCAGGGGGATCTACTTGCCATTACCTGCATTGAAATAACACTGGAGGGTTGTCATCTTTAAATCCCACCAGGCAGATGCTTTTGTAACATCTTAAAACTAACCAATGAACCCAGAATCAACCTCCCAAATAGAAAAGGGAGATAAAAGATTCATCCTTCCACATACTTTAACAGTAGGAGAGCAGTGATATTTCAAAAGCAAGACAGACATCCTGGAGGTGAAGGCAAAGGACACGTGGGAAGCACAGAGAGGATGCAGACTTTAAAGGTGAACAGGAGGGCATCTGTGCTCAGCACTGTGAATGCTTCAGTCACAAGATGAGACCTCTTGATTCTGCACTGAAGTGGAATCACACATTTCTGGCTCTTATTTACTCTGCAAACAGAAAGCAAAACCTCCAGCCCCACTTGCTTCCCAGGGAAAGTGGCTGCAGTTGCCAGGATGTGCTGCAGCAAAGAGGGGCTTGGAGTGTCCTGGCAGGTTGGGCAGTGCACCCACAGCCCTCACCCACCCTCTGAGGCAGCTTCAGGTGGGGTGAATAGCTGTGTGCTTGCAAATGTTTTCATAACACAAGCAGGCACTGATTTGTCAAGAGCTGAGGTGGTTCCAGCCTCCAGCAGCTCCAGGTGCAGCTGCAGCCATAAGGCCTGGCAGAGCATGGGCTGGGGATGGCCAGCTAAAACAAACCCCAGCCTTGAAACAGAGCCCCCATGTTCAGAAAGTTTGGAAATATTGTGTAAATGCAGAAAATGTGGCACTTTCCAACCCCAGCACCCCACCTCCCCCTGCAATGTCTGCATGTGTGTTTGTATGGAAATGACAGGTAAATCAGCAAACCCACCAAGAAGCAAGTAGAGGGGTTGTGAAAATATGTGGTTTTCTCTTATCAAATTTGCTTGGCTGTCCTCTCTTTCTTTTCCTTTTGGCTCCCATCAGCTCATGAGGTGTGTTAGGCAGCTCTGCCAGGGCCTTTCTGGAGGAGCTGCTTTGTGTCCTGCCTCTGGCTTCAGTGGGAACCAGGGTGGCTCTGAATTCCCACCAAGCCAAACAGAGCTGCATAAAGAGGACATTAAATTCCTTTCTATAAGGCTAAGTTATTTAAGGTATATTATAATATTAAGGTATATTTTATAAGGTATATATATTATAGGTATTTTTTTTTTGTCATTTTTATTATGTTTTAATTATTATGAGGGGAAAGGAAGGGAAAGCAGTGAGCACCAAGTCTGAGTCTGGCAACACCAGGCTCCATGGAAAAAGGGGCAAGGTGTGTCCTTGGGACATGGGCTCATGGTGTTATTTCAGTGCCTGAGAGCTGTTTTATTTTTAAAAAACTAAAAAAATAATCTTTAACATTTGCGTAGGTAGCTTGTGTCTTTCTCCTCAGTCTTTTCCATGGACATGGAGCCACCAGCCAAAGCAGGGCCAAGATCCCAGTGGAGATGTGGCTTTTCCCTGCTTGTTGCTGAGCTGAAACTGCTGTCACACAACACCTTGGACACAAAATATTGACACAGCTTTATCCAATTACAGTCTGAACCTGTGGGACAAAAATCTGTTGACAGCTGTTAAATGTGATGGCATTATCTGTGTCTCTGGAGGTGGGAAGCTGTGGATCACCAGATGTGGAGAGGCTGTGCAGGGAATCCCACGTGGAATCTGTCCATATGGGCTTGCCCTGGATTTACAGTCTCTTTTAGATACTTGCTTTCAGCCAGTGTCCAAAATGAGATTGTACAGACTTCTCGTCCTTCCCATCGTGCTGAAAAGAGGAGGGAACAGTACATGGACCTGTTCCTGCCCCTTAGAAAGGCAGCCTGGGTGTGATGGAGCAAAAATAGCCCGGGGGGGAGCAAGGTGTGCTGAGGCCCTGGCACAGAGAGGCTGTGGCTGCCCCTGCATCCCTGGCAGTGCCCAAGGCCAGGCTTGGAGCAGCCTGGGATAGAAGGAGCTGTCCCTGCCCATGGCAGGGGATGGAATGAGATGGTTGTTTAAGGTCCCTTTGAACCCAAACCAGTCTGATTTTGGAGAGAGCTTTTTCCACTTGATCCTGGCACAGGATGCTGATGGGTCTGAGGCAACCCAGCTTCTCTGCACTGGTCCCACTTGGGTGAAGGGCACCTGAAGCCTGGATGAAGCAGAGCTCTAGTTTTCCACAGATTCCCAGGGGGATACGTGTGTTATTAAGGGAACAAACTGATGTGCAAGTCAGCTGGTTTTCTCTTTTTTTCTTTTTCCTTTTTTCTTTTTTTTTTTTTCTTTTCTTTTTTTTTTCTTTTGAGCCTGGCATCTCACCCTGTATGAGAGGCAATTTAGAAAAACAGCTATTGAAGGTTTTTAATTCAAGTATGAATGTGTCTTCAGCTGGGGCAACTGATTGCCTCTTCCCTGAGGGAATGAGCTGTCTTATAAAGCACCATTCACTGCTATAATGGCCTGCTCCCTTTGGGGCCAAACACTCCATTTTAACTAAAAGGGGTTTGTATAAAAACAAGACTTAATGCATCCCAACCAAAAATGCTCCATCAGGGCCCTGAGCCCAGTGGTGAAGCACAGCACGTCCAGGACAGGGATGTGCCCTGGTCCTGCTCGGGGACAGGGAAATTCCAGCAGCAGCTCAGCCCAACTGGAACTGGGGTGGCTGGAGGGCAGTGGAGCCACATCCCCTCCCTCTCTGGCAGCAGAGGGGCAGGGCTGCTCCCTCTGCTCAAAAAGGCAGCACAGCAGACAATTAATTAGCAGCAGGACTGGTTGCATGGCAAAGACACACCGTGCACCCTATCTGCATGCAAATATCCCGTGGGCAGGGAGGATTAGAGGGGCTGGCAGGAAAAGATGGCTGGGAGGGTTTAACCTTGAATATTGCAAAAGGCACTGCTGCTGCTTATTTTGACACATGTGTGGGTCAGCCAGACCATGGAGGAGAATAATTAGGGAGGGAAAGGAATGCAAACTCTTATTATTGAAGATACCTGGGGCTAACGGCATGAATACATTTGTTATAATTGACCCGTGGCCCGATGATGATAATTCCTCTGTGGAGATAGCCACCTCATCTATTCCGTGTGCCAACATGGATGGAGGAAATAATTGCAACCTTGGCTCCATCTCGTTTCCACTCTTCTGGAGAATAGCTAATTTATGACAGAAAATAATGACTAATGTTAGAATAAACAATATTATGACTCAAGTGACTTATGAGTGCTGCAGATATGATGCACATTTAATAGGACATGACTTATCCAGACGTGTAATTTTTTTTTCTGAGCAGACTAAAGTAAGTGTGGCAGAAATGCCAGAAACAGCTTTGCAATTGGAATATGCAATTTAAAATAAGTAAAGATTACTCCCAGGTAGTTTATTGCTTTAACTACATCAAGGCAGGTCCCTGTAGCAGACTGCATAATGACTCTCATTTCATTTTTGGTTTGTGTCAAATATCTTCAGTTAGTTTTGCTTTATTGGCTTCATGCAATTTATTGCAGCACTAGAATGTGATTGTAATGCAACTAGTATTTTAGTTTTATCTTCCACTGGTAATTTTTCTTCTTTATGGAGCCTATACTGTCTGCATTAATAAAAGCCATAGAAATTATACAGCGTGGAACCAGGTTTTAGTAAGTGCCAGTTGGCCACAGAAGAACTGAACTAGCAGTGCTGTTCTGAGCCCAGAGGAGGACAGAGCCTCTGGCTGAACGGGGGTCAGGATGCTCTGTGGCACCTTCTGGGCACAATGCTGCTTCCAAACATGACCCAAGCACTCCTGTTTGTCAGAAGGGAGCACGGAGTGAATTCCTCTCATAAACAGCAGCTCTTTCTGCCACATAGCCATGATTCAGAGCTGTCAGGCTGAGCCCAGTCTTGAGGGGTTTTGTAGGCTCAGTCTCTGCATGGAGACCCCAAACACAGACTGAGAGCTGTGCTTGGCCTGAGTGTGTGTGTGCCACCTCTGCTGCTCAGGAGAGGGTTACTGCACAGAGCAGCACCTGGGGCTTCTTCCAAGCCAGGCAGGGACCTGGCACCTGCCTGAGGAACCTTCCTGCCCAGGTGCTCAGCGAGCAGCAGCTCCCAGTGCAGCATCTTCAATAATAAGAGTTTGCATTCCTTTCCCTCCCTAATTATCATTTAAAGGTCGATGTCCTGGCTTCTTTCAACCCCCTAGCTCTTCTTTAAAACCTCCTACCCGGGCTGCACTTTCAATCCTAGGGTCAGTTTTGGGCCCCTCACTACAGAACAGGCATTTCTGCAGAGGGGCTGGAGCGTTTCCAGGGCAGGGAACAGAGCTGGGAAGGGTCTGGAGCCCCAGGAGCAGCTGAGGCAGCTGGAAAGGGGCTCAGCCTGGAGAAAAGGAGGCTCAGGGGGGACCTTGTGGCTCTGCACAGCTCCTGACAGGAGGGGACAGCCGGGGGGGTCGGGCTCTGCTCCCAGGAAACAGGGACAGGAGGAGAGAGAACGGCCTCAATTGTGCCAGGGTGGGTTTTGATGGGATATTAGGAAATTTTCTTCACTGAAAATGCTGTGCAGCATTGGAACAGGCTGTCCAGGGCAGTGATGGAGTCACCTTCCCTGAAGGGATTTAAAAACCCTGTGGATGTGGCACCTGGGGATGTGGGTTAGTGCTGGGGGGATGGTTGAACTAAATTATCTTAGAGGGCTTTTCCAACGTAAATGATTCTGTGATCCTACGTCACCAAGGAGTAAGAAAATTGAATGCCCTGGTACATAAAACCATGTGAGGTGCTCAGATGCCCCCAGTGCTGTGAGCACCCAGGGATGGGTGACCAGCACTGGTCTGGCTTCCCCCACATGTGCAATACTCACCTGAAAAGATCATGGATCTACAAATTTGTAAATTTGGAGGTGTTGATTAATTTGTCAAAGCAGCTTGGGGGTACAATTTTGGCTGTGTGACTCTCAGTGAGTAATTATAGTGCACAAATTCTGCTCCTCTTTTGACATTTCTCATCCCTTATATCATAAGTCACTTTTTCCTCTCATGAACCACCAGACAAGTCCCATCAGCTACTTCCCCAAGCACTAAAACACCTTTCAGGAACAAACTTTCACTGCTCCTCAGCAGCAGTGCTTCCCTTCCTGATTTTGGTTTGTTTTGGCCACAGCTGAAGATGCTCTGGGGAATTCAGGCCAGCCACAGCATTCACATGGTGCTTGTGGGACCCCAGCTCACCCCTCCACTAGTAAAACAGTAAAAAAAAGCAAAAAAAACACGAGTGAAAAGCTTTTATTAGTATTTTAGGGAGCCTACCTATGCAAGAACTCAAACTGAGGGCAGCCCAGGACACACCCCTGGGGGCTGAGGGTTACAGAGACATTTCTGGGAGCCAAACAGCCAAACCCCACAGCCTCTGGATGGGACCTGGGTACCTAATTCCCTCAGGCACTCTTAAATTTGCAGGCAAAAAACACCCAGTGTATACAGGGGGTGGGGTTCTGAAAGACTGATTGTGCTTGCTGCGAAATGAATTTCCTTTAAAGCTGCATTTATTGCACTCCATGGCCCCCATTAATCAGTAAGTTATATCTGGCCTTCACATTATGGTGAGAGAAGAATGTGAAATATTCCTAAGCTGCAAAATTACTCAGAACTGGGGGTGGGGGGGTGGGGTTCCCCCTTTGCATTTGATTTCAGTGTGGAAAATAAGTCACTTTTTGCTAATGTCTGTCTGAAGCCCAGTTGTGAACTTGGCTTTGTGTGAGGAGCCCCACACCCATCCGTCCCAGCTCAGCCTTGGGCAGCCTCTGTGGCACCCCACGTGCCCTGGGGTGCCCATTCCTGGTGCCTTTCTGGGCTGACTGTGTGGGGGCTGATGGATGTCTTGGAGAAGAGTGGGAGGGCTGCTAAAGGCAGAGTTATTGCCAGGAAAGGCTGAGTTTACAGCCTTTGGTTATCTTTTGTAAGAAGTGGGGTTGTGGTTTGACCCAAACTTGGCTATAATGCAGCCTCAAAGCTTAAAAAAAATCAAGATCTCCAAGAAGGCTGAAAAAACATCTATTTTCTTACTTGGTTGAATTCAGTGTAATAATTTTTAGAAGTGTGAAGGTACAAATCTGGCAAAAAGACAAGAAGGTTTTTTTATATAAGCCAGTGACCAACACTTTGTTGGAGCAGGAAAATGCTTTCCATGAGAACATGTCTGTTTGAGGTTTTCAGTGTAAGGTTTTTGGGGCCAGAATGATTTCCTCAGTGAATATATATTCACAGCAAGGTCTGATCTTTGCAGGGACTGTAATGGCAACAGCCATGAATACCATAAGTAAAACATCCTTCTGAAAACACTGTTCTGTGCTGTCCCTGAGGCCTCCCACAGGCTGCTCATGGCTGGCCAGTGCATTTGAAAGTTGTTAAATCCTGTACACACAAACATCTTATTAACCACCCTTTCATGGGAAGGGAGGAGAAATCAGCTCCATTGAGCAGCTTGACCCTTGTGAGTGCATTCCCATGGCTAAGGGAGCTCCTAGAGCATTTCATGGTGGCTTAAGTCACTTCTGAATAGGAGCAGGCTTCCCCTGCCGTGTACCTTTGCACCTCTGCAGAGCAGAGACACAGCATCTCTCAGCGTGGGGAACTCCACCTTCCTTCCAGTAAAGAAATTACTTAGTAAAATCACTGTGGGTAAATAAGAAGTCACTTTTGTAAAGCCTCTCTTTGATGATGCTAAATGAATTCCCAGAGGGTGGATAAACTTTCTCACAATGACGACCATTTGCAGAACAAAGAGGCAATTTTTTTCTCATTTCAGGGTTTTCTGACATTTCCCCCCTGGGGGAATAAATGGGCCCATTATTCTACCAGATTCTCTGGCATTTGCAGAGCCTGGGTGGGGATGCTCCAGTGCCTTCAGGCTTTGCCTTGCTGCTTTGTGGTGACACCCAGCTGGCCTGAGGTGGCATCTGACTGCACCAGCTTCTCCTTTGGGAGCAGCCTCCCAAATTCCTGAGCTGCTGAGCTGAAGCTGCCACGCTGGGAAGGTGTTTAGGTATCTCATTCCAAATTCCTACACAGGGAGCTGGGGCTGAATGCCACCTAAAGGGTGCCCAGGTAGAAGGAGCCCCATGGGACTTTCCCTGGGGAACAGACTCAGCACTGATGTAGGGGGGAGGGAAACAAAATTCAAGAGCAGGGATTATGTTATGGATCACTCCACCAAAAAAGGTCTGAATTGAACCTGATGGTGCCAATGTTCCTGGCACAGTCCAAGCCCAGCAATGCCAGTGCTGGTGGATTAGTCCCACCACTGATGGGTGTGTGGATAAGGAACCCCACAAGTGTCCCTAGGCTGGTGTTTGTGGGTAGACAGCTACAGCCTGTGGCCACCACTCGTGTAGCAGCACGAGTCCCATCCCAACCACAGCTCTGTCACGTTGAATAACCTTCTCTGCTGTGCTCACAGCTTCTGCTTGGCCTGAGAGCAGCCAAGATCAGGAAGGCAGACAGAAGGAGCTGGAAAGGAAACAGGGAATAAGAATAATATATTGGGAAATACTTGGTATGAAGAGAAGTTAAAAAAAAATATTTCCTTTTCAATATCATCTCCTGTACAAGAGCTTCCAGGGAGGGTAAAATCTCACTGCAGATGGGTTATAATCCTTATTGATACAGTAAATGGAACTATCAAGCTGGAAAAGATCATATGGCAGTTAAGATAAAGGTTTGACTTGTCCCAGAACCAGGCTTATCAGGGTTTAGCAGTAAGTGAGTTTTGTTGCTTAGACTGCATTTAAAAAGGTCATTGATTTGCAGCTAATACCAAGTTGTCATAGTTTCGTGAGTAAGAGCTTGCAGTTTTCAGAATCAAAGCCTTTCCCTAAATCGATAAGAGCAGATTCAGTGAGATTGCCTGAGCCCACTGAGGCAGACAGAGAGGCAAGCAGCAAATCCACCCTGGCCGTGGCAGGAGAGAACAGCTCTGCAGCCTGCAGATCCCCTCAGGGCCTGCACTAAAGGGTTGCCAGGAAAGCCCAAAACGCTCAGCCTGGCAGCAGATGGGCTGAGAGGGTCTGTCAGGGACCAACAGCTGCCTGCTGCAAACCTCCTATGAAGTAATTAGCTGATTGATCTGGGCTTTGCTGGGCTGAGACACTGTATTTCCTGCATGGTCCAGTCAATACCATTGGATTTTCACACTGCTGGATGCAGAAATACACATGCACAGCCAAATGTGGCTGGAAAGGGGGATTCCCACCTTGGGGATGGGTTCCTGGGCCTTCAGCTCCTCCCTAGACACCAGGTGAAGGCTTCAAAGTCAGGAGAAAGGAGCATCTTCCTTAGCAGAACCTCTTGCTGTTCCTGTGTTTTCATCATTTATGGCACAGACAAGACCAGGGCTTTAAGCTTCCCAGCAGGCTCCCCTGCTTTTTGTGGGATAGCTCCAGGTGTGTCCCAAGGACCCTTCTCCTTCCCACCAGCCCCAACCAGGGCTGCCTTCTGCTTGTCTGCTGCCTCATTCCCAACCACTGACAACTTCCTCCTGTCTTTAACCCAATTGCTGGAGAAAATCAGCCTTCTCAGGGCCTGGGTGTCTCTGTGACCCCAAGATTGTAAAAGTCCTTGTTCTCCCAGCCCGTGCAGCCAAAGAAGGAGTCTGAATGTGCAGGGTTGGCTTCTCAAGGTTGTTTATTTTCCCTTATCTAGAACATTCTTTCTCTGCCCTGCTGAGCTCTGTCCAGCAGCTCGGCCATGGCATTCTGTCTGCCCTCAGGGCAGTGTTCACATTTTATACCAAAAACTCCGTGTGCCGTGTTTACAATAATGTGCCAATATCTGTCATTGATGTTGGACAGTGTGTCTGTACCTTAAACCAATAGAAAAGTGTCACCAGCACAGCAAGACATGGAGGACAAGGAGAAGGAGAAGAAGGTCAGGACATGCCCAAATCCCTCCATCTTGTCCCCTGAACCCCATTCTAAAAAGCCCCAAAATTCTACTTTTTCACCCTGTGTTAATTCAACCACCACACTACTCAAACCCTTGTGGCTTGTAATTCCTCATGCAGAGCTGGCAGCTTTCTCCACGGGCTAAAATCAAAGCCACAGGTGTTTTTGACTCTGGGTCTCTGAGCCCCCTGCCAGGGTCTGGAGACAGCCAGGGCAGCCAGAGGGAAGTCCTGGACTCTGACACAGCCTCAGGAAGCACACACAGTGTCCTGCCTCAAGGAGCATTGGCCACCTCCAGCTAAATCTGACAGAGCAGGGGACACTCACCCGTGTTGGTTTCTTACACGATGGGAAAAGGTGGGCACGCAGAGAAGTGAGGTGACATTAATCTGCTCAGCAAGGGAAAGGCTCCCAGCTTCCACTTCTATTAAACTTCAAAGGGTCCCCACAGCAGAAGGTGAGGGGTCACCAGGCTTCATGTGTTTTATGGGTCATGTAACAGCTGATTTTTAAATCAAACAGAGCAGAATGCTGGAAAGTGCTACTCTGCTACTCTGCTACTCTCAGAGTGCTACTCTGGTATTTGGTATCTCTGCTTGAAGCCATCCATAAACACAAAAATAAAACACACACACAACAGTAGCTCAGAGAGGTGCACCATGGATACTGGTGCCCACAGCTAACTCTCACACTTGGCAAAATTGGGCAAGGAAGGCTGATGTCTTTATGGCACTGGTTAAATGTGAATTTTATGTCTGGGCTGAAAGTTACTACAAGGTGAAACTATCAGAAGCATGGAGCAGCTCTGCTATAGAGACAGGCTGAGAGAGTTGAGGCTCCTCAGCCTAGAGAAAGCTCTGGGGAGACCTCAGAGCATCTTCCAGTGCCTGAGGGGGCTCCAGGGCAGCTGGAGAGGGACTGGGGACAAGGGATGGAGGGACAGGACACAGGGAATGGCTCCCACTGCCAGAGGGCAGGGATGGATGGGATATTGAGCAGGAATTGTTCCCTGGCAGGGTGGGCAGGCCCTGGGACAGGGTGCCCAGAGCAGCTGTGGCTGCCCCTGGATCCCTGGCAGTGCCCAAGGCCAGGCTGGACAGGGCTTGGAGCAGCCTGGGACAGTGGGAGGTGTCCCTGCCATGGCTGGGGGTGGGGTGAGATGATCCTGAAGATCTCTTCCAACCCAAACCATTCTGTACCTCTGTGAATTACCTAAGATGTTAGACAGCTTCTAGACAGAAAAATGCAAAGTAAAACAGGCTTAAGCTTCAGAAAGGGCAAAAGATGGTCTGGCTCAGCTTCTACTGTACTTGCAGAGAGAGGAGGTTTATCCAAGAGGAATAAACGTTGAGTAACAAAGCTTCCCACAGAGCTCTTGTATTCTGCATCCCCTGGATGAATCCAGTACCCTGCCCTGCTCCCTTTGAGCCTCCTGCTGCCCTTGGGGCTGGTTTCCTGCTATTTGAGCACCTTGCCTGAAGATTTGGTGTCAGGTGCTGCCCTACAGTAACACAATAAGAATGAATTTGAGCAGGTAACTTGAGCACATGCTTCATTTGAAGGACGTGGTCAATTGTGTCTCCTGCTCTGCAGAGCCTGTTGACACAAGCTCACAGCCAGGCACTGCACCCACCTCCTCAGACCCTTTCCAGCTCTCAGTGCACGTGCTAATCCCAGTTAAATCAAGAGAACATGAGCACGTGCTTGATGTGCTAGTCCTGGTGCTAAGCATATGCTTAAGTGCTTTGCAGAATTGGAAGCCCTGAGCACCACGAGGCTGGGAACAGTATCACGTTCATCCTGAGCACAAAGCAAAGGAAGGATTATAAATCTAAGAGGCAGCCCAACTCTACTAAGCTCCATGGCATCATCTCTCCTTGCCTGAAACTAAACAGCAAAAAAATCACAATCCTTTTGAGATCAAGACAGTCCCAAGGTTTGCACATTTATGATTATGTTTATGAGTGTTATCATATATAGATGGAAAAGTGTTTGCTCTGAGTGATTTGGAGACCCAGGCCATAAAGAGAGCAGATCTAAGCATAACAGGTTCTCAGCTGTGTCCCAGCTCAGTTCCTAGAAGACAGGCAAACCTTTAAGATTCCAGTTTTAACCTGACACAACGCAGAATGAGGGGTTTCACAGGATAACCACCAGTCTCTTGCTTTTCTGGAGTATAGTTTAGTTTGCAGACTTTTCTAGGCTATAGCTTCTGCATAACAGAACTCATCTATGCTTCCTTTTCTCTGTTTTCCCCACCCCTCTTCCTTAGCCACCCTCGCCTTCCACCTCCCTTGGAGTGAGACAGCCACAATATCTCCAGTGGAGCATTTTAAGAATTCTTCCTTGCGAGGCTTTCTATTTGGAGTGTTGGTACAACAAGTTGCATTTGAATCCCATCATCCCAGCACAACTGCAAACTGCATTTCACACACAGAGAGATGATTCTTTCCCTGAGGAGCCTTTGTCAGCTCCTGTCCCTGCCCTGAGTGGCAGCAGGGTGACAAAGGAGCCTGGCACGCGCGCCCGCGCTCCCTGCCAGCCCCACAATGGCCTCTCTTGTGGCCTGGGCTGCTGATCCTCCTCCTCATCTGTCTGGATTTGTCATTTGTCAGCAGCTCTTGTGACAGGGCCAGCTCTGCAGCTCCTGGCTGTGGCCAGCCCAAGGTATTTCTGGCGGTGAGGCTTTGTGTGCTGTGATGTATTTCTTTGGTAATGGGTACCATCATTTTTTGGCTCCTTCCATGGCCCCCTGGGTCAGCTCTCACTGCCAAAGCTGCTATGGTAGATAGCTTGAAGCCTGCCTGCAAGTTCAGTGGGTTAGTCTGGAGCTTGCCTTCTGACCCCAACAGAAATCATCCATCAGGGAATTAGCCAGCGCCAGGATCAGCACACTGCTGGGACATACACGCTGTTGGAGAAGGGAAGACCTTCAAATATTGCTTATTGCAGCTCCTGCCTCATCTTCTCTTGCAGTTTATTTGCACTGTGATATCTTCTAATACTTTTTCTTACAGATTCAGCACCTGTGCTCTTGTTATTCTGGGACTGTACCAGGTGTTGCAGAGGAAATTCCTTTGCCAGCTCCTGTGGTTGCAGAGAAATTTTAACCTGTCACTGGACTGCAGCCTCAGGGTCTGGGGGAAAAGCACCAAATCTCACCAGAGTCACCTCAGTGCTTAGGGAAGAAAAGCATGTGGGTTGATGAGGAAGCCATCCACGATGTTGAGGAAGCCACCAGCTGTGTCCTTCCAGCGCTGGGGACACAACTCCTCGGTGATCTCCGAACCAGGGAATCATTTCCTGTTTCAGCCCGAGCCCCAGGTGACACTGGCGGGTGTGATGTGGCTGTGTGGGTGGGAAACCCTCAGCACAACTGAGCCCAGTGCTTTCCTGGAGTTTTTGAGAGCAGCTGAAGGATGGCCCAGCATCAGTAATAACCATCAGAGCTGGCAAAGCCACAGGAACTGTGGCGAAGCCAACAGGGATGTGTGGCCAGTTCTGCCTTCTTCTGGCCTAAACCAACCCCAAAGTGCCCTGTTAGAAGTCACCACGGGGGCTGCTCAGGCCAGGCCAGTGAGGCTGTGACGCCTGGGGCTGACACCCAGCACCTGGAGAAGACCAGGTGAAAGAGGCAGGGCTGCAGCACATCACTGATCTCTGCTCTGCAGCAAACTCCCCCACTCTCCTGGTGGGACCAGCGTGTGCTCAGCCAACAGCCAGCCAGGGTTTGGAGCGTGTTTTGTGTCTGAAAAAAGCAAAATCAATTCTGCAACTGGCCCAAAGGCTTCCTGACTGCGCCAGTGCGCCCCAGCCTCCTTTAAGGGTAATATCAGCTCGCTCACTCCACTCTTTGCCTTTCTCATAAAAGAGCATTTTCCCTGTGGCACTGAGAAGAATGTAACCGATAGATTTATAGCCATGAGGGGGGAAAATAACACTCTCACTACCAAAACAGCAGCCTGTGAACCCTTTGCAGCAATGTTTTTTCTTCTGCAGGAGTCGCAGTGCTTCTGCACTAAACCCTCTGCTGACAGCCAGCCTGGGGACACTGTCCTGTCCTGGCAGTGGTGGCAGCAATGTGACTGGAACCCCATGGTAAGGCTTGGCATGTGCTGGGGGAAGGAGGGAACACCAAAGCTCTGCTGGGTCCCACTGGGTTTGCATTTTCCCAGTCTTGCTCAGAAACTCATTTTCAGGGTGATGGAGAGGATGGGCCAGCTCTGAAAACAAAACTTGGAAAATCTGTGTCTTTCCTCTAAAGCTTCTCCATTGGCCCAATGAATTGATTGCCAGAGATAAAACCTGATGAAGAGGCAATGTTTTCCCAGCATAGCACTTGACTCCAGAAAGCAGAAGATGCAATAGATTTTGTTTATGTGCACGTCCACTGTTTTTTATTTATACATCAGCGCTTCAAGCTCATTGCACATTGCCAAGCAGCACAGCAGAGCTGCTTCCCCCTGCATTTCCCATAGGTAGGAATAGGATTGGAGCACAGCACGTGGGAAGGGCTTGGTGCTTGTGGCATGACTGAGAGCTCAGCGTGCCAACAGCAGGTCTGGCCCAAGAGGGAATCCAGAGGCAAGAGCTGTGTGGTGGTTAATAAGGAGCAGGAAAGCAGCTGTACCATGGTTGAGACCCACTTTAGGGAAGGAAGCTGATGAAAAGTTGGCATTTTTAATTCCCAGGCCGCAAAGGAGGGAGAGAAGGAAATCCAGGAGGGAAGGGCAGGAGGGAATGGCACGGGACTGGGGTGGAAGGAGACTGCCCACAGTGGGCAAGTGAGGCCAATGGGGGACGTTTGGGCACTTCTGAATCACTCCTGTGCAGGGTCAGTGACCAGAAGGATGTGCTGGGCACAGATAGAAGGGCCTTACACTGGCACTGGATCCTCTGTGTGGATGTGCAGGTGTGTGTGGGTGAATATTCCTACTCTTAAATAGCTCTTAAAGCTCCCTTAAACTCATCAGAATTATGCTGATCTTAGGATTCTATTGCCTGAGTGGTGTTGCCAGTGCCAGTGAGCAGAGGGTCTGTTGGAGGCAGTACCTGCCATTACTGATTCCTCCCAAGTGCCTTTTAAAGCGTGCCAAAGGCTGCCAGCGTGGGTTGGGTGTGAGCACCACACCTGTGAGGCTGTTTGTAACCTGGTGGCTCTAAGTGAGCTCTGCCTGTCACACTGTGCCCCTCTGTGCACAGCCCACAGGGAGCCAGGAGCTCCCATTCACAAGCAGCAGCCTCACTGTGGGGGGAGGAGATTTGCTGACAAATAACTGTCATTTGCTAACCTTGTCGTGGCAATCTTTGTTTTTCCCTTTTTCCCGGAGGCACTCCAAATGCTGAATGCCAGCATCTGTTACGGACCAGAAAACAAGCAAACACTGATATTCCTGGTGGCTTTGAAAGAGCATTTAATGCTTAGCTCTCTACACTTGCCTTTACCAGAAAAAATCACTTCAGGATGTGCTTAGCATGATTATGATGAGGAGTGTCTGGGCAAAACCAAAATAGAGAAGGCAGCACCTTGCTACAGACAGGCTGAAAAAAAATCCATGAGTCTTCCTGCCAGATGTTGACATTTTGATTTGCATAAAGGTAAACTTTTGAGTCAACAGCATGTTTAATTTTCTAAAACGTCTCCAAGAAATAGGGCATGTTTACAGATAATGAGTTTGCATCATTAGCAGTTTTTGTCAGACCTGTATCCTGGCGAACTGGCTCAGAACATCTTTGTTTCTGCTGCCTCTGAGCATCTCCCCATGAGTGTGCAAGGAGGGAAGGCAGCCAAAGGGGTGCCCAGGAGCTAACAGAGGGGCAGCTGTGACTTGGGAAGAGTGCTGAGACATTTATCCATGGATTGTGGAAGAACCTGCGACTCCCAGCCCATGTGGAGACAGTGCAGAAACAGCCCCAGCCCCAGCACCCTCCACCTGCCCTCCCACCTTCCATCCTCTGCAGCAAATTCCAGCTGGCTTTGCCCTTCAGACAGAACCCTGTGAGGTTTTCACCTCACAAAGAAGTAACAAGACCTATGAGAGCATCCTTGTGAAGAAACAAGGATGTATTCACCTCTCAGCTGGGGGAACCAAGACCCAAACAAATGACCCCCCCTCCCCACCCCCTCTCCACCCCCTCTGCAGGGGAAAGCATCCAAGCCTGGAGGAGACAGCCCAGATGCACCTCCCTGTGCCCCAGCTGGGAACATGCACTCCTGGCTCTCTCACTGAGCTAAATTAAGCTGCAGCGAGATGCCAAAGCTGAGAGAGAAAATAAGATCCCAGGAGAGGCAGATAACTCTTTCCAAGTCACCTGTAAATCCAGAGAGGAAATGCTGTAGGTGACAGTGGGCTGGGTTCTGCACAGGAGCACTCAGCCTGCTCTGGGATATAAACCATGCCTAGAGCCAAGCATTCCTGCCACATTTCACTGGACTTTGGGTTTCTGAAGAGGCCAGGAGAGTTTGACTCCTTTTGAGTGTGGGCTCAGCAGTGCACAAGGCTCCTGCCTTGAGCTGTGCAGGGGCTGGGGACCCAAACACCAGGAGCACATCCCAGGTGCCACACGCAGGGGCAGAGCAGTGCCCCTGGAGCTGCTGGCCCTGCTCTGAGCTCTGCAGCCCAGCCCAGCCACAGGGGTGCCCAGCTGACCCTCCCTGCCCAGCCCGGGGCTGGAGCAAAGCACCTGCTCACACAAGGAAATAAGCTTGTTATTGCTGCTGGAAGAGCAGCTAAAAACAGCAGCTAAGGGAAAAGCAGACCCTCCTGTGTGTAGCACAGAGCTGAACCAGCTCTCATGGACTGCAGAGCCTGTCCTGCAGCATTTTCCTCTACCAGGGCCACGGTGCCCGGCCAGCAAGGCTGGCCCTGAGCATGGATCCCAGTCTGGGGATGAGATGGAGAGATGGAGAGATGGAGAGATGATGGAGAGCTGGAGAGATGCCCAGCAGCACAGAACTCCTGGCACCCCAGAGGAACTCCCTGCTGCTGCTCCCAGCGTGGTCTCACAGAGCTCTCAAAGAGCTGGGGAGGGAGGACGAGACTGCAATGCAAAGCACTATCATTGCTGTATTAGCCTCAACTGAAATGTGCTACATAAGTGCAAATTGCTGTTATAAATCACAAACATCAAAAGGCCATAAGTGCCTAATAATGGCCTAAGTGGCTAATTTGTTTTATGTGCTACTGGAAGAAGCACCGTAAAGATATGGAACAAAAAATTTCCCTCATTGTGGTTTGGCCTCTGATACCAAGAAAGGCTGGAAGGGGGTGGGAGCAAAGTGCTGCTCTAGCACATATTCAGGAGCATTTCATATCAAAGCCTGTAATTAAAAACACAGCACAAACCCCTGCAAGATCCTGGTCCCTGTGGAAGGGAAATGTGGCCAGTGCTGGGGGTGACCCCATGGGTGCATGGGGCAGCTGCTGGTGAGCAGGACAGTGCACCAACCCAAACTGTGAGCAATTATTTGTGAAAAGAGAAGAGGAGGTGTTGTGGCTAATGGGCCCTGCCTCTGGCACTTCTGAGCTACATAAGTGGGGTGTGATGCCTGCTATATTCCCCTGCTCGACACTGTGTCTCTGCAGGGACCCAGCAAGACCCAAAACACCATCCTGAGCTGGGCTGAGGGACACCTTCAGCCTGGCCTGGCTCCTCTGCACCTCTCTTTCAACGTGGCAGTCTCCTTTCCCCATCCAAACAACCACTGTGTGCCCTGTCCATGTTTTAATTGCTCTGGGACTTTTGGGGTTATGTGCTGCTCTGGAGGCTCTTCCTGGCTGTCTGGCTCTGCTTGTGAAATTAGCCTTGAAGAACCATGAATACCCAATCCAGCCCTGCTGTGCCCTGCAGAGATGTTCCTCATGCAATTCTTATGCTCTTCAAGTCGGAGCTGCCCTGCTGCTGTGCCTGGCCCAGGACAGGCTGGGGGTGTTCCCTGCACAGCTCAGCTTTTGGGGTTTTGCTGCTGGGGCAGAGGAGGTTCCTGCAAGGAACTGCTGAGCCCTGCCCAGACTAAGCCCTGTTTTAGGATGCAACACCTTGAACTCATCTTCTCTTGGTCCAGAGACCTGGCCATGCCCAGCACAGCCCTGATGGAACCCCTGAGAACTGGGCAAACCCCAGAGGGCACCTCGTGGCCACCTGGGTGAAGCATCACATGCAGATGGTTTATTAGGGATGAGCAAAACCAGTCTTTCTCAATAACGTACCTGAGCATGGCCCCTTCTTTCTGCCCCCACTTTCTGTAGATATTTTGGCTCTAATTTACAGTAAAATCATGGTGTCCCTTTCTAATTGCCACAGAAGAATTCCCCCAGGTGTATTTGATCAGAATTACGTGTTTTGTCATGATGCTGCAGTGAGGATGTTGTGATGGCAAGAGAGAAACATCAGACCATGGCGAGGACCAGGAGCCCGATACTGAGGATCCATCCACATGCCCTTGTATCCCAGATGGATCATGTGGGAACTGTTCCCAGCACAAGGAATTAATTCAGTAATATTTCAACACAGGTACAAATGATTTAGAGTACCAACGGTGCTGCTTTCCTGTAATACATTGCCCTGCACAAAACCCTTGAGGGAATGGCTCAGGGAATAGCCCTAATTGGTCTGTTCCTCTTGTGATATCTGTGATAACGTGGAGGAAGAAAAATCCTCTTTGTCCTGAAATGGCATGCCAATAAACAGCATTTTAAAAAATGATTTCTTTGATGCTTATCACTTCCATAGCACATGTTCAGTGGGCTCTACAAACAGGAAGCACAGGCTGTGGCTGACCTCTGCATCCCCAACGAGAGGGGCAGCACCCACTGCAGAGCTGAGTTTGTCACCTTGGTGGGGGCATGGGAAAAAACAAATCCAGCTTTTACAGCTGTGCGTGAAGGCACAGAGAGAGAGCTCTGTGAGCTTTGGAAGTGACTGGACGGGCAGAGCTGGGCTTGGCAGCTTTTGTGGCAGTGGCACAGAGTGAGTGTGGACACCCAGCTGTCCCCTCTGTGGGCAGGTGAGTCACAGCTGAGCCTTCACTAGAACATAACCCTGGGAATGTGTCTTAGGCTGAAGGATGTGCCTGGGGCTGTGTGTTCTTTGCCATCTGTCAGAGCTGGGGCAGTTCTCTGCTGTTCATTGGGCACTTTTCTTTATCTCTCCCACAGCCAATCCTCCTTCCAGGAGATCTCTTCTGTTCATGGCCACTGAGTGTCCCTGCACGGCTGAGAAAATTCCAGCATCCCATGGGGAGAGGCTCTGCCCAGGGGAGCAGCCAAGCATTCCTACCTGGATCCAATCTGCCCTTGGAACAGCACAGCAGCCTTTGCCCACTGCATTCCCAGAGGAGCAGCTTTCTTCTCCACTGCATTCCCAGAGGGAGCCCAGGCCCATCCACAGCAGCCCTGGAGCTTCAGAGGAAAACTCCAGCCTTGTCCAGGATCCTGCTCCAGCAGAAGCACAGCTGGCACTGCAGGAGGGCTGAGCCCCCATGGAATGGCACTGCTGCCACAGCCTGACCCACAGCCTGCCAGGGCCTGCTCTCACTCTGGCAGGGCTGTTTTATATTACTGCTTTTTTTTTTTTTTTAAAGAACTGTTATTCCTATTCCCATATATTTGCTTGAAAGCCCCTTAATTTCAAAAGTAAAGTAATTCAGAGGGAGGGGGTTTACATTTTCTATTTCAAGGGAGGTTCCTGCCTTCCTCAGCAGACACCTGTCTGTTCAAACCAAGACAAAATGGAAAGTGGCTGTTCCTCCACCAGCCCGCTCAACAAAGGGAAAAATGGGACAGTGTGTGTTCAGCTTTCTGAGGAGAAACCACTGAGGTCTCCTCAGAGGTCATCATCTCCTGATTATGATTTCCTGTGCTAGCTCTGGTGGTCCTCAGACCCACTTTGAGCCAGTTCAAGGCATTAATCAAAAGAAATCTTGCCCATTTTTTTTTTTTTTTTTGCTGGGCTGTTTGTTGGGCTCGTGGCAAAGTAAGTCGGGCTGCCACAAGAAAAGTCTATTGACCACAGTCAGCCTGAAGTGAGCAAGAGGAGATGAGAGAGGGGCAGAAAGAGAGTTTGGGACCTCACTGTGGACAAGGCAAACCTCTCCTTTCTGAGCAGAAGAAAACAAGACATTTCTGACATTTGCATGTGGTGCAGCAGAGCTGTCAGCAAGGACAAGACTGGAAAAGAAAGTGAGAGACTGCCTCTGCTCCTGGGGAATGCCAGGCCTGGCTGTATTTCAGTCCATTTGGCTGCTTCACCACCTCCTGCAACAAAGCAGTTGATGTGAGAGCTCTGCAAACCCCAGCCCAGGGGCAGGTAACCCAGCCCTGCAGAACGTGCTGCTCTGCCAGGAACTGCAGCTCAGCACCACCATGGCTGGGGGAGAGGGCACTTCACATGGCCTGCTGCCCCCTGGACACCTGAAAGCAGAAACAGGGTCATTTCCCACTCCCTGGAATACTTTAATGTGACAAATGGATTCTTGTCTGTGTAGTCTTAGCTCCCAAAATCTTTAGACTGCCAGTTCGTGTTATTATATTACTAACTGTAAGTAATAAAATACAAATAATGTACTTTATTGCTGCTTTTAAGCAGAAATAACTAATTATTGATCTGTTTGCTAAATGACAGTGCAGGTGTTATGTTCTGACAGCAGGAACAAGACAAGGGTCAGTCCATGGACCCAAGAGCAGAGTTTTTCCTCCTCTGCACTGGGAGCATCTTCCTCATGGCTGGTCCCCAGCTGCAAAGCCATCATCTCTGAGCTGGCTCAGCCCTCCAGCAGCCTTGCAGGGATGGAGGTGTGCTGGCAGGCCATGAACACCTGCACCAGTTTTCACCAGTGCACTCAGACCCACGGGTTGAAGTTTTGGTGAGGCCAGAGGTGTCCTGTGATGGGGTGTGCTGGAGCTTTCTGCCCCCCCTGGCCCTGCCTGCCAGGAGGCCAGTGCTACATGATAAAGCCCCAGATGATGAGGTTTTGTTTCAGAAATCTGGCAGTGACCTGGTGTTTATGAGGGCTTTGTCAGGGTGCATATATTTAGTTCTACAGCACTGATTGCCCTGTAGAGCTGCATACAAATTGCTGACTCTCCATTCAGTGGAAGCGTATTGTGAAGAAATGCAACAGGATAGAGATGTGTGGTGTGCCTGTCCTGCTTGGAGCCTGGCATTTCCCTGGGGCAAAGCAGAGGCAGTGGGTGCCAGCCCCTGCCTGCTCTGAGCTACAGGCACTGAGGGCAGCAAAGCCACTACAGGAAATTCCTTCACCCTGGGATAACCAAGCAGGCCCTCCTGCTGTCCACTCCTCCTTTTCCTCTTCCTGTGCTCATCTTCATCCCTGCCCTGGGGGATAGCTGCCCTTTTTTCTCCTTTCCATCTGTGAGCTGGGCTGCTGATGGTGCCTGACCTCATCCCCATGTGCTCCTGCTGCTGCTCTCTCCCCATTCCCCATACCCTGGTGACATTTGCTTCTTCAGTTATTTACTTTTGGATCAGTAAGTACCATGAAAGCACCATCCAACCGGCCCAGCCCTCTGAGCAGTGCCAGGAATGAACTGTCACTAATATAATTTCATATCAAATGAGATTACCCTTCTCCCCCATTAGGCACACTTCTCTTCTGGGGATAGTGGCAATGCAGGGACACAGCAGTTCCTCCAAGCAAAACCTGCCTTCAGAACTGGCTTCTAAGGATGCCAGTCAGTTCCAGGCTGTGGCTGGTGCTCTGAATCCGAGGAGTGAACGGCAGGACTTGGCCCGGGCTGAGGCTGGATTGATGACACCTGTCTGCCTGTTTCACATGCAATTGCCTGCAAACAGCTACACCTCCCGGCTGGCACAGGTGGCTGTAATTTATGAGTGCCACCCCCGGCAGGTGTGACAGCCCCTGGCTGTTCCAGTGACCTCTGGGGAATCCTGGGGGACACGTCGGGGTGGCTCTGTGCTGCTCGGTACCCCTGTGCCCTCTTTGCTCATCAGTGTGGCTCCTTGATCACCTGCACCATAGTCCCCAGGTGTTGGCTCTCCTCTGAAGACACAAGCACCTTGCTGAGACAAACCTGTGTGCAGTTCAGAAGATAATTTGGTGAGGGAGCAGCTCTGGGAAGCAGCACAGGCAGGGCTGTAGCAGGACAGGCTATTCCCCACCGGTGAGCCTGCATGAGGCCAGCAGGCAGTAAATGCAACCAGTGCCATGACAGATGCCATGACACTAACCTCCCCTTACCTTAGGAAGTGAAAACTATGCAGGAAAAAAATTGTTTTAAGGCCACAAAGACACTCCATAGGTCTGTGGCAGGATCTGGTGTACATCCTATGTGGCATGGCTTGATAACTCCCAGGACAATTTTGCAGAGAGCTGCCATGAGCCATTTGCACCTTATGACCAGAGAGCCAGGGACTGCCGCTTGGGGTGGATGGATGCTGGTTTGCTGGCAAAAAGCTTTCAGGATCTAATTTCAAGTGCTTTCAGCTCTTGCCAGACTTCCTCACTGCTGAGAACAGAAGGAGGGGTTTTCACACTTGTATTGTTAAACTGTGGCGCTCCCAGGATGTTGCAAAGGATTTCACAGACAGGTAAGATCATTCACAGACCCATTAGCTGCTGCAGAAGACGTGCAGGTACTGACCAGGAAGGGCTGAAGCCTGGGGCTACAGCAGAGGAGCTCGGGCTGCACCTTCCCCTTGCTGTGCTGCTCTGCTGGCAGCCTGTCCCACTCAGCATGCTCCGGGCAGGGTCCAGCAGCCTCCACGGGGCAATCATTGCTCTGACCTGCTCATCGGGATCACACAGTGCTCATTTAGAGATCAGGCATTTGGGTGTTTGGAGAATGATCCAGACTGGAATTCCTAACAGCACTCGGTACATCCATGGTGTCAGTGGTCAGAAGAAATTGCTTATCTGCCTGTGCCTTCCCTGTGGACAGGGCGCAGATCTGCTTTTCTTCAACTTACGGGTAAAAACCAGATATTTCATTATCTGTGAATTGTAAGAGGAAAATACACGCAATGATTTTGGCCCAGAGCCAGGTCCCTCCAGTGTGCAGCTCTGTCCCTCCAGGCAGGTCCCTGCAGCCTCTGCAGCTTCCTCAGCCACAATGAGCTGCTACTCCTTGCTCCTCCTTGGATAACTGACCACGAGAAACGGGTCAAGACACAGCAGTTTTTCCTCAGAGGAGGTTTTTGGTTGGCCATTGGCTCAGGACTGGGCCAGAGGATCCCTTTGCATGAGTGATTCTTGCATGGACCCACCTGACTCTCTTAACTGCGGGGTGTGCCTCATCCCCAGATTTGTCAGCCTCGTGGCCCAACTCCAGCTGAGTACATTAATCTGCTTACCTTGAAAAGGAAAATAAGCCCGTGGATTTGCTCTTGCCTTGCTGGAGATTACTGGGCATTAGTTTGTGGGGTGGCTAAAGGGGTTCTGTATTATTTGGAGTTAAAGTGATAATTTAGTGCCAGGCTGACAGCTCCTGGCACGAATCTGCTGCCATAGCATCTCTCCTGGCCTTTGCTATGGATCAGCTTTACTTCTGTGGGTTAGTTTTACTCACAAAATCAGAACTTTGCTCCTCAAACTGTCCCTGGCAGTCTCAGGGGAAGCGCAGAGTGCTCTGCCCTCAGAGGCATGCTGGTGGAAATTCCTGTGCCAAGCAGTGGAGATCTTTCATCTTCATCTCTGTGAGACCTTCAATGCTTCAGCTCCTTGCTGCAGTGGGAAAGAAGGGTTAAACTGTGGGAGCAGGGAAGGGAAAGGTCAAATATGTAAAGCCACTTTCATGTACTTAGGAGAAGAGTGGTAACAGGAGAGCTGTTAAAAATTTTTATAGCTGGCACCAAACAACACTGGTGTTAAAAATCATGGAACTGTTTAATAGCAAGTGGAGGTGTACATGACTTAATTAGAGGCATGCAGCAGTGAAGCCAATTGAGAGATATTATTTTAGTATTTTTTCCAGAGGGCATATCAAGTCTACTCACGAATTAATAAACAGATTGTAAAGCCTAAGCAAGCATATTATGGAAGTGCATGTGTGTGTACTGGGTCCATAGACTGGGGCTATGCACACTTGTTTGTTTGTTGCCATTGCATGTGAAATATGTTCCTTGTTTTCCATACAGACCTCAGTGGAAGAATTATAGCATATTGGGTTTTTCCAAAGACTAATTAAGATCTTCAGAGTTGATGTGTGTTTACTGAAAAAATACAGCATAAATGAGACCTAAACCAGCAGCACTCAATTAACCCATGAGTGGTGAGGTGCAGTGGCTGTCCCCTCAGAGCCTGCCTTCCGTGCACAGGAAGAGGGGAAAAGTCACAGGATTCCCTCCATTTCTCTCACCCTCTGATTTAAGTTATCATTGAAAAGGCATTTTATGAACTACTAAAAGCTGTCTACAGTTTAATACGCACCTCTGGCCTCCCTCTCAGCTCTCTTAGGGGCTGTTAAAGGTGGTTGGATTATGAGGAAGTGTCATTTCAGCTCACCCCGAGGTGATCAGCACTAGGACAGGTGTGGACTTTGGGTAAGGAGGGACCATCCTGTCTGTAAAATGAAGTTTCCCCCAAATGGAGCTGGTGGATTTGCTCTGATGAGGACAGCATCAGCCTTTTAAGCCTCAGTAAGGCTACTCTCCACTAGGCATTTTCCTAACCCAGCTTGGTTTTGCCCCTAACACTGGTTTGATTCCTTTTTTAAACCCTCTCGTGCACCTTCTTTAATTCACAGTTGCCACTTTGCTTTCTGTGCAAAGATGAGCTGCCCAGCTCCATCCACTCTGAGCTGTGCCTTGCACAAACCCCGTGGTGTTTCACTCCTTCCAGCCTGGGGTCACTGCATGGCTCCAGCTCTCCTGGCTTCCTCCCTCCACTCTGCTCTCCTATTTTATGGTTTAATATCAACAGTGTTGACAAATTATGGCAAAAAGTCTGTCCCTAGTGGGTATCCCAGTGCACTCAGTGTCCCCAGGGCTTGCACCCCTGCCCAGCACCCCCTCTCAGCCAGTGAAAGAAGGGGATCTCCTCCACCTGGAGAGATCAGTTCTGGCACAAACCACTCCTCACACAGCCCAAGCTGAAGGGAAAGACCGATGGGTTGCACCTCAGAAAAGACAAAACATTGTGAAAAATGCTAGTCACTGCCAAAAAATTAAAAAAGTTTATTAAAACTTTATCAAAATTACAACAGAAGACTGAATAGAGAAAATATTACAGTGCTGGGAGCAAAGGATTTTCCCCACCATGCGCTCACCCACACCATGGAGGTTTCACCTTTTAACCCTTTGGTCCCTCCCAGAGTTCTGTCCATCGACTCCTCCTTCTCTGCCCAGTGCTGGAGATCACTGCCTGACATCCTGACTTCTCCTAACATACATACATGATATTTGCCTTTTAATTGAGAGAGTCACCCATCACAACACTCATCTGTCACAAAGATGAATGACAGACTGTGTCTCTTTTGCTTGGCTGGGGGCAGCCCCACAAGCAAGGCAAGTAATGAAGATAATGATGAATGAAGGATGCAAAACTGGAAATACTCCTCCTGTGTTTGTACTGATCTTCCAGCAAAGGCCACATTCCTGACATTTAAAATGGAGATATAATTTTCATGCAGTGGCCCTCCCTGGGCTGCAGTTAAGCAATTTAGTTCATGGAGATTCACAAAATCCCCTTCTGCAGCCTCAGCCCAAACAGCCCCAGCAGCAAACACCAGTTTGGCCAGTGCTCTTGGGGAAGGGCTGCTGGGGGCCAGCAGGAGCCACGGCACCAGGGAGCACCTGGCACTCCATGAGGAGAGAGGTGCTGAGCTAATGGCAGGAGGGGTTTCTGTGTGTGACTGGAGGATGATCACTGGAAGGAGATCACTGCCCTGTCCGGAGCTCCCCAAACTTCCTCTTCAGGGAGATGTGGCCATCAGCACCCACCACGCACCCAAGCAGAGCTTCAGTCCACAATTACAGCCTTTCAGCAGAGCTCTGAAGAGTCAAACCCCCAAAGCTTTACCAGGGATTTGGGATGTGATGGGAGCAGCTCAGCAGAGAGCTCTGCCCCCGCTGCCCAGGAGCCTGGTGCCACCCCTGGTGAAGCCTGCTCCGATGCAGCTTCTGGCCTTTGGCTTTGTGAGTGAGACAGAGAAGCCCAGGGTTTGGTTACAACATGTTGGGATTATTTTAATAACTGCAATTTTTCTTTTAGAAGAGAAGTATATTTTTACTTTCATCCTAGAACCTGGAACTAATTGTACATGTGTGGTCCAATTAACTATTAATTTACCCCATTAACTGCTGACACTTATGCCTTTACTTTGTATGACATACACATTTGTGTTCCCATAGTCTAAGCCTAAGAAGCTTGTCTAGAAACTATGAATTAAAGCAACATAAAGGTGTTAAGAGTTACCCATCTTAGCAACAGCCTCGGGAAGCTCTGGAAAAGAATGCATCACAAAAATGATTTTTTTTTCACAGTATCTGAACTCTTTCATTTTAATAATAAAATCTCCAATTAATTCAAGAAGCTCTGATCTTTCCACCACTTCCTGCTAGAGAACTGATCAGGATAAAACCATATTTGATTTTCAATGGCAGCAGGATGTGTCTGGAGGGCTGGGAGAACCCACTCTTGGAATATTTCTTCACCCTGCAGGTTTCCAGTCTGTATCATGTGCACAGCACTGTTGCCTTAAGGCCGTTTTCCATGAAGCTCTGCAGGGAATAACACCTTCTCCACACCATGTCCAATGTGATTAAGTCTCTGCCTTGGCACAGCGAGCAGGTCCAGCCCAGGCTATCCAAGGACAAGACTGACTCCAGGGCTGTCCCCACCTTTGTGCCAGCTCAGCCCTATGGACACCAGGAGGAACTGGCACTACACAAGTGCTTCAGTTCTGCCAACAGAAGCAGCACCTCCCAGTGATGCTGTGTGAGATGCTCTGGAAAGGCAGCCTGCTCTTCCCTGGCTGTGTGTGCCTCTGCAGTAGAGCCTCAGCCTGACCCTGATGTTTCTCTGATTGTGGTATTTAGGGACATGGCTTGGTGGTGGATGCAGCAGGGCTTGATTTACTTTGGACTCGATGATCTTAAAGGTATTTTCCAGCCTACCTGGTTCCATGATTCCACATGCATGGGCAGTGACAGGCAAACATCTGTAATGGTGCTCTGGACAAGAGAAGGGTGTTTTGTATTTACAGTGAAGGAATGACAGAGACCTGGTGGAGTGAGGCCAAAAGTGTGAGAAAGGATATTCACTTTCAAAAACATTTAGAAGGTTTATTAAAACCCTATTTAAAAATACAGCAGAAGACTGAATAGAGAAAATATCACAGTGCCAGGAGCAGAGGATTTTCCCACCATGTGCTCACCCACACCATGGAGGTGTCACCTTTTAACCCTTTGGCCCCTCCCAAAGTTCTGTCCATCCACTCCTCCTTCCCTGCCCAGTGCTGGAGATCACTGCCTGACATCCTGACTGGAGCTCAGCTGTTGCCATGGTAATGAGCCGACCCTCCCAAATGTCCCAAACCCAGGGCACCCCTGATAACAGCACAAGGGGGGTAAAACACAACTATAAATCTGTAAAACTTCTCCTAACATACATACATGACATTTGCCTTTTAATTGAGAGAGCCAACCATCACATTACTATCTATGACAGAGGGATGGAGAACATGTCCTCTGAGGAAAAGCTCTGCCAAGGAGGATTGTTCAGCTTGGAAAAGACAAGCTCCAAGGAGCCCTTAGAGAACATTCAAGTATATAAAGGGAGCCTATAAGAAAGATGAGGACAAACCTTTTAGTATGGCCTGTTGTGATAGAACAAGGGGGAATGGTTTTAAACTAAAAGATGGTCAAATTAGATTAGATATTGGGAAGAAAGTCTGGAATATGAGTGGGGTGAGGCCCTGGCACAGGATGCCCAGAGCAGCTGTGGCTAACCCTGGATCCCTGGCAGTGCCCAAGGCCAGGTTGGACAGGGCTTGGAGCAGCCTGGGATGGTGGAAGGTGTCCCTGCCATGGCAGGGGGTGGAATGGGATGAACTATAAATTCCCATTCCAGCCCAACCCATTCCATGATTCTGTGTTGAGAGATTTAACCACAGATGTAAGTAATGCTTTAACATGTACAGACAGGAATAAAAATGAGAACAGAAGGGAAAACCACCCCCTGTGAAATTCTGTGATTCCTGTTCTATCCAGGGTCAGGTGAGGTTATCACAATGTTCTCTGCCAACCAGAGATCAGGTGAAGCACAGCCTCCTCCACAAACCTGTGCCTTAAAATACACCTCAGCTATTTACATTTGGGTCTGGTATCCACCTGCCTGTAAGTGTTGCCTGACAGCTCGTTCAGGAACATATGGTGTAATTTTAAAATGTGCTCCTCCATTTGAACATACCTTTGGATATTTCTCAATGACACTTGGGTGCTTGCTGATGTTGCTATACTGTGCAGTGGAGTAAGTGAAAAAAAGGAAAGGTTCTGGATACGACTGCCAAAGCTGGTGCTGCCCCATCAGCCAGACTGATCCTTACTGCGTTCCAGCTTCACACTGGTGCAGCTCAGCTAAATTAAACTGCATTGCTCTACTGGATTTTCATTGACTTAATTATTCAAGCATGGAGGAGGTATAAAAGAGTTAAAATCAAAAGAAAAAGCAGAGTAGATATTTCTTTAGGACAGGATCTGTCCATAATCCAATGGATAACTTTTATCCTGTGTATTGATCTTTTTCTTGTGAGAACTAACTTGAAATTTATTTCCAAATTACCTGACCTCAAGCACTTAAAATAATGCAATACAAAAAGTTAAAATTCAATTAATAAACCAGTACTGGTCCAAATATTTGATTCATGTATTACATTTCCTTTACATGAGTGTGAATGCAGGGAGTGTCCAGCATGAAGGGAAAGGTGCTCTCTGCAGGAACAGGATGCAGAATCCCTGCAGGGTGGCAGAGCACACCCCTTCTGGTGCTGTACTGAGAACTGCTGGGTGAGATTATCCTGGGGTTCTTGAGAACAAAGGCAGGAGATGATAAGGGCTCTAGGTGACAGCACTCAGTCCCTGCCTGGCAGGGAATCATAGGGTGGTTTGGATTGGAAGGGGCTTAAAGCTCATCCAGTTCCAATCCCCTACCAAGAGCAGGGATGCTTTCTACTAGACCAGGTTGCTCCAAACCCCATCCAACCTGGCCTGGGAAACTTCCAGGGCTGAGGCAACAGTGGAAAGCAACAGTGGTGAGAGAACTTGGAAGACGGAACTGAAATGCATGCAGGGAGCAAAGGCTCTGAGGAGCTCCTGTGCTGTGACATGGGACAGAACTCCATCCCACTGTACCACATTTGCAGGCAGCACTGTGAAAATAAAGTTATCTCATGAGACAACTCTGTCCTATAATGAATTTCCAAACCAGCACAATTTCCCCAGGACTTTTGGGCAAAGATGTCCACACCCAAGAAAAAAAAATATTACTAAAGATGAGGGTTGCTTCCCAGAAATGGAAAGAGAGGAGCTTGACTCTTTCACCAGCTGTCAGTGCTGTTTTTATTGCATGTAGGAGCAGCTTGTACACAGCATCTCTTTACAATGGTAGCAGGGAAGCTGGAATGTTGTTATATCAGACTATCAAGTTGTTATGTTGGATTACATATAATGCTATCACAAATGACAGAATGCTTGCCTCCCATCAAAAATTTAAAGAGCAATAGACCTCTTTTCAGCTGTCATTGCTGATAACATTTTATGCACAAGTTTATTCAAGCTCAAATAGAGATGCAGCCTGTCAATAAAGAAGCCCTGGCAGATTAGGTATCGAGTATATTAAAGCTAACAGTACTAATGTGACTGTGCAGCCTAATCTGACATTTTAAAACTGTGACAAAATGAACCCTCAATGTTCTCCCCAGTCGTCGCAGCACGGCACGTTCACTGCTGGGTTTTATGGAGTGGAAACCAGAGTAGGAGAAATGAGACAGGCTGAAAACCACAGAAAGGTCAGCAAGGCTTGCTTCCCAGGAAACTGCGGCTGTCTTTCCTTCCTCTTGCTCTTATCTCATCTGCTCTGCTTCTCTCTTCCAGAAAAGTGGGTAGAGCAACAAATAATGGCCCTAAATTGCCGCAGAGGTGACACAGATTACGCATTAGAAAAAGCACTCGAGGGCAGGAAGGGTTCAGCACTGGAGGAGATTTGCTGGAAAGGGCGTAACACCTGCATCATTACAAGGCTTTAAGAAGGGGTTAGGGAAACATCTGCCAGGAATGAGGAGGGGTGGCTGATTTTGCTTTGGAGACCCAATGCTACTTTGTGCCATTGACTTTCCTGGTCTCACTAACAGCCATGGCTTTCTGCTGCCAGCAGAAAGGGTGTGTGAGTGCTTGTGTGCCGGAACTGTTTGGACCAAAAATAGTCTATTGAAATCAATAAGGAGTTGTGGTTTTACAACAGATGGGCTGGTTATGCTTCCCTTTCCCCCTTCCTACTCTTATAAGAGGTCTCAGCAGCTGTTGCTGATCTTTTGAGGGATGCAAAATCAGGAGAAAGTCTTTCCCAGGCCTGGGAAAGTGGAGCATCCAGAAATTTGAATCTGTCCTTTGCAGCTGGCAAATATTCACATGGACAACTTGATCTTCAAGAAAGACAGTCTGTTCCTGGCAATCTGTACATTGCAACTGTGGTGCCTTCATGCTGTGCTTGGTGATAAAACACCAGCCTCCACAGTTTGATAGTTCCAGCTAAAATCCAAATCTGTATGCAATGCCTCCCTTCCTGGGGAGGGAAGGGGAACACAAAGGGCTGCTGAGGCTGGAGCCTGGGCATGTGAGGGCTCACGGGTTCAGTGAAATATCTGTGTGGCTTTGGGAGCAGTGGGCAGGCTGAGACGGCCTCAGGCAACACCAGCACCAGGGCAAAGTCTTCATCTCCTGCAGATGAGAGCTGCTCAGAGGAGGGGTGGAAAGGAAGGTCACAGAGAAGCCTGCAGGCTGCAGGCAGGGCTCCCCCAAACAAACAGCACCATTCCTTCAGTCACAGCAGAGACACACAACAAGACATGACTTTGCTTACTTGCACTGAAAACAGAAGGGAGGTAACTTCCAAGCAGATGCCCCATCCCTGGAAATGCCCAAGGCTGGCTTGGATGGGACTTGGAAGGTGTCCCTGCCCATAGCAGGGGTGGAACAAGGTGCCTTCCAAGCCAGACTGTTCTGGGATTTCCGGCTGTTCACAAATGAATGTTGCTGTGGTGGGATATGTGTAGCATCATCAAAAGCATAGGACTTTAGGAGGCAAACACCTCACCCAGACAAGTGAAGGATCACCACAGGCAGGGATCCCTGAAGCCACACTTCCCTGCTCCAGAGGGGAAAAAATGATTGAAAACATTAATATAATCCTTAAAAGATTAAAGACAGCTCTATGACAATAAAGGAAAGAGAAAAAATGCATCATTTGGCTACGGTTTCCTCAAGCAAGAATTAAGTACAAAAGAAGGGACAGACCCTCTTTTAGGGTACCTATGGGAGTTAAGCATGTGGAATCTTTACCTCACCTTTAAAAATTACCAAAAGCCTCTGCCACGTGGCTGTGTCCCATCTAACACAATGCTTACATGGAAACTTGACCTGTGAAGGGTCACATATCCAGTACCTGTTCCTGTGCTGACTCTAGAGAAGTCTTTCTGGTCACCCTGGCAGATTTGAAGCTTGGGGATTACAAGTGTGAAGGATAAGTCCTCAATTTATTTATGCTTTAAAAATATTTGTGTTTCCAGTAATAACTATCAGTGGGGTGAAATGAGGTGTTTGGTTTATGAAGTGACTCTCTGTGTGTTTCTCTGGTTCTTCACTGTCTGTTTTTTAGGAAAAAAAAATAACTTTGAAAAATAATGACAACATCTCTCAGAAAATAATGAGTTCCTTCCAGTTAGCTATTGAATTGTTTACTGCTGTAGCTGAATAATAACAGCACATCAAAGACTACCGCTGTAATTAAAAGATTTGTGAACACAGGTTAACAAATTAGTGTATTATAATGTGCAATTGTCTAATTAGGACAAAAATGCTAGTTCCACGTTAAAGACCAATAAGAAGAAATTATAAGGGAGAAAATAAGATAGACAACAGCACTGATACTACAGAACATTGGCAAAGATGTTATCTGTGACTTTTGAATAGTATCACTAGCATCCCAGGGGGATCAGCACTTTTGTGGATTAATTTACAGAGAAATTCAGTCTGCCATATGAATCCCATGAGCTGGTTGAGGACTCCCATGAAAAGATTAAATTTGTCCCTGACTGTTTAAAGCATTTTCATTCTTTCAGCACACAGAAGACCTGTGAGCAAAGAGGCTGTGGCTGCACACACCCAGGAGAGCTCCGAGCCCTGATGTGACAAAAGGAGATGTATGACATTCCCAGGGTCACTGGTGAACATGGAGGCAGAGTGGGAGAAATCCTGTTGCTTTGTCAAAGCTAAAGGCAAAAGTCCTCTTGAGTTCAGTGGATTGAGAGTTTCATTTGGAGAGATGAAGGCCAGTGCTTCCCCTCAATGAGGAACAGACAGCAGAGTGAGCTTGGCTTTGATTCCAGGAGGAACCAGGAGGAACTTCCACGCTGTCTGGACAGTTCAGTGCATAGATGCTGAGCTCTCCAGACAACCCTGCTCTGCCATCAGCAGGGATATTCCTGAGTGCCGAGTCCCCCGAGGATCTGCCTGAAGGAGAGCTGAGCCCCTGGGAATCAGCTCTGTGCAGGGGCTGGGCTCAAAGCCAAACCCTTCATCCCTCTGTGCCCTTTGCTGTTGGTCTGTTAGGGAACGTGTGGCAGGGCACAGAGCAGGAGTCAGATTCTGAATGCTCCTGTTGAGTGGTTTCACCCAAACCAGCCAGAGCCCCTGCATGTGGATTTCTTTCCCGGGGTTCCTATAGGTCAGGGTGACCCCAAGAGAGATTGTAAAGAGTCTTTGCTTCCCTAGTCTGAACACAGCCAAAGAAGGAGCCTGGAATGCTTCCAAATGTGCTTTCAAGGTTGTTTATTTCTTCTTATCTCTATATTCTTTCTCTCTGAACTGCCGTGGTCCACCAATTACAGAAGCCACAGCAGTCTGGCCTCGAGTCCTGGGCGGCTCCTACTTTATATACTCAAAACTACGTGTGTATGTTTACGATTTCTTCACAATTCCCATCACCTATGTTAGACGGTGAGTCTCTACTTTAAACCAATAGAAAAGTGTCACCACCACACCAGGACATGGAGGACAAGAAAATAAAGAAGAAGGTCAGGACACGCCCCAATCCCTCCATCTTGTACCCCTGAACCCCTTATCTTAAAAACCCCAAAATTCTATTTTTCCACCCTGTGTTGATTCACCTATTACACTGCTCAAACCCTTGTGACTTGTAATTCCTCATACAAAATTGACAGCTTTCCACAGGCTAAAATCAAAGCCACAGGTATTTTTGACTTCATGCCAAGGTCTCCGAGACCCCTGCCAGGGTTTCGAGACAGCCAGGGCAGCCAGAGTGATGTCCTGGACTCTGACACCTGCACAATCCCTGAGACACATTAAAAGCCCTAGAGCCTGGTGTATACACAGGGGAGGATGAAATAGGTCCAGACACAGGGATCCAAAACCACCACAGGCCTCCTCACCCAGTCAGGAACATGCAGAATTGCAAACCACTGGCATACAAAGAAAGAGGTGCTCTCATCCAAGAGCAAATGCTTTCAAGTGGCTTGGTAAAAGGCATGAGAATAAAAAACCTGGAGTGGTAGCTGCCCCAAGTGGATCACAGGAGGAACCTGAGTCACACTGGAGGGAAAAGATGCACATGGTTAGAAAAGCAAGTGTCATTCATCATCTTTATTCCCAGTAATGACACTGCAAGCCTCCACTCCATCTTCAGGAAGAGCACACGGCCAGCTTTTGCATGAGTTAATAGCAGGGCTTGAACATGCAATCTTCTGCATTACACCTCCTGTACCTGATGTACCAGATGAGCTTCATTAGCCCGTGGCTGCGCCGGCTGCCTCCTGTGCTCTGACAGCTGCTGGAGAGACACACGTGGCAAACACTGCAGCAGGACCGACCTTGCCTGAGCCAGCAGAACCCTGCCCCTGCTTGGGGCTCAGCTGTCTGGGCAACTCTGAAACGAGAGCACAGCTCAAACCCATCAAACTGCTTCAAACAAGGATATTTCTGGTGTTCCTTGCCCTGCTCCGGGCTCTTTAAAGCAGCCAGGGCTCCTGTGACCCTCCTGCAGGGTGGGGTTGAGCAGCCTCACCTGTGAGCATAAGCCCAGCACCAGGGGCTCTGCAAGAGGCCCTGCAGCTGCTCTGAGCATCTGTCAGAGCAAAGATCCTTCAGGTGAGCTACGTTTGTCCTGAAACCAGTAATGTTACAAAACACACACGTTAATAATCAAGGATTCTATAAGTGTTTTGTTTATGGCTTTGTATTTATATGTACATATGTATGAGCTGTAGTACATTTTGTTTTGCTTTGAGAAAACAAATTTAAATTGCTGGTGGGGTATTTTCTCAAAGCTATTTAAATGGAAAAACACACCTTTCGGAGAAAACAAGTATTTTTATGAGTTTCTTCTTCCTACCAGTAAAGCCTGAATGTGACAAGGACTGGGGAACATAGAAGGCACAAAGCTTTGTATTGTCTCAAAGGGACTTTTTTGTTTCCTCTTGATTTGGGAAATAGTTGTTAATTGCTGCCTAATTTTCATTTTAATTAGGCCATATTGATAGGACTTGGTTCAATATGAAAGACAAACACAGCAACTGAACTTCCTGCAACAGTTTTGGGCAAAAATTGAAACCATAGGAATGAACACAAACACACGAGTGTTTACACAATCACAGCCTTAAAAACTAATGAGCAGTAAATAAATCAGAACTCTACCTGACCAAACTGGGATCTGGTGGAGGAAAAAGCCCCGTGGTTCATGAGATTTTTCTGCTGGAGCCTGGTGTCTTCTGCAATAAAGCTCAGGCTCTCTGGTGCCCAAATTAATCAGTTGTTTCTGCTGCTCCTGTGAACCCAGCATGCTGCTGCTGCAGCCTCTGCCTGCAGAGAGCACGAGGAGCTGCTGGGGTCACAGGTATTGCATCTACCAAAGGAATAGTCACTGTTGTTTACAGATATGTGTGTCTTAGTCCAGTGCAATAATGTTTATCTCCCATCTGAGATGAAGAGTTACATCCTTTGTGAGTTGACTCTGGTCTGTGAGTAAACAAGGAGACTTGTAAACGAACTGGTTTTTGTTGGGGGATTTTTTTGCCATATGTAGCAATTAAAGGTGATTTATCCTTTTTTTTTTTTTTCTTCTACCACTCAGATTTTAGAATGTTTCAGGTAAATTTCTTAATAAAGCAAAGTGGAGAATATAGTATATATTTTAGAACAAATCAGCTTCCTGTTTTCTGCCTAAACAACAAAAAGACTGACAAAACCAGATTCCAAAAAGTCTCTGTAAGCATACACATAGCCTTTGGAAGGGTCCTACTTTGTAACAATCCTGTAATACATCAAAGAAACTGCAGAAACGTCAACAACACAAAGCCCTTGAGCTGGTGTCTCTGTGTGGTTTGTATAACCTGTACTATAAGTGACAGGGACCCCAAGCCCTTGAGAATATTTCCAAATAAGCAAGGAAACGTTTGAAAACATGGGCTAACTCTACGCACCCTTGATCAAGACACTAAAGTTATGCAAGTTCTATGAAAATTAGGGGACTGTAGAAGAGACAGACCTTGTTATAAGTCACTCCTTATGGGTATTGGGAAATCCAGGTGGACAGAACTGCTGGAAATCATATTTCATTAGTTCTGCTGCTCAGGCTTCTTGAGTTTTCTATATAGGTCAAAGCTTTTCATAATCGAGAAGCTGAGTCTTAGCTGTTTCTTTAGTCTGGATCAGTAACACTGCTCTCAGACCAAGACCATTCTCAGTTCAGGGACAGCACAGCACAGAAAGCTCTGCCTCGAATGTGTGACCTGATTTCCAGAGGGTTTGTAGGCCCATATGTTTCGATGGGTGCTCAGTACTTCTGGTGCCTTTCAATTTCTAAATATGGACTTGGAAAGCCTAATTTTAACCACGCATTTTGGAAAGTGTTGGCAATAGTTTAAAGAGACTGTCTAGCCTAGCACGCCTTGCTGCAGCAGATTGCTCTGAGTGATTTATATATTCCTGGTGCTCACTGTCTCTGATGCCTTTTCAGTGCCTTACAGCTGTTGCATTTATGCAGCACTCTTTATCTTGACCTTAGCCCTCGGATTTCTCAGCTATTCTACTCTCTTAACATCTGGGCCTGAAAGGTCACTAATTTAGCTTATGTTTCCCCGCTGTGGGTGCCATTGGGTTGAGTGGGTACATTTTGAAAAATAACACTCTGTTGGTGGGCTGCCTTTGAGAAGGGCTTTCTCCCCTCGGCATCCTTGTGTTGCCTTCTCCCACTGCAGCAGCTCTAGGTCATCCAGGATCTGCCCTCGAGAGCATTGGAGTGTACTTGTTGGATCCTCATGTGCTAAAGCAGCACACCGGGTATTCAGAGTGTTGAGATTAAATTGCTTTTGCAGCTTGCCTGGAGATTAGGAAGGGAGCTTTATTTGTACTAACAGCCCTTTAATGCATCTCGAAAGACCATAATAAACATCTTCGGGACTGTAAAAGGAAAATATATGTCTAGAGGTTGTGGTAAATTATGAAATTCTGGCATACCTAATAAAAATTGTGTATCAATGAGTTAACATTTAGTGAAATGTTAGATGATGTGAAGCCAGACCTGGCTTCACTTCAAGCCCAGGTCACTAATGTCACTTGGGGAAATTATGAGAATTTCCATTAACTTTGAACTGGCAGACCTCCCAATCTACTTCACATCTATACATTTTTAACACCCCATGAGCAATACAAAGTGTCATTTCTCATATCTGAGAGCCAGACAATATTGCAGAGCCTCTCTGCATACCAGAGGCTACTTCAGAAATTAACAGGTCAGATCTCTCATTGATTTTAATACAGAGCTGTTTGTGGCAAATGTCTTGGTTATAGAAACTGAGGACTGATTTGGGCTTCCTGTCAAAGCCAGCACAGCAGGACAGAGCTGTAAAACTTGGGGAAAGAGCACAAGAATGTTAAATCAAACAGTTTCTTGACATTAAGGGCCAAATTCAGCTAGAGTTTAGAAATTGCTGAAACTGGTTTACTACACAATCCCTGAACTGGGAGCCTCAGAGAGAACAAAGTTGTGACGATGCTTTGGGAGGGGGACACTCACAGAACTTTTAAACTATTATCTCAGATGCCCTCTGTTCTCTCTTTTCCCCATAACCCCCCTTTCTCCTCCTGCCCATTGCCTTTACAAACTTGCCAACAGACAACTTGTTTTGAAACTCAAACAAGCTGGTCTGGAAAGGACTTTCCATTAAAGCCTAAGAATTGGAGCAGACTTAAAAGTGGCTGGTAGTATTTTCAGAAAAGAGGTATTTGGCAAGTCTTTAATGTCATGCTTGCCTAGAACTGCTCTCCTCTTTAATTAACTCAGTAAAAATCCTCTTGTTACTGCATTTTATTTGCTTAAACCACTACAGAAAAATAAATGCATACAAAACTGATTAATAAATCCATAGAAATGTGCTGTTGTTTACTGCGATGCAGCAGAGCACCGAGTTCCCTGTACATAATTCAAGCCCCTGGCAACAAAGCCATTTGTGAAAGTCCCCCTGTTTTGACACAAACATAAAGGTGGAGTATCCTCTGAGTGAAGCACAGACTGTGGTTTTCAGCTCATCTTCTCCAGGAAGCCTTGAGGTGGCTATTAATAATTGAAGTTCAAAGCGGTGTCCAGGATTCCTCAGGCTCCACGCACACACAGCCTCCTGGGATGTGTCTGCTACAGAGCCTGACCCATGACTGCTGTGCTGGGAATGCAGGTCCCAGCAGCCCGAGGTGCAGCTGCAGCCCAGCTTTTAACTCTGAAGGCCCCACTGCTCCAGACAAAATGCTTACAGCTGCACCAAAGGGGTGCCAGTGCCTGGGACAGGGAATCATTCCAGGCAGGTTTTCACCCCTAAGTGTCAATAAGCAAGTGATCCGTGACGACAGCAATCCTGCCTAAATGTGGCTCAGTGCTCGTGCTGAGCGATGCCGAGGAGCTGTTTGGACAAACACTCCCTGTGCTGGCCGGGGAGCAGAGCAGGGCCCACTGTGGCACCCCAGCCCCTCCCAAGCCCTTCTGAAAGCCCTCTGGAAAGAGGGAAACATTTCCTTGGTTCACCAAATTGATGTTCTGACATTTAGCTTTAAGTACCTTCTCTTTCCCTCGGTGTGTGGCCTTTCCCTTCCTCGCATGGCTGTTGCCCTCCTCTGTCACTAGATGACACAAGGAAAAACGACAGTTTTGGTCACGATGAAGAGACTAATTTATTTTCTCTGACTTTAATCTTTTATAGTTCTCAAAAGGTGCTAGTGGATTGGAGGGTGAACGTGCTACCTCTCCAACGACACTAAACAAACTACTTACACATCAAATTTCTCCTCCTCTATGAAAGAATGTAAAACAATAAGTTGTTTACAGAAAGTTGTGTAAGAAAGTTCTCTACAAGAATGTGAACTCAGAAAGCTTTAAAAAACTCTTAAAAATCAAAGCAACACTCCTCCACTAGCCAAGAAGCCCCACAGAGCCATCACCAGCCCCAGCTCGCCCATCCTGGCCATCAGCGTTGATCATCCCCGAGCAGCCCAGCCCAGCCCGGCTCCTCCTGTCCTCCCTGGGCATGGAGCAGGCCGTGGGAGCCGGCACAGGGCGGCACAAGCCGTGGCACAGCGTTGTGATAAAGGCGGTCATTTCCAGCTGCCACTGCCACTGCACTTCTCTCCAGCAGGACGCAAAGCAGCCTGGATTAAAGCAGGAGGCGAGCGCCGTGGATCATCTGGCTGTGATTTCCCCCAGGACTGATGTGAGGACTGCAGCGAGGTGCACTAGCGCTGGCACATTAGCAGTGCCACGGGCTCCCGCGGCCCAGAGCATTCCTCACGCTGGCCATTTATCCAGCCGTGCAGGCAGGGCACGCGGCCGCTGCTCCAGCAGGGATGGCAGGAGCGGAGCCCGAGCTCCAGACTGGGAACAACCTGATGGGCTGGGTTTAGTGGTGCATGAGGAGTTCACTTAAACACAGACAGAAAAAGGAGAGGGAGAGTGTGAAAAATGCTACTCACTTACAAAAAATTTAGAAGGTTTATTAAAACCTTATCAAAAATACAACAGAAGACTGAATAGAGAAAATATCACAGTGCCAGGAGCAAAACATTTTTTCCCATCATGTGCTCACCCACACAATGGAGGTTTTTTAACCCTTTAGCTGCTCCCAAAGTTCTGTCCATCCACTCCTCCTTCCCTGCCCAGTGCTGGAGATCACTGCCTGACATCCTGACTGGAGCTCAGCTGTTGCCATGGTAACGAGCCGACCCTCCCAAATGTCCCAAACCCAGGGCACCCCTGATAACAGCACAAGGGGGGTAAAACACAACTATAAATCTATAAATCTTCTCCTAACATACATACATGACATTTGCCTTTTAATTGAGAGAGCCAACCATCACAACACTCATCTGTCACACGAGGAAAAAGAGGAGATAAAAGATGTGAAGCTGGAGGTAGCAGAAAAGAGGGGTGATAAGAGAGGGAATGAAGTTGAATTTAAGAAAGCCATGCACTGGGAATTCAAATGAGGGGCTGGACGGGATAGAAAACCAACGAGGCTTTATCTAGAGATTGATAAAAGAGAGATTAAAACAAATGTTTAAAGGTAAACATTTGTGTTTATAAACATGGGGAACTGTAGGGAGAGAAGACAGTATTCTGACATACCCAGTTCACCCTCAGCAATGTGAATCTTCCAAGTTGTCTTGGCCAAGAGGAGAAGAGCAAAGATGGGGTGCTGGAACAGAGCTGGAAATGACAGAGAAGAATGGGTGTGAGAGCAGCAATGGAAAACAGGCAGGGACAGCACTGGGAAGCAAAGGCAATTTTGTCCTGTAACCGTGTGCTCACTCAAGCCTGACAGATAAAGAAGAAGAAAAATACCTCCCTGTTATAAAAATTCCTATGTAGGTAAATCACACAGCAAACTCCACAGTGAGTGGTTCGGTGTGCCCAGGCTTGGCTGCCAGCTTTCCTGAGCTCAGGCTAATCTCTGAGACTTCTCTGTAAACTGTGGGTGATGCTGCTGCACTCCCAGCCTTTGCCTCTCTGACCTCTGGCCGTCCTGGGGCTGTGCTGCTACATCTGTAGGTAATGTGAAAATAATCCCTCTATATTAGCAGTGTTGTGAGGATGGTGAAGACTGGAGATGCCAATGGTGCTTTATGTAAGTCTGGCTCCAGTCAAGGGAAGCTAAGATGGTTTTTGTACTTTTAAATATAATTTTTGCCACTGTGTACCACGTCACAGATATGAAGCTTCTTGGGAGATGAAGTAATGAACTAATGTGGGAGCTAATGAAGGTCATCTTGAGAGAGCAGTAAGAGTAATGCCTACTGCTGGGAGACTTCTCACTGGGAACCCTCAGACTTCAGCACTTTCCAGTCTAAATAAGATCTATGCTTCCCTGACCTTGTCTTCTCCAATGTAAACGCAGAGCAGGATGTACTTAGAATAAAGATAAATAAGGCCTTACCCAAATAAAACACTTGTCTGCAGAAACAAATCTCCTCCAAGCAAGAGAGGGCAGGGAAGCAGAAACCGATGCTACTCTGGTGGAAAAAAAATATGTGCTATAGAGATGAAGGAACATAATATCTGCTTCAGAGTGCAGAAGTAGTAAATGCAACTTAAAGTTGAAGGTGCTATTGTAAAATCTTGGGAGGTTTTCTAATTAAATTGTGGAAGATGTAGCATTTAGTTTTTCTACTTAAACTTTGTTTTTGAAGACAGTCTGGGTTCAGCAAAGTGCAGTGCAAGGTCCTACACCTGGGTGGTGGCAATCCCAGACACACCCACAGGCTGGGCAGAGAGGTGGTGCAGAGCAGCCCTGGGAGAAGGGCTTGGGGCTGATGGGTGGTGGAAAACCTCACCCTGAGCCCGCAGTGAGTGATCCCAGCCCAGAACCCAACGAGTCCCGGGCTGCATCCAGAGGAGCGTGGCCAGCAGGCCCAGGGAGCCTCAGTCTCCCTCACTCTGCTCCTGTCAGACCCCACCTGGAGTCCTGGGCACAGTTCTGGTGTCCCCAAAAGAGGAAACACATGGAACTGTTGGAGCAGGTCCAGAGGGGGCCATGAAGTGGATGGGAGGACTGGAGCACCTCCCCTATGGAGACAGGCTGAGAGAGTTGGGGCTGTTCAGCCTGGAGAAGAGAAGGTTGGGTGGAAACCTCACAGCACCTCCGGGGCCTGAACGGGCTACAGGGCAGCCAGAGAGGGACTTTGCATCAGGAACTGGAGTGAAGGACAAGGGGGAACGGGTACCAAGCAAAAGAGGGGAAATTCAGGCCAGATATCAGGAAGAAATTCTCCCCTGTGAGGTGGTGAGACTCTGGCACAGGTACCCCAGGGAGGCTGTGGATGTCCCAACCCTGGCAGGGTTCAGAGCTAGGTTGGATAAGGCTTTGAGCAGCCTGCTCTAGTGGGAGGTGTCCCTCCCATGGCATGGGGGTTGGGATCAGAGGACCTTTAAGGCCCATTCCAACTCCTTAAAATTCTGTGATTCTATGATTTTTCCCCTAGACATGCAATAGACAAGTGCAGCTAATCTTTGGGGGATAGATGCAAAACCACAACTTTCTGGAAACAGTTACTAGGAACCTGCATCAGTTGGAACAAAGTGGAAGAGAGAGGGAGGTTACCTGGGACAAGATTCCCAGTTCAGCTTCTTGCAACAACAGCCCTTCTGCAGCTCATGGCTGGGAGTGGTCAGGTGAGATCTGGTTTTTACTGGCAGGGTGGACAGGCCCTGGCACAGGGTGCCCAGAGCAGCTGTGGCTGCCCCTGCATCCCTGGCAGTGCCCAAGGCCAGGCTGGACAGGGCTTGGAGCAGCCTGGGACAGTGGAAGGTGTCCCTGCCATGGCTGGGGGTGGAATGGGCTGAGCTTTGAGGCCCCTCCCAAGCCAAAGCATTTTGTGATTCCTTGATTCTCCTTTCATCCAGCGCAGCAGAAGGAGGTCGGTGTGCTCCTCTGAGCTGTCCTGTGCAGTGCAGCACTGGGGCTACGGCTCCCAGCACAGGGCTGCAGGAAGGATTAGGTCTTAGCCCCACATTTTTAACACCACATCCTAGTGAGGAAGCTGAGAGGAAGCAAGGGGGAATGATTTGTATTACAAATGACGATGTGAAAAGGGGTGGAGGAGCCCTGTAAAAATGTAAATGTGCAATTTGCATAATTGGGCAGCCAGGATTAAATGAAGCACAGAGACGGATAAGGATTACATGGAGGGACAGAGAAGGGAAATAAGAGCAGCACAGAGAGAAAACACTGCAGATAGATAGAAAATCTCAAGATAAGCAAGAGCAAAGGGAGAAGTTGCAATACTCAAAGGCAGAGAAAGGAAAGGGAGCTGAGAGGAGCAGTGGTGTGTGTTACTAATCCAGGCTGTATCTGAGCTGGCTAGGAAGTGTGCAAATTAATTTTAAAAGGAGCTTGAAATCAAAGGGGAGTGTCAGCTGGGCATTAAACATCCCCTTTAGTGGTGACCTTGAGAGCCTGGACCACCAGTACCTAACAACCAAACACAGCACTCCTGAACACTTCCTTCACATCTCATCCATAATTAATTTTGCCTTTGATGAAGGGTCATTCTCCACCAGGATATTTGTCAGCTGTCAAAATCACCCAAGTGGTGGCCTCTGACAGCTTTCTTGCTGTCTCTTGCACTGGGGCAGCAGTGATTGCTGTCTGTCTCTGCTCAGCTTTTCACAGGAGCTGTGCTTGACTGCCTGGTTGGACCCAGCAAGGTCTCAGATGCTGGCACTGCTCAGCAGGGACCAACATTCCAAGCACTCAACCATCCAATCTCCCCTTGGTGCCAGAATTCCTCCACAAGTCACTCCAGGTCAAGGAACCTTCCAGAACTCTGTGCAACACCCTGAAGTCTTTCTCCTTACCCACTCCTAAAGCTCCCGTGGGCTTGCTTCCCTCTGGCTTGTTTGTACAGGGAAGATGGTTGTGGCCAAGCAGAGCCCAGAGCCAGCCACGTTCCACACAAAGCCATATGGAGAGGCAAAACCATGATACTCCTTTTAAGATTTGTTTTGTGTGAGTGCCTGAGGGCAGGAATTGCACTGTACTTGCTACTGTGCACATGTAAAACAGAGTGTTTGCAGCCCTGGAACACCTGCTCTGATAAGGAGGAGAGGGAGGGAGTGGACAGCAAGAAGAATGAGGCACCCACTCTGTCCCTGCAAGGAGAATCTCTGTGGGAATCTGGCCCATGGAATGGAGGGAGCCACATGGTACTTTATTGACATTTATTGACATGGTGCTTTATTAATGTATTATATTTAATATTATTTTATTTTCTCTATTGCCCGAACAGAACTGCTTCAGGTGACACTCAGCGCAGAGAGGGGTAGGAAGAAAAGATGGTGGTGCATGTAGGTGTTCAGAGGGAGTTTGGTTTGCCTGTGCACCATGCAGAAAATGTGGAGTCTCTCTTAAATGTGTCCCTGGTTGGTTTGTTTCTTCACACTCTAAACTTGGATTCAGCAAAAATAAAGTCTGCTGCTTGACAGCTCTTTAAAGGGTGATGGAAGGAAAAGATGGGTGAGGGAACCTCTTTTTTAAAAGGTAAAGATCTGTTCTGTTTTTACTAGAAGTGTTACGGCATCCTTACTGAGAGCTGAGAGTAAACTCATTGAGTGAAACCTTCCAGGTGAGATGTGAGGACAATTTGCCCTGACTTGCTGTTGTCTCTGCAGTTACTTTTCTGCAGGCCTGGGTGATTACAGCTCCCACCTTGTCCCATCATCTGGGATTTCTGTCCCCAGACTTTTCCCCGGGCTCCAGTGATTCAGTCAAACCATTCACATGTTAATTCCTCAGTGGGGTATCTCAAGAAATGCACTATCCAACTCCTCCAGTCCAGAAGGGAGAAGCTAGGTGAAGTTTAATACAGGAAAATGTGAGTCCAGACACAGAAGTGCAATTAAGTGTCAACAAAAAACATCACCACAAAGCTTTACACACTCAGATTGTAAATATCTTCCTATTGTAGTTACTCAAGTCTCTTATTTTATGTAGGGTCACATTTAACTTATTCTCCAGCTATCACAGAATTTCTGATATTGGAGGAACTGAACTCCTAATAAAACTGTAACAATAACAAAAAAAACAAACAAACAAACAAACAAAAAAACCACAGACAGGCCTTCATCAACCCCTAGTGAGAAACAGAGCTTGAGGGGGAGGGAAGGGATATCAGAGGAAGGGCAGAAGGGGAGAAAACACAGCCCTGTTCAACTTGGGTATCCTTTATGAACCACTTGGTTTTTGCCTTATTCTTTTTTTTTTTTTTTTTTTTTGTCTACAGGCAGACAGCATGGCCAGTTAAGTAAAGCAAGTAGAGAGATTGACATTGCAGATCAATAAATCTGAAAGAGCTGGCATTCCCAAATTTGATGTCATTTATATCATTCAGGATTCTTCAAAGTATATAATCTCACTCAATTTTGAAAATACTCTCTTCTGTCACAGTTTAATTAATCTTGTACTCCCATGGGTTGTAATTTTGATTGTCTAAAATGTACAGTATTGTGCTTGGAGATTATTTTTGGTCTTGTTATATTGCCACTGGCTCTTCATTTTTACATCATTATTGCTTATGACATCAACAAAAAAGTCCAGTCTTGACTTTCTCCAGATTTTGGTTGTTTCAAGGTTTGTCATTTTTGCTCATTTATTCCCACTGTTATATCACTCCCAAGCTCTGGAAGGATCAGCTTGTCTCCTCAGGAGAATCCAGCTCTTTGGAGGAAAAAAGTTTCTCTGCTGAAGCTCTCCAGAAGTACTGTGAACTGCAGAGGCAGTGGCAGTGTTCCCAGTGCTCCCACACACTGACAAAAAGGGGTGTTCTAGATTTGTATGAGAGAGATTTCCTGGTTTTCTTCAAGATAAAATTGGGCAGAATAATCTTTTCTACTCTGGGGAAAAAATGATTAATCAGTCAATAAATTCTCTTGTGAAAACTTTGTTATTCACAATCTTAGTGTAGCCAATCTTCCAAAGCTGGAGCTGTGTTTACACCCCACTGATGGAGAATTGCTCCTAGAAAACAACAGCTCCTTCCATGGAGAGCAATGGCTGAAGGGTTTCTGAAAGAGCTTCCTGGCAAAATGCAGCATCTCATACTGCCTAGAGGATTTGAATAATGAAAAAGGAAAAAAAAAAAAAAAACCCTAACATAATAATTCATGTTGTTTGACCCAAACCTCTTTGTAATACAGATCTTCAGGATCTTCTGCAGCTCTGCACTGTGCTTAAAACAGCTATTAACTCTCATTTGTATGATGAGCACAGCAAATCCTCCCCAAATTTTCTACTAACTCTGTGAACAAAGGATTAATTTTCTGAGACTCGACATAGGTAAATTGATTTCATATCCATTTCAAAAATCAGTCTTTAAAAAAATGGTTTTTCAGTAATTACTGATAGAGATATTTCATACGCTCAAAACTCTGAAATCCAAATTTTCTAAAATCAAGGCAACAACCAGAAAAATTACAGGCTGATTTATGAAAACTATGTTATTGAACAACTGATTGTGAAAGGATGTGATTCGTATACTACATATGAGAGGCTTGTAGAACTATTTTTCAAAATGCTGAAGGCTAATGTCTTTTTCCTATTATTATTTAAAAGCTGAGATTACTGAACAGCCACTTGTCTTCAGCTGCTGTCATCCTAGAAATACTGGAGTTGGACAACAAATATTTGAGGTAAGAGCCAATCATATCCTAGTCTACAAAGCCAAGATCTCATTGAAACTGCCTGTTTCATTTTTAGTTGAAACTATCAGAATGACTAAATGAAGGTGTTGAACAAAAGTAACAACTTATGATTATAAAAGGACCAAAACAAGACTGGATAAAACTCATGCTTCTCCTGAGGTCACGGCAATCTAAGAGATACCTCAGCCACTCACAGTCTTTAAGCAAAGAAAGCATCAGTCTTTCTGATGGACTTCTTCTTACTGCAGTGAGGGGATCATAGAATCATAGAAGCACAGACTCATTTGGATTGGAAAAGACCTCCAAGGGTCATTAAGTCCAGCCTTTGACCAATCTCCACCTTGTCAACCAGACCAGAGCACTGAGTGCTACATCCAGTTATTCCAATTGAAAAAGAAACATCCCATTGTTTCTTGAACACCTCCAATAATTCAGCCTGGACTGTAGGTCCAGCCCATGCCAATTTGCACACTGAAAATTTTGCTTCAGATTAATCACATAGATTCAAATACTGAAATCCCTGGAAGTGTTTAAGGATAAGTTGGACAGGGTTTGGAGCATAAGTTCCTAGTGGAAGGTGTCCCTACCCATGGCAAGGGGTGGAGTGGGATGATCTTTAAGGTCCCTCCCAATCAAACCAGTCTGGGATTCTATGAAATGGGATTTCTCATGGCAGCAAAGTTAAATGGATGTAGATTAGCTTTTACCATAACCTTGTTTTAAATGCTTGGTACTACATTCCTCACAGCGTACAGCAGCTTCCTGACTGCCATCCTGGGTGGAAGAGGAGGTACATTTTCCCCTCCAGCTGTGGTGCTGGGTACAAGCTGCACTGGAGGACACCACAAACACCATTTAGCCCCTTGGGAGGCACTATGCAGAGGGGCTGTGATGCCTTCCCTTCTGGGCTGCAATTCATGCCCATGGCTGAGGGCAAGACAGACACAGAAGGGTGGGCAGTGTCCCACAGTCCCAAAAAATGCTGTGCCAGAAGCTGACATTGCTCATGAAGCATCTGGAGAGCAGCTCAAAGTTTGCTGCATGGAAAGGCCTGTGCAAGCCCAGCTGCTCTGTGTTAAACCCTTGGCCTGGAGACAGCTGCACCCTCTCTTTTCTGAGCTGTTGCCCATGAATATTGCATCCATTTGAAATGCTGAGCCCAGTGACAATCGTATTTCACACTCCTGCATTTATACTTCCCTTTATGTTAATATATTAATAATAAATAAAGGAATAAGACTTTCTGCTAAAACCCCTAACATTTCTTCAGCAGTGCTATAAATATGGCTGTAATCTCTGAGCCTGTGAACTTGCTTAAAGACCAGAGGAGTTATCAAAGGAACCCCTGTAACTCTGCTTTTTTGTTTGATTAATTTTAGTTGAAAAGAGGTCCCAACATTTAGCTGCTAGAACACCATTAGTGTGACCCAAGCAAAAACAAAAGAAGAGTCTTGGTGGGAGTTCTGAGAAGCTGATAAGATATTGAGACTCCACATGCTTAAGCATGGAGACAAATGCACGTATTAAATACCAGCGAAGGAAGAAAAGAAGCCAAATCTCTGCAATCTAAGTGTGTGAAATGTGAAAAGCAGAAAGGAAAATTGCAAATCAATACACAGGGAAACAAAAAGAGAATTGAGGATAAACCAAAAGCAGATAGAAAACAGAAGAAAAAAAACCTCCAACAGTCAACAAATTGGGATCTTGACAAGATAACATTGTCAGGTTACTGAGTCATGTTCTGATTTTGCAGGTGGCTGAAATAACAAAGCCCTGTTAAGTTACGATGTTAGAAATGGTGTTTCCTACTGGAAGTGTGTCTCGCATTTCCATACTCTGGTTTGCTGGGGTGTTCCCAGAGAAATTCAGTGCATGTAGTACCAGCCATTGGTTGATGGGCAAGCCCTGGCACAGGGTGCCCAGAGCAGCTGTGGCTGCCCCTGGATCCCTGCAAGTGTCCAAGGCCAGTTGGAGCAGCCTGGGACCGTGGAAGGTGTCCCTGTCCATGGCAGGGGGTGGAAGAAGATGGTCTTTAAGTTCCTTTCCAACCCAAGCCATTCTGGGGTTCTATGATTCTGTGAGTGTGTAACAGCTGGACTGAATGATCTTAAAGGTCTCTACCAACCTAATTTGTTCTGTGGTTCTGTGGTGCCCCAGGGCTGGGACACAGCTCTTCTGTGAAAGGGACCTTCAAAGGCTGGTCCTTGATCCACCTACTACTGTAACTTTCTAAGGTGTGCTGTAAAGGTCTATATACCATTCTTTCACGAGCTAATGGTCCATATTTGCTTTTGATTAAGTTATTGCTGCTATTATTTGATTTGAGACAGACTACAGAAGCAATATCCCCAAGCAAGAACCACTGCTTGCACAAGTACATCCACCTCAAGGGGGTCATGATCCCCTCTGTCTGGTGTTGGAGACATCTGAGCAACCCTTACAGCTGGAACTTGCAGTTTTCCTTTATTACCTCAACTGTGCCCTTACAAGCAATAATCCTCCCTCTCCTGTTTTCCTCCCCTTTCCCCTTCAATTATCCGTGACATTTGTTTTTTAACAAGGAATTTTTTTTTTCTGAGAAATTACAAGTAAATTTCAGTCCAGGAAAAAAAAAAAAAGCTGCATTGGAAAGTGAAAGAGTAATTTTAGCAAGTGGCATGGAGGACAGAAGAAAATGTCAAATCAAGGGATTGAATTTTAAAAGGCAACAACACTCTGACCGTAAAAGAAGAAGATGAAAATAAGGTGCATCAGATCAGTAAAATTATAAACTAGTTTCTGCCCAACCAAACTCTTTCTTCAATGGACCCTGATGCTCCTTGTTTATTTAACTATTTGGTGTTTTCCTCATATGACAGGAGGTTACACTCAAAGGGCTCTGCCTGAAAAGAGGCAGGAAGAATGCAAAGAGAAAGTGGTGAACTGGCTATGCATGAGAAGATGATTGGGGCAAAATGCTGGAGTGATTATGACTGGTGATATTTTAAACTTGTCTTGGGGATCTGGATGCCTATGAAAATTCCCACAGATTGTATCTAAATTGTTTGACTCTGGAAGCCTCTGCTCAGTGTAGCCCTCCATGCCTGAGGCAGCCTATCCTCAGAGTCACAGCCTTGGCTCACCTGTGCTCTTGTGAGTGGTGTCAAGGCACTGTGCAAACAGGGAAATTAATTCCATCCCTGTTTCCATGACCATCTGAGTGAAGAACAAATGACTGGAGTAATTTGCACACCATTATTCACAACATGTATCAGAACCAGAGCCAGAAAACGGATCATAAATCTCCTGATATGTCTTTTCATCTGATCTTCCAGTCCTGCTGCAAATTAAAGGCAAAGAGAATCTTGCAACGGAACCCATGAGGAGCAGACCCAGGATTTTCCTAAGTATTCAGGGAAACAAGGGAGAGGTTATTCCCTGGAAAGCAGAATGCTGTCAGCATGAGGTTCTTTGCTGTGCAGTGCTCCATCCCAGAATTAGGAAGATGGTGATCAAGACTGGATTTAAAGTCTATTAAAACAGTGGGGATTTCTTCTTTGACTTCCCTGGGCTGGTTGATCTTCAGTGCACTGAAAGAATTGCTACACAAACAAGATGTGTATGGAGATTCTGGGAATGATGAACAAGAGACAGAATATTATAGAGCAGCTTCTCCACTGAAACACAGTGTCTGAACTCAGCCTTTTCTCATGAATGAATAATGAAGTGGCCATGTTTTATTAGCTTTACTTAAAATTCTCTACTAGTTGAACACCCTTTTGAGCCTTTTAACACTTCTACAATTTGCTGCAGCAATGATTTTTTTTTTCTTTTTTGTTCTTTTCAGGATACAGGAGCCAAGCTGATCTTAGTGTTGCAGTAATTATCTCTGTTAATGTGCATGAGGTGTAATTCCATCTGTGAAATGAATACTAGGTGAATATTTAACTCATACAAGTTTTGTTACATGAACTTCTGGGGTAGGTGCATGCATTAATTTCTAAGATGTTGATTTATTAACTAATCTTTCTTGTGTTCTTTGCTTTATTTACCCTTTGTTTACTCATTTCTGTGGTCAGTTCTGACAGTAGAGAACCTCAGAGTTAGGAGGAGCTCATCAGATCACAGAGTGGCTTCACACATATGGTAAGTCTTGTGCTGGTAAACTAGTGTTGGACTGGCAGCTTAATGAAAAGATTTATTGTTCTGTCACCACCACAGCTTTGTGTGAATCCAACATCTTCTGCTAAGAAGAGTAGCAATGCACTAATGACACTGGTATGTTTGGTGTTTAGTCTTTAGGATCTTTATCCCCTCACTGGGAACTTCCCCTGCAGTATGACCACAATGCTCATTGCAGCCAGAAATTATTTCTGTAATAATGATGTTTTCAGTAAAACTCTAAAGCTGACCAATGCTGATGCAAATCACTTACCTGTAGTGGCTTCTCTTATGGCACTTTGCAACCCTGACTCTTTGGGGCACAGCAGAATTTACAACAACCTGAAAAACCTGGTTAGAATTGTTATTTAGAACCAAGAAGTGTTACAGTTTTATTGTTAATATCGGGGGGAATATTACTTGCAAGCCTGTGCTTTGATTTTTCTTCTGTCTCCTGACGCAACAAGCTCACAGAAGAATTCACAACCCTCTCAAATTACTTATTACAACTATGACTTATTCCAAAATCCATTTTTGAGCATAGCTGGAAACTGTACTTAATACTGCTGCTGTAGTTTCTATCTTTTTCCATATAAAGTTAGGGCTTGATTTTATGTGTCATCCTCAGTGAGTATATATTTGCATAGCTCTGTTGACATCAATAGTGCTATATTGATTTATACTGCTTGTGCCTGCCTCATTATTATTTTTATTTTCTGTTCAAGGAGCATGGTGTATTTTCAAATTCATGGAAGATAAAAAGGGATTGCCTTCTCAGAACAGAATATATACAGTGTCTGCTGATGGGATATTTTAGATTTGGGCAAGCAAACAATGAAACATTATCAGTGAAGTTCTGTAAATATCAAGGCTGCTTGTACACTATCTGCAGAATATTTTCAGATCTGTAGGTTGGGCACAGGTTACCCAGAGAAGCTGTGGCTGCCCCTGGATCCCTGGCAGTGTCCAAGGCCAGGTGGATGGGCTTGGAGCAGCCTGGGATAGTGGAAGGTGTCCCTGCCTATGGCAGGGGGTGGAACAAGATAAGTTTTACGGTCATTTCCAACCCAAACCATTCCGGGATTTTTAAAGGTGCCTTAGATTTCCAGTTATCTTGAATAGTTAGAAGGATTTGGTGTCCCATGACACAAGGCTGCCAGTCATGATTTATTGCTTACAAACAAACAAACTTGCTTTTCCAGAGATGGCTGAAATCTCCATTTCTCCAGAACAAAGTGCAAAGTCGAGTGGTCATGAACAAGATGCAACAGAGCCCAGGTAGAAGGGCATAAAGATTGGAAAAAATGAGATTAAAAACCCAAGAGATGGGAGGGCAGGAAAATATGTTCGTTCCTCCCTGGAGGGAGATGCTGCATCATTGTAGGAGCAGCAGCAATACCGCATCTTGCAGGACTGTGAGAAAATGCCTCCACCCCTTGTCTCATCATTTGCTCATGAACATGCCTTTGGGTCTGAGTGTAGGAAGAGGTGAAAAAATGCCTGGAAATACACAATATATTCCACAGAGGAAAGGACTTTACTGCCCTTTATATCTACAGAATATGCCAAACTAGCTGAGGATGATCAAAATCCTCTGCCTGAATCTCAGGGCACTCCTGTAAAGACAGGCTCTTCCTAGGCACTTCCACACACACCTATGATCATGTATTCACTGTTACAGAGATTATACCAAGAACAAGATAGACTTACTGTGTCTGAGATCACCTTCCAGAAGAGATTCCAATGTGTCAGTACCCCACCCAGCCAGGACAGGACTATCCTCCTCCCAGATCTCAGCACAGGTAAGCACACTGGCCAGGTGACTTCCTCAGTGCCCAAGTTCAGCACATGATGTGTTCAAATGAGAGAAATTGCATATTTCTTCTCCCTTTGCTTTCTGGGACTTTCCAACAAATTTACTTCTCCCTTCTTCTTTTCTCTGCATGGCTCTTTCAGATGGAAGCATCTGGATCTAAGAGAATTATCTCTAAACAACAACTTGAGTTGTAGTACATTTTAGAGACTCAGGTTTTATTAGTCACAGAAGACCTTGTAAAAGTTTGCTTGGGATCATTTTTAACAGCAAACAATAATCCTGCCCCCTTGCAAACAAGCCAAGCCTCCCCCCAACTCCTGCACTGATATGTCTTAGAGAAATACGATGGAGATGCGTAAGTGAGAAATACAACAATACTGGAGATGCACAAGTGACATTTTTGCCAAGCTGAGGGTTTTATCCTCAGTAACTTACATTCATACAGCCCTAATTTCCTTCTGAAAGCTACCTGAGCACTAAGCACACTTGATGCTCAGTTGGTGTAATGTTGTTTGGAGTAGTCAATAATTGCATTTGATTTCACATTGTACTTTTCTGTCCTGAGATTACTTAAGGCCAGAGGACACCTAGTCATGCTGTGAGCCCAGACTCTGCTCCTGCATGTTCTGTGTCAGACAACTGTTTTCATCAAAACACACCAATACAACAATCCCAGAAAATTCTCTCTCCCTTTCCATCGGGAGCAGCTGAAGAACCAGGAAGATTAAAAAGCAGCATTCCCTGCAGTGTAACTGGGTTAGCATCCAGGGCCATGTTCAGGCTGCTAATCCAGAAGTTACATTCAGCATGTCATTAGTAATAAGGAAAGATAATATAGAAGGAAAAAGAGGAGAGGATGACAGATTGATTCCAGGGATGGGTGTCCCATAATTCTCATAAAACCAGAATGAAAGCTGAGCCCATTCAACAGCTTTAAAAATCAAGACAGTCTTATAAATGCCTAAGTGCAGGTGAGGGACTTCAGGTACTTGGGTGTGCAGACTTGGACCACTTAGCTCACTTCTGATCTTTGCAGATGAACTCCAACAGAAAACTTCATTGTTTTTATCAGCAGAATCACACTGATAAATGTGAGTAAACTACAGGATATTTCCTAATCAATTTCTGACAAATAAAGGTATTGTAGCTGTACTACTCTAGTGCAAACGAAAAATAGTGGAAAAGTATGAACTTCAGAAATGTAAACTTGAGTTGTCATTAAAAATCAATTTTCATGATAAATTTAATTCACATTTCATAGAGAGCTGTGTAATATCAATAAAAATGCTTTAATAATTGCTGTGCTGGCACACAGTACAGTGTAAGACATAAAGAGATATAATTTTTTTGTAATTTAGAAGATGGGGACCTAAACCCTGTTTTTCAAAAGAAACCGTTTCTCAGGGAGAAAAATGAATGTTGGAGGAGGATGTAATTCATTAGGGCTTTTACTCCACCCCTTTTCACAAAGACTGCTCTGAAATTAAAACTTTCAAAGATCAGGTTTCTAATTTATTCGTAGGCTTAAAAGACCAGAAAATACCAGGATCAGGTAGTCTGACCTTCTGGATAACCCAGGCTATTAAATTTCCTGTAGTTCTCTCCATATCATAACCTGTGTTGGGCCAAAACATAGTTTCTCATAAACATTGATTTTAAATGGTGGAACAAACACATTCTTGTGTTTCTTTTACATGCTTTTTGGTGAAGGTGGGAGAGAAGGAAAGATGTAAACTGGTTGTTTCCTGTGACATATCAGCAGAACTGGTACAGCATGCAATACTGCAATCTGAACTCAGCATCACTAAATTATAAACACTTGGTGTTTTCTGGTAATAAAAGCTGACCAATTTTCAGGGCAGAGACATGCTACCTATTTAGCAATATGCTTTGGTGAACAATTTTTGAAGGGACCAAAGGGCAGGTCCTAAATCTCTAAGTCACATTAAAAAAAAATCCCTTCATGAAATTGTAAGCCCATCTGAATTTCCTGAAGAAAATAATAGTTTTCTCATTTACGTGTAACTGAGGTCAGAATTTCACCCTAGAAGATCAGTCCACTTCATAGGATGCTAACTGAAGAACTGTAATTTGCAGTTGGTGCTTTGTTTCCACAATGAATATAATTAACTACCTTTCTCAGGAATAAGTTCTCAGAAAGGGTGGTCAGGCATTGGGAAGGGCTGCCCAGCAGGGTGGTGGCTTCACTATCCCTGGAGGTGTTGAAGGAACAACTGAATGTGCTGCTCAGTGCTCTGGTCTGGTTGACAAGGCAGTGATTGATGTAAGGTTGGACCCAGGGATCTTGGAGATCTTTTATAATGTTAATGATTTTGTGATTCTATTCTATGATTTTTTTTTTTTTTTCATCTTGTTCTTGGTGAAAATCTTCTATTTGTTCCTCCACCAATGTGAATATTCATGGTTGTTCCAAATCCAGCGTGGTCTCCAAATTTCATTAATGTACTATTTATTTGATATTTTGGATATTAGATATTCAGTAAAACAGGGCTGCAGCATCAAACCCTTCAGAATACTCCACCCACAATGACACAAACTCTGATCTTGCCATTCATCACCATCCTTTACAGTTTCACAATCAATACAGTATTTTTTTCTATCCACAGAACTTGGAATCACGTTTTCAAATGGAGCTTCCTGAAACCCAGGGACACCTGCTTTACTCTGTATTATGAATGCTGTCATTCACCAATGTTCAGGCTGTGGGATAAGGAATCCCAGGCAATTAGAAACACAGGTTTAGTCAGCTTAGGGTATTTATTAAGAAATCCCAAGGAATCAGCAGGATCCAAAAATTCTTGAGTTTATCTGGCCATACATGATAAACATACACAGCTTTATTGCTCATGACTGACCTATTCTCCAGGGACCACATTTTTCCCTGCTGTAAATTACTGTAGATCCACAAGAATGAATAAATCAAGACTCTGAAGTTCTTATCCACTGCATGGTCTGATTTTTCTTTTTTTTTTTTTTTCCTGATAAAATTAGTCATAGATACTTCAGAGTTGTATTATAACCAACTAGAGAAACAAGAAATATAGATGAATTAGTTTTTCATCTTTTCTGGGGAAACCTGTACTTCCACTGATGCCATCCAGCTTTTTCTTTCCCCCCCCCCCCCCAGTTCCCAGATTTCCTGAACTCTAAGCTATTTTTAAGAAATAGCTGCCCATTACACAATTATTTCTACCAGCTACAAAAATCCGAACTTCAACTTTTTCAGGACCAGTTAATATACGAACTTTTTCATGTGCCCCTTGATCTCCTGGTACCAGTGAGGATAGATTGCTCCAAACACAGGAACTAAAACACACTTCACAGAGAAGTGAACACAGGTTCAGATGTGTGCCAGCCCTGATCCGGCAGATTGGATCAGGCTGATGATCCATCAGTTCAATCTCCTGTCTCCTGCTTTGTTTTAGAAACTGTTTTAGGTTGTAAGGCATTCAAATGTACATCCCCCTCACCCACTCTGTAACCAATATTCTGGTTACTTGGAGAGTTCTCATTATTCTGGACCTCAGAGCTGCCTTGTGGCAGTGAGTTCCACTGACTGGGTTAGTTCCTTCATTTGTGAAAGGAACAATTGTCTCTTCTCTGAGTATTTTCTTTAGAGGTTGTTCTGGAAACCTGCCTGCCCCTGGGTTTCAACTAACTACTTTTAGTACTGCCTTTATCTTTAGTCTTGAGCTATCTGGGTTTTTTAAAGGCCATAGGTTTCTATTCTTCCTTGTTGGTTCACTTTGGATGCTCCTTCTTCCATAACTGTTTCTGTTTCCAACCTCCTTCTAGGAAAACACCTTTTAAAACAACAGGTGCAGCCCTTAGCTATGAAGCCAGACAATCCTCTCTGATTAGCAATACAATTCGGATAAAATTGGTTTAGTTTTATGGAACTGTTTTAAATTCCTCTGCCATCCACACAATCACCCTGGCATTTATTTTGTATTAGAGTTTTGGTTCTCATCATTTGCTATTCTTATAAATGCACTGTATGAGTGGGGTGGTAACAATAACAAAAAGGCTCTTTTCTCCATTTCTCTTGGTTTTTTGTGATCCCAGATCAAACTCCTTCTACAAAAATAATAGTCTGTAAGACAGACACTCTGCTATTTCAAACTACCCATCTCCTAAAAGGATGATAACCTCAGAAAGGTACATTTGCCTCTGCTGAGATTCCTATGTGGACTGAACTTAAAAATTCTGTCTTTGGAGCTTAATGCCAAAGCACAGTGCAAGTTACTCTTGCTAGAAGCAAGGTTCTTGCCTTTTCCTCAAGCAATGAATTATCTGCTGATATTCAAGTTAGTTCAAAATATCCTTTCCATTTAGGTATGCCAGGCTTCTAGTGTTTTTACAGTTGCAAATTTTATTTTGTTCCAATGTCTAATGGTGACATGGAAATTGCAATTGTTGCTTTTGGTCTGTGTTAGCCTTTCTGTCTTCGTTATTTAGGAAGAGAAAGCTTTTGATATCTGTCTCAAATCAGAAGATTATAGGTCTGTTATTACATGCTGGAGAAGTACCCTTTCCGTGGGTGTTAATTACTGAGCATCCAGTTGAGTACACTAGTCATTAACCTCAAAAACAGTGACTCAGCAAGGTACCAGAACCTAAGGAAAAAAAAAAAAAAAAAAAAAAAAGGGAAAAAGCGTGCTGTTTTCTCACACCAGATGCCAGGCAAGATGTATTTCTAGAGGAAAGCTAACAGGCAGCCTAAGAACAAATGTGCGTGGAGGCTTGTGGTATTCTTTCTGCTAAGATGACTTGAAATACTCAGCTGGAGGCAAGAGCGCACTGGAGAAAGAACTTCCTGAGGATCTGTCTGGTACTCCCTAATCAATTAGGGTTCGTGGAAATGCTCCTGCTGGATCAGACCCAGAAAAGTGGTAATTCACCTGTATTGTACCCAAGAAGGTGACCTGTGGTTTCTATGCTTGCCATAAGTATTACACAGAACAAAAATGTTTTGCAATGGAGGATGAGTTGGATGGGTTTTAATCTTATTTTTTTCCGTAGACATGCAAGTCTGGGGATTTGTTTCTGCAAAGAATGCAAAATGAATCACGTATCATGTCTGTTATCCACATACGTGCATTCAAGAAGAAAACAGACTGAGCAGACTTTCAGCCATGCAATGAATGTCTACAGAAATGTATCTGACTACAGATCTCTTAAGTCACTTTAATGGTGATGGATATGCAGGAAACTATAATCAATTTCTTTGCCCTGAAAATTACACAGTTATTTTCAAAAAAATCCAACAAGTAACAGTTGTTTGACACAGCACAGCTTAATATTTTTCAGAAGACTGAGATCTTGTAATATTTGAGCTTGCTGTACACAGAAATTGTAACACTTCAGCAATACAACTGCAGCTTCCGTATAGTCAAATTGTATAGAACTGGCAGGCAGCTATGAGACAAAAGAACCCAAAGTAAGATAGAGAAATGCATTTGTTAAACAGCAAAAAAAAATCTGAACAGTGAGATCTAAGGTCAGATTAGGAGATGGTCTCTAGGTTGATATCTGAGAATATTTAAAAACTAGCCATGTGCCTCTGCAATGGGCAGCGTGGCCTTCTGTGAGGTACACGCTCTCACACTCTCGGGTTACTGACAGCTTTGTGCTTCCTCCTCCTCTGGCTCACACCAGCCTAAAAGTCACTGTGTGCTGTCCGGGAGATGTGAGATGCAGAGGTGGCAAAGGTGTCACTTGCCTTCTGCATACAGAGGGCGTATCAGATTCCCACTATTTCACATACTCAATATTCATAGAAAACATACTAAAAAAATTACTCCATTGGTGGCCTAAGGGTACAGAGTAAACAAGGTATTATACAGTCAAGCAGAGCCTCATCCCCTGAGAGTCAGAGCAGCCCAGAGGGAGAATACTGGAAAAATACACTCAGCCTGCGTGTGTTCCCCTTACTGGGCATCTCAGTGGAGGAATGATTAGCAGCTACTGGAGACAGACTTGGTTCTCGTACAGAAGGTTCTTTGTGGAGGAGTATTAAATGATTTTTCTTTTTCTACCTGCCCTTCCAATCTCCCCCAATATATTTCAAACTATAGAACAGCACGATCACCCGGTAGATGGAAGAAAACCAGTGCTGTGCTTCCAGAGCCCCTCTTCTCCATTCTGAACATTGAGATTTCACAGGGGTTTCTTCTCCATCTTGTTCCATGCTCTTCCTCTCTCCTTCTCTCTTCCTAGCAAATGTCCCGATTCCCCCAGGGTTCTGCTCCTAATGCCTTCTCCCCAAAGTCAGACCAAACAGCTCCACACGCCCTTCTCCTTCCATGCCTATTCCCTCAGCAGGTTCCCCTGGACAGGAGAGAGAAGCACCAGGTGAGAAGAGTTACCATAAGAACCAGTTTAAAAAGTGAATTTGTTCTTTCCACAGCCCTCTTGGTGCTGAGGTGACACGGGCAATATGCCCTTATACGATGGAGGTGGGAACACGAAGAGGGGAGACAACGAAGATGGGGCTGACACAGGCGGAAGGCCACTCACAGCGTGGGAAGGGCAGATCCAAGGACAGGTGAGCTGCAGGTGGGCGGCCACAAGTTGTTCTGCCCGCAGCCTCAACATCTGCGCCAGTCATGTCGGAGGGTCACCCTGGCCACAGCCGCCATCCCGGGGCAGAGGGGTGCGGGCTCCCCTCAGGGACAGCAGGAGCACAACCCACCACAAGGCTGGGCCGGGGCAGCGCCCGGCAGCAGCCGAGGCCGTGAGGGACGAGCACCTGAGGCAGCCCCGGGCTGTGAGGGAAGGAGACCGGGCAGGGGGGACAAGGGCTGGACACAGAACCGCGGAACCAGAGAATAGAGGGGCTGGAAGGGACGCCTGGAGATCATCCAGTCCAACCCCCTGCCACGGCAGGGCCACCCGGAGCAGGTGACCCAGGGAGGCGTCCGGGTGGCTTTGGAATGACTCCAGAGAGGGAGACTCCGCGCCCTCCACGCCTGTTCCCGTGAGGCCATCCCTGCGCGGCTCGAGGGCGAGGGCCGGGGCCGGGCTGTGAGGGGCGCTGTGAGGGGCGCTGTGAGGGGGTGTCACAGCGCGTGCCGCCCGCCCCACCGCGCAGGCCCCCCGCGCATGCCCGAGACTTATTTCGCGCGGCGGGGGCGCCGCATTTCGCGCGCCGCCGGGCGGGGCGCGGGCGGGGCGGCGGTCACGTGAGCGGCGCGGGGCCGCGCGGCCGCTGGGGGCGACACCGCGACCGCCCCGCGCGGGGCTCGGCGGGCGCCCCCCGGCACCGGCACCGGCCCCGGCACCGCCCGGCGGCACCGAGCCCGCAGCGCCGCGCCCCCGGCCACCAGCCGGGCTCTTGTGGCCGCCGCCGCTCCCGGGGGCCGCCTCCCCTCCGCTCGGATCTATTGTCACCAGCACCAGCACACCCCCCCCCCCCCCCCCCCCCCCGCCACAATTAATACGATGAATTTGCCATGATTGATCCGTATTAATAGCTGGGGTGGGTGGGCGTGTTTTGGGGCTCTCTTTTCCTCCCCTTTTTCTCTTTTTCCTTTTTTTTTTCTTCTTTGTATTGTTTGGTTTTGTTTTCGGAGGGGCCGGGCTGGGATCTGATCTCCACTCCCGAGTCCATCCCTGGTCGGTGCCTGAGAAAATTGCATCTGGATGCATCGTTATTATTATTATTGTGTTTGATCCGGGGAGATAAAGGAGGAGGGGGAGAGGAGTGCGTGTTGGTGGGGAGGGGAAGGCTGCACCCTTCCCTGCACACACACACACACACACACACACACGCAGACAGAAAGGGAGTTCTGTACATCTACATATATATTTTCCCCCCCCCCGGAACTTCTTTTAGTTGGGGAAGAAAGGAAGAAAGAAAATAAATTTTGTGCAAGGAAATACTCTCAGCTCCCTCCTTCCAGCGGGTCTCCTTTCTTTATTTTTTCCCCCCTTCTTCTCAACCTTTTTTCCTCTCTTTCGAAGATCCTCGCCCTCCCAGCCCCTTGATCAAAGCATTCCGCTATTCTGATTTATTGCCTGCTTGGTGAGGCTTTTTTTTTTTTTTTTTCCTTTCTCTCCGTGGCTTTTTTTTTTTTTTTTTTTTTTTTTTTTTACAAAGGCGACCTGAGATCAGCCATTACTTTCCTTGGCTCGCTTATAGGAATCTCTTACATTTGGTGCTTGCTGCTGGTGGTGGTGGAACCGCACTCGGATTCTTTCATCCCCCCCACCCCCTTGCTGTCCTCTCCTCCCTCCCTTTCTCCTTCCCTCTCTCCCTCCCTCCCTCCCCCGTTATTCCGCCGGGGGAGCCGGATTTGTGGCTGCGGTGGGGCGGGGGGGGACGAGAGCGAGAGGGAGAGCCGGCGAGAGACATGGATGGCCCGGCGCGATGCAACGGGCTTCGGAAGAAGCGGCGATCGCGGTCCCAGCGCGACCGGGAGCGGCGAGCCAAAGGCGGGCGGCGCGGCTGTGCCGCCGGCGGGGCCGCCGGCCCCGGGGCCGCCGCGCTCTCCTCCTCGGGCTCGGAGAAGGAAGACAATGGGCCCCCGCCGCCGTCCCGGCCGCGGCCCCCCCGGAGGAAGCGGCGGGAGTCCTCCTCGGCCGAAGAGGACATTATCGACGGTTTCGCGATGTCCAGCTTCGTCACTTTCGAGGCGCTGGAGGTAGGAGCGGCGGCGCTTTGTGTGCGCCTCATTGTGTGGGGGCAGCGGCGGGGGAGCCCCCGCGGCGCCCCCCGGACACCCCCCCCCCCCCCCCGCCGCTGACCCCGGTCCCGGGGCCGGCCCGCCGGGGGTGCCCGCGGGGGCGGTCCCGCCGCCCCCTCCCCGTCCCCGGGGTGCCCCGCTGCCCTCCCTTCTCCCTCCTGCCGCCGACACCTGCAGCCCGGCGCGCCGCTGCCGGCGGGCGGCGGGGCCGGGGCCATCCCCCCGCGCGGGGAGCGGGGAGTTGTGCGCGGTCCCCCGGCGGCGCTTCCCCTCCCCTTCCCTCCCCTCCCACGGATCAAACTTTTCTCGCGCCGCCGTGGCCCGGCGGGGCCGCCCACTCGTGTCCGCGGCGCCGGCGGCCGCGCGTGTTTCTCGGGGCGCTCGCGGCGCCGCTGCGGGCGGGGGGCGCCCGGCCTGCCGCGCTCCCTGCCGGCGTGTCACGAGTGGGCCCCGCGGCGGGCGGCTCTAGTCATCCCCCGGCGCCAGCGAAGGGGCTGCGAGAGCCCGGGCCGGGCGGAGGGAAGCGACGCCCGGGAAGCCCCGCGGGGCTTCGCTTCCCTCCGCCCGGCCCGGCCTCGCCTCTCCGTGTTCCCTCCGCCCGCCCACTCGCGAGCGTGGAACCGCTGTCAGCCCAGCCAGGGTCGTGGTGGTGATGCTGCCGTGGAAGGGGACCTCCTGCCTGTGTGTTTGAAGGGCTTTGTTGTTTGTTAAGTTCTGATCAGGAGAAGTTTGCTGTGGTGAAAAGCAGGTTTATTTGGGTTTACGTGCACTGGAGGCACAACTGGAACGATGATGAACTGTCAAAATAAATGTTGGAGGTGAAGCTGATTTGTTAACAAAAAAAAAAAAGCCCAGAAATCTGTGTAGCTTTTAAGATGTTTAAATATTTAGCCATGAATACTTAGTGGATTTTCAGGGTATTTTTTTTGTTTGTTTTGTTTCTTGTTTTGTAGCCAGATTTTGTCCTTGGTTACACCTGTATCCATCCACACTATACCTCCAACAGAACTTACTCTGGTGTAATTAAGGGAGGATTTGTTCACTCCAACAAACCTCCGCATGGTTGGTGTTAGACTCATGTAAGCAATAAGGAACAAATGCTGAGGTAATGTCCAGATTCAATTTATCCACCATTTCTCACCTGGTGAGCCCATCTGCAAGTGCCCTGCTCAAACCAGAGACCAAAAGTGTGAATACGTGTTTGTCGGCAGGAGAGAAATTTGTATGCTTCTGTTTCAGACAAAATTCTGGTTTTCCTCAAACAAAGCCCTAGTTTGTGTCATTAAGCATTTTTATGGGAATAAGGATTCAGGAATTTGGCTGTAGTCGTTTTTGGAGAGGAAGTGAAGAGCAAGTTTAGAACTTGGTATGGCATTTTAGAAAATGTCTTTATTATTTTTCACTTCTTATTTGTTTATTTTCTACTCGAAAATAATTGCTGTGCTCTCTTTGCCAAGCCAAGCATGGCTACTACTTGCATCCTCTCATAATCCTGTATCACTAAAAAGGAGCACAGATACATTACCCAGTTCTGCCAGTTAATAGCACGTTCAGATAAAACAATAGCTTGCACACTGAGACTTGACATACTTTTAATGTTCATGTGATAGGTGGCACGTTTTGACCTAACGATTTCATGCTGTGTTAAGGAATAATGTCACAAAATCGTTGTTAGGTGCTTTTTCCTGCAGCTCCGTGTGTACGTTGAGAAACTTGTTTCTGAAGATCAGAGGGAGATGAAGGTGTCTAAGGCACAGCCCCAGTGTGGCAGAAATTGCTCTGTGTGTTGCATGCAGCAGCCTGAAGTTTTTATTGTAATTCTGGTGTTGCTGAGGAGGTTGTGAGTGGCTGGTGGAGTGAGATACTCCAGCCTCGGTGAGAAGTTTAGGTGTTAATGTGTTTGAGTTGAGTCAAGAAGCTTTGGGTGCTATGGAGAGGTGTCCTGGTATTCATACACCTCCTGCTGTGGGTCTGCCCCCAGCTCGTTGGAGGCTATGGAGATTGTCCCCAGGTTCCAGAAGACACTCATGCCCAGGATGTGGACAAGACTTTCTGAGCCCATGACTCTTGCTTGAACTTCAGCCTTTTCTTGGGCTTAGTGCAGCTGAAAGGGTGCAGAGACAGTGTTTTGTCTGCTTGGTGTGAAGAACTGTGAGGGGGAATGTGCAGAACATTTCACCCACTGGAGGATCTAAGCCCACGGTTCAGAAGGGGGGACATGGGTGGATGGTGGCTCACACAGGAGGGGACAGTCACTTTGGAGGGACAAGGAGGGACAAGGCTGAGCTCTCTGCCTCTGGGGACAACCTTGCAGCTGCAGGGGTGTGGGTTGGCTGGGTGTGAGGTGTCACCCAGGACCTTCTTATGTATCAAGTTGCAAAAAAAGGAGCAAGAACTTCCACACAGCTTGAGTTCAGCTGTCCTTTACTAAATGCTTTCGCTTTTTGTTGGGGTGACTGAAAAAGCCCGACCTGTGCAAAATACCAGGTTGTGTGAAGCTTGTGGATGGCAAAGGGACACAGGTACTGCACAAGAACGCAGATCCCATACCACTGTAACTTCAGGAGGAGCCATCCAATCTGTTATGCTTATGTTGATAAAAGTTCCCATCCCTTGAAGCAAAAGTTTAACCAGCTCCCACTCTGGGAACTGCTTTTCTGTCCAGGTGTCAGTAGCCTTGTCATACTTCTCAAGTGTAAATTGTTTGGTGTTGAAATAGAGGCCATCTGCTTCTGGTTATCTGTCTCTGCAGTTACGGCACCCCGTACCTTGATGTCTCTAATGTTTGTGTGGGGAATACACAGGAAGAGGGAGTTAAAAGAAGACAGTGGGATCTCACTGTGGATTTTTTCCTTCTTGGTGTGACAGTTGAGCAATTCCAGTGTCATTGCAGATGTGGCCAGACTGATCCTTGCCTGGCCTTGCAAAAGACTTCAACGTAGCTCTGTGCAATAGGGGCCTGTCTCCTACACTGGGGAGCATTTTGGAACCTTGACCTTCAGAAACCAGCCCATACTCCGTAGTAAAGTGGCTGAGATGTGGTCCTACAATTTTTCTCCCATGAGTGGCCTTGCTGGGACTGACAGCAGCTCTGTGGCTCACTCCAGAGCAGTTGCTCACACATTGCTGCCCTGAGCTCCCCAAATGTGCCAGCTTGGAAAAGCAGGAGGGCACAGACACTCTGTACCTGTGTTAGTGTGACCAGGGGCTTTTCCCAGCTTGGAGTAGCCTGTGCTGTACTGCTGGTGTGCTTGTTACCAGCAATAATAGCATGAGGTTCTCCAAACCCAGGTGGGCATTTTAGACACCAGTTTGACAGGGAAAGGTCATTTCTCAGAATGTGATAAATCAATCCGTAGGAGTGACTTTCTCCATGATGTGCTCTGGCAGTGCTGGCAAGGAGGCTTCTGCAGAGCTCTCTGGTGAGGTGAGATTTCAGGAAGATGTTTGTCTCCCTCCTACCCCCTGGTGCAGAGGTGTCTGGGCAGGAGACTGACGTGACATGGCTGTTGACGTGCCGTGGTGAAGATGGTTTGCTGCGATGAGAAAGGAAATCTGACCTGAATGTTAAGATGGCTTAAAGCCTGGGAAGTACTTTATGTTTCCTGAGTCAGCTCTGACCATCCCTATGGAGTAAGCAGTTGGTTTCAGGTTTTCTGAACACTGAGTAAGGTAATGAGTTTTTTCTGCGGATGTTTGTTTAGCTTCAACTCAGGCAGCTCATCTGACAAGCCTGAAATGGGACACAGATATTTATAAAGCACAGATAGAAGTGGGGTGGGAAGCGGGGGACTCGCATTTAAATGGAGATTCTTGTTTCATAAAACTGTCACAATTTCTCAGTGTGCATTTGCTGAGCTAATTTCTGTTCAGCACACAGGCATTAGTCTGTTTTGAGACCATGCTAAATTATCGTCAGGTAAAGCCCAATATAATTAATTACAAATGAGAAATGCTGACAAATATTTGTCAAGGAGCTGTTTAATGAGCTTCAAATTCTGTGTCAGATGATTCCATCCACCTAGTGTAAATAATTTTTCAGCAATTGTTCCATGGTGTTTGTGTGGTTTAGGCAGATGTTAGCTGCAGCACTTCTACAAATTGCACAGGTAGTATGAGACTAGATGGAGTAAAGCTTAACAGCTGATCTGGACTTTAAAACAGAGACACTACAGAAACAAAATGTGCAAGTAGCAGGAAGGTTTTGAAGGTCCTGTGGTCTCAGTTGTGTGTCGGTGTGCACTGACAGTGTGGCTCTGTGTATGCATCTGAATGCAGGAATTTGCTTTAATAACTGGTGTGTGATACTCATCTCTAGGCATGGCCCACTGAAAATAGAAATAGCTTGGCTGTGTGACAGCAGAAGCTTTGAGTTGGACACCAGAATGGCTGGCTTGCTGTGTGCTTTTCCTCCCTAAATCATTCTCTTCTCACCAATCTTCTAGCTGGCCTGATTAGCCTGTTTGCTTAAATTCTTTGAGATTTCAAGCAAGTTTGTTCTGCCTTGTCTCTATCCCTTCATATTTCAAAAGGAATTTGATCTTTCTGCCTTACCACAGCAGCATCATAACATCAGATGTTTGTTTAGTGCTGTCAGCAAATCTTGGTGGCCCTTGTGTTTATTGACTGCTTAGATGCTTAGGTGTTTGTCCCAGTCTCTGTTTGCACATGCAAGTCTGCAGATTTAGACCAGCAGAGAAAAGAAGGGAGTAACTAAATGAAGATATCTGGGGATGAGGAGAGGCATTAAGTTTTGTGTGACACTGGGATGTCATATGAAGCGATGCACTTATTGTTTTCACTGTGTATTTAAAGGAAACAGTAAACTGACCTGAGATTAAATCTCGAGATAACCTTGACAGAGCAACTGACTATCTTGATGAAAACCTCAGTGACCAGACCTGAAAAAACAGCAACTCCAACTGAAAGTGGGACTGAAAACAGCAGGATGCTGATATTCCACAAAAGGAATGTCTAGGGTGATGTTTGAAACATTTGTTGCTACCATTTGGGTACCTGAATACTCTAAAAATACTTTAAAATTATTTTGCAAAGCCTGGTACCTTTCTGGGAGGCAAGGCACTCCTAACTCCAGCCGATTTCAGTAGCTGTTGGAGAGCTGAAGCTGTCTCTTTGGGCAGATAATGACCAAGGATTGAGATTGTTGCGTAAATATTCTTTTAAGCTCCTGAAGGTAACCATGTAATGAAAGTGGGGATGTTTGCCATTCCCTCAGGTGGTAGTAGGAGGCACAATGGCCTTGAGTTGAAGAAGGAAGAGTTTAAACTATAAGGACAAGTTCTTTTAGATGAATGTGATTCAATTAATCTCCACTAGCACCGTTCTTTAAGGTTAGCATTGATGAGAAATATGCCACACATCAAAAGACACCCTTATTCTCCCTTATCTTGGCATATTCTTTTCCTGCTATTTGGGGTAGTAAGTAAGGGGTAGTATTTCTGATTAAATACCTGGGGCCTTTGCTGGCATTGCAGGAGTGTAAAATCCAGGGCAGTGGTGGAGTCACCATCCCTGGAGAGAGTTAAATGTGGCACTTGGACACATGGTTAGCAGTGGGGCTGGCTGTGCTGAATTAATGGTTGGACTCTGTGATCTTAGAGGCCTTTTCCAACCTAAACAGTTATATGATTCTATGATTTATAAAATAAGGATAAAGGATCAGGAACTTGGAAGGAAAATGATCATTAGGGAAAGGCAAAAAAATCATCAGAAAGACATCAAGGGTCTGAGTAATTGAAAGATTGACTTACAACACCGAGATCAATAGAGAAATAGCAGGGACTGTATGGGAACACAGAGAACTAGAGGGGGATGTTGTTACCAAAAGTGGAAGTTTCAGGAAAGATCCATTGCTGTGTACAAAAATGCTCCTTGGTGAGAGCCCTGCTGTCAGTACCAAGGGGAGACACTCAACCAAATCTGTCCCTGCTTAAGGAGTCATTAATCCTGGTAACTTCAGGTGGGAGGAAGGTAGAAAGATCCCTGTCTCGCTGAAGATGATCCCCTCTTTCCCCCAGCTCTGCTACTCTTGTTTTTTGGGGTTTTTCTGAACACCTATCAGTTTGACTGGGACACCCTACCACATTACACTGGGGGTCTGACCTGCAGCGTTGTAATTATCTGCAGCTAAATTAGAAATTTAATCTTTGTTCTGAGCAACAATAAGTTGAGTCAGATAGGTTTTAAAAATAGCCCAAGCTCAAGTTTAGTGAAGTCTCAAATGCAATTAATAAAAAGGTAATGGAGTTAGGAAGTTGCAGGCTGAAATGTGGAAATGTTTAACTCTCAGTTTTCCTGCACTTGAACTACAGTGTTGCCTTGGTTCTGCAAGAGAAAATTGCTTCCAACATTTCTCTGTCTTTTTTTATAAAATCATTGTAATTTATCAGTTCAGTATCTTATGTTCTTGTTGGGGTTTGGCTCTGTATGTGCCACAAATTACCAGCTGTGTGCATTTTTTTGTATAGTCGGTTTGTTGTCGTTTTGACTCAATGCCGAACCATGGTGAAGACCACTTCAGAACATCACAGTCCTCTAAACTCCTTTGTTGTAAAATGGATATGAAAATCCACTTTGTAAGTAATGAGGAATGGCTAATGCAGGTAGGGATTTGTTTTGCTGTAACAGCAGAACGTGCAGTGGCAATTTGTCAGATCCCCAGCTCAGCTCTGCTGTACTGTTTGCCTTTAAATAGTGTGTTACCTTAATGTCTTGAGATTTTTCTCCTTGTATCTTGGCAACACTGCTGCTGAAGTTCACACACTCGTGTGGTGGAGAGAGGTTTTAACCAAAAGGTTATGTCTTCAGTCTGGTAAATACTATAGCCAGGAGTTTTGGTTCTGTCATCCTCTGTGCAGTAGTGGTGGAGTAAGTCAGCGAAAGAAGTGGATTATCCCTTGGCCCTGCACATACTATTGTGTTTGTGAGGCTCTACTCATGAGGTTTAATTTGATCATGGTGCATATGCTCCATGTGGATTTACTTGGTATTTGGTGTGCATCTCAGTCCTGCTGTTTTTAAAATGTCCTGAGACAAAGGCATGGGAGATGTGCAGAGGTGTGCTGATATCCGATGTGCCCAAGTTCTGGCTGGCTGAACTTCTGCTTGTGTAATGCTGGCTGATGCACATATTTCTGATATGATTAACATACCAACTCCACACAGGAATAGTTACTCAGAGCCATGCAGGAGTTCAGCTCGCTGTTCTTTCCAGGAATGATCACCCTTTAATCTGTCTCATATGTGTTTCCCAGCTTCCTAAAGTGGAAGTTTCTTCTCCTCTACAATTTGTGCTCCTATAAATAGTCTCTTTTCATACTTTTATTTGGTACCAAAGGAGACTTAATGGTTTGAGACTAAAACTACTGTCAACCTGTCATCCCCATCCAGACACAAGCCTTGTCCTTTGTTGGATGAGCTCATGAAAAGAGGCAAACACTTCCAGCCTTTGGGACAAGTTCTGTGCTGAGTGTCATTTATGTGAAGCCACCTGGAGCAGGTTTGTGGATGGTGCAGGATGACAGTGAACACCAGAAGCAGATAGAGGTATGCACCAGGAGGTTCTAGGTTAGATTAACATTTGGGTGGCTGAAATTCTGCAGAGGTACTTACTTGTGTGTTGTGGGGTAATGCTAACAGTTTAAAACACGTTGTACACTCCCATGAAATTAAGTAGTGGTCAGAATCAGGCCAAATTCATGAAAGTTTGTGAACAGCCTTTTTCTGTCATAGGCTGTCTGTGAGAGGAGCAATGTTTTAGTGAGTGTGTAACAGTGATAGTACCTGGTGCAGGTACCCACTTACCTGTCAGTGGAATCCAGAGCCACGGTTGCCTGTTTCCCTAGGTGCAGGTATGGGTTACCATGTCCCAGGAGACCCATCCTTGGGGACCCTCTTGCAGCTTGCTCTAGTGTGTCCTACAGCTGCTCCTAACTCACCCTCCTGGTGTAGTAAAGGCAATTTAATTCCTTTGCTTGTGGAGTGGAACCAGTGAGACAGAAATTGTTGCCACTGACTTCTCCAGGACCACGCCTGGGTGGCTCCTGGGTACAGGAGAGCAGGGAACGAAACCTGTGTGGTGAAACTTCTCCCTCCTGGCAAATCCTGGCAGTCTGTGTTTTGTTGTTTGCACACCATTTCCTATTTCTGAGATTGAGATGAGTTGCAAACATGGTGATAATTGCTCTTGGCACTGATTTTTGTTTATTTTCTCTCTGGAAGTCCTAAGTGACCCGAGACCTTTCAGTCTGATAATCTATTTGATTTTTTGTTTTGTTTTGTTTTTATGAGACATCTACTTCTGCAGAAGGTGAGAATAGAGGATAGGTGGCTGAAGGACCCTGGCTCCTTGCTTACATGGATGGTGGGAATGGTAGAGAGGTGGCCAAAGAACCTTATTTGTTGCCAGGAATGTGGCTTTGGTCTTCCCCTGGCTCCTGACAACGTCTGTCACCTTCCTCTTGTCTCCTGCACAGCCAGGTGCTTAGCACCACATGCTTCCAGAAGGTACCATGAGTGTCTTCAGGGGTCCTCCAGAAACTGGGGTCTGTTGCCCAGCTTCCAGAATGCCCAGGGGAAGGAGCTGGGAGGTGCTGCTGTCACAAGAGCTGGGTAACACACGCTCTCCAGCTTGCTCCAGATTGTTGGGAATGGCTGGCGTGGCGTGGCATCCATCAGAGAGGGCACTGATGCAGGGCTGAGGCAGTGAAAGTAGTTTTGACCTCCAAGGGGTCTGTGTGGGAAGAAAGCAAGGGAAGAAGTGCTGCTGTTGGGGACGATTTATGTTGTGACTCTGTTGGTGTTGTGGGTTTAATGTATGTCAAGGGCACTTTGACCTTTGAATGGAATCTTTTGGTGTGAATTTGTGTCTCTTCTCCTCTCTTTTCTCCCCTTAAAGAAAATTCAAAATAAATACTGAAAATCAAAACCATCTGTTTTGAGAGGACCAAATTGCCTCTCTTAATTTTACGGGATTTGGATATTACTGAACGATTAGAAGTCCTACTAATTTTTGCTGTCTGGCTATTGTGCTTGTAGGCAGTGACTCTGCTAGCATTAGTCATTTTAACTATGGAAAAAAAAATAATAAAATGCAATTAATGTAGCTCAACAGCTGAGTCTACTGGACTTAAAAAAAAAAAAAGAGGGAAAAAAAGTAAATTTTAATGAGTTCTGGGATCATAAAGATACATCTGGTAGATGGATTAGCCAAGTTTTCAACCTCAGAATGTGTATTGAAAAACTCAGTGAATTATGTAGCTACAAAAGAGGATCTTTGCATGTTTATAAGGCCTCAGTGCAATCTCCTTGTATTTGCCTAATGACAAACAGACATCTCACAGAGGTGCAGCCCAGAACACACATGGGGTGAAACAAGTCTGTAAGCTGAGAGTATTTGTATTGGGACGCTGCTACTAGTAAATATTAGAGAATCTGTTAAATGTAGGGGCGAAATATTTTGGTATTGGATGAAAGAAAAGAGAAGGAAGGGAATGGAGTGGGGTAGAGAGGAGAGGGAGAACAACAATTTTAAATGAACATGATGTGTGGGCTAAGATATTGTGCCTCCACTGCTGAACCAGAAAATTTATAACAACTGTTTGTCATGTGTATGTATTTATAGCCATTCACATAATGAAGAAGTTTCATGAGGTTGTAATAACATATCAAGATGGATGTAATTAAAACAGAAGCAAATTGACACCTCTAGATTAAAGGCAAACTCTAAACTAATACACCTGTACGCTGTCACTTATGTATTAGTTGTCTGGGGCAGTCTGCCAGATATGCAAATAAAAAGACATTGGCAAATTTCCTTGGATATGTGGTTATGAAAAACCCAACTATTTAATCATTTACCTAGCCCTGCTCAGGTTTGCTGCAAGGGTAGAATTTAGTAATTTGGTGTCACCATGCTTTGTGATGGGCAGAGGGGTTAAAGGCTACGGGGTGAGGGGAAAGGAGCAAGGAGAAATAAAGTGCAGGGGGCTGCTGGGGAATAATGTTCTTTACAGTGGGACCCTTCCCTCAGCAAAGAGGTGGCAGCTGCTCCATTTCAGGTCTGCCCTGACTCTTGAAACTCCACAGCACTGGAGAGTCCTTGACATTGACACTCTAGCTTTTGAGCACAGTTCAGTGCTTTTTGAAAACTGCCCTCTTACAACAGGCTTTGCTTCTCTCATTGCTGCAGGTGCAAACTTGTAAAATTTATACTTTTGCACCAATTCGGATCTGATTGAAATCGTTACTAGGTCTTTGAAATGGCTATAAAGTTGCTTAGGAATTTAACCCAAGTTTTTCAACTTGTTTCAATTTGCAGAAGCCTAAAACATTTCCAGTGGAGTTGTGGACATCCATTTCAGCCTGTGGTCAATAGATCTGCTCTCTTAATTAACGCTCAGTCTGCAAACTGCTGATGTCAAATAGGCTGATGGTATGGAGCAGGAAGGGAATTATTTGCCTTGTTACTTCCAGGGCTGTGAATGGAAATGCCAGCCTTGCTTTTGGGTAATTTGCACCCCAGGTAACCTGCATTCCTTTAAGTGCCTGGAGGCAGAAACAAGTCTTCATGTGGCTTGTGACTAACCCTGTGGCTGGTGAAGAGGGTCTTCTGTTAAACCCTGATGTCTGTGCCTCCAGCTCCTCCTCTCTGAGTGGGAAAAGTGGGTTTTTTGTATCTTTTGTGGGTTTTTGATGGTTGCTTCGGTATGTAAAACTAGTTATAAGTCGGTTGATACTATGGGAGCTCTGGAGAGCTCAGTGAAACCTGGAATTCTGGAACTCAGCTTTGAATTCAGGCTTGAAGTTTTTCGTCCCAGCTGGGGATGAGCCACAAGAAAATCCCACTATGGTCTGCAGAGTGGGGGCTGCTAAATGCACCAATTTCCAGAGAGCTGACAGCATAAAAACTCCAATTGGCATGTTTTGTTAGACTTCTTCTGAATTAAAGAGACTCCTTTTTTAGTACATCTGGGCATTAAGGATCACTCATACGAGGTACAAGGCTTCAAAGTGATTTCAAATGGTAGGATTTTTTGTCTTCAATATTTCAACAACTTTTCTTCCACCTTTAATCTTTCATGAGCCAAAGCTTCAAAAGATAATTAGTAAAACATGCTTTTATCTGCATTTATCTCAAAACATGATTAATTTTTTAACTGCAATTATAGCAATCATTTCAAGTTTACTTTATATTAATGAGTAAAGGATTTTTTTGAGAATGCATGAGCCTAAATATGGCTATATTGGCTGAGTTGAAAGGTGCATTTATGAGTGTGCTTTTGTTTTCATTGCTAGGGATTGAATTTCCGGTTCCAGGAAGTAATATTTCACATGGATTAAAGTCTTTGAAATGCTTTTGCCCAGATTCAGTAGATCATTTTGAGGAGCTGACAATGATAAGACCTGGATCATGCACTTTGGGACCTGGCTACTGGATACCCAGTTCCATGTTTCTCTTGCACTGGTGATTTTTTGCTCCATGCTGTGCATGTGTTCCTTTGCTTGTTGCCCTTGGCATTGAAATGTAAGATATTTGATGCAGATGGTTTGTTGTTAAAGAATTAGCAATGAACTTGTAAGTTTTCACCTTCATCATTCCTGTCTTTGTAATAGGCAGCTTAAGATTTTTTTTATTACTATTTCACTTCTAGGAGAAATATGTTCATGTCTGTTCCTGACATGAACAGAACTGTCTTTATTGCTGCTACTAATACATGCAGGACAGTCCAACTGGTGTCCTGCAGCCTGGATCCTGCCTCTAGGGCCAGTGTGTAGTCCCAGAGCCCCTAGAAAAGTGTGGCACTGGCACAGAGATATCCCAAAACACGTACCCATTGCAGAGCCTTCAAAAGCAATGAACCACTGCAGAGGACTACTGGAAAGAAGCACAATTAACCCCCCTTTTCACTGGAGTACAGCTTTTGCATAATTTTGCCCAGTGAAGGCTGCTCCTCAACTCTGGCTCCTGCTTCTCCATCAACAGGAGGCAGAGATTTTGGGTTGGAGCTGCAGTTTCACTGCTCTGTGCCTCCTAAGGAACCAGGCAGAGAGCAGCCCTGGGGCTGCTGGAGGTGATGCTGGGGTGCTGGCATGGCCCCAGCTACTACAGGCAGCAAAGTAAACAGAACAGGCCTCTGAAAGTGCTATCACAAGGGTAAGATCAAGAGAGGTTTTGTGAGTTTTTTGGGGGATTTTTTTGGTTGTTTTTTTTCCCTTGTTTCCCTTTATTTGGGCCCTGGTCCTGGATGTCAGAGAGGATTTGGAGTAAGCATGCACAGCCTTGATTCATGTCTGATTTTCGCTTCTGAACTGGGAGTGCAGCTCCCCGGCCCTGTGGTCCCTGGGGAGGTGGATGGGCTGGTGGCTGCAGCAGTGAATTGGGCAGCTGCACAGGAGAGCACACGAGTGTATAATCAGATTTCTGATAAACCCAGGTCTCTGAGTCCCTTGAATGGGCAGCTTTGCTGTGAATGGCCTCGTGAGGTCTGCTGTGGCTGCTCTCTTTGTTTGGTACTCTGACAAAAAATTGCTCTGGTGTCCTTGTTGGCATATTTTTACATCTGTTATCCATATTTTCGATTTGTTCTGGCTGCAGTCTTATTTTGTTTTGCAAAATCTACCTGGGATTGGGACAGAGATATATGTTTGCTAAGGCAGATTTGGAAATTGCGTTGTTGAAATACAGCCCATATGGGCCATTGTAAAATGGTTACTGCAGCATATAATTGCCTTCACAATGATGTGCTTTGTCATTTTCCTTCCATCTTCAAAGAGGCGCTCCTGTAGTCTGCTGACAGCAATGGTGGTATTAGAAAACATATGGATTTGTAAAGGCATTAAACTGTCTTTAGTTCAAGGATTAGATTACAGTGTTAGAGTTTGGGTCACCACGCTTTCATGGGGATAGGCTGCACTGCAATGTGTTGGTTTATGTTACAGGTTAGGGAAGGGTTTGTTTGTTTGTTTATTGGAAATATCTGATACAAGATCCTGTCAAATACATGGGGAAGGCAGTGTCTCGTGCATGGTATGAGCTGCAGCTCTGTCTGAGGGCCGTGGCCACACCTCACCCTGCATCATGTTGGTCAGGGCTCACCATCCACACTGACAATTTATCTCCTCAGGACATGCCACTTACAACATAGAAGAATACACAGAATGTAAACACCACAAAACTGGCTTTGAAAATTTAAGGGTTTTTTTTTTAAGTTCTCCATGCTGGGCTGCTACTGGGAACATTTTGTGTATTTGTTTTGTATTCATTTTACACTGCACAGCTCCACACATTTTGGAGAACAGGGCAATCTGTTCAGCTTTTACCTTTTTTTCTCTCTTCATGGTTTGAGGTGTGGCTTTTCTGGGATGGTTGGAGTCTGCAGTGCCTCTGTCAGCAAAGGCCTGTGCAGCATTCTCATCATGGGATGCACATGGCATAGACATGGCACACAGCCTGGAGCGATGCTCATGCTCTTTACACCATCTAAAGGGGAAAGCTAGAGAGTGGAAGGGATAATACACATAAAGAAGATCCTTCTTTTTTAGTTTTGTTACTGGTTTTGTCTTACTTTTTGCAGCCTGCTCAGTTCTGTGCTCTGCCTGTCTGGGACCCTGAAGCAGATGGAGGCTTTCTTCTCCCATGGCCACCTTCACCATGTGCACTTGCTGTTGTGTTTGGGTTTGCATAGGTCGCTTCCAAAACAACTCTTTGATACCTCTTTTCCCTCAAGCGAGCACACACTCTTTTAATGAAGGTGCTGAGCTGGTCCTTCAGAGACAGGGGCTGGTTTCTTTGCTGTCACAGCCATCCGTGTACCCTTGGAGCAGTCACTCCCCATTTCAGCACGGCTGTGCGAGCACCTGCTCTGGGCTTGTGCTGAGTAGGGATGGATTTGGGGTTGGATCCATGTGGATCTCTAGGGACCTGAGATCCAGGCTGTAGATTTAGGTTTTTTGACTGAGAAGAGCAGGCATGTGGGGACAGTGCTGATGTGTGAGGTAGTATTTAGTGTGAAGTCAAAATATGTGCTTAGGGATCACCTTGAGCTGGAGTGTTAGTTTTGCTGTAGCTGAGTTTTTCTGTCCACAAAATAGGTTTAATAATACTGTCCCTCTTCTGAGTTTGCCTGGCTACTTAATTAGCATCTGCAGGGGGTTGAAATAGTAAGTGGTTAACATAAAATATATACATAATTTTACTGTAGGACAATAAAGCACCATAATTTTACTGTAGGACAATAAAGCTGTACACATGTAGCAGGGACCTGCCTGGAACACTTATTTAAATAAGTGAAAGCGCTTTTTTTGTTGTCAACCACATTTTAAAATAAAGCTATAATTTTGCCTTAAAATTGCTGGTAACAGCCAACTTTGTTAAGGAAATCTGATGTGAAGGGTAACGCAATGAAATTCTGATTAATGCTTTATCTTCCTTTATACTGTTACGATTATTAAGTGTGTAAAAGTTGGTGTTGCTCAGTTATGGCTTGATTCAGTTTTAAATCACTTACAACATTATATGTCCCAGCTGTGGTGGGTGTCATGGCTATTTATGGTAATATCTTTCCTTAAATCCATTGCAAAATAGGGAAGAAACTCTTCATTCTGCCTACAAGAAATGTTAAAGGATGTATTACTAACTCTGGCAGCTGTGATGGTGATAAGAAAATTAGATCTGTCATTAATGCCAGGGTCTGCAGGTATAATACGTCATAAAACATAAAACAGTCTCTGGTACTGGCTGGCCTATAAAAATAAATAAATACAGGTTTTTTTTTTAATCCTGGTGTAGAAAATTAAAGAGCAAAGCTGCTTAACCATAAGGTTTGTGTCAGGTGAACACGAAGTTCATGTATATGGTGTCTTTTTGCAGCAAACAGTGCAGAAGGGAGAAAGAAACAGTCTAGTGAGGAGTTCCCTCATATCCCCAGGTTTTGCTGTGGGCCTTTGTTGGAGCTTTATTTAAGGACTTATTTATGCAGGTGTTTAAATCAGTCTGTCTTTAAGAAAGTGTTTGAATATGTTAAGAACCATAGCACAGTGCACTTAAAATCAGAACAGGCTGAAGTGCAGTCAGGAGAAGGATTTTATAAGGTGTACACAGAAACATTAATATGAAGCTTCCTAACAGTGGCTTGTTTTTAAATAATAATTTATTTTGAGGGGAAGGTTGGGAGAATGGGTTGGGATTTTTTTGGTTTGGGGCCTTTAGGAGATTGAGTCTGGAGGGACAGCTCCTGGAGCTACAGGGCCAAGGCATGTTCCAAACTCTGCCTCGTGATGCAGCTCAGCATCATCCTGTGGGATGCAGGAGTGGCCACATGCTGGGGCATCCCTGGCCATGCTGGAGGAGCCCAACAGAGAGCTTGCCTGTGGGCCACTGGTAACAGTGGGACTGAAATAACTCACTGGCATGAGCCTGTGTTTGTCAAAAGCTTTTTTCCATCCCTTAGCTGGATGAGTTTGGATTCAAGCACAGGTTTGGGTCTGGAAGTAACACACAGCATCAGGAGTCTCTACTGGATGGGATTGAATTTTATCCCTTCCTAAGACAAGTGGTGAACTTTGCAGCTTTGCTTGCAGAAGTCCTGGTAGTGTCGAGTCATCAAGATTTCCCTGGCAAGTGGCATTCCTTTGGGTGATCAGTTAGGAAAGCTTCTGCAGGGTGCTTCCTCCTCTCCCTGGGGCAGGCACCTTCCCATCCCACCACATATTGTTGCTTTCTCCAGTACCAGCTAAACAGGTGGCAAGATTCAAATCACCACTCTCTGAATGGAGTTCACTCTCCACAATAGCTCACCAGAGGCCTGTTTTGTTACAGAACATTGATTAAATAAATATTCCTATGCATACAAAAGAGGAGAAATCTGTTACAACACTCTGTAGTTATTTTTCCATTAATGGCAAGGAGCTCTCTCTAATTTTCCTGCCCCTTTCAATCTGTTTCCCTTTCTCCCTCCCTTCCCATCACTACTAATGCCTTGAAGTGCATGAGTAACATACAAAGAGCTCACAATCCCTCTTGTTCAGATCTGCAGATGCTGTGGCTTCAGCTCACTGTGCTTTGGGAAATCCCCCTGGCCCATGCAGGGCAGAACTGACTGCTCCATGCATGTGGTTTTGTTTAACTTGATGTTTCATGTTCAGTATCAGCATTCCTTGAGCTAACTGACCTCCATTAATTTATACAGCAGCAGTTAAAAATACAATTTTGCAATACCAGCATTTTGCATAGTATTGACAACTGGGGCAAAATATTTGACTTCTGAACGTATTTTTTTTCTTTTGTGCCCCCTGATTTTTAAAACCTTTGAGGCAGAAGTTACTGCTCTGTGGTTTGTGCTGATGGAGGTGTGTGTATGTTTTGGAAGAAAAGCACCTCATACTCACAGCCTGGCAGCCAAAGGCAGCTCCACTGCAAGCAGCAGATCTGATCTGGTATACAATGGTGGCATCTGAAAATAAATATAGGGTAAAGGGGGGTAAGTAGCTTGACTATTTTGACTACTAAAAATAGTTTTTAAGTTCAGTAGATATTTGTCTCAAGAAAGAACTTTTGATTGAACAAATGTCTCACTGCAATAAATACAGACTATAAGGAAATACCATGGATTTACTTTGGCTCTGCATTGATGTGATAAAAATCCCCCCCAAAGAAGAGAGTAACTTAAATTTAGCTGCTTTTTTTTTTTTTTTTTTTCCCTGCAGCCAATGGTATCTATTACTTTGGAAAAAACTGGAGTCAGCATTTTATATCATCATTTTTCTTAAACAAACTTGGAGCGGTTAAATCACAGAGCTGTTACTCTAGAGAAGTAAATTGAGTAATACATTTTTTAAAGTTTAAAGACCATAAATGAAGCCTCCTTTCATTATATGAGTTTGTCTTAAAATACTTGCCACAGTTGGTTCGATTTAGCACCAGGGCTGGAGCAGTACCTGTTGGCTAAAGCTGATCATCTGGGCACTCTGTCAGGGAGAGCCCTTTCCCTTTTGCCTGAGCCGTGTTGGGATCGCCATGGCAGAAATGAAGCTGTGCCAGCACACTCTGCTCACCCCAGAGACAGAGAGCTTTGTTGGCTGGGGCTGAGGAAGGACTGGCTGTGGAAGGCTGTGGCAGAAGCCCAGTGCCTGTCTGCTCTGCTTACCGTGGGCACTTAGATGGAAGTGACACTAACCTGAGTTTAATTCTAGTTTTACATTGCAACAACATGCCAGCTGTTCCCTGTGTTCTTCCGTGACACTGCAATATAATTATTTTTTTGTTATCTTTCAAGATGTAATTTTATGTTGGTGTGCTTTCCCACTAGCCTTTTGGCACAGAAAATGTACAGCTAATTCATTTTTTTCTGGGAACATGAAAAAGCAAGGGAGAAAATCGCAAATTGTAGGGCCAAGGGGCTGTGCTAGAGGCAGCTGAGGAGCGATGTGCAGGGAGGAAAGGCCCTGTCTCAGATGGAGCCTGAAAGCCACTGGGACGTGTGCAGTGATTAATTGTGTCGTTGCTTTTTAGCTTCATCAAAAGGTTTCAGTGTAAGAGTTTCTAAGGAATGCTGATATTCACAGGAACCTATCAAAGGGTACAGAAGATATCAAATGAGCAAGCAGGAATGGGAGTTAATTACTGAACAGTGATTGCTCTGATATAACCAATTATTGGATCATTAAGTGTTTATTACCTTTTTTATGCTCCTTTCCCTCGTAAGTGCCGTTTTGTCCTCATAGTATTAAAAAAGGGGTGGATCTAACACATAAAAGCCTTTTCAAAACCTAGCAGGTATTGAAAGGACATCTCACCCCAACACCTGGCATGCTGTCACACTGTCCTGCTTTCCCTGCTTTCCCTTGCTGGCAGGTTTGGGGTCAGGTGCTGTGATCCCTGTTTAAAGGCCAGATTATCTCACTCCTAGGAAGGGGCTGGAGGGAATGCAGCAGCAGGAGCTGGGCACACGACATCAGCAGGTTCACTGCTCTTCCTCGTGGGGTTGTGTTCATTCCTTTTGCTCCTGCTGGAAGTGGTTGGTGGCTTTTGTGTCCCTGTGTCACCTAGAGGCTCTTTCTAGGGCTCCCTGGCCCTAAGGACAGATTGCCATGGCCTTCAGTTTCCTTGTGCTCAGAGCATCTCTCCCTCTCCAGTCACTAAGCCTCTCTTAAGAAAGAAGTTTCCATTGCAAGGCTGAAATGATGCTGATAGAAAGTGAGACATGAACCCTGCACTGGACATCTGCAAAGTGAAAAATACCGTTTTTCAAGCTGAACGCAGTCATTTTGGATGACATTTGAGGGTTTAAAATGTTAAAGCAATTTTTTAAAATACAGCTATTTGTGACTTTTGTTGATGATCCTTAAATGTTGAGTTGTTTAAGCTTCATATCTGCAGAGAAGTATGGGTCAGGGGGGAAAAAAATAAAAACCCAAATCTTTTTCTCTGTCAGCAGGGCATTTCTTGGCAGTGGCCTTTACTGCTCTGTGTGTGCAGGAGGCCAGGAGGGGTGTCCATGGACCTTGTGTCCTTGGAGGGTGTTTGGGGGCAGGTGGAGACACACTCCCAGTCCTGGTGTGTCACAAGTCCCCAGCAGTGGGGTTTGTGGCTCTGCTGTGCGCAGAGCAGAGCTGGGGAGGCAGCCAGGGTGCTCTGCCTGGTGAGGGATGTGTGACCATCACCAGATCTGCTCAATAAGGCCAGTTCCTCTGTTCCTGAGGTGTGTCATCCTCACTACCACCACCACTTCTCAGCAGCCACGTTGGTTCTATCCCGTGTCCAGTGTGCTTGTAGAGGAAGTTCTCAGGAACCCAATTTTTCCGCGCCCTTTATTTGTGAATTTAGCTTAATAATTTTTATGATCTTCCTTAGGGGATTGTTAGTTTTTTATTAATACCTCCCTTTGCCAAGTTGGAAGCTTGAACCATTTCTGAGCTAAATCGTCAGTGCATCTTTTTTTATTCATCTTTTCTTTTTGCCTTTTTTTTTCCCTAGCATAATCTTACCTGGACCTTCCCTCACAAATAGGATTTTCAGGTTTTATCTCTGACACTCAAGCCCCCATGAAAGTCGGTGGGGAAGGTCATAGGGAATGCACAGCAGAGATTGAAACCAAGAAGCTGTTTGCCATTTTGTGTTATTACTGTAGGGAAAAAAGAGGAAACTCTGTTAAATTGCACTCCCTGTGCTCCTGGGAGTATAAATTACTGTCTTCTCTGCACTGCTGTGTCAAATCAGTTATGTGGCAGTTGGGACTTTGCCCTTTTTGGAAAGACGCTTCCTCCTCCTGATGGATTTTTCTGTAATCCTTCAAAAGAGAACTGTATTCTGGGTTCATTTCCCTATTTTTCTTAAAAAAAAAATTAAAATAGAGCAGGTTTACTTTGCAGAGAAAATATTATGCAGGTCACAGCTTCCTCCTGTGCATGAAGATGATTTTGTCCCCGCAGTGCAAGTCTGTGGAGTCAGGACTTGGCAGCGATGCTTAAGGATGTGCCGCTCGCAGGAGCCCACAATCCCACACAGGCATCTGCCTTAAACACCATCACTGAATATCCAGCAGCAAACTGCTTCCTCCAGCAGTTGTGAAAGGCCCCTTTAATCTGCTGCAGTCACAGTTGGGGGGCTGCAGGCTGGTTTGGGGGGTCCTGTACCCCAGCTGCTGTGGCTACGAGATGCACAGCCAGGGCACTCAGTGCTCTGCTCACAGGCATGGCTGTGATTACCCCTCTTTGACAGCCTCTGTGTGAAATAGTAATAATAATAATTGTAATGAAATGTCCCTCAGGATTTGCTTTTAATAACTGAACACACAGCAGCTGTTGTAAACTGTCTTGGTGGTGTCACAGCCTCTCTGAGAAAGACGACGGGCAGGCGAGGATCCCGGGAACACGGTGAAAACAAGGCGTCCTGTGTTTGAGATCCTGTACAGAAATGTATCGTGGTTCCAAGGCCACGGGAGATGAGCCAGTCTCCTGGACTGCTACAAATGTTATATTCCAATGAAAGGTCAGCCAGAAACAAGGTCAAAACAAGCGTGGTACGCAGAGCAAACAGCGAAGCTGCGAGGCACAGATAAAGGTTAATGTGAGGGGCTATTGGCATTAGTGCAGCATGTGGTCAGCTCACTGAGGAGCAGGGGCTGAACCAGGAGATAATGAGGAGGGTTTACTCTAATTCCATTATAACGTATAATTAACTAGCATAATTGATAGCAATTTTCCCCGTGTGTCTGTGTGTGTGCTTACATGTACGTAAAGTCTCATTTTTGGCTTTTGTGTTGTTCCATTGCCTTGAGCTGATGGAAACCCTCCCTGGGGCTTGGGCTCACTGTCTTGCTCAGCCCATAGATGCAGAGGGGGAGCAGTGTTTCCAACAGCCTTTTTTTGATCTGTCCCTGGATTTAGACATGATATCTACGTGGTACCCTGGATAAGGCAGATCTGCTGCTGATAAAGGTCTGTACTGCCAAGAGCTTGGATGAAGTTTGTGTTTGAAGAGGGACTAAGGGACAGGTCTGCCCCGTTTCTTTCTGGGTTGTTTGTACCTTTTATTCTCAATATCCCTGTGAAAACAGACAGCTTGAAGTGAATTTTGCTTTTGTGCTCATCTTTTGTACAGGATAAAGTTCACTCTTTGTTACTATGCAGAGACATAAGCAAACTCATGTTTCAGATGCATTTTAATTTTCCTGGTGCACAAAGATGACAAACTATTGTGGATTCCTTTGCCCCTTCTCTAGGGAGAGCAGAGAGCAAATAAGCTCACGAATCATCATGAAACCAGGGTCCTGACCTGGTGATGTTTGGGATTTTGTTGGGTTGTGAACAGGTGGGGAAACCTTTTCTAGGGAATTTCTGCTGGATGCCAGGAAGTAACCTGGCCCACCAAATGAAAAATGAAGCTTTACCCACATGGTTGATGTTGGTGGGTTGCAGGAAGCTTTGTTGTACCTACTGCTACATCCTGGATGTGGTATGAAAACATCAAAGAAGGAAATTTAGTGTTGGTTTTGTGGTGGATTTTCTTTTTTTTAAAGTGTTGAATGATTTATCTGGATGGCTGTTTAGCCTGTCCACTTTCTTGATTTTGCAGGGTACAGTTGAGGCCAGACATTACTATATAGGGTTTTTTTTCTTTCAGTATCTGGAAATACACATTTTTCAAATGTAAATGCAAATATCCTCTTCTCCATTCTTAATCCCTTGGGATGGGAAACCTAAAGGCCATATTCTTACTTGAGAGAGGGATTTACCCTTCCAGCTACATTAAATGTTAGCTGGAAACATGTGGCTAACGGCTCCCAAATACTAAGCTGAGACTCTTCCCTTGAGGTTCTGGTTTATTTGGAAATTTAATTTGTAATTTTTTTTTTCTTTCAAAGGTTATGCAACTCTTTAAGCCTCCGATTTTAGGTCATTCTGCCTTTTACAGACAGATCCACCTCATCAGTGGGAAGGCTCCCTGAGGACTGTAAAAGACTCAGGCTTAGTGTTATCCAGGAAAAATGTGCATAATAGTTGTATTATAAAGTAGTAGGTAATGTAACCCCTGTCTGTCAGCCTGATGAGCACAATGTGAATGGTGGTGTGGTACAGTTGTATGCACTTAAAGCCCTTTTTGACACAATAATGCTAATTGTCCTGGGCTGAGTGATGCCAGGGACTTAGAAATACTTACCAGTACTCATAGAGGGAGCCGAGAGAAGTCAGGTGGAGAAATCAGGGAGATTGGCTCTCATGCGGAGTTTCAGTGTCTGAGGCACTGCTAAATCCAGCAAAGGATTAATACCAAAATAATCCTGCTTGTCCAGGAAGCTCGTGACAACATGAAGGTTTGAGATCAGTGTGAGATGCTTTAGAAGGAATACAGTAATAAATTCACAAGTCACCAGAGATAGAAACCAATTGCTTTTCATCTGACATCACATCTGAGCTTTTCCACGGTTTGTTTCCTGCTCCAGTGATATGAGACCCCTTTCCACTTCAAGTCTAGCATCATTTTAGTGCTAGCTTCCACCAGAACCCAGAAAAATACTCTAAATCCAGCAAAAATTCCCATATTGCTCAGAATAAATTCCTCTAAATATTTGAAGAGTTTCATCCTGGTTCTAGGTGGTCTGTACCATTCTCTAGTGCCATCAGGCTTCTGGCTGCAGAAGTTCCATTAAATGGGAACAGAAGTAAGGTGGCACTTGGGAGGCTAGAGGTGTTGTGGGTTTATTGTTTTTTGGGTTTTTTTTTAACATTGGTGAGTGCTTAATATCCAGCTCTTATTAATCTGTTGCCATTACATGTGAGTGATGGAAAACTTCACCTGTATTTTTGCTGCTTTTTTCCCCTGTGTTGTGAACAGCTCTGTGGAGATGCTGTGGTGTTCTGCACTGTGTTGGGTGTCCCAAGCTGTGTAAAAGGTGTGGAGCTGACACAGCTTCTGCTCCTGGCCTTGTCCAGTGCTGTGTTCAGGGCTGCTCCTGACACCCCTGCCCAGCCTGTCCTGTCTCTCTCCAGCCCCACTGCTCACATGAGCAGTGCTGGAGTTTTCTAAGGATTTTGCAAGATGCTAAGCAGAAGAATACAAAATACATGGGGACAGGGCTGCTTTTCCAAAGCCTCTTTCCTTGATTTATCCTTGAGTGCTGTGAGTTGGTCCATGCCTCCTGTTAGACTGTGCCCATGAGCCAGGACTGTTTGGATTTTGGGTAAACCTGTGGCTTCAGTGATGCTGGTTTTATGATGCTGACAGTGACCATGGGTGTGGCGTGTCCTGCTCACCCTCCACCCATGAGACCACCTTGTCTCCAGCTGCCTGCACCCTGTGCATGTGCAAAAAGAACCCAGAGCAGGGTCCCTTGTGCTCCCCCAGCTCAGCAAGAGGCCCCAGCTGGTGCCTGGGGAAGGGACTGGGATCACAAACACTTGGGACATCTCCGTGGTGGGGATGCTGGACACGTGGTGGTGAGGGCACCTGCAGTGATGAAAGGATCCACTCAGCTTCAGCTCATCTCCAGCACTGAGGAGCTTGCTTTCCCAAAAAGCACTTATGTTTTTAAGCCATTTATTTTCCGTGGCACTGAGTCATTAAGCATTTCTGCCAGCGTTTTGTTGTTTTTACTCAGTGTAGGAGCAGAGGGAATTTATTCAATGTCTCGGGCCGGTAATGCAGGGGCTGAGGAGGTGCTTGACTGCCTGACTCGGCAGGCAGAGGCAGGGATGTTGCTGTCTGTGACATCTTTCTAGTGAAGTGGGATGTCAAGATCTGAGATCCTTTTCCACTTAGTGTACAAGAGCATTAGAACAAAAGGAAACAGAAAGCAGCCCTGCATCACAAAAGAAACCAAACCAAAACCCCTCCGGCTAAAGTATATTTTTAATGTTATGAGCAATTTCAGACAGAAATTGAATGAAACACTTTACCTGAGTGTTGATGGATCTGCTGGGGTCAGAGGAATTATGCTGGTTTTACACCAGTCGTTTATATGATCCTCCTTTTCTTTTTTTTTGTTTTGTTTTGTGTGGTTTCCTTTCCCGTTCTAACTGTGTTCACAACAGATGGTGATTATTATGTTTGTTCAGATCAATGAATATTAAAAAAAAAAAAAAAGCAAGACAAAAAATACAAAAAATGCCCTTCAACTCAATAGAGTCACCCGGGGTTCAGCTGTAGCCTCTGGGTTTTCATTTGGACAATGTTAAGTTATAGTAACTTAAATGGAATTTTTATGAGCAATTGTTTTGCCATGAAACAGGATCTCCCATGGCACTGACCCAGGCAGATATCTGCCCTCTGGATGTGCCAGCCAGCTCTTAGAGCAGCCCCAGCTCTGGTGGGACACATTGCTGAGGTGAAGATGCTGCTCCACTGGCAGGTACCTTTGGGGGCATATGGACCTGCTGCTCACCTTGCTTTCCTGGAAAAGACACATGTACAAAGCAAGTATTTTAATAGCATGACAGATTTAAAAGCACATAAAAATAAATTATTTGAGACAGATGCAAATTAATCTGTTGGTGTAAATAGGAGTATCAGGCATGAACGATTGGGGGTGGAGGGGATGGATATGGGTGGCTGTAGGAATAGGAGAGCTGCACATAGGTGTAAATGCTACTCTCCAGCATTTCCTCCTGCATTGTTCAGTCTTGGGCTTTGCTGTGTTTGCTTTGCTCTCTGGTTTTACCTCAGCAAAGCCTCCTGTGGTAGAATCCACCCCTGGGGTGTGAGGACACACAGCTACTCGCTGCTCTCAGTGTTTTTTCCAGTGGTGCAGAGCACTGCCAGTCTCAGGAGTGAGGGTTCCTTTGGGCACAGGTGTTCCCTTTGGAGCAAGGGTTCCTTTCAGTGTGGTAGCTTTGCTGTAAAGGCTAAAGCACAGTACTCTGTGGTATTTGAGAGATGAATGAGTTATTAGTGGCCAGCCTTGCTCCCTGCATTCACAGACAGGATTTGTGCTGCCTTCACTGCTGTGTGACCAGACCCTTCTTGTCCTTGTCCCCCTAGATGAGCTGACAGCCCAGTGGGATGTGGAGCTGCTGCATCACCTGTGAACACTGCTGAGTGCTCAGCCTCTGTGCTGCCTGCTGGGCAAAGGGTCCCAATAGGAAGGGGAGGCTCTAGGAGTGCTTAAAATTGAAGGGATCCAAGGAATAGCAATAATAAATGTAACAAATCACTTTTATGTGGGCTGGACGAAAGCACAAATTGATGTCTGGGCTCTTCCCTGCTGTGATTTTGAAGGGATTTGCCCAGTTCTAAACAGGGAGTCCCCAGGTGAGGGAAGCAGAGGGAGAGGATGGTGCCTTTGGCCTGAGGAGGTGCTTTGAGAGGGAGGGAGGGTGCTGCCAGCCCTGGGTGGCTGGGCTGGCTGCACAGCAGGGCTCTGTGACTGCTGTGTCCAGTGTCCATCTCTCACCTCAGCTCCCAGCCTCTTCCCCCAGATGTTCCTTGCAGCAGTGGGAGCTCTTCCCTTTCACTGCAGGTGTTTCCATGTGTAGTTTGCTCACAGCGAGCTCAGGCAGGATGTCTCCCCAAATTTTGTGGGGTTTTTATTTGGATGTTTTTATCAAGTTTGATTGCAATGGTCTGTTCAGACAGCAGAGCCATTTCCTGCTGTCTCTGGAAGAGACTGCAGGCTGTCTCCTGCTGTGGACAGCCTGATTTGTCCTCTTCTGGGCACTAAAAATGAATATCCTTTTAATTCTAGTACAGAGGAGCAGAACGAAAGCAAGAGACTGAATGTGTTGAGAGAAGGGGGAAATGGGGAGCAGAATGAGACCAAACATTACTGATGTGTTGTTTAGCGTATTTTTCCCCTTCTGTTTCGTACTTACCTGATTAGTAGAAAATTTGTGATTTTGTCCTGCACATACAGGATGGGCTCAGTGCAAATGGCTGCTCAGAGCACAAGGCACAGAGTCCCTGTTCCACTGACAGTGCTTGTTAACTGATGGATGATTTCAGAAGTGTATGTATGATGGCATTCTGTAAGTAGACTGTCTGCAGCAGGCAAGGTTTAACCTCCCTGTAGGTGTGCAGACCTGGGGGTAGTTCCAGGTGACTCTGGGCTGGGAGTTTCCCTGCAGTGGGACCTCCATGCTCAGTTCCCAGTGGTTGCTGGGTCCAGCCTGAGCCCACTGCTGGTGCTGGCACTCTCTGAGCACCCGAACCCTCACCAGAAGTGGGTGAGTGTGGGGTTTGCTGATGGATGCAGTCCCTGTTTCACACGCTGGTGGAGTGATGAGCTAAACCTTTGCCGTGGCTGTAGAGCCATTTTCAGAGCATTAATCTCAGAGCTGTGGGAATCCCCCAGTGCTGAGAGGGCTCTAGGAGAGCAACAAACAGCTTTGTGTTTACCAACCCCTGCCTTTTTGTTTGGAGAGTCAAGTTCAGGTACTGGAGCCATGTGAGAACTATAGTTAGTTCCCTGCATTCTCACTGTGCATTGACTTCGCTCAATATTCACACTAGCAGATTTTGTACCAGGACTAGCATTTATCTTTGCATATCTGGGAATTACTGGTTAAAACAATCTGTTCTCCTGTGAAAGCCATTGAGTTGTATTAAAATAGAATATCTCACCTTCAGTGGTGTGGTATTTCATAATACATGCCCCCATTGTGTGTTAAATGATAAAGCACTGTAATAAAATATGTCCAGATTGTTCTTGCTATTTTATGCCCTGTAACATTTTACTATTTGCTTCAGCTATTAAGGTCTACCAAAAGAATCAAACCTGTTTGGGGCAGTGTGAGAGAGGATGGGGTTGGGCAGGCAGAATTTTGTACTGGCAGCAGCATGGTTGGGAAGGATGTTGTCATGAGATAAACCTTACACAAGGACAGAGATCCTGTCAGAAACCTTCCTTTGGCTTTCCAGCGAGAATAGTCCCAGGAGCTTTGCAGGGCCTGGAGCATTCACAGGTGAAGATCTGGGAGACTTGTGCTTCCAGAGGCCCAAATTCAGATACAGCCATTTCACAAGTAAAACACTTGGTGCTGTGCACTGGGTCCCTAGTGAGTAATGGTCTGTGCCACAGTGGGATCTTGCTGTCCCTTTAACTGGTGTTCAGAAAGGGCCTGGGACATGTTTGAGAGCAGGAGCAGATTTTGCAGGGAGAGGACTGGAGCTAAGGAGAGCTTTTTTGAGAAGCAGCTGTGCTACGATTGGAGAAGTTGCTCGTCCTCGTGACTGATTTGCCTGAAAGCTGAAGTGCATTTGGCAGCTAAAGTGACATTATTTCAGGTCTTTGGCATTTGTAAAAGATGCTCTTGCTTCTCTCTTTCATCTCCTTTTCTCCCATGCTTCCCCCTTCTCTAACCTGTATAAGTGTCATAAATTGCCTGCAATGGGCTTTTCTTTAAAGATAAACTCATTATTCTCCAAGATAAACTCATTCACATAGTCTGCTCATCACTTTTGTAGCCCCCTTCTGAGAGTATCAAATAGAGAATCTTATTCTGACACTTTAGCTACATATTAATAGTATTATAAATGAGCATTATGGTTCTGGGGTTTGCAGCCTGAACCAGACACTCTTCTGGTGCCTACAGTCATGAAGTTTTTGGCTGTCCCTTGAGCGTGTTCACTGGAGATTTGGAATAACAAATCACTGTGGTATATCTGTGGGTTTCAGTGTGTTTCAGCTGTAATAACCAGCTTAATAACCTTAATAACCTTAGCCCAGCTAGGTGAAGGTGGAAGAGCAGTGTGTGATGGATCCCGGTCCTGCTGTGTCCCACCCACAGCTGCTCTGTCCCCAGACTTTGGGCCATGAGTCTGAGCACTCCTGGAGCGTGGATGAGCAGAGGAAGGGCACTCCCTTGCTTGATACACAACCTGCACACATCTCTTCCCCTGCCCTCTGAGGACAATCCTAAAGAAATAACTGGTTCAGAGCATTCACAGAACAAATGGGGTATCAGGACTTGCTGAGCAGAAATACAGGAGAAAAAGAAGATGCCATCATACTGCTGTAGACATCCATGGATTGCTGTGTCTGGAATATGCTCCCTACCTCTACAATAAAATTGGAAGAGGTGCAGGGATGGGCTGTGAACATGGTGATCAGAGAGACAAAAAACCTTCCGTGTACAGAGTGGGTGAACAGAGGAAGGCTCTACTCTGGAAAAGGGATGATTAAGCAGGAGTGTGATAAACATTGATACAGCCATGAATAAAGTAGATGGAGTGACTGTTCAAGTTCTTCTTCATACCAGACCTAGAGGTGGCAGATGAAGTGTGGAGGCTCAAAAGAAGATATTTCTTCCTGCAAGCAGGCAGCAAGCTGTGGAAATCATCACCTCTTGGGTGGGTGTGAGAAACTGATGTGGGTTTGGAAATGTGCTGGAGGCATTTGTGGAAGAGACAGAGCAAGGCTGCTAAAGAGCATGACTCAGGAGATCCCTAGTCACAACTTGTGCAGGTGGCTGATTATTCTGGGTAGACTCATTATGCTCTGAGCCTGTTCTGATCTTCCTTAGACCTTCAGCTGGCTGTTGGCAGAGCACCCAGCGAGGTGGCTGCTCTGACGGGGTCAGTGCCATGCCTTTTGTTTTCCTGGGAAAAAGGCACAGGGGTGGTTGGAAGCACCTGGCAGGCTGGGCTGAGCCCTCGAGCTGTCCCTGAACCACACTCCTGTCTAGAGGGTCACGGTTTGGGGAGAAGGAGACTGTTCAGAAAGTTGACTTAGACTGGATTCTTTTTTTTTTTTTTTATTGATTGTTTTGGAAGCTTCTGTAGGATGCTAGGGAGTTCTTGCCCCTCAATACTGTTTTTCTTTGTCCTCTTCTCCAAATTTGTTTTTAAATTACTGCTTTGTCCTGGTGTTGCTGAAAACAGGGAGATCCCTTTCACAATGATCCGTTTTTCCAGATTCTTTCTTTTCTTCCAACTCCTTCAAGTGATGGCTGAATGCTTTCCTGCAGCCTGATTTCCTTCTTGCACTGGGCAGAATTGTGAAAAAACCTCAGTAAAATTCAAGTATTTAAATGGGATGAGGTGCAGGGAGAAGTGAGAGCCTTCCTGGAAGAAGCATTCACTGTTGTTCTGTTGCTCTGGGGCTCTGTGATAACATGGTTCATCTAGCAGTGGGTTCAATAAAGATGCAAATTTTATACCTTCATCTTCTATTAACATCAAAAAAAAAGATGCAGCATTATAGGAGGACAGTGGCTGTGTCAGAGTCTGAGCTCATTTGTCTTTGTTCTGGGATTCTGGTCCTCACAGGCACAACTTCCAGTGACCCCTTCTTTGTTTGTCTGCCTGGTGTTGGAGGATGTCTGTGGTTTTCCCTACCCCTTCCAGGAAAAGAGGTGGCTTTGGCACATATCATCTGCATAATGATCATAAATTGCCAACCATGGGATTTTTTTTTCCTTCCATAAAAAGAAAGCACCCTTTTCCTTCTTCCTTTAATAAAAAGAGAGTGAAATAAATAAAACCCCTAGACAAAACCCAGTAGATGACAAACTGCCTTCTACCTGCAGTTTCCCAATTAGCTAATTATAATACACATTTGCACACAGGCTTTTTTAAAGCAGACTGTTGCTATTCTCTTTCTGTACAAGGTTTTTAGTCACTGTACATCTTGTGTCTTTAAATAATGTATTAGGAACATTTTCGAGTCTGTAAGTGCTTTTTTAATGAGTGTGAAGATTTTAATGGGACTAGATTGCTTTTCATGACATTTCAGAGTGACTTAATTGTAACAATGTTGAGAGGCTGTATTTTAAAGTTTGCTAAGTATGTCTGGTGCGGATTGTAGTCAAATGCTTTAAAGACAGAATGGCTGATGAGATCAGATATAGCTTCCTATTTTTTTAATCTCAGCTTTGTTAAAGAGGAGAATCTGCAAAGTTGACATAAAAGAAGAGAATGAGGATTTTTAATGTCTAAACCAGCAGTGGTCATCCATTCAGTTTATGCCTATTCTCACTAATTTTCACAGATTATTTCCTTTATTTCTGTGTTTGTACTTGATCCCTCTGTAGTCACTGATGGGACTGTGGAGGGCTTGTAAGATTTTTTTTGTTATTACCATTTTATTTTTTTAAAGCAGCAGCTGGATTTGTTACAAGAGTTGCATTCAGCTCCAGTGCATTTAGGCAGTTTTCTGAAAGTGTTACAGAGTGGGATGGCTTTTAATTTGTGGCCAAATGATGGGTCAGGGATTTGTCATTTGTCTCCATCAAAATGGGGGCTCTGTCCTGAGCCTTACTCCCTTCCAGCTTCCTCCTGTCCCAGCCAGAGCAGCTCTGTGGAAGAAGGAAATGTTAAATTGGAGAGAGCCCAAAGGAATCGAGACATAACCTAGAGCAGCTCATCCTGCTTTTGTTACACAAGCACCCTGTGCACAGGAAGGGCAGAAGGAAATAAAATAGTGTTATAAAAACAGTGGGGCAAAAAGAAATACTGGTGTGCAGCAATGAGAATGAGCATGAAGATATTGGCATTTCTTCAGTCTTTTCTTCCTAAAGACTTAACAGGACTTGCTGAGTACAAATGAAATACCATGGACTGCTCTCCTGTGGGACAGGGCAGCCTGGGGACTATTAAGTGACTTGCTTTAGGTCACCTGCAGCACCTGTGGCAGAGCCAGACTTGCATCTGCATGACTCGACTCCATGGATTTAATTAAGCAATGGGGCCACTTGTTTCTGGCAGGGCTTCTAGAAGTGACAAAACTTTTTGTTTATGAAAAATGGAACTATAATTTAATTTGAGTTAGCACCAACCTACATCCAAAGTAACTTCCTGAATGCAACTTTAATTATCTTTTTAAAACAAGTGCAGTGTTTAAGCATTTTGAGGGAATTCGAGAGATAAACCTGGCTTTTCTCATGAATACCAAGGAGGAAAGATTTGCAGTGAGTCAGCCAATTCACATGTGAAGTTATTAGTATACACCAGTGTTGGATTTCACTTGACTTGCTCAGAGGTCTCCTGTGCCTTGGCATGGGACTGGAGAACACCTAGTATTTGGCAACATGCCCCAGGCCAGAAACTGGTGATGGTTGCATCTGAATATAAAGCTGTTGAAATCAATGGAGGCTCTCTGCACTACAGAGCTGAGCATCTGCTGCCTTCCATCCATCTTGACTTTGTTTTGGTATCTCCTGAAATGCTGGTTCTGTAACCTCCACTCACTGTTCACAACCACAAATTGCTATATATGAGCCAGTCCCTAAAACAAAAATATACCCTGTGCTGTGCCTGTGGTGTGTTTTGATTTTACACAAGCTCGATGGGATGAGTGATGGTATTTGTTCTGCAGCACAGGCAATCCAAGAGGGCCAAGCTGCTGACAGTGGGATTTCTGTAGGGGCAGGGTTGAAGGCTTTTGGGGGAACATTGTGTTTTTGAGTTGTCAGTAAAAAACAATGGGCCTTTTAGCCTTGATTCTAAAAATAATTGTTTCCACTGGAAAAATATGGGGAAAATACTCATTTAAGAAAAAAGTGACATGAGAAGGTGTTTGGGGAATGAGGAATCCCTTCCTCATTGCCTGGTAAGTAAGGATCAGCTCAAATGGTTCATGTTTCCTGGTGTGCCCATACCTCTCAAATTTTGGTCTGTTGGGAGGGCTGAATTACAGGGTTGGACAAATCCTGCCCAGAGGCTGCTGCAGGCTTTCATCTTTGCTCCTTTCCTCTGATGAATATCACTGAGGAAGAGATTCCTAGGCTAGTCCTTTAAAATAAACATAAAGGAGGGCTTGAATAGATCTGCAGCATTGCTGAGCCTGCCCGATGCAGGTTAAAGTCACTTGGCACTACAGCTGCTCCTTGTGAGCTTAAAATGACACAGATGGATGTGTGACAGTCACAGTCACACCTCAGGTGAATCTGGCACTCTGGCACTCCGGTGCAGCCTCCTGAATCCTAAGGATCTATGTTTGCTTCATACTTACAAGGACATAGATGACAAAAGAGCAGATAACTGCAAAAGTCACACCTGGATGCTCCAGATGTTGCTCCAGCCCCTCTCACTCGTGGATGCTTTCCTTGCTTGGTGGGAGCTGTGTGTGCACAGTTGACTTCAGTTGATGTGTGGATGGTTTTTAGGGATGCAGGACACTTCTCTGTCAGCCAAAAGTGCCCACCTGGGAGCTGACCTTTGCTTTCCTCTGCAGGCTGGGATTTAAAGAATGTGTCCTGAGGATCTCTGTTTAACCTGTGGAGCAAGGAAATGTTTTTGTTAAAGCTAAAAGCCCCTGAGGAGATGGTAACTCCTGCACTTGCTCATCCCTCCCAGGGCCCTTGCTCACTTGCAGAGGGTAAGTGCTCATCAGTGGATTTATGGCATCTTCTTTGCTTATCAAAGGAGATGTCTGCAGAGGCCCCTGGATCTCCCTTCCCAGGCAGCTCCCATCCCTGCTGGCCTGCAGCTGTGTCCAGCTGTGTGTGTTTGCACAACCACAGCTCTGGGATAAGAAGGATTTTGTTTCCTTTTGATCCTCAGTGCTGCTGCTCTGCACAGCACCTGGCAGCCAGGAGCACCGAGGGCTCTTCCTAGGGCTGGGTGACAAACAGAGACAGGGTAGAGTGGGTTTTAGGGTAGAATAAAGGAAAGTGGGCCCACAGAGCACCCTTTCAGCAGCATTAGGGGAGTGCTCCATATCCTGCAGGATTGGACTTTATAAACCCAGGCTTTAATAATTACTGTCTCTTACAATTGAAGATCAGCCTCAAATGTGTCTGCCTGTTTGTACACAGTGGAACCTGGATGGAAGTTGTCTATTGAGATGTAGTATGAAAATGACAGAAACATCCACTGACACAATACACCTAGGCAGTCTTGATTAGATTAAATCAAATGGTTACAGCATCTGGAGCCTTTAGCATGTAGGGGGCATCCTAATGGCCCTGAAAGCTTCCCCAAATCCTATTAGATAGGCTAATCTCATTGGAGAATACATTCCAGGTCTGCATAAACTGCATTGCTATAATACTTTCTGTGGTTGTCTAATCCTTTAAAGGTGAACTGTTGTAGACTAGCTCCGTGGAGTCCATTGTAATGCAGTGCCCCAGAAAAGTTCAGGAAAATAATGCAGTTAAAAAAGAAAAATCAAACCTAAAAAGCTGACCCAAAGTCTAAAATAACTCAGAAGTTGGCAGGGTGAAGTGGAGCTGCAGACCTGAGATGATAACTGCATTGCAAATGGATAAAAATAAAAGGTATTTTCCCCATCATCATGCTGTATTTTGTTTGTGTCACTTGGGAAGAATTGCTTCATTCACTCCTGTGGATCCTCCATGTCCCCTTTTCAGCTGACTCTTGTCTCTGGAGGGGTGGTCACATAGATGACATCCTCCCATTTTGACCAGGGGAACTGGGGCTTGGAGAAAGGGTAAATTTCCCTCGATGCCAGAGGCTCAGGTGAGCTTGCTGGTCTGGGCCACCCTCCTTGCTTTGCTCAGGGGTTGGTGTGTACTGCCTGCCCCAGGACATGGTGAATGAGCACTGGCTTTTTTGGGAAACTTGTGCCCCCAGGGTGCAGGGACTTCTAAGAAAGATGAGGAGACTTTTTAGTAGAGCCTGTAGGACAGGGGAATTGGTTTTAAACTCAGAAGCTTGATTCAAATTAGATATAAGGGAGAAGTTTTTACAGTGAGGGTGATAAAACAATGGCAGAGGTTGCTCAGAGAGGTGGTGGATGCTCCATCCCTGGACACTCTAAGGGTCAGACTGGATGGGCTCTGAGCAGCCTGATCTTGTTTAAGTGTCCCAGCCCATGGCAGGGGGATTGGACTATGTGACCTTCAAGGTCCCTTCTAGCCCAAACCATTCTTTGATTCACTGGTTCTATATCCTTCCTCCTTCTACTTGGTTCCTGCAATAAGGAGCCCAAGTCAGAAAAAATGAGCCTGTTTCTCAGCTGCCTTGATGTGCCTTCTGGCAGAGTGTGTCCAAACACGTGGTGCTGTCTTCCCTTTGCTAGACCCAACTCCACATGCAACCAGCAGTGTATTAAATGTACATATGTGTATTGTGAGTGTATCTACAACCTGGCTGCCTGCACTTAAATAACAATTAGATTTGCTCATTGACCATTTGGCACTTAGCAGTCTCATAATTAGTAACTGCAAACCAGTAGAGACAATGAAGGAAATCCCTAATTTTTATAATACTGCCCTGCTTTATGACTGTTTGCACAATCATAACCTCCTGCTTGTACAAAAAAAGCAAACACTTCAGTATTTTGACAGATGTTATATATAAAAAAGAGCTCAGCTTGTGTATTAATTTGCTGTTCCTTGTGTTGACTTTTGGGTTTTTTTTTTTCCATTGAATACATCCATGGTTGGTGTTATCTGCTTTGGATTAAATTGCTGCTACATTTGCTTTTCCCTTTTTCCATATGGTGCTGGAAGAGCTGGTCCCCCAGCATGGAGCAGGGCCCCAGTGTTGCCTCCACAGCAGCAAGGCTCCTCCAGGAGTGGCAGCAATTCACATATGGATGGGCAAGGGTCTGTTGTGCTTTCAAGTCTCCCACTGGTTTGGGGGGAGGTTTTGTAGCCACAGCAGTTGCTTGCCAGCTACCAGGGTTTGAGAGGCCAGTGTGATTGATACCCAGCCAAAGGAAAACATGCCAATTGCTTTGCAAGGAGATGTGGGGTTGCATTAAGGGAATGTGTTTTGGATCAGTATCTCCTGGAGTGGGAGAAAAAAATCCCTGTTTTTGTGAAAAGGAAAGAATTTGCAGAATGAGTTACCTGGGTGCATTGGTTGGCTGGGAGCTTCCTTGTGTTGGTGCTATCCTGGGAGAATGGTGGCTCTCCTTGCTTGCTGTTCTCAGATCCTTCAGCATTTTCCTGTTTGCTTGCTCCAGCACAGGGTTTGCCCAAGATTCAGTCCCAGCAGGAGGTGCCCAGAACATCCCAACATCAGCTCCATCCTTGGCTCCTGAGGAAACAGGCCTGGGGAACACAGGGACACACTCCCACATTTAGCTAGTCGTCTTGGTTTGAAAAGACAGGTGTCTGCTAAGGAAGGCAGGAGCCTCTCTTGAAATGGAAAATGTAATAATTTCAAATTGTTATAATTTTGAAATTAAGGGGGCTCTCAGGCAAAGATATGGGAGTAGGAATAACAATTCTTTACTAGGAAAATTAAAAATGCAATAGTACAAAACAACACTGACAGAGCAGGCCCTGGCAGGCTGTGGGTCAGGGCAGTGGCAGCAGTGCCATTCCATGGGGGCTCAGCCCTCCTGCAGTGCCAGCTGTGCTTCTGCTAGAGCAGGATCCTGGACAAGGCTGGAGTTTTCCTCTGAAGCTCCAGGGCTGCTGTGGATGGGCCTGGGCTCCCTCTGGGAATGCAGTGGGGAAGAAAGCTGCTCCTCTGGGAATGCAGTGGGCAAAGGCTGCTGTGCTGTTCCAAGGGCAGATTGGATCCAGGTAGGAATGCTTGGCTGCTCCCCTGGGCAGAGCCTCTCCCCATGGGATGCTGGAATTTTCTCAGCCATGCAGGGACACTCAGTGGCCATGAACAGAAGAGATCTCCTGGAGGGAGGATTGGCTGTGGGAGAGATAAAGAAAAGTGCCCAAAGAACAGCAGAGAACTACCCCAGCTCTGACAGATGGCAATAGAATGCACATCCCAGCCACATCTTGCATTTCCAACCTAAGACAGTGGTGTAACCTGCAGTTCATTTGCTTGCTTGCTGAAGCTCTTCACTTTCTTGATCACTGTTCACTTTAGATGAGTTTAAAACCCCCTCTGGGAGCTGTAGTTTGGATAGACTCATTGATTTGAAGCATGAAGTCTCCCTTGTTCCTTGGTAGTAGCTGGGACTGCAACTCCTCCCCAGCGACAGGGTTCATCTTTTGCACTTGTGTGTGCAAAGAATGGGAGCAGGAACATGAGCTGGTCTACCCAGGGCTCTTCTGTGGCTGGGGGTAAGAACCAGGCACATCTGGAGGGGTTTGGCTGAGTTTCCAGCTGTTTCTTTCCATTGAGTCTGGAGCCTCTGCTAATTCCAGTTCCTCATTTAATGAAGCCAATGCAAACAGAACTGCAGATCTCTAATTAATTTTGGAGTGGGTTCTCTCTCACACATTTGCTGTTTCTTCCCTCACCACTCCCTTTTGAAATAATTTATTTTCTCTGCTTAAAACATTCCTATATTGTTATTGCTCTCACAGTGGTGCACACTGCACTCCCTGAATCAAATTTATAATGCTGGAATTAATTTAGAAGGTTTCTTCCATTTTCTCTCCATGTACATTTAAAAAAGAGAAGTTCTTTAAATTAACCTGATGTAACTAGATTTGTTTTCACTTTATTAGCTTTGGAGGGGGTTCTCTTGAGGACCTCAGTGTCATTATATTATCTGAGGAGCAGATCTGCTTCAGTCTGGAAATTTTTAACAAGAGCAATGTTTTCCCATTTCAGAGTGAGTGAATACTTTACTGAAATCCAGGGGGCTGATGATCTACTGCATTACCAGTAAACACGAAGTGAAAAACAGCTGGCAGAGTAGAAATGAGACAGAGAATACCAAGTACTGGTGTGCCTGCTGATCTGCAGAAGAGCTCCCACTCAGGTGTATTTTTGTGAGTGATTTTATCTGTCCAGAAGATTTTAGCTCTCAGCCTGTTCTGAAGCAATCTTGTTTTCAGTATTTATTGTTAGCTGGGTGTCTGATCTTCCCCCTGTACCACCTACCAGAGGTGTGGGAGCTCGGTGACTTCACCATTGGGATGTCTGATGCCTGGCAGTAGCTGTCCCCTGTTCCCTGAAGCCTCTGACTGCAGCCCTTGTGCCCTCAGCAAGCTCAGAAGGGCTGGGGCCAGGCAGGGGCTCTTTCCGAGGTGGCAGGAGCAGGTTGATAAATGCCACAGCAGGATTGTCAAACTCTCCATGCAGCAGGTGAGACAGACATGTGGTGGAGTGTCCTTCCCATTGGAAACAGGCCCTGCTCCTTATTTCTCTTGTGTAAGGAAAACAGCCAAATAATACGAGCCCTGTCACAAACCTAATTTTCAACTATTTGATTATCCAGAACCGTTTTGGTGCAGATAAATATTTCTGACCCTGGTCGGCACATTATTGCTTTGACCTCTCACCCCTGGCAAACCCCTGCCTGCATCCTCCCAGGCTGGATGGCTTGAAAACTATTATCAGTGACAAGTAAAAGACTGCAGAGAAATAAACAACGGGGACCTCTGAGCTTGCCCTTGTAAACTCCGCTCAGGCATCACCCGAAAAGCGCCCAGAACACAGACAGATCAATGCTCTGCACAGTCCTCTGCAGACACACTCACTGGCAGAGGGCTTTCACAAGCTATAATGCATGTTTTGATAATGTCTTAGCACTGCATTTTTTTTAAGTACTTTGTTTGTTAAGGTGCCTTTCAAGCCGAGTCAGTGCTGGCTTTCCATAAAGATTCTCTGGTGCTTCCATCATATACGTTGAAAGTGGTGTGCACAGAAGCAGTTCTGTCAATATATTTTTTTATGTATTATTCAGCTCCTGTTGTTTGTGTTTGCCAAGGAAGTTTGCATGTGATCTGCCAGGTTAGTTTCTTAAAAGCTAGGATGCTGAGTTTCAGTTTTCATCTAACTCTTCCTTGTACAGGAATGAGCTGTCAGGAACAGTATATTTTTTTTTGTTCAGTGCTGTGCAAGTCCTGGATGTCCAAATAGAAATGTGACAGGCAGAAAAACCAAGAATGTGCATTTTTTTTCATTTAAAAGGAATTAGTAAATTCTTGAGGTAGTTTTTGTTTAGCAGTGTTGGTGTCAAAGTAAAGTACTCCGTGCTTCTGCACTGTGGTAGCTGAAATTTGAATAAAGTCCTGTTTTTTATCAGCCATCACTTGGGAATTGAGATGAGCCATGAGGGCTTTTGTAGGGGATCTTCTGTTTCAGTGAATTAGCACCATGAAGGCAATGGCACTGGGGTGAGAGGATTATGGCTGCAATGAACACCCAGAACTAATCTGTTTCCATGATTTGCTGGGTACAGTTGGGAAGAAAGCTAATCCAGAGGGAAGCATTTTCCTTTTCCCCCCTTGTGTACTGGAGATCACTTGTCCTGAATGACCCCACTTTCCTCTTACACTGCTGTGTTAAAAAGTCTGTGGTGCTGCTGTGTTACCACCTTTGGGGTGTTCCTAATCCCATTGTCATGAAGGTCCTGGTGAGGTGTCACACTTGCTTTGCCTGTTACTTGCTGCTGCTCAATGCAATCCCAAGAAAAAAGTGAAGTTAAATTTGGGTTTACAGCATTCATCTCCAAAAGGCATTTTTACTTTCGTGGTGTCGCACTGCTCTTCTGGTTATTTGGGTTAAAATCCTAATGATACCTGATAGCTGTTTTTCACCACTTGTGAAGTATCAGGGATGGATGTAATGTTTTTTTGGTGGAGGGGGATGTGTAATGGGCAGGAACAACAGGTTGTCTTCTGGCAGGGGACTTAGTCTTGTGCAGTCATGTAAAGAAAGCTGAATCTCAATCAGCTCAATCAGCTGAGTGAGGCCTCAATCCTCACTCCAGAGGTTTCTGGTGGCAAAGCACCCTGAAGATCTCTAGACAAGGTGTACTAAAGACAGCCAGTGGTGCAGGGAGGGGAATTTAGACCCAGAAATCCGATCCCTTGCTTTCTCTGCACTGCTGTGTAAAACAAAGAACCCTTTCCTGCATCACTAATAGGTGCTGATGAAAGATGCTTTTAAGATTTAGGTGTTTAAAGAGTCTGGTAAGAGGGAAAATACCCAGAATTGGAAATCTGCTCTGAGGGCTTAGTGCTGACTGATAGACCCTGGAGTCCAGGCTGAGTTTTGCTCCTCTTCCTTTTAAACAGTCTCTGCTCTAGCTCATGCACTAATAGAGATGCTCGTGATGTGGGCTTGGCCAGAGTCCAGAGACACAAGATAGAACCTGATGCAAGGGTTACTTCAGAGGTGGCATTTCCTTCCCTTTGTTTCAGAATTCTTTGAAATCCTGGTTTGAAGCATCAATCTCGAGCCAGGCTAAGCAAACCTACATTTTCTTTCTACGCTTCCCTTTCTCTCCATTTGACTCTTTTACTGGCCTTGCTTACAGTCCTGGTGTGCTTTCCAGGAGCTGCCATTAGTCATGTTCCCCAGAGTCCCTGTTCCCCTCCTGGCTGTGATGCATGCCATTGCCATAAGTTTTCAGTTTATTTAAAACCCTGCTGCAGCAGCTTTCCCCCCTGCATCCCTTTCTGAACTAAAAGCACTAGGCTATTCATTATTTTCAATAAATAAGCAGTCATTTTGTTAATCCATCTTAAAAAGTATGATCACCCACAGGTGGAGTGCTTTTTTATTACTGTTATTTGATTCCTCCTCATAGATCATTTTGCAGAGCTCCATCTCTCAGTCACGTTTCCTGGCTGCCTTGGGGGATGCAGGAGGTGGCTGGTGTGGGCAGCAGTGCTCCCCAGGCCTTTGGGGTGCTCTCACAGGGACAGGGCTCACTGCTCTTGGCTTCAAGGTGGGTTAGTTCCTCTCCACCTTCCTCTGCCTCCCATGGTGGCAGGATCTTGCTTCTTGCCTTGCCCATCAGGTCGCTCTGTTGGCAGTCAGATCCCTGAGCCAGGTTTCTTGAACAAACATCTCAGCAGTTGTACAGGGCAGGGAGGAAACAATGACCTGGAGGTTCTGCCTAAATACTTGTCTAGGCCTGGTGTTGGACTTGAGTTAGGAGGGCTTGATTCTGTGCTGTTGATCCTAATGTCACGGATAAAAAGGCATCATTTATTCTGGAATAAATTAGTAGTATTTCTGCTTCTGCTTTGAATTACATCACGTGTAAGTGAGATAAAGATCGAGGCTCTTGCCATGGTGTATCTTTAAATGAGAAAGCAGAAGATGAATTTTTAGAAATGATTGTTCCTACCAGAACTTTGCACTTGGTGAATTATGCTCTTAATTTCATAGAGAAGCAAAATAAAATCCTTGACATGAAAATCCTGTCTGTACTTTAAAAAAGCACGTATATGGATGTGTACACACAAACTATTGTTTAAAAAATAATAAACCTACAAAAAGCAGTTATTTAAGCTGCAGGTAACAGTTATTTGGCAGTGTCTGGGTTTTGTTTGGCTCACATTGTAAAAAGCCCCCAGCTGTGATGTTTTCCGCCCCGTGCTTCCAGCGGGGCCTCCTCCAGTCTGCTGGTGTGGGGCTGCTGGGATGGCTTTGGCTCCGGGCAGCAACGGCAGAGACACCAGAGTACAGGGCAGGATGTGAAACATGATCAAATCTCCTGGTTGGAAGGCTTGGAGAGATGAACATGGAGGTTGAAGACAGTATTTGAATGGAACAAGAGTAAGGTGGGGCAGCAGAAGGATGGGAAGGCAAATCCCATCCCAGCTGGCACCGTGGACCAGTGGAGGGAGCGTGTGTGGGGGTAAGACACACCTCCAGAGACGGGCCGGGGACTGGGGGCTGATTCCCACTGGCACTGCTGTGGTTTGCATCCCGTGGAGGCAAAAGGGACAGAAAAGGCATTTATGGTTTTGTTTTAAATTAGTTTGCTTTTTTTGAGTTTGGGAGCCCTGAGCCGGTTCTGTGGAGTTGGCATTGCTGAGTGCATGTGTGCTGAGCATATGTGAGAGGGGAATTGAATTGCTTGGAGAGAAGTTTGTCAGCTCTAGGTACAGCAAAGAGATGAGAAAAGACAGACGTTTGGGGACTGTTTCTGCTAATTTTATGTGGAAGAGTAAAATGCATTGAATTGTGCTGGGAGAGGTGACGTGATACGTGAGGCACTGAGGTGATGCCTCTTTGCATGGTAAAGAGCAGATTATAAAAGCAAGGGCAGAAATGGGAACAGATGGTGAGATTTTTGTTGGGAGAAGGTAGTTATTGGTCCTTTAAGTTTGTTTTTTAAGAGATGACTAAAGAAGGCAAGACCACTAGTGGAGAAAAAAAACTGAGAAACAACCTTGCCAACGAAGCATTGCAGACATTGCAACATTTCCACTGTTTTCTCAAACAACAAACACAGAAGGTCAGATTGCAGGTCTCTAACCCTTGCACCTTTCCTGCCTTTGCTGGGAGCACATCTCCTTGCAGAGGGGGCTCTCCTGGCTAACCCTGCTCTGAGGCAGGGGCTGCAGGAGGTGTGACACTTGTCACTGGCTCTTGTCACTGTCAGGCACTGCTGGTGCTCACCTGCAGTTGTTTTGTTTTCCTGTTGAAGCCCTCAATCCGTGATGGTGAGTACTTGCCATCAGCTGTTTGGGGACCCTCTAAGAGAGGGAGGCATCTCCCCAAGGAGATGAAGGACTTGTGTCAGCTCGAGCAGGGAGGATTTGCTGGAGAGCATCATGGTTTTCCCATTTATTTTGACAGGCTGGTAACATTATCTTGCATTTGTCACAGCTCTTTCTAGAACTCTGATCTTTTTGTCTGTATTTAAAGATCTTTCTATTCTCTGTTTAACAACAGGAGGCTTTAGGTTTAAATAGCACAATAGTGTATGTAATTTATATATACAAAAAAGATAAATTGCTGCTTCTTGAGACACAAAATGCAAGCATTGCATTGTTGGCTGAATTAACTTTTGTGCTATGTCAGGCGTGGAAGGTATTGTTAGAGATATGATTTTAGTATATAGCAGTACTAAATATTTTATCTTGTTGGCAAGCAGTGTTGTTGCAGAAGGTTTAAACTTCAAAGTGAGCTTTGCTAAAATGCCTTTAAAATAAAAGGAAAAAAGGTGGAGAGGGAGATGTAAGAGTGACTTGATTTGTGCTGGAATGATTTCATAGAAGGATTGTTATCCACTGAGACACAAGGCTTCTATTTGACCTCCTGCTGACTTCCCTAAACAGTGTTTGTAGGATGTTTAAACACTTAAAAAAAAAAAAAAAAAAAAAAAAAAAAAAAAAAAAAAAAAAAAGCTGCTCTGCTGGGTTCACATCTCTTTTTTTCTAAGTGACACACAGAGAAGGTATTTAGCACTTACAAAGAGCTTGTTGGCAAGCTTTCACTTCTTGGGACACAGAGGCGACCCAGACGCTCTATTTTAATTTTATTGTGGTGCTGGGTCTCCCTTTCTGCTCAGACTTTGCACAGAATCTGCCCATCCTGGTGTCCCCACCAGGAACATCTGGGCAGGATGTGCACAGGAGGTGCTGCTTTGTGACAGCTTCACCTCCTGGGCTTCTGTGGTACCTGCTGGGACATCACCTCAGAGCTCTGTGGTACCTGCTGGAGCATCACCTGAGCAGGAGCCGCAGCTCCACTGCCTGCTGCACCAGGAGCTGCTACACCATGGGCTCCAGCAGCCTGCATGTGATTCGTGAGCTATTTTGGGACCTTTCTGGCAGAAAAGTGCAATATCATCGTTGAGGAGACTGCTGCGGGATAAACTGTGACTAAGATCTGAGCTGGCAAGCTGCAGAGAGCTCCCAGGCGTGGGGATCTGCAGTGGGGTGTAGACACAGGGAGGCTCAGCCCCTCCTGTCACGCTGCAGGAGGGGTTAACCAGGCTGACAAATTCATGGCTCTGAGCCCTGGTCAAGGGGCAGCTCTGTGCTGCCCTCCCGCAGTACCCTGGGCTCTCAGGGGGCTGCCTTTCACACACCAGTTCCCAAATTTTGCTCAGTAACAAAGGAAGTTCATTGTAAGGCAGTTATTCATGTACCTGAAGCTGTTCCCATTTGTTTCACCTCCTCCTTGTATTTTCCTTGCGCTCCCTACACTCCATTGTCCTCTTGTGCTGCCTTGCTGAGCTGGCCTTTTTAATGAGAAATTTAACGTGGACTGAGGCTCCATCTTCTACCCTGGAGGTGTCCCAGGTCCTTCTGCCTTCAGGTCATCTGCAACTAAATGCTGCTGGACAGGGCAGGTCAGGTGTGGGATGAGTGGGAGCACGGGCTGTGTGCCCACATTTCCTTCCTGCAGTGGTCAGAGCACCTTTCCTGAGTGAGGAGCAGTGTGATCAGAAACTGCAGATCAAGGTGAGCCCAAGGGTGGCCCATAAACCAATTACTGGGTTACGCAGATAATGCCAGTGGTTGGTGCACAGATTTATTGTCCCTTTTGCAGTTCTGAAGCACTTGAGAGAGGAAGCTTTCCCCTTCATCACCCTGAGGGTACAAGGAGGCTGGAGGTGCTCACCTCTCCTGCCCTCCTGTCTTTCATGCACTTTTCATGACATGCACCCACATGATTCCCTTCCTCCTGCCTGTCCTGATGTGACTGAATTTGGCACACGGCTATCCTGGGAACAGAGCTAGTTTTCAAGCTCTAACAGGCTCCCTGTTGTCACCATTTGGGACATCTCAGCAGCAGAAATAGGAAGCGACCTTGGGCAGGGAAGAAGGAAACTGCACAGTTTAAGCTGTGCCTCCTGCAGTGTCACTCTGGTTTTAAGGGGATGTGTCTCGAGCTCTAGAGCTGGTGCAGAGCCCAGTGGTATTAATGGAAGGACTGCTCAGGGGCAATTGGGGCCCTCTGAAGGGACTGCAGAGGGGTGCTCTGATGTGTTGGGTATAGAATCTCCATTGAGACCACTTCCCGTGGCTGTCACACATCATGTATGATCTCAGAGTGACACGAGTTGTGTTATTTGGATTTTAGCCAAAGAAGAACCCGTTTTTCATTCTTGGCACATCCCTGGAGAGAGATCAGGCTCTTCACAGGGTGGTTAGACCTGCAGGCAGAGGAGTTCAGCTCTGCCTTTGGGGGCTTTGCCCATGGCTTTTACATGGCAAGGTTGACTGGTTGCATTCAGCAGTGATGGTCTGGAGCATTACTGGAAGTAACACGGCTGTGTAACTCAAACATAAGTGCTAAAAGGTAAAAATTTTTGGCATAGATTAAATATTCAACAAAGAGGCTGAGCTCTGCTTGCTTTGGCAAACAAGTACATCCCCAAATGGATCAAACAAGTTGTAATGCAGAACAAATTGGAATAGTAGAGGATTTGTCTCAGATGCTTAAAATCATATTTTATCCCCTGCCTTTATATTGCCATCTATTCAAGCAAAAAACATATTTTGAAATACTGGTGGAAAAAAAAAAAGCTGAGTGTGTGTTGTTTGTTCTTTCGTGCTATGGCATAGTCTTATATTTTGGTCTTGTGCTCTTTTCCAACCTTGGAACAACCTAAAAGATAGCTGGCTAATGTGCTGTATTCAATTGCTGTCTCTTTTTCCCCCAAAGGTTTGCAAAAATTATTTTAAATTAAGCAGGGTACAAAGTTCTTCTAATTTCTAGCACAGAGAATTCATTTTCAATTCCTCTATCAAAGCAAAATGACAAATACAAAATGCAAGTGAAACCAGATGGACTAACTATATTAGGAGCGCTGCATGCATATTTTGTGTCACTTATTAGCATTCATTAAGTCAAACACGGGGAGAAATAAGCTTTGCCTACATGTATTAAACCAATAAGGCTGGCAAGGATCCAAGCCTGCTCTCGTGGATTAATTGTTTTATAACTGCTTTAATTAAAATTGTTCAGTATATGATTAACCTAAAAGTTTTAATTTCCACAAAATTGTTGAACAAATGAGACATTAATATTTTACATTAACCGTGGAGAGTGTGCTGCGGTTCTCTGAGTAGCTCACTGTAAACTTGAGGCAAGTGGCCTTGTGGGGGGGGTGGCCCCAGGTGCCCCCATTTGGGTGAGAGGCTCCTCATTGGGCAGCACGTTCCAGAAGGTTCCACACCTCCCTCCATTGTGAGGGCACGGCAGCACAGAACACTCTTGGTGCTCTGCGTCCATGGAGGGCCAGTGTTGTGGCTTGTCCCCCGGGGGGGTGACAGTGCAGCCCAGAGGCTGGAGGGGTGGCTTTGTCCTGGGGATGCCTCTCCTGCCTTGGCTGTGCCAGAGAAGCACATGGGCCTTACAAGGCCAGGTCTGCCCCTGTGTTGGGGATGGACACCCTGAGGAGGTGATGGACACAGTGGAGAGGTGACAGACACAGTGGCACACACAGAGAAGGAGTAGTGGCTGCACAGCAGCTGCAGCCAGGAGTTACCAAAGGCGTGGGCACATTTACTGTAGTGGTCACCCACCCACTGCTATCAAGGTCTCCTGTAGCCTCTCTTCCCTCTTTCCTAACTAGGGATGCTGCCTGGTTGCTGTAGACTGGTAATGATGAGCTTTTGCCACTATTTAATCATCCAGTTTTTCTTACAGGCTGACTGGGATTTTGTTGCAAAATGGGCATCAAATGCCACAAGCAAAATGAAGGTTTGGGCCCAGCTGTTTTGGGCACCTCCTAAAGCTGTGCCATGCTCATCTCCTCAGTGCTCACTCCACAATGGCTCTTCTGCAAAGCTAGAAGCTGTTAAATCTCCAAAGTGCCAGACTCCAGTGGGGATGGAACAGTTGGAGCTGTTTGATCTAGGCAGAAGAAAAGCTGATTATCTGTGCTGGAGCCTGATGGGGGCCAGGTCGCCTCCAACAAGGAAACCTGCCATGGGATTTTTGGAAATGCGAGATGTCACAAACTGTGGTTTTCCTTGCCTTATCAGGAAATCTGACCTTTCCATGTTTACATTTTGCCATGCCTTTCCGGGGTGTTATATTAGCAGAGAAGTGGGGCAGGGGGTGCAAGGAGCTGTGTCCTGCAGGGTTGGGATGTGCTGGGGAGATGTGCAGCTCGCTCTGCCCAGGCCTGACCTCCTCCTGCTGTCTGATGAGGCACCATGGCTTCAGAGTGTGGATGTCATCACGCCCTTAGAGCTCGCCTGGTCTGCTGGAAATATTTTGACATGTGATATTGCAGGCAGATGTGTGTGATGGCTGAAATGACTGCAGAGCTGGGCTGCACCTTGGTGTCCTCCTTCCAAAAACCAACCAAGTCATCATCTAAACTCACAGCCCTGCTTGAGTAATCACAAAAGTGTCATTTAGGTGGGACTGAGAGTTCATCTCTAAAATTAGCTCCTTAGGGACCTGTTTTTGAGTTTTTGAGGTGTTGCCAGTGTGGGAAATGTGGTGTCAGGCCCCTACTCTGTGGTGTTTCTGTGGGGAAAGTGGCTCCTTGCCTGATGTGGGAGAGCTCCTTGGGTTCTTGGTGGTACCTTGTGTATTTTGCTGATGCTCCTTTATGAACTGACATTGGGCAAAATAGTTTTTATTTTGATGGCCTCTGTGGTCACACAGTATGCCAAAAAACAGACTTCAGTGAAGTTCTGGCTGTGCAAGATCCAAAATCTCAGCTGAGTTTGCTGGAAGCATTGTGTATTGGCATGAAATCTGCTGGGTGCTCTTGGAAGTGCTTCTGTTCAAATGTACTTACCTCCAGTTCAGCATTGTTATTTGGGCTTTGAATGTGCCATAAAGTATTTTGCTTTCTGATTCTCATTGAGCATCTCTGTGCTTTCCAACGTGGAGCTTGAGGAGTGTCTGCCATCGCTTCTGAACATGGGAATTTCTCTGGGTGGGAGGGTGGCTGCAGAGGGCTGTGTCTGTTTGCCTTCATTACCTACTCCTGGCATTGCTATTAAACTTCATGTGGCTTAGAGTTACCAAGATTTGTGGTACTTTGAGCAGCTGGCCACAGTTTGCTGGGTTTCAGAGAGGGTGAGGAAGTCCTCCTAGTGTTGGTAATGAGTTTATAAATGATCCTTATGTGTAGATTAAGTGGAGTCGGGGCGAAGTCATTTGTGTTCATTTGTGTTTCAGTTTTAGGATATTTGGTTAAGCTTGCAACATTGAGGAAATGAAAAATGGAGGGATTTTCAAGAAAGTCTGTGAGGCTTATCTAACTCAAATGGAGATGGATTTTGATTCCTGTAGCTTCCTGGAAAAACATAAGGAAGGTGTGTACACACACACACACACACACAACATGTGCTATGTGCTGCTCTGTGTAAATACAGCAGTTTCTCTTTCTGTCACATCTGATGGGAGATCTTTTGTAGCTGAATCATGTAATACAGAATTATAAAGATAATGAGCAGAGTTCTCCATGGCACTGCCAGGAGCTGCCTGTTGTTCCCTGCTGCTGCACGCACCAGGCATTGCTGGAAATCAGACCACAGCTCTCGCCTGCTAAAGCCTGACTTTAGTGTCTGTGGGCCCTGGATCAATCTGGTAAAAGTCAATCTGAGAAGCTAGCTCTGAGGTATTTGCATGGGAAAATGTTGCAGTAATCGACTTTTCAGGGTGCACATGGGGGATTTGAGGACGTTTGCCAGCCCCACACAAGTCCAGCTCAGCCCCACACGAGTCCAGCTCTGCTTTCCTGCCCTGTCTCTGGGGAAGATGAGGATGCAAATCCTAGCTCCTAAATCCCTGTGTAAGGCTGTGATGGAACACTGTTTTCTGGACTCTCCACCTGTTTTAAGCTGTGGGAAATGCCTAGCAGTCACCTCAGGCTGCAGGTGCTTTTCCAGTGATGCCAGCCTTAGGAGCCAGGCAGGGCTTCTCGGCCTTTGAAAGATGAACATCACTTCCCTGTGGTCCCACCTTGTCATGGAAGGAGCCAAAGTAAAACCATGTAGATGTAGTAAGTGCTGATTTCAGTCAGGGTGAGCTCTGAATGCAGCAGTATTTCTGTGGGGGCTGAAGCCAGATGTGAAGCCATGGTGGGAGATCCTGGACAATCACTGGGAATGTGGCATTAGCCATGGATGAGGCAGGTGGCCCTAAGCATTGTCAGGGGCTGTCCCCTCAAGGAACAACTCATGTGTTGGGTCCTGCACTGTGTTAGCTGTGAGTGCTGCTCTGCTGTCCAGAGAGGAGGATCAAAGTGCTAATTCCTTCTGCCAGAGCCAGTTTCTCTGGGGACATCCACTGGCATTCCTTCGGTTGCTAATTTGGATGCTTGTTCGGCTTGAAGGGATTTACTGTGCTCTCAAGTCTAAAAGGCATTGAGAAATTTCCTTTGCAAAGCTGCTGCCCAGCTCGCAGAGCTGCCCGAGGGGACTCCCTTGTCTGTGGGTGGGTGACTGCAGCAGGTTTGGGCCTTCACTCTGAACTGGGGTTTGTGTTCTCCAGCTCCTCTGTGTAGAGAAAAGAGTGAGGCAGGGCTGCTGAAAGCTGTGTTTGTGATGCCTGGAGATGCACTTTGCAGTGGTCAGAGTGGCCATCCCTGCCTGTGCAGACCATGGAATGCTGCCAGGCTTCCTCCCTCCCCCACTGCCACCTTCCCCTGCAGGATCTGTCCAACAGCTCCCAGCACACTTGAGGATTTGTGGAATCCTTGAGATGATGAAAAGCAAATAATGAGAGGATCAGAGCATTGTGTTCTATACAGCAAGAGATGTTTAAGTGCCTGTGTGGAGATTCACAACCCACTTTTCATGTACAAGGGAAAGGCCTCTGCTGCTTTCCTGTTATTGCCTTTTCCCTTCTGTTGCTGTAAGGAGAGGTAACTGCAGTCTGTGGGGAGGAGGATGCAAACCCAGTGCATTTTTGTGGTTTTTGGTTTTAAAAGCATCTTTTCAGATTTGAGACCAATGCTTCTCATTGATGCACAAGTTAACCTCTGCTGCTGCCATCTGAGATGACAGCATGTCTGTGCTGAGGGAACTGAGTGGACTGTCCGGGCTGTACTCCGTGGTACCGTGTGGGGGTTTAACAGCACAGCCTCCCTGGCTGCAGGTGGGTATGGCTGTGCAGGGACTGAAAAAGGCTGCTCTGGAGAGCTTTATTTGGTAGGCAGTGCTTGTTGGTGTTTGTAGTGGTTTTGGTTTGCCAATTTAAGATTTCCCCAATTTTGAGATTTCCCAGCCAGTGTGCTGATGAGTGTGGTGGGTTTCAGTGCTGGCCAATCACCAGTGCACTCACTTCCTGCTGTGAGACAGGGAGATAGGATTAGGAGAGAGGCAAAGCTTTGCTTCACTTCCCTAAAGGGCTCTCATGCAAAACCATGGCAGTGTTTCATGAAGCTTTCCCGAGGCATGTCCCATGGCACGCCTCTTTGTGTGAGGGTACTGGAAGGGGAGCAGAGGCAGAGCCCTGGGTGAGTTTGGTATAAATGCTGAGGCACTTCTGCCTCTGTGACTGATCTGCCCTGGCAGCAGAGCCCAGCAGAGCAGGGTCACAGGGAGGAGGATGTGACCTGGTGAGCTGCACAGGTCGGGCCACCCTCAGGAGTCCTTTGGGAAATACACTCAAGCAGATCCCTCTGATGCCTCAAGTTTTAACTCTTATATTTTTCAGATTCTATTCTGCTTTAGTGTATAAGTCTAGGCTTCGTATTAGGAGATGGTGAGCTCTCTTCACAGAGTAGGGAGACAAAACAATTCCTTCTCTAGCTGGGGACCAAGGACAAATGATCCAAATCTCAGGCCCAAGAGCACAAACAACGTGGGCTGGAGAGAGAAAAACAAGCAGGATGGGACTGCATGGGCTGGAGCTGGAATTGGACAATTAACTCCAATATGCAAATGGAGCAGAGCTGATAAAAGTGAGAGCCCCCGTGAGTGGTCATGCATTTTGTGACCATTTTGGTTCATCTTGGGTGCAGCCCTGGTTGGGCTCTGGTGCTGCCCAAGGTTGGATCCATTGAAGCCTTTTAATAAATCCCTACTTTATTCTTTAACTCCATCTAGTCTCTGTTCTAGGTCAGCCTTCCCAAGGCATCACCTCCTGCTGGTTCACCAAACATCTCTATAGGAACTGGTGGGGGAAGGAGCATTATTGTTCATTGTAGGACTCATTTGGGGACCTATTTAATGACTGCTCTGATGAATCATCTCAAAAAGGAAAGCTTCAAGAGATAAAGACCTTCCAAATTTCCTCCTCCTGAGCATGAGTCTAACTTCGCATGTGTACACAGTTTCTACTCCCCTCCTGGATTTACTGGGAAGTCCATGTGGAATGATGAACATGCCAGTTAATTGGGAATGCTCCTTTCCGTTGGCCATGGTTTGTACTTTGTTTTTAATGTAGTACAGCCAGCTAATTCATTGGTAGCCTTCACTTCAAGATTGTTGACATTATCCTCTGACAATAGATAATGTGTGGTTAATCCTATTTCCTGCAATCAATATGGTAATAGTAATTAAGTATCTGAATGATGAAATACTTATGTTGTTTATTTTCGAAATCACACAAACTTCCTGCAATTAGATACATAAAGCTAAATTATTTAATATCAGGAACTGAATCCAAGTCATTTACACACTAAAAAGCCTTGTTTCTATCAAGATAGGGTTTATAACTGTTGTATTTTTTGTGAGTTTTCATGAATTGTTCTATTTCCCAGTGATTTTTCAAGTAGTCTTTTAACATTAAGAATTTAAAAATATGATGGGCCAGCTCTTCCAGTTGTGGAATTAGAATTCAGACCAGCCCATACAGGTCAGATCTCTGGTCTGTGGGCAGTTTTTCTGTGGCAAATTAGAGGTTTTCTGTCTCTGTATCCTGAAGGCTTCATCCTCTCCCGTGGGCTGGGAGCTGATACCTGCCCCTGCAGCTCCTGCTGCCCAAAGGCTGCTGCAGCCATGAGCCCCTGGTGGCTCAGCAGAGGGGTGGGGACAGATCCAGGATGTGAAACCAGAGCTCACTCAGCCTGGACCAGGTGATTGTGGCTCTTGCACTGCTGCTCTGCAGACACTGGTGCTGTGTCCTGAGCGCCCCACTGCTCCGGGGAGCTGCAGGGTGCTCTTCCCCCTGCTCAGGAAAGGCACAGGAGATGCTCCAGGTGTTTCAGCATCATCCATCCTGTGAGCAGCACATCTGCTGACCTCACTTGGCACGCAGATTATCAGAAGAAGGGAGTAGCTGGGGACTCCCCTCTGACCTGTACCCAAATGGGTACATCCATTCAGAGCCCCCTTCCCAGGGATGCAGAGCATGCTGCATTTTCCACCCCGGTGGTGTTTTTCGTTCTTGAGTTCTTGCTTATCTTTATTCAGCCCCAGCTCTGTTATTCAGTTCATTTTGTCCCTGACAGGTTTTCATTTCCTTTATAAATATATAGCATTTTCATTGGCCTCTTGGCTGTGAAAAGGATTTAATACATTGCTTTCTCCACACTTGCTTTTTTTTGTTATTATCAAAGGCTATTCTTTCTTTTCCCAGTCCCTTGAATAATCACTGGAGACAGTAAGGGAGTCTTTCTACATAGCTGCACGCTTGCAATACATGGTAATAAATATTAAGCTCCTTATGAATTGTAGCAACTTGTGTTTTGATTTAAGTTTTAGCAATTGGAGATGGCTTTTGACTTGTAGACAGAATGTTATGTGGTGAATTTCCAAAGATCTGCCTACTGAATACACATCTGCTTGTACATACAGGCATTTATGCACTGCTCCTCACTTTGCAATGCAAATGTGTGATCTGCAAGTCCAATATGGGTTCTTCTGTGTGCAGGAAGTGTGAGGCAGGATCTGAGCTCGAGCTCTGAATTCCAGTCCCATTCTTGCTCTTATTTCTGTGACCAGAGGCAAAAGTTGTTCAATGTCCTCCGTAGCTCAGCATAATGCTCTGCAAAAGGGGGGTGACAATGCCAGTGGCACCATGCAGTGCTGTATGGAGCTGAAGAGAGAGGCTGCAAGCACTCCTGACACTCTGAGCAGTGCCTGTGGTACCTTTCCTTCCAGGTGAGGTATCCCCCGAGCCAGCGTGGGAAAGAGAGATGCAAGCATTCATTCCAAACCTGTTCATTTCCAAAAGGATTCTGGCTTGGGTTCAGCCCCAGGTAGACCTTGTGATAGCAAACAGGGCACTGAAAGCCATCAGGAGAGGTTTCCATCACTTCTGAAAGCTGGAATGGAAATACAGAACACTGAACAAATGCACAAGTGCCTGATGTGTTGCTGGCAGCCTGATGGTGCCTCAGCTTCCCAGGAAACCCCACTGTCCCAGCCAAGGGACCTGCCAGAAAGGAGTAATGAGAGACGCAGCAGGCAAACATAATTCAACCTTTCATTGGTTTTAATATTTGGATGTAAACCTGATAGAAAAGGAAGGGATTTCTCTTTGCATGTGCCATGATTTATATTTTCAGGTGAACTGCATCTCTGTTGTACTAGGAGATAAATGTACTTTATATTTGGCTGCTGTTATCTATTACTTTTCTCTCTCTAGCTCATGTTGAAGAAACTTCAGTGTGCCCGAGCTGGGAGCTGTCTTTCCTGAGGGATTTGTGGCATGGACCCATGTGTCCCAGAAGTCCCACAGTCATTATTGTATTTCCATTTTCCTGCAATGTTCAGCATTTTTTTCATGTCACCTTCCTTGGAGTGTTCCTCTTATTATTTTCTCTGCTGGTTTAAACAGTCCACAACATCTGTTCCTAATTTTATGAAAGTATGAAATTCCATTCCTGGATCTGTTTGAAGCACAGGAATCAAATACACACACACACACACACACACATTCCCTATGGAACAAAGCATCTTTTTGCCATTAAAATATATAATGCCTAAATATATACTTGGGGAAAAAAAAATCAGTATCACATTGATATTGTGAACTGGGGAGTAGATAGAAGTATGTCACCCAGGCCAGTCTCTAGAAAGGTTTGCCTGAATTTAACTGGGAGCTGTGTCCCATAAGTGTGGGAAGTGGTGTTGGGCAGTGGTGCTGTGAGCAGGCAGGTGAGTGCAAGGGGTCAAGATGCTCCAAAAAGGTTGTCCAGCCCTGGCACAGCTGCCCAGAGCAGTGATGGAGTCCCCATCCCTGGAGGGATTTAACAGATGTGGCACTTGTGGAATTGGGTTAGTGGTGGCCTTGGCAGTGCTGGGGGAATGGTTGGACTGGATGTTCTCAAAGGGCTTTTCCAGCCTAAATGTTCCTGTGTCTCTGTGGTGGCACAGACAGAGGCACTGCCAGCCTGTGGGGCTGTGCCCTGCGTTGGAGCTGTGTGTAATTACCTGTGGGTAATTAATGCTGTTGGTGGGGCAGGCATTTCTGTGTGAGGATGGTGTGAGAGCTGTGGGAGCTCTCGGTGCCTGCTGGAGTGCCAGGAGTCTGTGCAGGGCTTACAGAAATGGATCAGAACGGCCTCACAGAGAGCCATCACTGCCTCTAAGCACTTGAAGATGTGGGTGTAGAGGAGGAGAAAAGGTGGTGAGTAAGAAGTTAGTGGAGAAGAGAGCTTGGCTTACGTGATGAGGAGGGTGAGTTGAAAATGATTTTTGCAGTCTGCCCACTACTCCAGCAGAATCTGGATCAGATGTCTGAACAGGGTCTGAGCACAGCTGTGACTCATGGCTGAATGACTTGGGATGATAGATGGTCACTGCTCAAAGGGTAACTGGCTGGTGCAGCCAGCAACCTTCTCTGGGTCAGTTATGTCCAGGGAGGCCTGGAAAATACCAAGCTGCCCTTTCAAAGCATCTTTAGATGCTTGGCTGTTTCTCTCACTTGATTTGTGCTGAGAGCAGGAACCGGTGCAGCAGGGTTTGATTTCCTTTGAGATGCCAGGTTTGGTACTTTGCTGTCACAGTGACTTTGGATGGCTTCAGATCAGCCCCTCTCTGAATGTGGGAAGGGCACATAGGGAAGGAGAATGAGCTGCAGTTGTATCACAGTGTGGCATCAATTGCATTTCCCTCTCTGCTTCTGTTCAGCCAGGACTGGTGGCAGCAAGACCATCTGTGCAATGGCAGAAAGCATGTGCATGGTCTGAGAGGTGGGTCTGCTGCCTGAGCTGCCTTCACCCTTGTGCTGTTTGAAAAGGAGCAGCTCAGTCCACACTGGGTTTACTGGAAGAGTGGGCTTGAAGATAGGTGTCTGATTAAAACACTGAACTTTGCTTGTGTTCCTGCCATTATATTTCAGACCCGTCACCCAGCTGAGGATGGGACTCCGGAGCAGGAGGAACACAATTCTTACAGGCAGATGATTCTCAGTCCCTTCTCTTTGGAGTTTTGTCTGAGATTTCCATGTAGCATCCCATCTCAGGACCACCTGAGCATCAGCAGATGTTTTACCTTTTATATGATGAGATTTTTTTATATTATGAGATTTTTCATCTGGTGATCTCAATTAATTAAGCCTTGTAGTACTACTTTGGGTTATCTGAAAGCTGGATGGATAGCCTCACTGCTCTTGCTCCCACATGATGTTAAACTGCTGAAGCAGTAGGTAACTGACTGAAACCAGATTAAAGCTCTATTATTCACATAGATGTTAATCATGAGCAGGGATTCTTTGCACACTGCAAAACTCCACATATCTCGCTGGGCTTTGAAGGAAGAGCAAAGCTAAAAATAAAGGGTATGAGTGATTACCATGTCCTCCTTCAGGGAGTAGGTTAGCTGTGTTTTTGGAGAACTGGAATGAGCACTGGAGACGTTCATAGAGAACTCATCTTGGTTTTCAGCACTCTGTCCCTGAGCATGGAGTTTGGATGGGGGTGTCTTTTGCCTAAATGCAGATCTTGGGTCAGAAACGGATCTTGCTAAGTAGGCTAGAAAAAATGGTAGATTCAAAAACTGAAATAATTGAGTATTTATAGCCCAGTCTGCAGTGTGTTGGTGCTCTTGGTTTGCTTATGTAGTGCCCCTGTGCATCTGATTATCGTGAAGCACATGAGTGGTATGACTGGTTTCTTTGGGCATATTGCTTGGGCAGAAGGCATTCCTGGAGCCTGCGTCATCTTTAGGAATTGAGCCCTTCCAAACAGACTTGCTATAATAGGATGCACTGGAGAGAACATAAACACAAGAAAATAATGTCAGGAAATACTCTCACTTAGAAAAAATACTCAGACACGCCATTTATGTCATAGTTTTCCTGTGAGAAGTCTGCCTAGTAATAAAACCTTTAAAAGTGCCCAAATCTGAGGCCCAAAGTGACTTCATTCTGAATTGTTTTCTACCTCCTGTAAATGTTTTGAGTTACTGTTGTTGCAGTGGGTGCTTCACAGAAATACTAATGCAAGTAATGGAGAGAAGAGGCCAACCACCAGAAAAAGTTGGAACTCATGATCCTTTCTTATCAGTGGCTTCTGTTAATATGGATTTCGGCCCTCATTTAGTGCTTATGATCTAATATAGGACTTCCGTGTTGAAATGCTGGTGGCTGGATTGAGTTTCTTGTTTGACTTGTCCAGCAATGGCTAGAAATGCTGGAGTGATTCTCTCCTCCCACATGGCAAGTCTGAAGCCCATGTTTGTCTGTTACTGGGCTGTAGGAAGGTGGGTTTGGCTGTCCTCCACAGCTGCACACATATTTGCTTCTTACACTATGCTTGAATTTGTGTTTCTTGCAGCTCCTCCTGTGCCATCAGTAACGTGCAGGCAGGGTTTTTTACAAGGCTGGTTCTGCTGCTGTGTGGATTTAGGTCCTTGCAGAGGTGCCATGGGAGCAACTGGCATGTGTGCCACTGCTCCATCTTCCCTTCAGGCACTGTCACTGCTCAGCTTTGCTGAGTTCATGCCATTAAGTAAAATGCTGTCTTGGGAGGTTGCTGGGTATTGTGCTGTATGTGTTGTTGATAAGCTCAGGATTTCCTATTTTGTCTCCTAAGGAAATCCTTTCCTGGCTCTCTGAGCAGCTTATGTGGTCCTTCCTTCCCACGAGATCCTCCTGTCCCAGCGTCTTCAACACGCAATGGCCCCAGTGCCGTGCTCCAGTATCTGAAACGAGTGAAGGGACCAGTGACCTGAGGTTTTCATCCAAAACTTCTCAAGTTCTGGCTGTGATGCTGCCCTCTGGGGAGGTGACCATCCCTCCTGCCCACTGTTGTGTCTGGCATATCCAGAGAGTCAGTGCAAATTTCTCGAGGGTGTTAGAATTAGGTTGAGAACCAACCTAAGGTCCAAGGTTTGGCCATTTGAGAACTCACTTTGATCTGAACCTGGTAACTCCATTCAGGACAGATCCACTAGAGCTCCAGGAGATGGGCTACAGGCTCTTCTCCACTTGCCTCGTTAGCTTTATGTCTGTCCTTGAGAGTCTCTCTTCACAGGACAGATCACTGCTTCATCTGAGGGTGCTGGGGAATGATAGATATTAGGGTGTATGGGGTATTCTGCTCTTCAGAATAATTTCCCTGTTTTGGGCTTGTTTTGCTTCGCCACCCCTGTGCAACACATGGAGAGGCTGCACTGGCAGAGTTTCAGTAAAAGCCGATCCTGCAAATGTCCTGGTTATCTTGGATGTGCTTTGTTATTGTGTTGTAGGGTTTAAGTTTGTTTAATTAATAGCTGGAAGGAGGAAATCTCTTTCTCAGAGCAGCAAGGACAGATCTCACAATCTCAGTGGTCAAGAATGAAGCAACTGCCAACAATACTGCAGTCTCTTTGAAATGTGATTATATGGTTCAAGCCTAGCCCTGTGAAGTGTAATAAAAAGCAGCAGGAGACTATAGCAAGGCTGAAATATCATGCTGCTGCCTGCTTTTACCAGTTCATACTGCCTTTTGAGGAGTTGTTGTCTTGGCAAGAGGTTGGCCAGCAGCCTGAGCAAGGCAGAGCCAAAGCAAGGAGAGGTCCTGGAAATAGTTACACAAGAGGAAATAGTGACAAGGGGTCCTGGAAATAGTTATACCTTTCAAACAGCTATCCTTGGGATACAGGAAACATCTAGCCTGGATTAACTATGGTGAGAACCGAGAATTGGTATGGAAAGGTGAAAATCTTGTGCATTTACAGGTTGTTTTCAAACTCCAGGCGTGTTGATATGTTGTCTTCTTCTGCAAGCCATTTGGCAAGTGAGCTGCACAGAGGGCTGCAGGTCAAACTCTGAACACTGGCAGAGGTGATATCCAGACACATCACATAGTCAGAGGATTTGCTTGTGGTTTCAGAGATCCTTAATCCAACCTAGGGCAAAAAGGGGTCAGTGTGTTGGCACTTGCAGTCATAGTTCAGTGGTCTGGGAGCACGAGGGCTGAGAGGACCAACCTCCTCTGGGTCCAGCTGGCCCCACGGGGTGCTGGGTTGTAGCCAAGTCACTGCTACAGAGAGCCAGGGAAGGCATTTGGCAAGTCCCTGTTCCTTCTTCTGCCATCTCTCTTGTGGCCTCTTTCCCCCAGGGCTGTTTTTGTGTGTCTCTCCAGCCTTGGTGCATTGTGTTGCTGAAGTTTCTCTCCTCCCACACTTCTGCCTTGCCTCTCCTTTCCTCATCCCGAGATCCCAACCTGCCTCTTTTGAGACCATCATCATGTTTAGCTCCCAATACGTTTCACAGACCTGTTGCAACTCCAATTTACACAGATGAGGTTTGGCATTACAGAAACATACATCATCCCTTTCCTTATGGTAACTGGGGAGAACAGAGGGTATTTCCCCAGCTCCTTCCCTGCAGCCACTGGAGTTACAGCACTGCAGGGTCTCCCCTGCGAGCAGCTGAGGGTGAGGCTGTGATGGATTGACTCTGCCTTCTGTTAACGCCAGCACTGCCTTTCATGCCCTGTTGCTATTTGTGTTTTTTGATGAATGATTAATTAGAAAAATAATCATTTGTAAATTGTGAGTGAACCAGACGTTTGGCCTTTCCTGTAGGGAAATTGAGGCTCCAAGCTCTGCTGCAGCGTGCAGCCTGCTCACAAATGCAGGAGTATTCCCAGGCTAGTGATGAATTTACATGAAGTTCCCTTTCAGCATTTTAATGACTGTTACAGCTGAGTAACTAATGAAAGATATTAACAAACAGAAGAAGTAAATATTTAATTTTTCTATAGCATTTTTCCAGCTTGTGGAAGCCAGTATTTTAAATGTATGTACAGGAAGATTTCTGCCCCAGTCTCTCCACCTCTGCCTGGAGTACAAAGCTTGCTGTATGTGCTGGACAGGATGAACACCTCTGTGGAGATATTTTACCCCAAAGTGGGCTGTTCCTCTGCTCTGTCCTGACAGTCTGCAGTCAGCATTCAGTGTGATTTAGCACAGCCCAAAAGGTATTTCCCTGCACCAGGGATTGCTGCAGTTTGTGGTCTCCTGAAGATGAGATGGCCACAACAAGGTCATTCGGTAAACTACAGTGATTAGTGACTCCATCAAGGAAAGCTGCTGAACGCAGCAGGGAACAGTCATTTGAAATGTCTCAACTCTGATAATTTACCATCTTCCACCCTTTAGTATTTCACCTCCTTCCTTTGCCTGAAAAAGCCTGCTGGGGAAGATTTTCTGTGGGGCCTTGTTATGTCCCAGTAGATTCTCTTGCTTGTTTTTCTGTTGTTTTCCTCTGTGATTCACCAGGATGTGATGATTTGGTTTACTGGGGCTTGGGGTCAAGCTGAGGGATGCTCTCCAGCCTGAAAGGTTCTGCCCATGTTATATTCAGATATGCAGGGAGAACTGGGGCAGAAGTTGCCTAGAGGAAGGATTTGCAAGGAGAATTTGTCAGGGGCTCCAGGGGTGTTTGTTATTTAGCAAGCATGGGGCTGGCTGTATTATTTTGGCACATGGTGAACCAAAGCCATGCATGGACAATGTCACGGTGGGGTGGTCAGTCTGACAGTCCTGGCGTGTCCATGGGGACACAGGGTGTTCATCCCCACCTCACTGCCAGGCTCCTGCCTGCTCTGCCATCCAGGCTCGTGGCAGCAGACCCAGCCAGAGGTCCCAGCACAGCAAATTTGATCCTGTGAGTTCTGGAGAGCTGGGGAACTGTTTGCAGGTACAAGTTATGAACAAATGAGGCAGCTGAGATCTTTGTCTCTTAGGCATTATGCGCTTTGGGGAGGAGGGAAGAATAAATCCATACTCAAAGCCTGCAGGAGCTTCACCAAGCATTTATTTAAGGAAATTTGGCTGATGTGGTACACCCACTGTGTCATTGTGGCTGTCCATGCAGGGCCCTGCATGATGTCAGTCTCTCTGCGGTGTCTCTGGCTTGCTCCTTGTTTTCCACGGAGCTGGTCCAGGCTCCACACGACTGGGATCCAGCTGTCTCGGCTCTTCCCCACACTCATTCAGTCTCCCCAGCCTGCCATCTTTTACAGCCAAGAAAAACTTCTGCTAAGTGAACCAAAGCATTCATCTGGATGGAGATATATGTATGTAGCAAGAGTCTGTGTGTATTTGTTTTTTTAAAGAGCTCATCGGAATAGAGATCATAAAGGCAGAGTGAAACAGAGTGAAATGTCTGATTTGAGACAGTGCTTCTTAAACATTGGTTTGTTGCAGATCTCCTTTCTACCTACATCTAGACTTAATTGCCTCTCCTGCCTCTGTCTATGCACTTTGAAATATATAAGAGAATGCAAGAACTGGGCCTTCCTTCGGGGGCAGGAGACAGGATGGGGACTGTCAGGATCTAACCCACCACTTTTGGGGGAGGTGAGGGGAGATGGAGGCTGGATGCTCCAAATGTAGTGTTTCATGCCCACATGTGGGAATGTGTATGGACACCCCTGCTCCTCAGCGGGTCCGTGTTCTCCCATCTTCTGCTCCCTGTGTGTCCCCTCAGCTGGTCTCTGTCCTTGCTGAGCTGGGAGGTGATGATTCCTGTTTGTCACAGAGGGGATGTGGGTGGGTTCCTGTCCCCTCAGCAAGTGCCAAGTTGAAGCTAAGTGCCCTGATCCTGGCTGGCAGCAGGGAGGGGTTCCACAGAGCTGCTCGGTCAGGACCTGCTGCCCTTTGTGTGTGGGGTGGGCTCAGGTGTGTGTGACCCCCCCAGCCCCTGTGTCCAGGGGGAGAAAGGCCCCTGCTACCAGCCCTGGATGTGCTGCTGCAGTGGGGGCAGCCTCTCAGAATAGCATGAGCTGGTTCCTCTCTGCTGCCTCAGAGTTCCTCGTGCTGGGCTGGCTGTCACTGGGTTCTTTGGCAGGACTGTCCTCTGTGATGCTGGACCAGCTCCTTTCAGCACTGACCTCTGTGCTCACACAAAACAGAGCCCATGAGTTTAACTGGCCTCTGCCTGGCTGGTTTTTCTCCCATTACTAGCACCTAGCAAAGTTGTTGGCCTTCCTAAACAACCCTAGGAAGGTTTTTTCTTCATTTCTGAAATGCTGAAGGGGATTAGATCATATAGTGGAGTATTCAACTGTCAAGTGATTTACAGCAAAGATGCAGTTGAGTTATGAGAGCTGTTAAAATGCCTGTTAAAAGTACTAAATGCTTTTAAAAACTCATATTATTTGGCTGATAGAATGTAAAGGTCTGATGGAGCTATTACTCTGCTCTGTATAAATACACATTTGGGCAGGTGTTATTTATGTACACGCTCACTGTTGTGGCTTGCAGTGACCCAAAGCCATTGCCACCAGATAGCTGTACATCAGCCTGCTCAAGCCAGGCAGCAGCCAGGTTCCTGGTGGACTGATGGATCAGAAATCCTTGCTCTGGGGAAACTTAGCTTCATCTTGGCAGTACTGGGATGATTTGAGGGGTAGCATTGAGGCATGCTTGTGTCTGGTGATGGCTTTCAGTGGTGCCCTGAAGTGATCCCTCTTTTCACTGAGGGTTTCAGCGCCTTGACTCACTGGCTTTCTAGAAGGCTTTGGCAAAAAGCAGCAGGTCTGTTGGCCCAAAAAACATGGATGCATTTTTCCTCAGCACTGATATTTCTCACATCCCAATGTTTCTCATGATGGACGTGGGCAAGCAAGCCTGAATAAACACTTTCAGTGTTTATACTTACTTTAAAAGAAACAGGGTAAATTTGTGGGCTGTGAACTCTGACAGTTAATATTTATTTTTAAAACTCAGTTTTGCACCTGCTTTTAAACATGTTTGCCCAGAAGAAACAGTGGGGAGTCAGTAAGTTTACCACAGATTTGTGGCTGAGTGTCAGACCTCCTCTCTTCCCTAGACCTTTGTAACCCTGAAGAGTCACTGTGACCTCCTGGTTACCTGCCACTATAACCACTGGAGACAGTCCAAGTCTGTTGCTGACAAATAAATGTGGGACACTTTGGCCAAGTGTGTGTGATGTCCTCTAGTGTACAGCACTCCTGGGTTGCTGTAGCTGTCTGGTCAGGATGCCCTCCTATCCTACATCTGAATTCAGGGGCTGAATTTGTGAACAGCACGTGTACACCCTGGGATATCTTCCTTGCACTGACAGCCCATGGCTGATCCAGAGGGAAAACTTCACACCAGCTTCTCATCCAATGGATGAAAAATTAATTCTTCTGGCTTCCTGGACCATTGTATACCTACGAAGGGTTGCAGTGTTGTGCTGTGTAAATTTGTGGTGGTGCACAGGAAATATTATGCTTTAACGGTTGCAGGTCTGACATTTCTATTGAGTTATGTACCATAATGTTCCAACACCATGGGCTGAATTTGATCTTAACTACGTGGGTGCACTTTAGTGCACGCCTGAAGAAAATTGGCCACTAAACTTGCAGGTTCATGTGCACAGTCAGTGATTGAACAATCTGGTGATGCCCCAAAAGGTATGAAATTAATTTTCAGGTACAATAAACAATATTTCAGCCCTGACTGGCTTGACGGAAGCTTCATCTTCCAGCACTAGGTATTGAAATGGGTTGCAGGATTGCATTTAAGAAGGGATTTGTTCTGCCTGTCTCTTTAGTGCAAAGGAAGCTCATGAAGTTGTGCCCAGGCAGTGCTGCTTCACCTGAGCAGTGCCTCTCTGCAGCTGGAGGTTTGGAATTGTCGTTACCTATCTTAAAAATTCCTCATCGTGTAGATCAAGCAGTGATTTTTTTTTTCTTCCTGTTTGCCTTTGCACAAGCTGGGCATGGCCCAGTCCAAATGCATTTATCGCTGACTCTTTTGGAAAAGGGATTTCTGCACTGTTTCTCCCTCAGCAACTGAGGGGCTGTGCAGGACTCCTTTTCCTGGAGAGGGACACTGGCTGGGCACAAGTGCAAGGATGCTCAGGAGGCATGTGCCACTCACTGCCTGTTCAGACTTTAATTGCAGTGCAAGTGTTGCCAGTGACTGGGGATTTTCTGTGCAAGGAAGTATCGAAAGGGGCTGCAGCAGAAATTTTCTGTTACGGGATACAAGGTCTGTGGTGAGCTGCAAGGGGAGTCCACAGCAGCAAAGACTTGCTGCCAGGAGATGCTGGGCCCTTGGGACAGGATCATTGAGAATGTATCAGCAGCAGCTGATCTTGTGTCTGCTCCTCTGTTAACATATTTGCAGACTGCTCCCCATATTACCTCAGCTTTGCCTTGGAAGAGCATTTGTGAAGTCTGGAAGTGTGGTAGGAACAAACCCACTTGGATCCACATCATGGAGCAGCCTTTGGTGTTAATTGTTCCCACCATTAGCTCTGTAGATCCCATTCAAGCCAGGCCCTAGATAAGGGAGTTGGTGTCAGAGCCACCTTCACCTTTCTTGCTTGGATTCAGAGGCTGGGGAATGATAAGTAATGTATTACACAAATTTAGCTCTTGTTTTTACTCTCCTGTTTATAATTGTCAAAGATTTGAGCCTTTTGAAATAATAAGGTTAAGTGGTCCTCTCTGACCTTAGGTGAATAGGAAAAAATATAGTTATTGAGGGACTCGGGCCATTACACCTCAGCAGTGAGGAATCCGAGGCGTTGGAAAAACCTGCTAAATTATCCTGCTTAATGCCAGACACTCCAAGGTGACTTATGGTGCTGCAAAAACATAAACATCCATAACTGTGACTGCTGCAGGCCAGCAGTGGGTTTGCCACATGCCTGGGTTGGCAAATAGGAGTGGTGGCAGATGAGCTCCCGTGGCATCATCTCGCTGGGGACGCCAGGTGCTGGCTCCACAGCGGTACCCGAGCCAGTCCTGGGCACGTCCCAGGCTGAGCTGTGCTCTCACCCTTGGTTTCAGAGCATGTGTTTAATGTGGAACCGGGCCAGGATGCCTTGCTGTGTGGCACGGGGCTGTCATTGCTCCAGGGAGCCTCTCCAGCTCTGCCTCAGGACTCCCTGTCTCCACGGAGGACAGGAATGGAGGGCTCTCTGGAGCTGTGCCCCTTGTTCTTCGTGTTTGCTGCTTTTTATCAACAGCCTGAGAAGGGAAAAAGCGTATTTTCTTGTGAGGGTTACCTTTGAGATGCTGCCTGTCTTACCCAACTGAGCAGGAGGCAGATGAAGCACAACTGTCTGATGTGAAGTTTCCTTAAGGCCTTGGTAGCCATAATTTTATTTTCCTAGAAGAAGAGTAAGCCTGTTGCTAATTTACCACCAGATCCAACAAAACCTGGAAATGGCACTGAGAAATCATCCTTGCAGCTCTGTTTAGATGTGGCCTTAAAAAACATAGTAGGTTTGGGCTCGGGTAGCCATCTCTCTGATCCAGGTAGGGACTCAGAAGAAGAAATGTCCTTAAGTCCAGAGTCTTGGAGAAGAGCAAGCTGTCCCCACTGTTGGGCACAAACATCTGAGTGTCAGTTTGGTGACCTAGGTGAGACCCTGGTTCAGGGTTGCCTTTTCTGCGCGCTCCTCTTTATTTAAATTGTCTGCAGTCACAGAAATTCCTGCTCACAGATATGTTTGCTGGAACATTTGGAGAAAGGGGGTTCAGAGCTGGACTGAAATAGACTTGTTGAATGGTGCTCTGTTGTAACCACTCTCCCATGCTAAAGAAAAGCTTCTTCAGCAAGCACATGGAATAAATCGGCGTGGTTAGTCAGAAGCCAGATGGAGCAGAAATACAGATTAAATAGCGCAGAGTCAGAATCAAAGAAATGTAGAGCAAAAGCATCAGTTGAGTTCAGGGAGCTCAGCACTGCCCTGAACTGAACAATCATTGTTCCCCAAGAGCCCCGGGGAGCTCCGGCATGGCACCGCTGCTCTGGTGTAAACCAACTCCTCCTACACAACTGAAGAGTCGACTCCCAAAGCCAATCAGCAACATAGGGATCTAATTTCCCCTCTGCTGTCTAAATAAAATGCTGCTGCAGATGGAAGGCTCCCTAGAAGCTGCTTCTGGACTGCTTCCACCTTTTTATGAAAGCTCCACTCAGATGTGGTACAGTGTACAGTAACATAACCCATTGAGTGCTGTGATCCCTGGAAAAAATGTAAGGGGGACAGAAGCTGGGAACAAGCCTTGAGATTCGGGGTTGGAAATAATGATAGAAGAGCAAAGTATTAATATTTCACAGCACAATCTGCTTTGCAGAATACAGGGGGCTTGGGGAAGGAGCAGATGGAAGGAGCTGAGTATGTGTTTCCCAAGGAGATGGCATTGTGTCTGTTGCTTTGTTAGTTGAAGCTCTAAACACTGAAACAAAAGCACAGAAAAGAAAAAGGCTGAAATTTAAATTTGATGAGTTGCTCTTTCTTTTCAGTTGGAGATTAAGCTGGTGCTGTTGTGGTTCAGTCTGGGCAGGAGTTTTGGGTGTGTGTGTCCTGTGTGCACCTCTGTGCACGTGTGTGGGTGTCTGCGCTCCTGCAAACTCTGCAGGGTTAGTGCAAGCCCAGAGCTGTTCTGGGAGCTCATCCCATCACAGCTCCCAGCACGGAACCTGGCCTGCCATTCGCATTACTGAGGTAAATACAGCTCTACAGGTGCTCTGGCAGCCACCTGCACAGGGCCACACTCCATTCTAAGCTCTGCAGAAGCTCTGGTTGTGCCCTAAGAGACATGCAGGCTGCTGGCCACGTCTCCTGGGGAACAGTTCCCTCCTTAAGTGCAGACTTGCAGCCCTCAGTCTGCAGGTGAAGGTGTGCAGCAGAACCAAGGGACAGCCCTGCTCCTCCAGCTTCATCATGGCTTGCAGATTTTTGCACTTTCTGACCTGAGCAATGGTTCAGCTGGACCTTCAAGTCATATTCCCTGTGCCCAGTGAACGCAACGAGGTTGTGCATTAAGTTGTCTCTTCAAATTTCTGATGCTCTGGTTTAGCTATCCAGGAGGAAAGACTGTATTCTCTTGGGATGAGTGTAACATGGACAGGAGCTGGAGTTATCTCTTAACATGGAGAGGCTGGAAAATGGGTGCAGAGAAGGGCCTGAACCAAGGCAGCTGGTTCAAAGCTTACCCCAAACCAGCAGAATAATTCCTGGAGGATCTCATGGATACTGGGTAGGGTCTGAGTCAGTGTATCTCATAGTTTGAGTTGTAGCTGCACATTTCAGTCCTGAATGTGAATTCCTCCCTCTTTAGCAAACAAGTTGTTTGAACTGCAGTCACCATGGTTTTTAAGAGTGATCTTAAAAATGTTAATTAACCTTCTCAGTTACAGAGAAACTCCAACTGTGGACAACTGTGCAAGAGAAGGATTTCAGGGGTTTTGAGTCTTTCAAGGGAGATGAATGTTCTGTGGCCATGGGTGCTGCCCTCGGAGCCTGACCTGGTCACTGTGTGTGATAGTTCTCAACTGGATCTTCCATGGATGGTCTTTCTGGTGTCCAGCTACCAGGCACTGAGGACTGTGCTCTTCATTGGTGAAATGATACATAAATATACACCCTCTGAAGCTCAGCCCTGGGATTGTTCACTGTAAACATTGCATTGTCCCACAATTTACATTAATGAGGATGATTTACATTTATATAGCTCCTTTCATCCCGATGGATCTCAGAGTGCCTCACAGACTAAAATACCCTGGGCTTCATCACAGCAATGTGAGATGGTTGTGGTGTGAGCCAGCCAGGCAGGACAAATGAACCTCAACGTTGCTTTGTCTTGAGCAAGAGGTGTTTTGGGGAAGCTGGTCAAATATTTCGTCCTGTGCACACCTGGCTGGACCTTGTAACTGAGATCCAGTCTGAAAGACCAGATGTGGAGAACTTGGTGGTCTTGTTCTTTATCTGTTCCTGCAGCAGGAGGGGCTGAGGTCACCTGGTGTTTTCCGAGTGTCTCACAGAAGGTGGGGTGACCAATCAGTGCTCCCTAGGTCTGAGGTGCAGCCCTTGCCCAGTACTTTTCCAGACCCTTACCAGAGGGAGGCAGGAATCCACAGGGATGAGAAGAGGATGGGACTTGTCCTTTGGGGCCATACTCCTGTGGGTGAGCTGGGGTCTGTGGGGTTTGTCTCCCATGTGCTCCTGCACTGTAACCATCTTTTTTGGGGTTCCTGTTCAGCCCTCACATTGCTTCTTGCTGTGCTGAACCCCACTGTGAGCATGGGCTTCCTCCTCCAGGCCGTTGCCAAAAGAGAGTTTTAAACGTTCGCTTGCTTTATTTTTAGGTGTGTATTTAAAATACTACCAATATTTCCAGGGAGCATTTGTAAATGAGGACTCTATGAAAGTTATTTTTGTGCATTAATTCATGAGGCAGCTTCAAAAATTCATGAAGTAAATAGAACTTTCTGCCAGGAGGCATCGGGGTGCCTTTGCTGCCCTCCAGAGCAGAGCAGACATTTCAATGTAAAGCAGTAACTCTTAAACAGAGTCTCCTGATCTCAGTGTGCTGATTAAGGCACTAAGACAGGCTGCAGAGGTGCTTTATAAGTCTTTAAGATGTCCTTGTTTCACCAGCCTTAACAGTGATCTTATTTCAGCAGGGATTAAGTGAGCTGCAAAAATATACCTGCGTGGCAGAGGCAGCCGCTGTCCCTTCTGCTGTCCTGGGGGTCCAGGGGCTCTCCTGGGGGTCCAGGGGCTCTCCTGGCCCACAGAGAGGCACTGGCTCAGCTCCTGTTCCCAGGCACCATCCCTCCTGGTGCTCTGGCTGTACCTATGGAGTGACTCTGCTGGCATCAGCACAGCGCTCTGGGCTCATGCTGGGGTGACTGAGGGGTGAAGTCAGCTCTGTTGGGGGATTATTTCTATCAGGCTAAAAGCAGCAGTGATTTAAATGGAGCAGATTGTGCTGGGGAGGCCAACCTGCACTGGTGACTGCTCTGGTATAGCTAGAGATGGGCCAGTGGGGCTGGGGTTGATTTAAGGAGTCACTTTGCAGTCACTGAGTGTTTTATTTGCTATAAAACGAATACAAAAAAAGAGGAGAATTGGGTCTCACACCACCAAGATGGGTTAAACTAAGCCAGAACAAGCTGGTTTTTCTCTGCAATGAGCAATATCCACATGTGGAATTATTTATAAACAAATCTTCAGAATCAATTAGTATGTAGGGAGTCTTCTTTCCTTCTTATCTTGTAGTAGGATCTTCCTCTAAATATTAAGCTGCGTGTTTGGATGTATGAAATAGGGAATAGTAAAGTGCTTCAGAATAGATGAAGGACCAGACTGAGGCCCTTTCTGGTCTGTGAGGAAGGAGTGATGTCCATTTGTGCTGGCTCGTGCCCCAGCTTTCTGCTTCTCTTTGGATGCCAAACCTGCAGCGAGTGTGCTGCTGCTCCTGGGTGTGGGATGCATTTCAGGCTGGACAAATGTTCATTGTGGTTTGCACAAAGGTTGCTTTTTTTATGCACAACTCAAGTCTTGAAAAGAGAAGGAAAAAATGCTCTCCAGACTCTCTTGGGATTATTTTTTTTTTCCAGGTAGCTTCTGACCTTGAATGATATTCAGTGTTTTTCCATTAACACCAGTGGGGCTCAGGCTTGTGTAAGATTTAGGGGTACTCCCTCCTCCTCCTCCTCACACTAAATGCTTTTTTTTATTATCCATTAATGAGTAATCAGAAATTTCTAAAAGGACATATGGTTCAGTTCTTTCACAGACAGTGGGATGTGTGCAGCTTTGCAGTTTGTAGACAGCTATAAATGGTAATGAAGAGCACATTAAAACCCTGCCTCCATAGCAGGGCTCTAATTGCTGTTGATTTGCTGCTGGATTTGGTGGAAGAGGCTGGGCCAGAGCTCTCAGATGTGCCCACTGAGGAGCACCCAGGCCCCAGCTGGGCGTGTTTGTGTTGGTGCACTGTTGATAAATTCCCCATGGGCGATGCTCCCTTCCCTCCACACTTACTCCCACAGTCCAGGCTGCCCAAAGTTATCCCCCTTAGAAATGAGAAGGATGCAGCTTCTGTCAGACCTCACAGTCAGCCTGTCAGAGAGCTGAGAATGACTCCCTAACCTCCTAAGTCTGCCTTTATTCCTAGGCTATCTGTTGTATCTCTGTAAACCTGACCTCTCGACTGCCTGAGCATCCTTCTGCACTGTGTGTGTGTGACCCAAGAGATGGAGAGCCCTGATGTCTCCAGGTGGCACACCTGGGGTTCCAGGGGGCTTTAGGGGCTCTTAGACAGTGGCCAGGGCTGCCCAAGAGAGACTTGGAGTGGCATCAGGTGCAATATAAGGCTCAGAAGCTGGGCTCCCTGAAATGCTTTTGTGCAGCAGAGAGGAGTCAGGAGCACCTGCACTGTGTAGGAAGGTCAGGTGGGGTCTCACCTAGAAAATGGATGTGTTTGGTTTAGAGGCTGTGCTTGAGAAGTGTGGGGATTTGCTTCCCCACAGTGTTCTCTGGGTTTGTTAAACCTCTGTGGTTAGAGGAGCAGAAGAGCCTTTGAATTATTTGGTCCATTGAACTGATGTGCTGCAAAGACTCTCTTGTACTTTTAACACGCTGCAAGTTCACCAAGGGTGCACAGCCCAGTGCAGTGCTCAGGGGGGAATATTGCATATCTCTGGTTCCACAGCACCATGGGGGAAACAGAAGAAAGGAGGAAACTGCCACACTTGTTAAATATCAACAAAGGAATTTTGTTATTTCTTGGAGGAACCTTGTGATGGTCTCTGGACTGAGGTTCCTCCTGTTTTCCCATACCATCACCCACATATTGAGCCATATGTCCTGGCAGCTGGTTGATGAGAATCCACCAAACTCCTGTGCAATAAGGCGTTTCCTGTAGTGATTTAATGTTTAGATGATTACAGAATGCAGTGGATTACTTGATTACTTTGTGTGTGTTTCTGCAGGAAATATGCTGGAGTATTTTGTAGCAGTTTTTTCTGTTTTGGGGGACTTTGTTGTTTTGTTTCCTTAAGAGGGGATGGAGTGCTACCTGTAAGAGACTGAGAAGTGTAGCCAATAGTTTTATTATCCTCCCAGTGCTGGCCTCTTCTGTCTTTACAAATGCTCTGAAGCCACAACTCTGCATAAGAAAAATGGATTTGTCACTGAATTTTCATGCTTCATCCTCACAGAAATGTAACTGTTGTCCTGGGCTTTAGCACTGTGCCTTCAAGCTTGGATTTAATGCTGATCATTATACTTTTAGAGCAGGTTACATACAAAAATAGAGGCACGGAGCACATCCAAAAGCAAGCGGCCTTGCTTTCACTCCCATTTTATTCTGGGGAGGGTGCTGAATATTTATTAAGAAAATCCCACAATCTCACTTTTAAAGAGAGGGAAAAAAAAAAAAAAAAAAAAAAAAAAAAAAAAAAAAAAAAAAAAAAAAAAGACCCCTCTGTATTTTAGAAAGGAACAGCTGTAAAGTGCAGCTGTTGAGCTTAATTGTATCTCTTACAGCCCAGTGCTGGGGAAGGAGGGAGCCGTGGCTGTGCTGGGTCAGGGTGGGCTGTGCTCAGCAGGGAAAGGAGCATCCAGCTCTTCTGGGAGACCAGAGTGATTGCACAGATTCTCCTCTGCCACGTGAGAAACGTGCTGATGTTTGTCCTCAGCCCGCTGTGTTTGAGGGCTTTGGAGAAGGGCAGTAAGGATGGAGGTGGCTGTGCACCTTTTAGTGCCTTCTGCGTTCTGCTGCTGCTGTGGTGGGAGTCTCCAGATGGCTCCTTTGACAGTTTCCCAAGATATTTTTATTTCTGTGCTAGCACAATTGTGTTTTCTTTAAAGGAGGCTGTGCTCATTTTTAGGTTGTATTTTGTGTTTCAGATGTTGGTCGTAGCACAAGAGTTAATTTGTTGTTTTGATCCAAGCAGATTTGACCCTGAAATCAAAGCACTGCTGCTTTCAGCTGATGTTTCTGAAAGAGAATTTCTCAGAAACTCCTTTTGAACACCTTTGTTTGGGGATTGGCCTTATCATGTCAAAGGGATAGTCGCCTTGAAGAAAACCTTCTATTTGACACCTGGGTGATGATTTCCCTTTTGCTGAGATTCCAATTTAAATCGTCACAATACCGAGGGTTTGGTGGCAAGCCGACAAGGCATTACATCTGCTGCACTGAGCGTGCTTGGTTTTGAATGCAAGATCAAAAAACTCCCTTGCTTCCACCCTCCTTGCACACTCAGTACTGCCTCACAGCATGGAATTTCCAGGGGGAAGAGCAGAGGGGCCGAGGGTGTCCTGCTCTCGAGGGCTCCAGTGCAGGAATTCAGCCCAGCACAGCAGAGCCGGCTCAAGGCTGCTGTGATTGGGCCCATTTTCATTTCATCTTAGCCAAAGTGAGCACAAAATCAAGTGGAACAGCAAGTAAATGCAATATATTTATTGCATTTTGTTCTGTTCAGTCTTTCCTAAACTCCAGATACAACGTTGTTTTTGATTTGCCTTTGTCCTGGTGGCTGCATGGTTTAGAAATTGGTGTTTCTGGCACATTTTCAAGCTATCTTTCAAAATAAACACCTTTCCCAGAGGTGAGGGCAACCTGAGGCCCTGATTGCATGAAGTGTCATTAACCAAACAGCACCAGAGACAGAGGTAATTAATACACACCCTTGGAGCTTTGTACTGAAGCTTAATGGTGTGATCTTGGAGCAAATAATGTAAAGCCTTTGGAGATTCAGCTGGAACCCAGCTCAAGCCTGTGTGCATTTAGCTTTGGAATTCTGGGGTTATTTTCAACACCCAAACGAGGCACTGGTGTCCTTGCTAGGGGAAAACAAACTGTGCTTTACAATGTTTGCTGTGGGAATGGTGACACCAGTGGTTGCAAACCGTTCTGCTTGTTCATACAGCAGCTGGATGGTGGCACCAGGGCCGGGTCCCTTTGCTTAGGGGTCACTGTCCATCCCCAGCTGAACAGGACCCCTGGGCAGGGCTTGGTGTTAGAGCCCAGGTGGTGTGTGGTGAGAAGTGCCCCTGCCAGGCCATCCCAGCTGTGTCTGTGCTCCCTCTGTGATCCTGGATCATGCAGAGCTCCCTGGGCACAGCTTGGTGGGCTTGTCCCAGCTCCAGCCACATGCCTTGGTAATGCCCTTGCGTGGGCTGGGTGTTCTGGATCTCCTCCTTGGAGGAGGTGCAGAGCAGACATCCCCATCCCAGTGCTCTGGATGCAGCAGGGAGCCCTTGCTGGTGTGGTTTAGGAGCTGAGCTCTGGAGCAGTGGGAAGCAGTGTTACAGAATTACAAAGGCATTTTGCTCTGAGCAGCGTTTGTATAGCCAGAAATGAGGAAAGAATCTAGGGAGGCTGCATGAAGACCTTCAGGTAAAAAACAAAAAAAAAAAACCAAAAAAAAAACAAACCCAAAGGGTTAGGGACTTGACTCGGTGGGGCAGGTGACACTTAAAATAGAAGACACTTATCTTTGTTTCCTTTTGAAATGTCCTATGTCCTTGGGAGGCTTCTTAGTAGCCTTTGGATCAGTGCCCTGCCTATTCAAAGCCCTTTTACTTTCAGCAAAAGGCTGTAATTTGCAGCTTGTTTCGGGTGGTTTTTACTCGGTGCTTTGCAGGACTGTGCTTGGCTGTGCTCTCCTGGAATACAGACAAAGCAAGGTCCCAAAGGACCCCACCACCCTCTGACATGGGGGTGGGTGGGAGAGGGCAGGGTCCTGGCAGGAGTGGGGCGGTGTGGGGCACGTCCTGGACCCTGCATCCCTCTTTATCCCTGGTGTGAGCAGCACTCCTGCTCGTGCTGCACATCCCACGTGTGCCTGGGCACCAGCAGGCCCCTCGGGAGAGGTGCTGTAATTAACCATCCCATTAGGAGGGAGCCCTTCCCATCAGCTCCTCTCTGCCAGCACATTCTCCTCTGCTGTCTCTTTTTCTAGTAGAAAGCTCTTCCTACAAGTGGTACTTGTGTAACTTGGCAAGGATGTTTTGATGGGCTGGCCGCATTGTTCATTGAATTACTGTCTGGCTGGAAAGCCAAGGGCTGCAATTTTCTGTGCATTATTATTCTTGGGATTCAGCCTCTTAGAAATGCAAAGTGGGACAGTTTGCTGCTCGAAACATTTCCCAACAGTTCGGGGCCTGGCAAGAGATGGAGGGATCTCTTGGGCTTCAGTAACCTTCAGGTTTTCACATGCTTTGACATGCATTTTGAGTGAGTCCTTTTATTTATTTAAATACTTCTGTCAAACATTCCTCCTCCCTTGTATTAACTATGGCTTCACTGCCCTAAAATAACCCAGCAGGGTTAGTAATATTTGCCACAGGAATCTTGTAAATGGCTTGCACATAATTATGTTTTTATTCCAAGGCAAAGGAGATATAACTCTTCAAAATGGATAAAAATCTTGAAATGAACATCTGGACATACAAATTAAATTGCTCTTATTGTAAGGACAGTACAGTACTTCATTCTCCCTGGCAGGCTTCAGCACACTTGCAGACTCGACACTAATCCACAGGATCAGAGTCATCTTGTAAACTTAATGTCTCTAAATGTTTTCACATATTTTTATTGCAAATCTATCCTTTCAGGACATTAGAGATCAGCCTGAGCCCTGGTAAGGCACACGTAGCCTTTCTGCATTGACTGAGAGCTTTATATACTTAGATTGAGATAGCCTTGGGTCTCAAGAGCAAATCATTCTTCTGACAATAAACCCTCCCCTGCCCTGCACAACTGTCACCCTCACCATCAATGAAATTATAGATTAGGTTATTGATTATTTTTCTTTTTTTTTTCCTCCCACTTACTCTCAGACTCTCATGAAAATTCAAGACATTTCATATCTTTCTATTGACAAAAGCAACAACTAAATAAGATTATGCAACTCTCTTAATTCCCAGAAGTAATTTCCAAATTGTTCTTAGGTCCTTTGCCTGTCTGGTGCTTGCATTTGGATAGAGCACGCTGAGATACTTGCAGCTTGTCATGGTTTAAATCTTAATTAGTTCATGGGAATGCATCCTTTTGAAATGCAATACTTGGACTTTCTCTAGGCTACTCTTTTTTTTTTTAAAGGAATTAAAATATCCAGTATCATAATTAAGCATTTCTACTCATTTATGTTAGAAGCTTTTGAAGAGTATTTAAAGGAAGCAAAATCAATGGACTAGCTACTAATGTAACAGGGGAGCAGGAGGTGGGGGTTGGTGCTGTTTCTGTTTTGGGGGGTCAGCTCCCCTCGTGTGCCACGGGTGGTGGCAGCAGTGCCATCGGTAAGGCCACGCCCGTGGACATTGATGTTGGCCCTGCCTGCATGTATGTGTGAGATTTGATGCAATTCTGGTGCTTCTAGACAGGCTGGGGGAGCTTGAACTGGCTGAAGAAATAATTCTTGATATAGATGCAGAAAGGTGATCATTTTGGGCACTTTTTATTTAAACGGGAAAAGACCAGGGCATCAATAAATACAAAACTTATCACTCTACCAAGCCAGTAATGTCAGCACTTCAGTCAAGTTTCCAGGGAGAGATTTATGACTCCTGAGATGATGCTTGTATAAAACTTGTTTGGCTGTGATTTTCAAAGGCTGCAGCAGGGAGGAACTGCTGGGGTGGCTGACTGTGTGTGCAGAATGCTGAGGAGCTGGTTGGGAGGTGAGGCTGGAGAGAGGAGAGGGCACATGAACAGCAGGGGTTTGAGGGTCTAGAAAGCCCAGAATGGTGATTGCCCCACGCCCAGATGGGACAGAGGTGCACAGGGTCTGTCAGAGTCATGGTTATGCCTTGCCCATGTTAAACACTCCCATAAATGCAAAGAGTAAACCCCATAAATCCTGATGGTAGGTTTGATAGTTATGTTTTGTATAGACAGACATTTAAAATACAAAAAAAACCCAAACCTGTTTTCCCATGATCTGCTTTCCTCTGTGGCTGCTGTCTGGCCTCCAGCAGGATAAATGACCAGGATGGAGACAGCCTCCTCTAAAAGGTGTGGGAGGGTGCTTAGATGAGCACAGGGACAGCTCCATCCACCAAAGAACAGTCCTTTGCCCACTGTTGTTGTGCAGTGCATTCTTAGATTAGATTTTTGCACAAGAGCACATGTTGTCTGGTTTCCTCTTTAACCCTGGAGGTGCTGGTCTGGATTGCCATGTTCTCTGTCATATTTCAGTCACTCAGGCACTGGGAAGTGCACGTGTATACTATCAGAAGCAGAGGTGTCTTCTTTAAAACACTGTCTTCTGGGTCTCATTTTCAGTGCTTGAATGGAAACATGGCTGTTTTAAATAAAAATTTGGTTTAATGTGCTTTTAAATTGGAGGCAACTGCACTAGTTATGCAATTAACTGCAAATATTGAGTTCGAGAAAGGGCAATGCAAGTACTTCCAAAATAATCAGAAGTGTTTTTAAATGGATGGCTAATGGAGAACAGACACTGCAGTGTGAGCTGCCTGTGTTCCCTAACAAAGCATTCTTTACCCAGGCTCTGCATAAGCTTCTTTTCAGCGTGTACATTAGAGCAGGAGTCTGGCAGGCTGTCTCGTCATGTGTCTTGTCCTGTAGAGCCACTTATTGGATTTCATCTGCTTACCCTTGTGCGATCATCGGGGCAGTGCTTAAAAGCAGCTCTTGTATGAAAACAAACGCAGCAGATTATGCAGCCTTAGTCTCTTCATGGAAGAGAGGAGGGGAGAGATGGGGAAGGGAGGAAGCCTCCATTCCTGACCTTTAACTCAGCAGTAAACATAAATCTCCTCTAATGCTCTGCGTTAGACCTTTGGAAGAAGGGGCAGCCAACTCAGGTGGACTGCAAGGATGTTGTGAGGTTATGCAGGGAGAAAATGAGAAGGGCCAAAGCCCAACTAGAACTTAACCTGGCTACTGCCATAAAAGACAGTAAGAAATGTTTCTATAAAAACATCGGCAGCAGAAGGAGGGCCAAGGAGACTCTCATTCCTTTATCTGGTGCAGGAGGAAACACGGTGACAAAGGGTGAGAAAAAGGCTGAGGTACTTAATGCCTTCTTTGCCTCAGCCTTTAATAGCAAGACCCGTTGTCCTCAGAGGACCCAGCCCCTGAGCTGGAATACAGAGACAGGGAACAGAATAAATAATCCTGTAATCCACAGGCAGCTATCACAGTGAGCATTCCAATGCCACATGGGCCACCTTCAAGGTGTGATGGATTGCCCTGCCAAGCCCTATCTCCACGAATGAACCAATATCCTTTTGGCAATTGTCGTAGGTATTGGTCAGCCACAGAAAGCACATCTCAACTGTCTGAATAATTACATCAAAAACTTGAATTTCTGTATGCAAAATAATGGGGAGTGACATTGTACTTTGGAGGATCACCTTCTCACCAATTATTAGCTGTAAACATAAGGCAGAAATCCATTGTTAAAGAACCAAAAATTTCTAATTCTTGGGGTTCAGATACTGCTTTAGGAAGTTATTTGGCCCAAATGTTCCAATCCAATACAGGATTGCTCCCATTGTCCATTTCACCAGGCTTACTAGTGAATTGCTTTTTGACCAAGGGCAAATCCTTTCCTGGCACATCGACTAGACAGGTTGAGAAAGGTTTTTCTGGTTCCAAGTTAGGCAAACACATGGTATCTGAGCCTGCTGCCTTGGCTAAGGTCACCCAAACATTTGTTTTTGGTTGTTCCACAGGATTCCACAGGTTTTTCCACAGGATGAGCGACCTGCTGCACCCCAGAAACACAAATATCCCATGGGGCTGTTTGGGATCCACCCAACGGGGCTGAGGGAGCAGGTGGAAGTGCCCACGGAGCCACTTCCCATCATTTATCAGCACCTCTGGCTAACAGGGAGGCCCCAGGTGACTGAAGTTACCCAGTGGGACGCCTGTCCACGTGAAGGGTCAGCAGGATGAGCCTGGCAAGCCTGGCCTCAGTGCTGGGGAAGGTCATGGAGCAGATCACTGCCAGTGCCATCCCATGGCACCCACAGGGCACCCACAGGGCACCCAGGGCATCAGGCCCAGCCAGCAGAGGTTTAGGCAGGCCCTGCACAGATAACCTGTCTTTTATGACAAGGTGACCCACTTGGTGGCTGAGGGAAGGGCTGGAGTTCAGTAAAGCCTTCTCCTGGGGACACTGTCAGCCTGGGACAGCTGCACTGTGCTGGGTACAGCACTGGCAGCGTGGGGGGCACTGAAGGTGCACCCAGCCAGAGCTGTTCCCTGGGCTCAGGACTGGGGCCAGCCCAGTTTAGTGTCCTTAGCAGTGGTCTGGGTGAGGGGATTGAGGGCACCTTCAGGCAGTCTGCAGGTGACACCAGGGTGGGAGGGGTGTTGATCTGCTGGAGGGCAGGAAGCTCTGCAGCGGGATCTGGATAGAGGGATCTGGATCCATGGTCTGAAAATAAGTAATGGAAAGGTTACCCTCTTAAAACAAGAATGTTTGCTGTTGAAGTTGTGTCCAAAATTAAAAACAAAGACCTAAAAATCCTACCACCAGTTTGCTTTCCATTATGTAGCTGCCCACCCAGAGCATCATCTCCCAGAAGTGGCTCTTTCTCACCTTGTAGGTGATGTTAAGTCGTTCATTCCCTTTCTTTTTTGCAGGGTCAGTTATGTTTCAGCTTGGGGAAGCTGTTACATTTCCCTGCTCTTCAGGCATGATGTGCAATTGTGATTCCATGCACAGCCCTTCCCCTGGGACGGGCTGCTCTGAAGGTTGCTGTCTTTGGCTCCACGTTAGAGTGGAGATGTTTTGAACAAGACCAGGCTCTCTGTGGAGTTCAGGCTATCTTGTTCAGATTCAGAGATCTTACATAGCTCAGGGAACTGGAACATCATTTTAGCCGAAATGACACAATCTGTTCTGTTTTGTTTTGCTTTTTCTCCCCTTTTCTAGTTTATGCTCAATTGGTGTCAAAATCTTTCAATGGGAGTAGAGGACCTCAACACTTGTGGAAAAACCAGCAGGCTCCTTGCTGGATCTGCTGGTCCTGCTGTCACCTCTGCACGTTGTCTTGAGAGCTCAGGTGACTTTTTCAAGGCTGTGCAGTGAGCGAGGAACCAGGAATGAATGTTGCTGTCACTTGTGGTCCCACTGCACCTCCTGCCCTGCTGTGTGCTGTTCTCACCTGAGCAGCAGCCACACGTGGGCTGTATGGCTGAGGGGTGAAAGGGTCTCCAGTCTGTCCTTCTGCTGCACTGAAATTTGTGTGAGTTGGCAAAGGTGATGGAGGTTTCTCCAGGCTGAGTCAGCATTGAAGCAGGAGATTGTGTCAGTACAGGGGATGTGGCTCAGCTGGGATGGTTTCAGTCCATCAGGAGTTGTCATCCAGTGGTGGGGTCTGATCCCAAGGCACAGAACAGCTCTGCTCCTTCATAGCAGAGCTGGGGTTATTGGAGAGAAAAATCACTCCCTTCTGTAGGGAAGTGATGCTGGTAGGATGGAAACCAGTTAAAGGAAACTGCCACATAAGCTAATGATGCTGAAGTGAAAGAGTTGGAGGAGCTGGGGAAGAGATTGAGCTGGAGCTGCAGGAAGCCAATAAAGCAACTTTGGCATGCTCATCAGGGGCAAGTCAAGGAGAAATACATTAGTGTTCAACAGGTACCTGAATGGTCGTGGGCACAGGTGGTGGCTGGGCAGAAAAGGCTGCAGAGTGATGGTGGGAGGGCCACAGAAAATGGAGCAAGTCCCAAGGGTGCACCAGTACTATTCATCCTGCATGTGTCCTCCTTGAGCAGAATTCCTGAGGGGAAAACACAGGGTAAATTAAAAACAGAAGTGATGATTGCAGAGAAAAAAACAGGTGATGGATTGAGAAGTTGCTGTAGAAGAGGGAGGAGCTAGGTAGATGAGATATGGATATGAAATGTAAATGAAGCTTGGAGGTGATTAAGTGGACTTTTCTACAGTCATTTCTTATGCTGGATGTGGGAGGCTGGGCTGACAGGGGAGGAGGAAAAACACCACAGCTCAGGAGTCAGCAGCATTTCCCTGTTGATCATGTAGGCAGAAAATAGGGGCAGCCTCTTTGTTGGGGAAGCTGAACTGAATCAAATCCTCCAAAGGCAAACCTTGGCCATGGGACCATTGTGTCATGCAAAGGGAATCTGCCTTCCCCACCAGCCCCCTGCAAAGGAATTAGTAATTCCTTATGACAGCTCATGGCAAAATGATTTTGTGAGACGTGGCGTGGAGGTGTGGAAAGAGGAAATGAGTGAGATGTTTTTAATTCCAGATAATTTGTTTGGTGTGTAGCTGTGAATTAGACACAGAGGGAGTCAAAGTTAATGGATGAAGAGTGTATTAAAAGAGACAGAGTAATGTTACCAAGAGAACAGAATTGTTCTCACCAGACAATGCACTTTGCAGAAGAGAGGACTGTCATCTGGTTTTATTACAAAATAGAGGTTGACCTTTTTTTTTTTCATTTTCCCCCCCCAAACTCTTTGTGAGGTTTTTTCACAATAAACACTTTTTTTTTCCCTGAAAATTGCAGTTTTGAAAAGACTACAAACCCAAATGGTAAAGTAATTAAGATTTCCCTAGGAGAACACATGTTGGCTTTGCATTTCCTGCATGTTTGGGAGCAAAGGAGCCGATCTGGTCACAGGATGAGCTCTTGGATGACATTAATCTCACCTTTATAGACTGCCACAAATTGTCCTGTGGCAAACAGGCACTTAGGAATTTTCTCAGCATATCAAACAGAAGATTTTCTTCAGCTTGGGGCAGGGACGTAGGTTATGGATATCTTCAGTGTGCTGCTGCAGCCACATCACTCCTTGCACATGGGGAAATCCTGAATCCCGAAGAACTTTCCCTCTGAATGACAAGGTCTAAATCCTGGTGCTTGCAGGCTCTTGATAGTTCTACTTCTCTGGGGCATAATCCAGATTCCAAAGAAAACTCTTATTAATCTTATCTGCACGTGAAGGAAATGCCAAAGAATGCAATACAGCTTCAGATCCTGCTGTATCCATAAGTGATTTCCATGGGGTATCCGATGTGCGTGGAGAACTCCAAGAAAAACCTGGCAGCCTAAACTGGTGGAGACCTGGAGCAGTGTTAGTCTTCCTTTTGTTTTTTATTATTTCAAGGAAATGCTTGTTTCAAAGAGAAAAGGCTTTAATCATTTGGCTTGTGAGGGAGTTGTCTCTTTAATCTCTTACACTTTGGTTTTGGCTTCCTTCAAAAAATCTTTGCAGCACTGGTGTCATTGGTGCCTGTTTGCTCAGATCAGGCCTTCCAGAGGGGAATGAAAGCAGCGTTTCCTCATTTAGAAAAAAAAGGGAAAAAAAAAGAAAAAAAAAGTTAAAAAGGACAGAAAAGATTATTGCAGTGCCAGGTTTTTAAGGTACCAGGCCTGGCTTGCATCCCTGAGATGAAAAGGAAATTGAATATTGTGTTTTCTAAAGGACTTTTTTTATCCCTGCTGGATATAGATCTATCAGCCAAATACTGAAATAGAGGCACCTGGTTTGCTGCATGGCTCCAGCTCACATGGAGCCTTCATCTCCCTGCTTTTGGAAGCAGGGCTGGGCCTTTGATTTCCACAGGGAACTCAGACCACAGGAATGCTGAGCACAAGCAAAGCAGTCCTGATAGTTCTGATATAGTTTTCCCAAGCTTTGGGAAAACATCAACAGTCTGATGGAGCACTGGAGGGGCGCTTGGGAAGGTGCCCTGAGCGTGGCCATCCCCAAACCTCGAGTCGTGGGAGTTCAGGTGTCCACATCAAAACATTCCTTTGGCTTTGGTTGTTGCTGAAGAATGTGTAGCTCTGCCTTTCCCCCCAGCCTGTTGCTGCACAAAACAATAATCTGTGTCCATGCTGGAGGTGAGGAGTACAAATTAAAATCCAAGTTAGTTTTAAAACTGAAAAACACCTTCTGTTTTCAGCAGAACATCTTATGCATCACTAAATTCTTTTTTCTCCCACTTCTTTCGTTCTCCACTTTGAAAATGCACATGAAACATGCCTGGTAATTAACAAGATGGTAGCAGGTTTGCGGGGGAAAACAAGTGTGTTAATTCTTTTAAGGCAGTGTTAAAAAAATATTTCAAATGTTTTCCCAGTGGTGGTTGGGATTTTACCTTGAAAAATTGCATGAAAAGCAAAATACTGTTCTGTGATGATACTAAACTGTATAATGTAAGGTCACAGGGTTCAAGGAAACATGTTTTCCTAGAGGAGATAGAAGTGTTTATCTAGTCAAGTGAGTAATTTTCCTAGAGAAACAAGTTTTTTAACAACTGTAGAAAATTAATTTTCAGTAGGGAATAGTGAACCTTTAATCTCAGCTTCCCTGCTCAGCATTAGGAAAATCTTCACTAGAGAGTGACTGGTATCAGTGTGCCTCACGATGGTAACATTTCGGATGAACACCAGGTTTCTGAGTGATTTTCTGAACACTGCCAGCATGGAAAATCCATCCCTGATTTGGATTTAGCAGTGAGCGGTCAGGGCAGCATCTTGCTTGAAAGCAGCTTTCACATGTTTACAGCTTTGGGTTTTGGCAATGCTTGTTTGCATTACCTTGAGCAAGGAGCCTTGGAGGGCTTTAGAGAGGCGAGTCATGAATTCAACTTCATTTCTTCCCAGGTCTCTGGGAAGCTGATGCAGGTAACATGACTCATTTGTATTTTAAACTAGAAGAGAATTGTACCATTTCTGGGGGTTTTAGACAAATAAGTGTGTTGTTACAATTTTTTTTTTTTGTTTGAAAGCAACAACAAAAAAATCTGAATAATAGTGTTTTCTTTGAAATGGATTAAAGCTGGTTGACTCTCCCTAGACTAGGAAGAGTGATGGTTGTGCTGTGCTTGCAGTTGCCTGATCCAATTTCAAAGAATCACCAACTGATTTGGGTTGGAAGGGACCGTAAGGATCCTCTAGTTGCACCCTGTGGAAGGGACACCTTCCACTAGACCAGGTTGCTGCAAGCCCTGCTCAGCCTGGCCATGGACTCTTTATTGGTCGTTGTTTTACTTTGCAAAATCACTGCTGTGCAACAGGATCCAGCTCTGAGTTGTATAAAGATGGTTCACCAGAGAACCTCAGAGCAAGAGAAAATATCTGTATGGTACCCCCAAAGCCAGCAGTGGTTATTGGAATCCTTCATTATCCCAGAGTTACAGATGAAAGGTACTGCAGACTCTGTGAAGACAGAGGTGAAAAGACAAAAAAATTGGATTTGAGCAATCTTGTAGTTCAGTGTGTTGAGTTGAATTGGTAAAATGCAAACTGGGAAGTCCTGCCCTGGGACTGAGCCATGCAGGGGCAGCTCCTGCCTTGGGCTGCGGAATTAACCCCATCCTTTTCTTGAGCTGTGTTACACAGCTTCCATTCATCTTGCTGATTCAATGCAGTCATCCCCAAAGAAAATGGGATTTGCTTTCTCTTAGCAAAATTCATGTATAAAGAAAGGAATTATTAAGCCAGAAATGAAATTCCACTTACTGTGTGTTTTCCAGGCGTGCCTGGAGCTGTTGTGCTGGTTAATAGTGTTGAGCTGCTGCACACTGCCTTTGCTGCAGCCTTTCCCTCAGCTGTGTCCAGGTCTCCCTTTGATTTCCTGCCCACTGGAACAGCTGCCCTTGTCTGACAGGTCCTTGCAGCCAACACAAACGAGGGATGATTCATTCACAAAATATTTCTGAGCGAGGAGCTGGACTGTAGCTCTGCTCTGGTTTTACACTGCTTTTACTGCCCTGATGGCAAAGAAGTGGCTCCTCAGAACGTGGTGGAGAGCGGGCACATCTCACCTTGGGGTGAAATTTTCCCCCATCTTGCCCTGCTTTTGGTTCCAGGCAGGGAACTGTCACTGCAGAGTCAATAAACCAGCTGAGAGAGGCTCCTAGGAATGAGGATTTCTGCCAAGTTGACCTTGGTAGGGCTTTTTGACATGATGTGTCCCAAGCACTCAGACCTGCCTTGATTCAGAGGGGCAATACCTTCCCCAGCAGCTGTCAAGTTTTCAGCTGTGTAGGGGATGTTATGAAATGAAAGACGGTTTCACCAAACTCGTTCTATTCTGAAAAACTAATGGAAGAATGTGCTGCATTTTCCAATACAGATTATCCTCCCTTCCACTTGGTTTCACTTGGAGTTATGGCAGATGTGCTGTGCTGTGGCCTTAGGGAGGACAGACATTTGCCATTGCTGTCCAGTGTGGAGGGAGGCCTGGAATTCTGGAGGTTACCTGCTCTGTGTTGCTGAAGTTTCATTTAAAGCTGTGTAGAATGAGCTTAGATCTGCATGGATGTTGGCTCTGCTCGTGGGAGAGAGGTGAGGAGAAGTGAGAGAGATTTGTTGTGCGGACACCCTCTTAGCTGAACAAGCTTATTTGTACAGTCAGATTTTTGGCAGCCTCTTGTCCTTCCTGGTGCTTCCAGGGCTCTGGTGTGTTTCTACAGTGTCATTCATGTCAATAAGCTACAGTGTAATATTGGCATTTGTTTGCTATCTTCTGCCAGAGAAGGTAATTTTTTAAAGAATAAATGGCTCTTTTGGAGGCTTCCCTTTAGCAGCTCTTCATCAGGAGGATTGACCCTGCAGAGGCTGTGAGGTGTGCACTGGGAATGCTGACATTGGTAATATTTAGAGTCACAAAATTCTGCTTTTTGGGCAAGATCCTAATTGCTTCTACCTCTCTTGTTTTTACTCGAAGTTGGATAGATCATACAAAACAAGATGGTTGCATGTGCGTTAATCTCCATATTTAGGTCAAAGGGGTTTTTTTTTTTTTTTTTTCATCTCAGAGAAAGATGAAAAAATTCATTTTCCAGTTTTAAATGATGGGCATTACTGTGCATATGATTGGTTTTGTCATATCCTCCCCACTTATGTGTTGCTCCAATTGGACTCTGCTCAGCAGGGCAGGCCTGTGGTGCTCTTAAAATACTTTAAAATTTCCATGTGGACTTTTCCCTGGATTGGTATCATAAGAGATGCCATCAAGCAGAAATAAATAAAACCAATAGAAATGAAACTTTCATGATTCTTTGATTCTTCAAGTTGCATTTTTTCCAAAATAAGTGGAAGCGAGGTATTCCTTGCAGGTGTTGGAATGGAAGTTATTGCATTCATTCATCAGCAAGCTGATCTCTGTTGCTGTTCATGGAAGGCAGTATCTCAAAAATACATTCTCAATGTCTGCAAAACTCTGTGCTGCTGAAAACCACCAAATTATATTCTCTCTTTCTCCTTTCTGATGAGCAGATCGATAAAGGAGGCATTTCCATAACATGGTATTTACCCTCTCTACAGCTGAAATACAATATTTACAGTTGCAAATATTCTTCACAGCTGGTAGCTGGTTTCTCTATCCTGCTTTTATGATAAGTTTACAGTACATTGCTGTCGCAATCCTACCTGTTTTTTTGGCTGCCTCAGAAAAAAAAAAGACAAGGCAGCTGCTTTGAGGTCTTGTGTAGTGTTTGTGCACGAGGTGTGTGTTTCTTTTGGGTTAAATTCTGAAGGGAACCTTCTTGGTGCTGCTGGTGCTTCCGTGCTGCCCATGCTGAGTGTGAGCATTCGGGGTGTGTGAGATGTGCTAGGGGAGCAACCTCGGTCAGACGTGCCACTGCTCATCTCAGTTAACCTCTCTGTGGATTTCTCCAGCCTCGTGCATTCAAGTCATTCAGTGGGAGCCTGAACCAAGTGGAAAATGGGAAATTGTAGCATTGTAAAATTGCTGGAGTTTGCAGAAAGATGGCATGAGTTGGGTGTTTGACTTTGGTGAGCCTGGGAATCTTTGAATTTCTTCTGCAATTCTCAGTCAAATATTTTTCTCATTTCTACATGTTTTTGTTAGTCCTAGTTAAATCATTTATAGTGCAAGAATTATTGGAAATATATATACACACATATGTATATAAAATCTACATTTTCCCAGCCCTGTCAACTTAACAACATTATTAGCGTTTTCATGTCATCTTTCCAATTAGTAAATCCTTCTCTTTTTTTGGTCAATATTCAGTTTGCAAGTAAAAGAGAAAGCTCCCTCGGATTAGATTTACATCATGTCTTTCTCTTTGATGAAAGCACTGATTAGCACGAGTCGTTTGGTGTCATCCCCCCGTGCCCCTCCCCACACGAGCTGTCAGCTTTCATCAGGAGCAGGAAATGCATGTTTGTAAAGCAGAACTGTTATTAGCAGAATTCAAACTATGGGAAGGTTGGGTTTTTTCTTTTCACTCGCAGATGTGTTAGAGGAGTAGGGAAGTGTGTGGGCAAGTGTGCTTTTTGGTTTTGATCGTATTTCTCCCCTGCATTTTCAGTTATGGCATTGTTGAATGACTTACCACAAGTTCTCCCACCTCTGTGAAAAACAAGTACAGTGTGATAATGGGTTTTTGTTGTTGTTGACTGGTACATCAGGTCCTCTGTTAGCAAACCAGTTAAATGGTGAGTCACTCCAGGGAGTAGGAGTGATTGCAGCATGCAAAAAAAAACAGTGTAGGAAATTTTGGATTAATATAAGTGGAGAAACTATCAATAGAAATGCTGACCATTAGTGTTTCCTGAAGTAGAACAACCTGGCTTCAAGGAGGAGAAAATAGATTAATGGTGGTATTAGCAATGAAATCTTCTTTTTTCCTACAGATGTTTCTGTTTGGCCTTTAGAGAGGAGGTGGGGTCACTGTCACTGATGCTCCTGGATGAGGGGACAAACAGCTGCTCCACTGGGAGCAGAGCTGGGAACTGTGTCCCTGCTCACACCCTGGGTGTGGGTCTGTGTCCCCTGGGAAAGGCAGGAGACTTCCCAGAGTGAGATCCAGGGTGCAGGTAACCCAGGGCTCTGGGAGGTGAGCAGGAACCTGCTCCAGGAGCTCCTGGAGCACTCGTGGGACACTCCTGCCCTGCCACCCGTGTGCCTTTCCTTGGGAGGAGGAGTAGCGTGCAGCCCTCCTGCCAAGCCTCAGGAAGCGTCTTCTGCTGGTTTTCACATCAGCCAAAAAGTGTCCATTAAAAAAAAAGTAGCTTTGAAAGTATTTATTTGGAGTATTTTTGAAAGTTCAAGGCTTTAATTTAATTGGTTTTACTGGTTCTGTTAGCTAATAGAAAAAAGTGAGATTATGTAATGAACATGGTCTTTTTAATGGTAATATAAATGTTTGCTAATTACCATATGGAGATGAAGGTCATATTAATTACAAAACGGTTCTTGCAACGCTACCAGGCAACCATCCTTTTAATTTTTTTTTTTTTATGGGAATAATTAGAGATAATATGCATTCAGGACTGACAGCTTTTCATCATAATGTTTTCCAGAAAAAACATGTATGGCTCTATTTGAAACTAATTGACTGCTGTGTGCCCTGCACATCTGTGCTGGGTGGTGGCATCGACAGCTCAGCTGCACTTTGGCCAAAAAGGGCAATCAAAGCAAACAGCCAACACAACAGCAGTGTTGGAGCACGTTTGGCCTTCTTAAGCCTGAATTTAAAATACAGATGAGAGCTTGTGCCAAGAGGCTGCTTGAGAGCATTGGGTCTGCTCTCATTAAAGACTGTGGGTTAACTCTTGTGCCAGCAGTGTAAATACCAACTGCCTGGAGTGGGATGGGCAGGAGCTGCTGCTGCTCAGCCTTGTCCTGTATGGGGTTCTCTCTTCTGCTGCATCACTGGTAGATCTGGAGTGCGATGCAGAGCTTTCCTCCATGGCTGGAGGACATTGCCAACAATGGCAATGGCTATTGCCCTGTTTCTGGGCAGTCTCTGTGCTGGAGGCACAAATTCAGTTAAAATGTGCAAGATGAGTTGTGCCCAAGCCTTCCCCCTCCTGGACGTGCTCCTGAGGCACCTGGTGCATGGACCTGTGTGTAGGAATGGCCACAGGCAGTCTGGGCAGCATGGGGCTCTGGGTTACAGGTGCAAGGATAGGAGTTCAGGCACTGCAGCTGGTTCCTCCAGCCTGGAGTGGCACAGGATGGCTGATGCCAGCTTGGGCTCAAGGTTTAGCTGGTGGTGCTTTGAGGTGCTCTGGGCCTCCCTGGCGCTGTGCTGGTGAGGTGGTGCCCACATCTCTTCTGCCTCTGAGGCACATGAGCACTTGTGGGTGTGCAATGTCGCACTCAGCCTGGGAGAGTGGAGAGGGGTTTTTGCTTGTCATGAGCCACAGGTAATTGCAGTCTTGCCCTTGACTGCCATGACTTTCCAAATACCATGGAGAGTGGCTTGGAAACTCCATCGGCCAATTCTCTTCTTCAGGACTCCAGGATGCGTTTCGTCAGGTGCTACAGACTTATGCACATTCAGGTTCCTCCGGTGGTCATGAACCTGATCTTTGCTTACAGAGTAGGGACTTTGCTCTCTCAGTTCTTATCCTGCCTCCACCCACTCCAGAGGCATGGGAGCTGTGAGCCTCTGAGCTGGTACTGCTGGTACCAGTGGTACCACTCACCATGGTGGGGCTGGCCTCAATGTGCAGGCAGCCTCTGGCCCACTGCTGACCTCGGGCACGTGACAAAGTGGAGCAGTGATGGAAGAACTGAAGATTGGTGATGAGTTTTGGTGTTTGGCATCTCCTGGCATGCATGTGCACATTATTTTTGCCACGTTGTAGGTGAACTGAACCAATCCTCTGAAAATTGCAGCTCTTGTGCCCAGGCATTCCTTGATTGCTACAAAATGATCTCTACTGATCTGGGTTTGTATTAATCAGTGTGGGAATAAAAGGATGGCAAATCTGGAACTGACAGGCTCTGTTCAGGACACCCCTCCCCAGGGGCTGTGCACACAGTTGTGGCTTTCCCCTGTGCGTGGCTGTGTCGCTTCAATGAGCCATGTCATGGCTGAGCAGCTTCTTTACCCTCCTCATGCCCACACTTTGGAAGATCATGCTGAAGATAAAAGTCAAGAGGAAAATAAGCCCTTGCGTGTGTTTCAGCCTGTGCCAGGATTTAGTTTTTAGTCCCAAACTCTTTGCTGTTCAGTTTTAGATGTTTAATGTGTCACTCAAGTTGAACGTTGTGATGACAGCAATCAGATTCACTCGAGTTCTTTTGTGCTGGCACAGTGCTCTCCTTCGGATACGTGTCAGCAGAAGGGATTTAAAAATCCGGATATGCCATGCTGAACTGAGCTCAGAGGGATTGTGTGCACAGAGAGATGGTCAGTATCTTAAAACAATTACCATTCAAACAGGGTGGAAAGGAGGAAGGAATACCAATGTCCTGATGACGTGTCTGAAGCCATGAGGGGGTTTAGACTCAGATGCTTGAAGGTGTTTAAAAGTCTAAGCCTAGCTTAGGTGACCAGGTCATCACATGCAGAGATCTTTAGAGACTCTGGAAGCATGGTGAAGGTCACAGGATAAGGACTAGCAGCAAGCCAGTGCTACAAGTGGAACCCAAAGAACTTTAGTTAATTGTTGTGGGTTTTTTTCACCTTTAGCTTTAGTAACATGGAGGTGCTGCCTTTATTTTCAGCACTCATTGTTTTTCTCAAGGTATATGAAGTGAATTTAAGCTTCTTGGGCGTGAGATGGATTTTCTTTGTTACCCATCAGAGGTCTCCTAGATTATAAGGGTCGAGCCCTCTGAAAATCACCATTATCACAAACACTACCCTCAGTAGTTGCTTGATTGTTCAGGGGAATGTGTGGGGCTTAATGTGTAAATGTGGCAGTGGGGTTTTTTTCAAGTAAAGAAAAAAAGGAATTCATGGAAGTCTGTGAACATTTTAATGTTATATGCTTGTCTTTAAGTTATATGTAAGATCTGTCTTATATAAGTGTCTCTAAGATGCTCTTCAGGTCTTATTTTAAAGGAATAATTTTCTTGATTAGAGAATTACTCTCTTACTGATTTTTGTTAATATAATGTGTTATTGCTGATGAACCTGGAGGTGACCTTCAAAAGGAGGAAACCCTGAGAGGTCTGTGCTGATGCTGTAGCCAGAGCAGCTGGGTCATCGCACAGCTCTACATCTAACACGTTGTTCTTTGGGGACATTGCAGAGACTTTGGGGAAAAATACTTACATGCACATCACACCAGTTCTGAGCTGGAGTGGGACTGAGAGTGTCAGGCTGGTGCTCAAAGCTGGAGGAGGTCACAGGCTGTTTCTGATTTGTTTGGGACTTGCCTAAATGGCAAAGCTCTTGCCATACAAACAAGGGAATAACATTAAGATACCAGATTCTCCTCTGTTTCCTCTCCATTTGGACTGCCACCCACTTGAGTATTTACATCTTAGCTCCACATGCTTTCTGATCCACTGCACTGTTCAAGGACATGTTCCACATGAAGTGGCTGTGTGAGGAGAGGGTGGCAGCCACCCTTGTCCCCAGGCTGTTGAGCTCTTGGGTCATCAAACCCTCTGGAGACTGGTTTTAAGTTCAATGCTTGGTCTCTGTCACCTACAGAGTGAAAGATGATGGTGTGTTCTCTGTGGCATCCCAGGACCAAGAGCCCAGGGTGTTTGCTCACCCTGCTGGGGGCTGGAGTTTGGGCTTGGGGAGCCTTGTGTCCCCCAGAGACGATGTGGCTGCAGGGAGGGTCAGGGTGGTTGTCCTAAAACAATGACAGTGACAATCAGACCGGCTGCTGTTTGCTGGCCCAGGACTGGTGCAGAGGTAAAGGTCCTTTGTGCCAAGTTCCCAGGTGTCTCTCAGGAGCTCCCTGGAGAGCAGATGAGGGTGAGTGCTGACAAATTCAACTGTGAAGGGTGAGACGATTTATCCTAGCTTCAGGATGTTTGTTTTTCATCTTTTTGCTGGGTTGAGAAGACGCCTTTAATATCATTCCAGTGATATGAAATGAATGCTGTACTGGTCTGGAGACTAAAAAGTACTCCAGCTTAAAAAATTTAATTCCTCTGTACTTCAATCAGGCAGAAAATGAGAGGACTGTTAAACTTGTGTTTTCTTTGTGGCAAAGGCAACTTAATGGCAGTCTGGAGTGTGCAATTGAGCTAACAAAGTTTTAGAAAGCCAACAGAAGTAGGTAGCTGGTAGCAGAACGACGTGTGTGTGACAGCTGAGTACAGAGGATGTGGTGACAGAGGAAGTCTGGAGATACTGGCAAAGGGAGTCTGGCAGCAAGAAATAGGCTGGTGAGAACAAAGCAGTGCCTGTCGTGGGAATGATTGCTCGTCCCTTTTGATCACAGGGAGGAGGGCGTGCAGTGAGCAGTGCTCAGGCAGAGGGAGGGGAGCGAGGGCTGGGGGGCTGCAGCTGGGTAAGGGGGCACCACTGCACAGCCCCTTCAGCCCAGGGCTGGGCTCAGCAGCAGCAGCTCTGGGCAAGGAGGGAAGGGCTTTTCTCCTGGAACTCAGGGTGAAACCCTTTAGGTTTCACACTCCTTGAAGGCGTTGCTCAGTCCCCCTGGCATGGCTGTTGGCCGGGCTTAGCTGTACCTGTGAGACCCCAAGGGAAGGGCTGAAATACAACGTGTGTAATCTGCCCAGCCTCTGCCCTGGCTTTGGTTTCCTTCCAGCCCTGTGGGTGGCCAGGAGGAGATGGAAGCTCTCCAGTGACACGCTGCAGTAGGTTTTCACCCTGGGAAGGACAGAACAGGAATTGTAATGGGCCATGTTTGCTGTGTGGTGGGCTTTGAGGGGGAGGCTTTCATGTGACGTTGGTTTAAGAGACTCCAGCAATGGCAGTGCCATGGGCCCTGTTCATCTCCCCATGCAGTTGCTCTGTCACGTCTCACCAGCAGCCCCCAGTCATTCACCATGAGCACGGGCTCTGACCAGGACTCAGCCTCCTCAACAAAGCTGGAATGACAAACCAGGTCTTCAGTGTGGAAAAGGCAGCAGTGCCCAGTGCTAAGATAGCCCTGCCTGCTCATTTGACAGGCAGAAGCTGGAAATGAGAAGAAAATTTTACCAGTGATTTCATGTTGAGCTTTTCCAGCCTGCAGCATGCTGTAAAGCTTTATTAACAGTGGGGTTTTTTTGGGGTTTTTTTTTTTTTTCATTATTTTTTTAGACTGCTTGTGTGGGCCAGCCCTGGCCACACAATGGTGGGTTGGGTGGCACGCTGGTCTGTGTGTGCAGCAGCCCTGCTCTCTGTATGGGCAGTCTGTATTCTTGCTCTGTAGCAAACACACCAAAGCCTTTTAATTAGCTTCCTTTCACTCAAGTGTACAAATTCTGCTCTCATCACACGTACTAGCTCTCAAATTTACAGGCAGGAACTTCTTGGATAGAGTAATATTCCTTGGCCACGCTAGCATGCAAATTTAAAATTTAATACCTTGCGGCAGGTCTGTTCGCTTTTATGCAAATTCTAATGTGAGATTATGTTTTATAGTTGTAAATTAGAAATTAAAGTAAGTTATGCAGGGGAAGGGTATGTGGAGAACGGTAGTCTTGGATTTATTTTTTTAAAACGAGGTAATCCTAGTCATTTGAGTAATACAGAGATGTAAACCTCTTTAAAGGAGAAGACTTGAACAACAGACATGGTTTAAATGGGTAGTTAGCTCCCATAGCTGTTAATGAAGAAGTGGTTGCTACAAGACTGTCTCCCTCAGTCTCTCGACTTCTCTGAATGCATTTTGAGGCAAACAATAGGTTAATTGTTCTGGTGTAGGCAAAAGAAATAAAATCCAGACATGGCTCACTTTTGTTCTTCTGTAACCCCTGCAACTGAGGGTGTATGGGGGATCTGCCTGCAGGAGGGAGATGGGCTGGGCTGTAACTCCTGCCTGGAATCAGTGGTTCCTGGGGGATAGCAGCTCCTTCACAGCTTTCTGCCCTTAATTTCTATTAAGCAGATCTGAAACCCCTGTGACACACGGTGGTAGCTGGATCTGGCTGTTCTGATTGTCCCAGGCCTTTACATGGCAGCTTGACCTGGCCCATTCCAGCCGTGCATGGCCACCACTGGCAGCCTTGGCTAGTGAGCAGCTCCTGCCATGCCATGGTGACAAATGCAGGAAAATCAGGAACAGCACAGGGAAGGGAAATGCAGAATCTGAGTGAAAGAATTTTTCTTCTGGAGCGTTGCTCACACTTGTTCTAAAAGCAGCCAGAGCATTAGAGGAAATCAGATTCCCTGGGTATTCACACCACACAGGCTGCACTTGTGGATTGGTCTTCAGGAGCGGCCCTTAGTGGCCCAAAATTTGCCATGAGATAGATGAGAGAAGAAGGGGATAACTCAATAATAGAGAATCCTTTTGTGTATGACCAAAGAGTTTCTGAACACGCTCAGTATTTAGATTTGCTTTTTAGAAATCAGTATCTTTTAAATCACTGAAGGGAGTGATGGGCTCTAGTGTTATCATATCTATACCCAGCATATTTTAAAAAGACTAAAATCAAAAGTATTTCACAATGATGTTAATTGCATATGGATAAGATTTTGTAAAGCAATTTGGGTTCTGTCTCCCTCACTGACTTTCAGTGGTGCCTAAGCTGTCGTGCTTCAAAGCAGCTTTTGCAAATGGAGTTTCCAGGGTTGAGCCCTGTATGTGCTTTTGAAATCACTCCTTAACTCTGAAATACTTGTATTTTTCTAGATTGCCTGTTGACAGGGTGTCTTTTTCCTCCCCATAGTGTCTCCACAGGAAGTAATATGATGGAGCCCTTGGAGCTTGGGCGTGGGACTGTGCCTGGTCCCAGATGGATCAGGCACGGCCTTGGCTCGGCCCCGCGGCCACGGCAGCCGACACGCTCAGCAGCACCCACAGAAACGCCCGCCTAGCCCTCAGTGCAAGGAGCTGAAGAAAAAACACTGCTATTATGGGCTGCTCAGTTCATTTCTTTGCAGATCTGCAATGGCTGACATCTGTTTGCTTTTCTTTGTGGTTTTGGAAAAGAGGAGAGAGAGGATTTGGATCCAAAATAGCTATAAGATGGCTTGACATGGAGTAGCATGAATAGGCTTGTTTTGTCTCCTCCTGTTATGAATCACTTTCCATATTAATTTCAGACTTTGAGTCGATGTGTATCTGGCCCTGCAGAGCTGCACACCACTTCAGCTCATCCTATTGTTTGAAAAGAAACACCTCGTGTTTATTTGTTTCGTATCAGAAACCAGAGTCCCACATGGAGGCTTGGAGAGGTGGCTTGGTGACGAGCCTCAGCTGCCAGGGGGAAGTTCAGCCTGTTCAAAGGCTCTCCCTGAGCTGGAGAATTTCAGGTGTGCTCCCAGCCCTCCAGTCAGAAGTTCAGACGTTTGTTGTGCCACTTCTTCATCCGCTACCTGCAGCTTTGCTTTCTGTCATGACTCTGCAGTCAGCCCCTGGAGTCACCACGCTCCACGTGCCCAGGGCAGTGCTCAGTGCTGTGGATGGGCACTGGTGGGGCAGTCCCATGGCCCAGCCTGAAATGTGCACACAGAGCCTGCCAAGCTCTTCTGTCGGCTGCAATTGCTTGCAGAACCATCAATTAGAGATTTTTTCCTTTTTTTTTTTTTTTTTGCATTTAGTATCAGTCAACTTGCAGTAAAGGTCCTTCCCTACTCTTTTGCCAGATGTCATGGATTACTGCCTCTGAACGGCTTTCCCATGAAAAGCATAAATAAATACAAGTCTTCAAGCTCCTGGCAGGAAGTCAAGACCCCCTCCTTTGTTTTGTTGAGCTTCTTTTTTTTTTTTTTTTTTTCCTCTCTATTTCTCAGACAGATTAATATCTTGTCTTTAATGGCCTATTTTGGTCAAACATCAAACCCACCCATCCTTCTGTGTGTGCCTGGAGGAGAACGTGGCCATTTTTGGGATGAAGAGGACAGCCATGGGGTGGGAAACTGAGCACCTGCCCACAGGGAGCAGCAGTTCTGGGTTTGTCTTCAGACATTTATTGTGCCTTTTGTGTTGTTCTGGGGATCAGATGAAAATGGGAGAGGGCTGTGTTGATGTACAAGCTGTGTTATATTGTTGCTAGACAGTTGATCTGTGCCATGTTCCTGTTGTGTGTACAAGGGGCTGAAGCTGGAGTGGAGCAAATGGAGGGGAGGAGAACCTGTGGATCTTTTTAGTGTGAATGATAAATGCAGTGCTACTCCTTATTCTGTATTCCTGCATGGGTTTGGCTGTCCTGAGCTTGTGCTGTGCAGTGGTAGGGTTCTTCCTGCTGGCTGAGGGATAACTGGAGGTAATCTGTGGGATCAGCTCTTTGACTTACAGTGTTTCTAGCCCTGTAACATAAAACTCAGGAGCTGGACCCCACATAAAGGTGTGGTGCCACTTTAATAACGATCCAAATGGAAGGGAGGGAGGGAGGGAGGGAGGGAAGGAAGGAAGGGAAGGAAGGAAGGGAAGGAAGGGAAGGAAGGAAGGGAAGGAAGGAAGGGAAGGAAGGGAAGGGAAGGGAAGGAAGGGAAGGAAGGGAAGGGAAGGAAGGGAAGGGAAGGGAAGGAAGGGAAGGGAAGGAAGGAAGGAAGGAAGGGAAGGAAGGAAGGGAAGGAAGGAAGGGAAGGAAGGAAGGGAAGGGAAGGGAAGGAAGGGAAGGAAGGAAGGAAGGAAGGAAGGAAGGAAGGAAGGAAGGAAGGAAGGAAGGAAGGAAGGAAGGAAGGAAGGAATCCTTCTCTGATACTTAGAACTTCTTTTTATTGGAAGCTGAGAGTCCCAAACCATGTGATTTCTGGAAAGGTAATTTAAAAAAGAGCAGCTGGAGTAAAGAAAAAGCTCGTTGTGGAAACCTTTGCAATGAAGTCACTGGCATTACCAGCAGGGCACTAAATGAGTGTGCTGATTAAAGCTGGGAGGAGCCGTTTGCATTTCCTTACATTTCCCTGGGAGTGTAGCATCTTGTCCAAGCAAACAGCCAGCTGCAGTTTGCTGTCTTTGTAGCACCTTCATGTAGGGAATATCAGGCTGCCTTTCCAGGGCAAACTGCAAACCTGGGAGCTTTGCTGGCAACACCAGTCACCAGACGAGGGACCAAGAAATTTGAGCACTGGGACGTGTGTAGAAATGTTATATATCCTGGTTTGCTATACACCAGCACTCATCTGAACACTATCTGTGGCCACTGTTTAGTTCTCAGCTGCCATCCTTGTAGTGTTGCTGTGCTGGCTCTCTCCTCTCCCAATCCTTTTGTGATTTGTGAATGATTAAGATGGAGTCAGACAGAAAGCAGAGTTGGCACAGCCAGGCTGTTACCCTATTAGAAGGTCCAGATGTACTGAATAAGGGTTCCTTGTGGTTTCTGATGAGGAAGAAACAAAACAGTGCTCTAGTTAGGTTTAAAGGATTTGGTAAGCACACATGTGTCATGGTCTAACTGCCTTTGATGGGTACCAGATGGCAAACAGAAAGGGGAGGATGGAGTCTGGGGAGGCCAGAGCACAGAGGTGGGGGAGGCAGAAGGATGGAGAGGTCCTTTGTGAGCCTCTGTGGGGAAATGTCATGTGCAAAGGTGCTTATTTACATATGTATATAGGTGCTTGGACAGAGTTAAATATATTATATTTATATATGTATAAAATAATTTTTCTGCCCATGGGGTCACCGAGACACAAGCCTGTTGCCTACCATGGCCTCTCTTAGAAATAATGGATCTCACTGTGATGTATCTCACATCTCTGTGTGGGTTTGCAGCTACCTTCATTTCCAGAGGAGGGTGAGACTGAGCTGCAGCCCTGGGAGCTGGGAGGTTTGGTGGGGGTGCTGGCCTGGCTGACAGATCTCCCCTGTCTCCACTTGAGTTATATCCAGTGCTGAATCTCAGCATCAGAGGGAATAAGCTGTCACACAGACACAGAGTGCAGGGATGCTGCAGTGCTGCCAGGGGCTGGCTTTGGCAGAAACAGACATTGGGTCACTTCTTACCACTTGTAATTGGTTTCTAAGTCACTGAATCCTTGGGCTGATGAGATTTTCTCTTTAAAAAATTACATTTGTATATAATGAGTTGGGAAAGAGAAGACAGCCCAGTGATTTATTTGTGTGCAGTGGTTTAAACACTGTGAGTTTTCTCAAGTCATTCAGTCCTAAAAAAGCCAAACACTGGAAAGACTTGAAAGGATTATGTATGGCAAAAGTGCTGGAAGAAATCTTCATTGACACATCACCCTTTTCCAATTTGCAACCTATAGGACACTGCATCTGCAACCAGGAGATGCTGTCACTTAGGTAATTTGGAAACTAGTGAGATATTAGGATTAAAAGTCCAGGCTAAATGCCTCATCAGTGTAAACCAGCATGGCAGTTTGGCTTCCAGGGAAACGTATGGATTTATATACCAGCTCCACGTCTGCCATGGTATGTTTTCCACTCTCGTGCTGTAATTCAGTACAGCTTGTACAATAATGTAGATGAACTGCTGGCAGGGAAATGGAGTAGATAAATCTTTTATGAGTCCAATGTCCCTGAGCTGTGCTCAGCCCTCTGGGGAGCTGCACAGGAGCCAGGCTGGCTCTGGCAGTGCTGTGGTGTCTGCCATGGGGTGAGAGGGGTGGGAGCATCACCTGGACATGGTCCCTGAAGTCTCTGTTGCTGGGGTAGCCACTGCTCCATCTGTCCCATATATATGGGACAAACACATCCCATGTATAGCTCTTGCAGTGACAAAATGGGTGCCAGCAAAGCCCAGAGCATTTTCCTTTTTCTTGCAGGAGCAGGGAGGGTGTTACAAGCAAAGCTGGAAAAATGTTTTGCCAAAACCTATTTGATTAAAAATAAAACCAAGTATTTGATATAAATAAAATGTTTAGAAAAATGTGTCAATTCCCTTATAATTTCCTTGGAGAAACATTTTGGAAGTAAAAAATATGTAGATCTAGAAAATGTCAGAATTTAGCTGGGAAATTTTGCAGGGTAGTTTTATGTGTGCCTTTCTCCCATGTTATTTTTGCATTTCATAGTCTATTGAGTGATCATATTATTGAGCTGGCATAATGTGGTGTGATTTGATACATAGCTAATGCATTTATTTACATTTCTAAAATGTCTGTATTTAGACACACATGATTATTTGTTGAATCAATAAGGGCAGCTGCTATTTAGTATGGTCTGAGCCCCCTGATTTCCTATGTCAAAGTGTTCCATATGAAAACTAAAATTGCATAATTTACTACATGTCTGAAGTTGAGCTGAAGCATGATTTGAATCACTGAATAGTGGGGGTTAGAATGCTCTTTGATCCAGCTGGAAGTTGGGCTGCAGGTCCTTTGGTCCAACCCCTCTCCTCAAAGAAAGCCAAGCTCAAGTTTAGATTGGCTTGCTCAGGGTCATACCCCTCTGAGTTTTGAACACATCCAAGGTGCCAATTCCTTGGCCTCTCAGTGCAGGATTACTGTCATGGTGAAAATTGTTTTCTGATATTGCAGTGGCTCCTGCTGCAATGTGCTTGTCCTTGTGCTCTGCTCCTCTGGAGCCTGTCCCAGTCTGCTCCACACCCTGTGTTAGGGGGTGAAGGCTCTAGGAAAGTCCCCTTGGACTCTCCTCTTGAACAAACACATCTCCCTGAGACAACTCCTCCACGCCGTGTTCCAGCCCCAGGGGACACTGGAATGTCCATCTCACATTGATCTGTCTGAGCTGGATGCTGGTGACAGTGAGGATGCATTGGCACGAGCTGCAGCCTGGGTGGCTGCTCAGGCGCCCGCCAACGTGTGCCCTCGCTGGGCTCTCAGCTCCATCTCCACAGCCCCTGTACCTTCTGCTGCCAGGGCTGGCTGATTAAAGCCTCTTCAGATATGTTAATCCTCCCTGTCATCACATTTCCAGAGCCTAATGCAGCCATGGCCTCTGTGCCAGTGTGGGGGATGCTCTCCCCGCAATGCAAATCACAGATATTTTTATCTAGACAAAAAGTGTTTCAATTAGTAATAAACAACAGCTGTCGTGGAGGAATTAAAAATAATAGTTGCTCAACTCATATGGTGTGGTGCCTTGTGCAGAGAGTATGTGGGCAAAAAGAGAACATTCCTAACAAAATCCTGAGAACTTCTGTTTTATGACATTTACTTAAACCAAAACTCAGCACTTGCATTGGGGGTGTTCTGTGCTGGAGGAATCCAAGGAGATGTATAACCCACAGCCACTATTGGCACCCTACAGCTGGTGCTCTTACCTGTTCTGAGGCATCTCCAGTGTGAGGATTTGCAGGCTTTACCTGTATTTGGCTGGGTGGGGATCCCCAGGCAGCCCAGAAGTCACTGGGTGAGCACCGTTCTGGCTCTGCACGTGTTGTCACTTGTGGCCTGTCTCTGTCACAGCCTCCCTGCTCTGTGTGCCACGTGTTCACCATGAGCGTGCCAGGGGACACGCACAGAGGGAAGAAGAGGCTGTGGTGCAGCTCCTCAGTCCCTGGCATGGATGGCTGACGTGCATCTTCCCATCGCTGTGCCAGCAGATGCAAGGATGTAAGCAGATCTAACATGGGCAGCTGAAACCAGGAAACAAAGGATGCTGGTGTGCATGAGCCTTGGGAATACTTGGCTCATCCTGCCATCAGCAGGCTAAATATTTGTAATTTCTGTCATAAAAAATTCACCAGCTGCAGAAGTCAATAGAGGGGAAGTAGTAAACATGACATGACATTGCTTTTCTAGCATTGCTGAGAACAAGAAATCTCTTCTTTCAAACAAAAGCCAGACATTGCTGCCTGGATGGACTTGAATACTTTTAGGATCTTGTCAGAAAAATGTCTGCCCCGATTCAGTCATTTAGAAGAAGATCCCAGGTCTCTTTAGAGTAATAAGGCTTGAATGTAATCTCGAGCACAGTGATTTAAAGTGCAAGGAATGTTTCTTTACCCTGCCTATTTATAGGGCAATGCATTTTTAATATTGAATGATCCAAAAGTCAGTTCAGGAAGGATATACAATCAAAGGAAGGAAATAGGTCATAATTTCTCACGAGGGACTGCATGAAACCTTCAGTCATCTTCAATTCCCCATCCAGTCCATTTCCCTGAATATTGGATGGTGCCAAAAAGGGGGCTTGTTTTGGGGTTTTTGTCCCAGTGATTTGGCATGGCAGCAGCAGCATATGTTGAACATCTCAGCTTGGGCCTCTGGGGCCACAAAGGTAAAACTCTGTCCTGTGGTGAAAGCAGATGGGCTGGTTTATCTTTCCTTGTGGGAATGAGACACGTGCCATTACTGTAGAGGAGGAGTAATAGCCACCCCCTGTGTTACTGGAAAGTTCTCTGGCTCCATCGCTGAGGTCCCAAAGCCCTTATAGCTTCAATGAGAAATGAAATTATTGCTCTTATTTATATCCAGTAATAATTGCTTCTTCTAATTGCCCTAGTTTGTGAGTTTCTTCCCAGCAGGTTAGGCTGAAATTTCAATTTAAGTTTGATTTGCATAATCACTTGAGCCTCTTTCCCTTCCTCCCTTCTTACACTTCATCAGGACATCAGGATTGCTTGTCCTCCTTTGGGACCAGATACAGTCCTACAGGTCTGTGTCATGGGGGGAGTGGGCTAAACTCAGTCTCCTAGTCCAGTCTGTCTTTCAGTGCCACCTCTGAAGTTATATTTCATTTATGGCATTCCTTGGCAGCTAATGATGGCTGGGCTGAAGATGTGGGTGATCAGGTGTCACACTGTGGGGGAGGTGGGGAGGTTAGGGGTGCTGTTGCTCTTCTTTCTGTATTTTCCTTTCCTAGAGCAGTATGTTATAGATACATATTGTAATACTGGCTTTTTGCAAATATTAAAATTAATTTTATGAGTGTAAAGTAACTTTGTTATAAAGATGTAGTTTTAATTTCTGTTATTAAATAAGCTTAGTGAAATAGCTGATATAAGTATACTTGTGTTAAAATGCCTACTTAGATAGCATCCAATGAACATTTAAAGAAAACACCTACTACAGATATGGCAACTATCAGTACTCACCATCTAAAGATAGTGAGGACCAAAGTCCAAAAATTAGAAATAATAAGAATAGACTAAAACCACAACAAAAAAATACACATACTCTAAAAAGGTAAAACCAAAGAGGAGCAATGCTATACAGTTCTTAGAATATGTAAACTAGTTTAGGAAAAAAGTTTACTATACATAATTGTTTATGAATATATAAGGAGCTGATATAATAGAAATAGTATATAAAGAGTATCTCCAAAATAACAAGAGTGCTCTTAACTAAGTACCAAGGTACACCTGGCCCTAATAATCTTTACTTTATTGTCCTTATCTCCTATTGTCCTTTATTAAACTTTTTAAATTTTCACAAGAGCGTGAACGTGTTTTTCACAAGCGTGTTGCCGGCTGTGCTGCAGGTCCTGCCCAGGACACAGTCCCGGGTGCAGCATGACCTGCAGGCACTGCAGAGCTCGGCCACCCGCAGGACTTGCTTTTTCTTAATAGTTAAGAACCCTAATTTGATTGAAGAGATTTTTTTTTTCCCACTAGAGCCCCCCAAACAAGCCCCAGAGATGCTTTTGCTTGCGCCAGGGTGGGCTGCAGCAGGACACACAGACAGAGAATGTGTCAGCCAGGCAGGACCGGGACCTGTGGGGCTCCTCCGCTGTCACCAGGATTGCCCCCGTGGTGGTGTCACCTGAGTCCCTTTTGCAGGACATCTGCAGGTGCAGTGGGAGGTGTCCCCTTGCCCACTCTGCCACAGCCTCATGCAGAGCAGCCCCCCCTTTTCAGTGTTACAGCACCGGCTCAGGCCCCATTCAATCTGGGGGTAAAGCAGCTCCAAAATATCTGTTGGGTGGCATTGGGGTCTGACACGGACACGGGCTGTGCTCGGCTGCAGGGGTTGAGCCAGCACAGGTACAGGACTCAGCTCTTCTGGCCTCATTCTGCCTTTGTAGGTGGCAAAGTAACTTCTGAAGCAGGTTCCCAGGGCAGGAGAAGGAGAAGTTCTGGCCCGGGGTTGTGGGGCAGCGTCCCAGCTGCAGTGACTCCCGCGGGTGGGGCAGGGTCCAGCCAGGGTGTGCCCTGATGGGGTGTCACCATTCCATGGCACACAGAAGAGGAGCCGTGGCTCTGGCCTGAGCTACTCTGTGTCCCCTGACACTCCCTCCTCCTGCCAGGGACATCTCAGGACACCTGGTGCTCCAAGGACAGCTTGGAGCAGTAGCACAGGCTGGCCCGTGGGTGACCCATGGGCTCAGGATGGCCCACAGGCTTAGGGTGGCCCACAGGCTCAGGGTGGCCCACAGGCTCAGGGTGACCCATGGGCTCAGGGTGGCCCACAGGCTCAGGGTGGCAGCAGTGCAGGCAGGCCCAGGGGCTCAGGGTGGCCCGGGGGCTCAGGGTGGCCTGGGGGCTCAGGGTGGCTCTGGGGTTCAGGGTGATCCAGAGGCTCAGGGTGGCTCTGGGGTTCAGGGTGACCCAGAGGCTCAGGGTGGCCCAGAGGCTCAGGGTGGCCCATGGGCTCAGGGTGGCTCTGGGGTTCAGGGTGATCCAGAGGCTCAGGGTGGCCCTGGGGCTCAGGGTGGCCCTGGGGCTCAGGGTGGCTCTGGGGTTCAGGGTGATCCAGAGGCTCAGGGTGGCCCATGGGCTCAGGGTGGCCCTGGGGCTCAGGGTGGCCCTGGGGCTCAGGGTGGCCCTGGGGCTCAGGGTGGCTCTGGGGTTCAGGGTGATCCAGAGGCTCAGGGTGGCCCTGGGGCTCAGGGTGGCTCTGGGGTTCAGGGTGATCCAGAGGCTCAGGGTGGCCCTGGGGCTCAGGGTGGCTCTGGGGTTCAGGGTGACCCAGAGGCTCAGGGTGGCTCGGGGGCCTGCAGACACCCCGGAGTGTGTGACAGCATTTCCCCACTGGTGGCTCAGGCCCTGCCTATGGGAACAGGTTAGGTCTGCAGCAACTCCCTGACCTCACAAAGGAAATTTGGGCCAGGAGGCATGAAGCTGCCTTGAAGACAAAAGCCCTCTCCGCTTATAGATCACAAATTGCCATATATCATATTTCTGTGGGTAAAGAGCCTATTTTTCTCACTTCTGTCCCAGTCTTCTAAGGTGTGAAGAGCCTTTAGTCAAGCTGAAGGGAGAGAGAAAGGTTTCTGGTGAAGGGATTTGGTTGATTTGGGGTTTGTTTTCAAACCACATCACAGATTTTCTTTTTGCCTATGATTCTCAGTTCACAGGTTGTGATCTGTAGAAATTTTTGGAAGGAGCTGGTATTTTGCCTAATTACAGCAAATGGGTGCTGGTCATCAAAGGCATTTGAATTCCTGGGGGTGGTTTACAAAGAAAGGTGAGGAGGGGTGTTTGTGTTGCCCCAGAGCCTGAACAGCTTCCAGATGGGTGTTGTCCCTGTGGATATTACATCCCACTGAGTGGAGTGGGAAGGAGATCTCTGTGAGTAACCCCTGTCTGTGTGTGCTGTGTCCAGTGGACTTGGGGAAAGTGGGAATGGAGAATCACGGTCAGCGGGAATGTTACTAATTCAGCGTCTGAGCACTCAAGCACCCTTTTCTTTATGGATTTGGGTTTATTACTCGTGGCTTTTTAGTGCTTCCTCTAACCCTAAAGGTCCTAGATGTGGTTCTGCATTCTAGTATTAAAGCAAAAGGACTCTTAGATTTAAAAATAAACTCTGCAGGGAAGAGGCTACATATATATTTTGCTTTTCAATTTCTGGTATGTTTTATTTATGTATGTAAATGAAGAAAGGTACCTGTATGCGGCTTTTCAGTGTCTCAAATGCATGCAGCTCTTCTGCCAGGTGAACGAGACACAGACAACCTCTTACAAGACCAACTTATAAAAATCCAAACACTGTTTGGAAATGAAAACACCCAGGCAAACTTTTTGTTGCTGAGGTGACTCTTGAGCCTGAGTTTTACCTCTAAGCAGAACTTCTTTTACTCTTGAGAGGGGATACCCTGTCCTGCCCGTGCTGTGGCCCTCAGTGATGCAGTGGTGGGATTATTTATGAGGAAAACTAAATGGCCTGTTAGGGCAGCACCAGTGAGCTGTAAAACCTGTTACTGACTGAGCAGGAAGGAATCCTCACTGCCACCAGCTGAGGCACGTGCTACCATAACCCTGCATATGGAGACAGCAGAAATCCCCAGCCAGGGCACTGAGGAACAGGATAAAGCTCAGGTTTATGTACCACAGTGTTTGCCAGGATTAGATCTGACAGCCCTTTTCCACCACTGGCAGTAATTAGAGCCCTGATGAGTGTTTGCCAGTGGCACTGGTATGGGCAGCTGGACATTGCCTGTTGCAGTTTGGATATGGTGAGGAGATGGTAAGAGAACAAATAAAAATAATCAGTTAAGCTGCAAGAATTGTCTCTTAGCCAGGCCATGCTGCTCTTGGACCCTGGCAGTATTTTGTCATAAGTGATGACTGGATTTGGGCTCCCTCATTTCCTGCAACATCAGATCTCTTCCAAAGGGAACAAATTTTTTTGAGGAAGCAGAGTTGTGATACTCATGGGGAAGCCCAGGATATGTCTGGCACTGCCCTGTTGGAAGAAGGGGGATAGTTTAGCTCAGGTGGATGTGGAGGAGAGGCAGCACATGAGGTATATGAATGTGTGGTATCTGTCTTGGTTAGGACACCAAGGAAATGGTGGTGAGTACCAGTTTTGACGATGAAAAACTTTAAAATGCTGCTTCGCAACATCTGCAACTCTGTGTCCCATCTCCCTCCCCTCCTTCCAGTGTCCACATCTCCAGATCCTTCTCTTGTGCTGAGCAGGAGCTTTGGATGGCTGCTGTGGGCTTTAGGAGCCCACGCTGGCTGACTTGGCAGCAAACCTGCTCCAAGAGCTGCAGTGATGTCCCTTGATGTTCCCAGTGTAATAACAAGGAATTAAATACAGTTGTGTTCATTTCAAATTCCACTTGAAATACAAATAGGTAAACCTTTAAATTAAATGCAGAAGAGCCAGTGGAAGAAGAAAGTTCAGTGAATGTTTTTTGTTTTAAATCTTCTGAGAAATCCTACAAAGAGCCCTGAGTAAAACAAGGCCAAGTAACAAGAGAGGGACTCTCTCTGCCTTTTGATTCAGAAGCACTCAGGAATGTTTAATCCTGGCCTTGCTCCTGCCATGGGAACCTGTGTGTCTTGGGCTTTTCAGGCAAGGGAAGGAAGGGGCACAGCTGAACTTGCCTGACACCACTGGTCACCTACTGAGTTCCCTCGGGCAACTTGTTTTAATCTTTCTGTCCTTCTGGAGTACAGTAAAATAGTATCTGCTGGGGTATTGTGGGTTCCCATCTGCCCCATGGCCTCCCAGGGAGAGAAAGTCACTGTGCCCTTCAGAACAGGCCTTTGACACCTCTTAGCAGCACAGGACCACACTTAGCTGCACCTGGAATTATTGATATTGTGTTGACCTGTTGGTCTAACAGCTGAGCCCACATCTATTCATGCAAAGCAGAAGAATCCTATTGGCTCTGTTGGATTGAGAGCAGCCCCTGTGTCCTACCCTCCACCAGCAGGTGCTGATGGGTGCAAATGGCCTTGGCCACAAAAGCTGCCATGCTGGCAGGGGAGAGGCTGCCTTTGTGTGCTGGGGTGCTGAGGGACCCCAGGGTGCACTGCTGGCCCATTGATGGCTCTGGCTGGCCCTCACAGGACACGGCAGGTGAGGGTGACAGTTTTCAGCTGCAGGAATTCCTATGGAGAGACAGGAACAGGAGAGGGGTTAGGATTTAGCACAGATTTGCTTCAAACTGGGTTTACAGCTGGATCTGGGAAAGATTAAGCAGTATTTTGTGTGTGCTTTGCTTCACAGAGTGGCACGTAGGTAGCTGTTTTATTCCTGAGTTCCTGTGCTAGGAGGAAAGGCTGAGAGATTTGGGATTGTTCAGCCTGGAGAAGAGAAGCTTCAGGGTGACCTAATTTTTGCCTTCCAATGCCTTAAGGGAGCCTGTGAGGAAGATGGAGAGAGACTTTTTAAAAGGGCCTCAAGTGACAGGACAAGTAGGAATGGCTTCCCACTGGCAGGGGTAGGTGGGATATTGGGAAGAAATTCTTCCCAGAGAGGGGGGTGAGGCCCTGGCACGGGGTGCCCAGAGAAGCTGTGGCTGCGCTGTCCCTGGCAGTGCCCAAGGCCAGGTCAGACAGGGCTTGGAGCAACCTGGTGAAGTATGGGTGGTGAAGTAGGGTGGGCTTTATGGTCACTCCAACCCAAGCCATTCTGTGATTCTGTGGTTGATTGATTCCCTGTCTGCAGTGTGGACACAGATTCCACTTCAGCAGCCAGCAAAATTGGTTCCTATCACTGTTTTATTAAGGGGAAAAAAAGAAATGTTCACCTGTGAGAGAAGAGTAAGGCAAACATGGTTGCTGGCAGTGAGGCAGGGAAGGGTTAAGCTGCCCTGGCTGTGCACAGCCCTCCCTCCCTGTGCTTTGCAGGGACCCTTGCAAAATGAGCCCCAGGTGTGCTCAGGCAGCCCAGCACACAGAGCTCTGTGAGGAGCCCAAACCACATCCAGCAAGGAGCTGATAACCACGACACTGTCCCAGGAGCTTGTGTTTCCTCAAAGTCCTCTGCAGCAGTAGCAGGGGGAACCAGTGGGGTTTGTTTGGCATCCAGGCACACTGCTGGGGGTATTGCTGTGCTGTGTAGTGCAGAGCTGAGCCCCAAATGTGGCTCTGAGATACTGCTTGATGGGGTGGAGGAAGAGTCTAAAGGGTGATTTAGCGAAACAGCAAAACCTTGTGAGAGCTGCTGATAACAGTTTGGGATTTGGCTTCAACTGAGCCATGTATAAGAATAAAGCTCTTGGAATAAGAGTCTCAGGGCTGGTGGTTTAAGAAGTGTCTCTTTGTTTTGAACTGTCCAGTTTGAGCACTGGTGGCTAGGCTCAAATCTCACAGAGTCCAGCTCAAAATTTTCCAAGAACTGAGGCTTTTTAAAGGCAATTCAAGTTTCCCTCCTCCCACCATGATTTTGGAAGATCATGGTAGAGGCTGCTCAATTAAATGTAATTTCGTTTTCTCATCTGAGATCTGGTCCTATTTATTCATGTTGTTGGTGTTATTCCCATAAATAGCCTCATAGCATTCCCTGAATTCCAAATATCTGAATTTACTCTGAGACCAACTTGTTTGAAAGCCTAGGTTTGAAAGCAGGATAGCCTAGCAGCTCCTAGTGAGCTTTCTGAACATGATCCTTCAACTCTGGCTTTTCCCGTACTCACAGATTTTTTCTGGAGTGGGTTGTGATAGAAAGGCTTGTTTGGGTTGCAACATGTGAGAAGATTGATTTGTGTGTTCAGTGAACATTTGAAAACCAGATGTCAGGGCAATAGATACGCTGATTATTGGAATTAGGGAAGAAAACATGCAACCCCCAAATCCATCTGACTAATTTCCTGCCTCTTTTGCCCCAGGAAGCATCCTACATCTCAGACCTAGAGGAGTAAATAAAATTGCTGGTGTATTTCTGATAATTGACCCCAACCTGTCTGCTTTAGCCTTTCAGATACATTCAGATATTGCATTCAAATTATGATTTCATGTGGATATCAGGGGCAAGTATATAAGTATGGACTTATATATTTACAAGTATTTGGTTTTCTAAAACTATTAGCCATGCAGACTGTAGTAGATGAGTTTTAAGAATCCACTGATGATATTTTAAGCCCAAGTTAACTGCAAGTGCTTTGTATGATCTGTCAGTCAATCCAAAGAGAGTCTCATGATGGATAGACTATGTGTTACCTTGCCTGATACTTTTCAAAAATTCTGACAGTGACAGGGATCAAACAGGACTGTCTTCAGCTGCTTTGTCTGCAGCTTCCTCTACTGCTGGTTTGCTTATGTTAAATTATAATATATTGTGATGGCCCCAGTTTGGAGTATTGGAATGAAAATCCCAATGGTGTTTGCATCCAGATGCTGACTCCTGGATGCTGGGTGGCTGGATCTCTATGTTACCAGCTCTGAATCCATTTCTACGTGTTGGGTTTTGATAAAATAGGGATTTAAATGTAGGCCTGAATTAGCTTTCTGATGGTGGCCTTAGTATCATGTACAAGACCATGTAAATGTGGCACTTGGGGACATGGGTTATTGCTGGGCCTGGCAGTGCTAGCAGAACAGTTGGACTTGATGATCTGAGAGGTGTTTTCCAACCTAATCAATTATGTGATTCCATGTTTCTGTGTCACTAGAAAAAAATAATTTCTTTAAAACAAAGTCAGCTTTGTTAGAGAGTTTTAATTTTGAGATGGAAAAATTATGGTCACACCATGGCACTGCTTTTGGGATTTATGCTGCATGTGGGCTCCTCAGGGAGATCATCATGCTTTAATTAAAGTCCTTGGAGAATGGGAACTGGTTTGGTGCAATTAGAATAGGCAGCAGCATTTAATGAGTGGGTCAGAGGATTTTCCATGCTGGTCATCCCTTATTTCTAAGACGTGAGGACTGCTGTTTGGGGGATACCACAGGTGGGCTGCACTCATGGGCTGTAGGCAGCTGGGCCTGGGAAGGGGAGATTCCTTCCAGCCCTTCGTGTCTGATCCTGTGTTTTGAGCAGGGAAAGGTGGGCTTGGTGAGCTCTGTACAAGAACTCAAATTCTTTTCCCCTGTACCCCTGACTTGTGTGCACAGTGGGGTTCTCAGGCTGTCTGAATAGTGGTTGAAGTTCAGATAGTTCTCACCGTTTAATGCCAAAGCCCTGTGGGTTGTTTAACAGTATTTTTTGGTAGCTGAGTGATGCTGGAGAACTGTCAGAATGATTTTTAACAGCTCCTTGGAAGCTGGAGCTTGGCTTTCCAGGCATACACACTGTGTGTGCTGCTGGTATGCAGGTAACGAGGAAAACACCTGATTTTCAGTGACAATGAATGTCACTCCGTGCCCTCTGATTTGTCTGAACATCCAATATTGCAATTAGACAGAGCACAGTACACACAGATGACAAAACAATTAAACAGCAGTGAAACATAAAGGGAAAAAATTAACAAGTAACCAAATTCATTTGACACAGAGATCAAAACATATCGACGGTGTCTCGCAAGTCTGATAATTCCATTGAGCTGTGCAGAGCTTAACGCTGATGCTCACACGCAACCTCTGATTAACATTAAGTGGGGCTGTCATTTTGACATAGCTGGATAAACCAATATTGAAAAATCTATTAAATATATCAGACTCGAACAGGGAGCACAAACCTTATTATGTTATTTCAGCTGTAATTAGCTGGGAGATAAAATCATAAACAGGGAAGTTCAGTGGATGTTCTTGTGGTGGCACAGAGACACCTGAGTGTTTGTAGTTTTGGGGTGAGGCTGGAGGGGAGCCAAGGACTGCAGGGTTGAGAGGTGACTTTGGGAATATGCACAGAGCAGGTTTGTTACTCCAATGGTATTAGCTCCAATCCTCCCTGAGACAATGACAGTTGTAATGAATGTCCTTGCATTTAACTGGAAATAGTATTCAGTGCTTTTAGAACTCAGAGCCTCCCTAATTGCTTCTTTGAATAGATAAACATGGCTATTTAGAAAGATTGCTTTAAGATGTTTTGCATTCTGTTCTGATTAATAATGGAGGTCATGCTACTAAAAACCTTCACGTGTGGAAAGTGCAATTTTAAAAACAATTTTCTTGGGAAAACAAAAATAAAGACACCTTTTTCATTTTCAAGACTGTTGAGGTGCAAAGCCAGGCCCTCCAGAGCAAGGAGGGGAAAGTTGAGGTCTCTTCAGCTAGAGTTTTGTGTGTAGAGGACACTAGTTTTATTATGTGGCCCCATCATGTTGTGTCCACGCCAACTTTGTGACTTGATCCAAGGAACTCAGTGCTGCACCCTGAGCCAGCAGCTGAAAGAGCAGCTTAAAGGCTTTGAACACATTTTGTGTGTTGGGGACCAGAAAGTAGTTCTTTTGTTTCTTGTTATTGAGGGGGGATTTATCTTGCTTCACTTCAGTTGTTGAAAGGCTGGTGTCCCTGTGTGGCTGAGCATTTGGGGAAGGTGGCTTCTATCTGGGCATGAAGGGGAGCTGAATCCTGTCTGAAAGATGCCTCTGTCCATTGGCAGCAGGAGCTGGCTAAACTCAGGTGAGGGGATTTCCAACAGAAATAGTCCCCATCCTGTTTTAATTCCTTTCTGCTGGATGCCATTCTTTGCTGACTTGCCACCACTGCACTGCTGTGCAGGGAACTGCTGCCTTTCCTGAGCATTTTACAAGTCCAGACCCTGGGAAAAGGCGTTAAGCGAGTGTCCCAAGTTTACGCAGGGAGTTTGCGACAAACAGCAAACGTGACTTCCCCAAATGGCACTGTAATGCATGACTAAGAAAGTACTTCTCATCCTCTCAAAGCTTTTCCTTCTCCTCATGTGTCCTGAAGCCCTGTGGTGAGTGAGGGTTGAGCACCAGGGTGCTCCTCACACACTGCACAGCATCCCTGGGAAGGAGCTCCTCGGCTCCTGCTGCGATTCCGGGAGCTGGGGAGCTCCCTGGCAGCTGGTGGGCATGTTGCCATTAGCTTCAGCCAAGCCAGCATTTTATCTTCATCATGCAGCCCTGCCTCATTCTCTGTCCAATGTTTGAACTAACTGAGGCATAAATTCAGTTCTGATGTTGGTTGGTAAGAAGTGAAAACTGAGTTTCTGCCAAACCAGGATATATTTTCAACTATATTTAAAAAGGTCCCATCCCAAGAGTTCAGGACCTCTTTCTAATAAAGTTTATGATAATAGATTTAACTTCTATTAGTGTATTTGCCTTAGTGTTTGCAGGGAAAGAGGCACTTTAAGAAACAGAAATGATCTATGTCAGGCACAGAATGCTTTGCTCTGTCTCATGTACTTTAGTGTTGGAAGAATGAACAAATAGTCTGTGAATAAATAAGGGAATATTTATATTCTTTCTGGATCTCAACTGCCTGACATGTTTCCTTCTGGAATGCCAATGAGTTCTGAATAATTCCTGCAGGCAGTCATTAATCCTGCCTTCTCCTTCTCCTTTGTTCAGAGTAGGGACACCTAATTCAGATATTATCAACCTTGTGGCCATGGGGTGTACATTGGAGCTGCCCCAGTTACAGCCAAGCAGCTGGCCAGCACTCTGAAGTGTCACTGGTGAGAGCAGACTTGTTGGCACACAAAGTACCATCAGCACCTCCACATTTTGGCAGGGGCATGTGCAGCTGAGGGGCAGAGAGCTTGTGGGGAGCTCTGTGCTGTGGAAGAGGACTGGCAGGTTTTCACACCTCACCTCTTCACCATTACTGAAGATAGAGTGAAAGTCTGAAAGGAGGACAGGGGACACCGACTTCTCTGGGACACAAATCTGATAGCAATCTCTGCAAGCAGGACCTTGTCCTGATGCTGGATAAATACTTGTGGGATAAAATACTATGTAGTAAGAAGTCACAAAGCGTATTCCCAGATGGACAGTGGTTTTTGGAACTCCACCTTTTTTTATGGTGCCAGAAAATAGCAGAGCAGGAAGAGTTGTGTGGATATTTAGATGCTTTTGGGACATGGTTTTATTTTGGACTAGCTCTGGTGGTCTCACCTGGTAGCATAGGAACAGCCACCTTATCTTGCACCACCTTCTTCTGTGCACCAAATGTGCACAGCCAAGCTCACAGCTGCTGGATGGACACCTCGAGATGATGGTGACACATCTCAATTTGCTTTCTCTCTCTCTGGCTCTGCTTATCTGTGTGTCCTCTGCAGCTGTTGTTAGTGTGACTCCAAGTAAGGGGTGCACAGGGTTTTACAAACTGAGTGCAGAGCTGAGCACAAAAGCCCAGCCTGGAAGGCAGTCCTGAGCTGATAGAGTTATGAGGAATGTGTCTCTGACTTCTGAATACGTGGATATAATCTTACTTGCTGAAATGCACCAACAAAAATGTAAACACAAGTGATCATTAATTTTATTGCAGGTTTTTTTTTTTCTCTCCTTTTAAGGAAGCTTGGAAGTGCTGTAAATTTGGATTTGAACCATCAGTGACTAGAGTTCAAAACATGGGCTTGACTCTTAACAAGATTTATACGTGTACTTAATGATTCTCTTGAAAGAGTTTCCAACTGGAGCCTTGCTGTCATTAGATTTGAAGCATGTGTTAGGGTACACATCAAGTACATGTATGAGGGCTCCTAATTCTCATTAATGCAGAGTGAAGAACTGCACTGGCTGTGAAGGAAAAATGTCTCTGGCTGGTGAATTGCACGTACCATGGAGCCTGCTGGACACGCAGCAAGACCCAATCCTTGTCTTTCCTTGTTTCCAGATTAACTAAATACAGCTAGAAGGATTAGCCAGTGATTTAAAAATCCACTAAAAGCAAGCTGTCACATTGGAAAGTAACTTTGCAAGGGCTGTGACAGAAATCTGAAGGACACGGGGTCTGTGTGCCAGGAGCAGGAGGGCTGAGAGCACCAGCAGCAGCAGGCATGCAACAAGCTGTCATGTCCCTGCCTGATGGGGATCCTCCTCAGCATCACAAACTCTCCTAAGCCTACACATTTTGAGAACGATGAATTTATTTGTTGCTTTCAAATATTATTGAGCTCAGAAGAACTATAAAGCTTTAAACAGTGAACTGTGCCCATTTGGATGGAGAGCAGAGATGGGCTGTTTCAGGGCCTGTTCAGCTGGTAGAGCTGCTTGGAAGGATGGAGCTTTTGCAGGGAGGGTGAGGAATGGCTCAGGGAGAGAAAAAAGAAGTCTAAGCCCATAAATGGGAAATGTTGGTGTTGGTGTGCTCAGGATTAACTGCAAGGCATATGGCATGTAACTGCAGTCAGGGATGATGTTTCCAGCTACTTTATGTATTTGTTCTTTGGGAAAGCAGATGAAATAGCGAATGTTTAATCAGAACCCAGCCTGCTCTACCCTGGGCTGGTTATTACTCCACGACTGACAGAAGTACTGAAGAACAGGTAGACCTCCTCCTGCAGAAAGGATGCAAGGAAATGTATTAACAAGCAGACAGAAGATTTGCTGAGGGTGTCAAAGATAACAGTTTTCAATCCCCCAAGGTACAAGCCCTGCCCTCCTCCCAGCAGCTTGGAGTCCACCCGCACTTCTCAGGCTTTCTCCAAAGTGGTGGATTGTGAATGTCCTGCTGGAGAGGACTGCCTCGGGAGACGGTGGAGGTGCTGCCTACAAGGATGATTTTGTTGCTCCAGGCTGTAAAGGCTTCATGAGTGTGTGTTTTGCCAAGAGGAAACACCTGAAGGCTTTTCTGGGATCCTGTTGTGTAGGGCTGCGGTGGTTTCATTTCTTTCCTTGAAAGCAGGAGTCCCTGGCTGCTGGCTGTGCAGGAAAAGAGCCCCCGTGGCCACGTGCTGTGCTCCTGTTGCTGTCTGGCTCTGGAGCTGAGCATTTCCAGTGAGATTTCCAGCATTCTCACGGCTCTGTGCCGCACACAGAGCCTTCGCTGTGGACTCCCACTCCAGCCCTGGCTCCAGGATTGTTCACTCATCGTGCTGACAGCAGCCGTGCAGGCACCGTGCTTACTCAGACTCAGAGCAGCCTTTATTTATACAGCCACTGCCTCCTCCAAGCAGGCTAAAAATAAAAGGCTTGCTCTGAGTAAGCAGATCGCCTTCTCTGTGAGATCCCTGTGATGTAAGTGGGTTTTTTCCCTGCTGCGGGGAGCAGGGCTCAGCCAGAGCAGTCCTTGCCATGGAGAAGGGTGTCTCGGGAGCAGCGTGCCCGAGCTGGGCTGTGCAGCAGAGCTGACAGTGTGACAAGTGCCACCTCCCACGCCGAGGCACTTGTGGAGAGGCCCCGTGGCACAAGGAAGTTCACACTCATTGACTACGATGGGTAGCAGCTCCAATCACGCCCCACAGCTGACAGAGAAAAGAACATTTCAGTGCAGAGCCATGTCAGGAAGAGAGAGGCAGGCGGAGGCTCGGAGCAAGGCAGCCTGACAAGTGCTAAAAGGGCCTGCAATCTGCATCGTGTCATCATTAAAGTGGCTGCCATTAGCTGGCGAGGCACATTAGGCAGTGATACCAGGCACATCCAGCCTTTTGCTCCAGTGCCCTGAGATGTTTAGGAAAATCAGGTGGTTTCAAGGAGCCCCTAATCACACTTTTCTTTGCACTGCAGAAATTAGACCTGAGCCGGTTACATCAGGGTCTGGGGAGCTGCTCTGTCAGGTGCTGCAGAAATATGAACCAAAAGGATTCTTCTCTGCTTGGCCAGGGGAATTCCCCGGCCAAAATGCACTCACCATCCTGGAAACATAAAAGCAGTGAAGGAAGCTGAAGGATAAAGAAACCAAACTGCACATCCAGGATGACAAAAGCAAAATGCAGTGAGTATGGCCCACTTCTGTGTTATCTTAATCGCAAATTTTAGAAAGTCACCTTTGATTTGTATAATTAATACCCTAAGTTGCTCTCAGGGAAATTCAGTGGGAGAAGAGTTCTTGTTAACTCCATCCTGAAGCCTTGCAGAAATTCTGGGGCTTGAGGTGATGTTTTATAGAGTGCCTCTTTATTTTCTTGAAGACCTTGATGCATCATCTCTGCAGTGACACTGTGCAGACTCCCCTTTTGCAAGCACATTCTGCTTGGGCGGTCAGAGAAATGAGTCCTCACCTTGTAACTCCGTTTTCCCAGAGATCACAGCATCATTTTTCCTGGCAGTTCATTTTCTAGATACTTCTCTCTCAGAATAACCCCAAAATAGGAAAAGAAAAGACAAGACTCATCCAGTGGGTGACATTTGTTCCTGTTCCTTTCTCTGCTGCTGGTACTGAGCTGTGCAGAACAGACACCGAGTGGTTGTCAAACTGTTTGCCCTGGGATGACTCTGTGGCAAGAAGTTCCATGAGCTAATGTACTTACACTGAAAATTGTATTACCTCTGTGATTCCACCAGCTCCCTTTTGCTCTTACAGAGAAAGGAGGTCTTTTGGGGTCATTTTCTGATGCTTTCAGCAACTGAAGAGATATAATTGCCAAGGAAACACCCAGCTGTAAGGCAGCTGAGCTGCCAGGGCCTGAGTGGAGATGGCTGAGCAGCTGTGAAAGCACAAAGGCTGGAGGTGATGGGGAAGAGGGGAAATAAGAGAGTGCAGAACACCCTGAGTACGATGCAGTTGGGAAAGTGTCGCTCTCTGCTAGTGAGTGGGGCATCTGGAGTGGAAAGGGAAGCAGGCCACTGTGCTCCCAGGGTCCCATCTCTCCCCATGTGCTGCCCAGCAGGAGCAGCAGGGCTTGTCCAGAGCTGGGAGCTGCTGGCCCATGGCATGGGGACAATTTGCTTGTACCTGGTGCCACGTCAGCTCCCTTAAAGCCCTCTGCAGCCAGGCCTGCTGCTGGCTCTGCAAGAAGTCTGCCAAACCAAGGCATTAATGGTACTCTGTGGAAGGGATGGAGGTATCAGAGGATCAGTAAAGAAAATGGATTATTATAGACCTTCTGATAGTACAGAAATCTTTGTAGTTGGCTGTTACGGAAGTAGAATTTTGTGTTATGATGAGAACAGACATTAGTATACACCAGACGTGAGATTTTACAATCAACTTTATTAATTTTAATTGATTATAAAATAATGGGGGATACATTTAAGAAGACTGTTTAATTCACTGTAATTACAATATGCTTAATTATTAGAAATTTGATGGTGCAATAAAGGTATTAAAATAAATAGAACAGTAGAGGTTCTCATTAAAATTGCATCTGACCTCTGTGCATTGATATGTGCTGGAGTGAATGCAGTAAAATTGGCTGCAATGTGGGAGCAGTGGGAGCTATTAATTCCCAATTCACAGGTCTTGGCAAGCGTGATGCAAATAAAGTCAAATTTAACTATCTGTCTCACACGAAAGACCAGAGAGGGCTCTGCTGAAAGAACAGGAGCCTGTGAATCACTGATGATTCCAGTTGTGCAGCTGCTGCAAATGTGGGGCTTGTGGCACTGAAATTTTGGACACTTCACAGAAATTGAAATGATGCCCTTCACAGCAGTGTAAGATCCACACCTGTAGGTGTGTTACAACTGCCGTGGCACAAGTGTTTGTTTCAGAGCATGGTTTAGACATTTGGGTCTAAATCCAACTTATGCAGCTTATGCTGACCCTGAGCAGTTGGACTGGAAATCTCTCAAGAACTGGTGTTTGAAGGCTATTTTAGATTTTCACTGCCAGACCCAGAGAACATTTAGCAATCTGGAAGCAAGCAATGATTGAGGGCCAGATTTGCAATTTTTTATTTTCCTTTGGGTGGGGAAGAAATTAGTTTTGTTTCTGTGGTGTGGAAATTGTCTCGGTAGGTTGTTTCCACTCCCACTATACCCTTAGGTGCTGTGAGCACACAGGATGGAACGTGGCAGAAACATGAAGCCCTCAACTGAATTAAAGTAGCAGTGCTGCTGCTGCTGGGCTCACTGCTGTCTCTCCTGGACATTGGTTGTTGTGTCTGAATGCCCTGAGAAAAAGCTGAAGCAAGTTGGTGTATGTCACAGCTCTGAAAGTGTGGATTTTGATTTTTGCAGTGGACAGTGGCCTGTTAAAAGCCATTGGGCAGTTATTTTTAACTTGTTCACATAGTCCTGAAAAATTAAACTGCATAGATTGGAAAGGAGGATGTTACAATGGTTGTAAAGAACCTGGTGTATTATAGGCCAATTGTTTCCATTGAGGTGTACAAAAATAGCAAGCACTTCTTTTCTGTGGTGTTTTATATAGGTGAGCAGTTCTTCTGGAGGATGGGGGCTGGCACTCAGCTTCCTCCTTTGCTGTGAATGTGGTGGAGGAAAGGTAATTTCCATATTAAATGTGAAGGAGGCATTTTATCCTATGGCAACAGCACCTGCTTTGCATTGATCTGGTGAGAGGGCATGAGCACTTTCTGGGAGTGAGGAATGGGCCTCAATAGGATATTCCTGTCTCTGAATGCAAAATTCGTATTTCTGCCTGCTACAGCCCATATATTCAGACTCATTTTTGCATGGCATTTCAATGGACCTAAATATTTCACCAGCTAGCAAGATAACACTACAGCTTGTTTGGTATTTGGTAATCAGTTATTAGGACAGGGCTTCAGTGAAATAAAATATGAGGGCAAAGGAAAGTAACGTGCCTGTAGCATTAGAATGCTGTTAGCAAGCTTGAGGCATATCAGAGAGATTGGTCCTGAGAGTAACATTTGCTGTCTTACTGCTTTTGAACCTTTTTTTTTTTTTTTTTTCCATTTGCCTGTTTCTGAGGTCTGGGATTTATCCTGAATTTAAGAACTGACAAGTTTTGATCATTTGAATAGGTATCACTGTTCAGCAGGGAATACATGTGCCAGCTGAGTTGTCTCTTAAAGCCAATTTGTACTACCAGTTATACGAGATGATTTCTCAAGACTGTAATGTATTTCAGCTCCAGATTCCCCACCTGTGCTCCTGTGCTGTGGCTGTTCCTCTTCTGTCCTCCCCACCTCAGCTGTCCTCTCCCTTCCCCACCTGGGCATGTCCTTTGATGTGAATGCACACAGAACCACAGAAAGACAACACTGCAAGGTTGAGTCTGACTTGGATTTACTAAGGCAGAGCACTCTTAAAGCTGAAGTAATTTCTAAATCCCAACCTCATCGTTTTGTGCTGAGCTCATGCAGTTTGTCTCCATGTAAGCAGGACCACCCCTGCTATAGATCTCCAGATTTCAGCATTTAGCAAGTCCTTGAGCTTCTTTCTATATAAATGATGGCTCAATGCCAGTGTCTTCACTGTGCTGAAGAACAGAAGAATTGAGTTCATAATTACTAATAATGGTGCACAAATCAGAAATATTTCTAGGTAATGCCTATAAAGAAAACTTTTGCACTGTAGTACTGCTTGTTCATGAGATCTTCTCTGATGATGATACTTATGCTCCTTGGTAGGATGGCTGTGAGCTGTAAATGTGGGGAGAGATGCCCAAGACTTGGGAATCAGGCTACTGGTACCCTGTAGATATTTGTCTGCTTGAAACGTGGTTGTTTCCTAGTGTGCTCCTGAAGAGCTGTTTTTGTGGGAAGTTGGGAAGGGAATGGATGGTTTCAAGCTTTCAGCCTGAAAGATAAAGATTGTCCATGCCATATATCTACACAGATGTACATATACAAATGCTACAGGAATCCCGGAGGAGCTGGTGGGAGTGGAGGCAAATTTTGCTGGCTGGCCAGAGAAGCTGCCTGCTCTCTTAACTAGAGTAGGCATTTGCCAAGTTTTGCCTCCCAGTTAATTACCTTTCTAGGGAGATGCACTCTCTAGCTGCTCCACAGAGATCAGTGGCAGTCGCTGTTGTCTCCACATCTTGTACAGAGGTACACAAGTTATCCATGAGCTGTGGAGCTGCACAGCCCACACAGCCAGTCCAGCCAGACAGCCCTTGCACGAGCTCAGTTAGTCCCAGCTCATTGGCAGCTAGTCTGGGTTTGTCTGTTTGAACAGCAAAGTGCCATGTCTGTCACAAAAACCATAAATAAATCAATCTGCAGCCCTGCCAATAACACACAGAACACATGACATGCTTGGGCATACTTCCTTGATCCTTGTGGACCCAATTTTACCCCATTTCCCATGCATCTGTCCATAAAGAAGAACCATGAAGGGAAAGGAATGGCAGGAATGAAACATTTGAAGAATGCTTTCAACGACCCCATTAAACTATCCTGCTGGAAACTGTAGCCTGGTGTGATAGGTCTGGTTCAGATTTTCCATGTATTTGAAGTCTTATGTTGAAGAATGAAGCCTCTGTTTTAGAGAAATGAGTCCCAAAGTGGAAAAAGAAAGAGCCCAGCTGTTAGTAAGGCACTTAAGGTTATTTTACTTTTTGCTGGTTTTTGTTTTGTTCTAAATCCTTCCGGCAAGTGTAGCTGATACTGCTGACTCTCGAGCTGCTTAGAGAAATCAGCCCTGGCTGAGTGGAGCTCAGTTCGTGGGTGGTGAGGTGGGGATCCTCAACAGTGGACAGGCTGCAGTGTCTTCCTGCAAGGCCTGGGAGTGTAGATATTAAGTAGGGATGTCAACTTACATCCCTGGTATCTGCAGCAACAAAGAAAAGGAATGAGAAACCAGAATGTTCAGGAGAAGTTCAGTGTTTCCAAAGTATGGGTTTGAATGGGTTGAACTTTGCCTGATGGGATAAACATCCATCTTTTGGTGCATGTTACAATCAATCTTGTGGCTCTAAATCCATCCCGTTACAAAACATCCTTCAAGTCCCTGAGTTCTTGATGGTACCTGGTGACCATTTTAATGATGCTTTGCCCTTGCTCCCTGTCAGTGCAAGGCCATGGGTGAGCCTCAGGTGGTGCAGGAGACAAGGATGGCTTTTGTGGGTCTTGATGTATTTACTCCTGTGCTGCCCAAGGAGGGGCCACGGCAGCCCTTGTTATCAGGCTGTCAGAAGAATTACGAGTCAAGTTGTTGCATGAGCAGCAGGATGATTGAAGGCTGGTTTCCGATGGACTTTTATCTGGTAATTGATTTCCTCTGTGGGTTTGTGCTGTCTAATGAGGTGTGAGCTAACAGCCAGCCTTCCCCGTGGTGGGAGGTGAGAGAAGCCAGGCGCCTTTCCCTGCACAGCTGAACTTCTGGGAATTTGGCACTGTGGAGACCTCTGCCCTGCTGTCACATTGACTTGGAATTAGTGGGTTTCAAAAGTTATTAGAAGGGGGACAGATAGGGAAACACACACAGGCAGGATGAACTTCTGTACCCCTGGCTCTTTGAAAATTAAGCTTAAAAAAAAAAAAAGAAATGGAGAAAATGCTTTGGTCTTAAAAGTTTCCTTTGTCTGTGTTAATCCTGGGGTGGGGGAATGGGCAGGGAGGGGTTACAGAGAAGGCAGGGCAGGAAAACCTGGTGATTATCATGATTGTAATTCCATGCTAAAATACATTCTTGCCCTAACTGCTGAGAAGTGTGTTGGTAACTGCAGAGATTCCCAAGGACTTGAGCAAATAAACAAAACACAGAGTCCTGAAGCCATGTTTGGGAGTGATTTTTAGTTTCTGGTGCTGTGAGAAACCAGAGGAAGCTTCTCCCTGCCTGTTGCTCAGCTTTCCTGGGGGTGGCTGATCCCTGCCTGCTCTCCCTGGACAACCATTTGCTGGGAAGACTGGAAGTAGGTTGGATGTTCTGGCCCCATTGGAATGGGGAAGAGCAATATAATGGCTATTAGCACTTGAGGGTTGGGAAAAACTTTGTTTTCCTTTTACCCTGGAGTACCTGGATGTTTATGCAGCACTTGGGAACCCTAAATGCTTTATTAAACCAGTTCAGCTTTAAAAGAAAAGTTCCTAAATGTTTGGATACAGTATAGAATTGTCCTTTCATCCATTAAACAGCTTGTATCCTCAGGCATCCGTACAGTTAATAGTGTTAGCCCCAGTGGAAAGCCTCTGGAGGCATTGCTGACTGCACTGGAAAGCGTGGATCATTTAAACATTAACAGCTTTGGTTATTAATTATTGTGGAAAATGTGGGGGTGGAGAATGCTGAACTGGAAATGCTGTCCCACGCTGTATTTTTCCCTTGCTGCCTTATCAAATCCATTTCTGCTGTCAGCTGAGTGCAGCGCTTTTAGAGCAGCATGATGGGGAGCAGAGGTTATTCTGCCTCCTGCTTGGCTTCCAGGTTTTCACTTGACAATGATGATGGTGTCTTTTCTGTAGGGTGTACAGATGATAGGCTTTAGCTTCATTTCATTTCGTGTGAGCTCTGTTTGCAGCCAGGAGGAAAATGTCTTGTAAAACTTGTGCCCTGAACACATCCCGAGAAGTCCCAGCGTGGGGAGGGTCTGGAAGCTCTGGGCACTGGAGCTGTGCTTGTGGTGCTCGAGATGGGCTGGTGGGAATCCAAGCATGGTGCTTTCTGCACTTGGGGTGTTGAGCAAGGACTGTGGTCAGGGTGGGAGAGGTGTTTTCCCCTCGGATACACAGAAGGGTTTGGGGCCCTGTGTCTTCACCTGGGGCCTGGCTCCTCGGACAGCACGGTCAGCACCATCACACCACGGGTGCTGGGGACCGAGCCCCTTGGAAAATCAAACCTCTCTGTTAGTGCTAGAAAGAGAGACTTGAGCTGCTCCAAAGCTTGGCCTCCTTGAGTGTTGGTACCTCACAAATATGCCCCCATGTCAGTACTCACAAGGCTTCAAGTCCTTGTCACCATCAGCCAGGTGCTAGGAGCACCTTTGGTTCTTGGATTTGGGTCAATCTTTAGCAAAGCCTGTCCTTGCAGCAGGGCTGGGCCCTGGAGGATGGCCAGGGTGACTCACCCACTTGGTGGTAAATAAGCTCTGCCTCTTGCTTCATTTGCATCCAGCTAATATAGCTGTAATTACTGAATTGTATTTCCTGGACACTTGGAAATAATTTAGCTCCATATAAAACTAATGTGTCTTGCCAAATTTAGGCTTAAAATTGTTTCTATGGTTGAGTGCAGTAATCTTCTATTACATTTTAAGGGTTTTTAAAAAAATATTTTACTAGTGCCTGGCTTGATTGACTCACAATGTTGTAAGGCTTATTTGTGGAAGGGGTATAGAGATATTAAATGAATTTGGAATTAAGTAGGTGCTGGCTAAATCTCTGCTTTACTCAAGCCCCAGTGATCCCAGTGATACGGAGTCTGGGCATGCAATATTGTTCCTGGCTTACTGAAGCTGAGTGGAGGTATAAGCTATGAGAATATGAGAGACTGGATTCTTGAGGGGTTTATTTTTGGTGCTCTTTCAGCAAAAACTAGGCTTATGTGAATAGTGTACTTAAAAAAACATTTTCTGCTCCTGCACTCGTATTAGTTAATGGCAGTACTCAGTGGAGGTTAGAAAGAGGGATTTGTGAGTAGCTGATTCCTCACCTCATCAGGAGAGAAGGTGAAGGTTCAGGAGGCAAGCAGGTAAGTTCAGGTTCAGAAGGCCACTGGAGTTGCAGTGGGATGAGGAAAGTAGTGAGGAAAACTGGCATAAACCTGCTGTAGGAGAAAGGCTTTGGAGAGCTCAGTGCTGTTAACACACGGGCACCTTGACTTGCCTCTGTGTTAAGAAGTCCACACATTCAGACTGATGCAGCTTGTACCTGGACACTGGCACTGTGCACTGCTTTGGGAGCTCTGTGAATTCAGTTTGCATGGCTTCTTTCTGGTTTGTGAGTCATAATTAATGATAATGAGCCCTGGAGACAAAACCAAAGGAGTGCTTGGATGTGGATGTCTGCAGCCCCAGCCCTGGGGAGCAGCTGGACCGGGGAGCAGCTGCTCTGCTCACTGCCCAAGGGACTGCTGCCATTGGGCTGGAGCTGCAGGACAAGCCAGCCACTAACAGCAGTCCAATATCCTTGTCAACAGCAGGATTAGGCACAGTATCACTGGATTTGTGGAGGAAGAATTTCTGGGGAAAGCAGATACGATTTTTTGGGAAGAGTTCCTTATTGTGCATCCTTATTGTTTCATAGATTGAAGGGTTTTCAAGGTTGCCTTCCAGTTTTAGGTGTTGAGTGTGTTTGGAATTATGTACTCTTATGTCAGATTTTCATGATTATAGGGATGCTTCTGTCTTCTTCTTGTTTTTTAAAGTAATTTCTGGTGCACTGTTTGGTGAAGTGTCCACTCAAAGATTTGTGTTTTAAATGCTGTGTCATGAATGGGCTCATGGGGCTCCTTTGCTGGCTCAGTTGCTGTGTCAAGCTTTCAGTGTGACTGAATGGCCAATGCTGGGAATTGCAGTGTTGGAATTATAGATTTTCCTACAGTGCTGTGTTCTCTACTGCAGGAAAAGGCCTTTTGCTGTTAAGTGATTTATAATTTTTTGTCTGTGATAAAAATCGATGCCTCTCTTTAAAAGTGTTTAAGTTGCATGTGTGGCTACATTTGGAAATAAATTCCTCATGTGTCTGTGCGTGTGCACAAATGTGCATGTGTGCAAGCCATGCAGGTGCCCACATGGAAGTGTGTAAAGCTGCTGGGTATTTGCCCCTGTATTTTTGGATTTTACAAGGAAGGACATATTATGGAAGAGTGTATTGTATTAATACATCTGCTAAAGGACATAAAAAAATGTAGCACTGATGCTTTGTGTGGAATGGAAATCCTATTGTTAACATCCAAACCCCAAACAGCTCAGCCTGGAAAGGAACCATTCATCAACCAGACCCCACCTTGGACAGATTCCTATAGATCATCAACCCTCTGTCCCCACCACTGGGCTGTCTCAGCATCTCCAAGCCAGCAACCTCTGCTGGATTCCTGTCACCGTTAAGAATGGGACTTGAATTATTCAGACAATCTGAGTATATCGCTACTCTATTACTTATTTATTTATTTATTAGCACTGAAGAGTTTTTGTTTTGGGTATGCAGCAAAGCAGGAGCTTCCCCTGACCTTGCAGGGTTTCAGAGATAGATGAAGGTGTGTGCGTGTTCTTTAAGGCAGCTTGGAATTTATGGTGTTTGAAGAGACTCTGGCTCCAGTGTGGGTTGTTGGCAGCAGTGCTGATAATCACAATGTGATAGCAACTGGGCTCTATTATTTCACATGTGCTTAAATCTTATTTTCTTGTTCTGTAAGGTTATGTCTTTGCAACTACCACAGCTCAGAAGGAAGAGAAAAACAATTCCAACCTAGGAACCTTTGTTTCAGAAGCTTGCTAGCATAAATCTTTTCTGTTTTGTTTTTGATCACCTGATATGTTTCTAGATCTTAGGTAAAATGAATGAGCTGTTCACAGAGTGTACCGGTTGCTTGTCTAAAGCCCATTTGTATGAAACAGAGCATTCTTGTCTTGCAATCTGTTGAAGCAGTACCTTGTTAATTCCCTGGATTAGCAGACCTCTCGTGTATGCTTGCATTATGAGAGTTAGCAAATCTGGTGAACAAATGTTGCACAAAAGCCAGGAAAATGCATCACAAACCGTGTTCCATCTCTTCAATATTCACTGTAATTGCTGCCAGTCACAATCTGTGCAGGATACAGTGGTGTATCTTGTACACGCAGTAGGAGTGCAGCAGTACATGTCCTCAAGCATTTGTTTCTGAACCACAGCAGAGAGTTAACAGCAGTTGCAAAATGTTCTGCTGATGTATTGTTGATCAAAAAATGTGCAGTAATGCCATCCCTAACATGTTTGCATCCGAGATTTGCTCAGTTATTGGGTGTGCAGCCATCTGTGGGCAGCTGGGATCCCCACAGGGCCCTACAGCCACACACTGGGGTCAGACACAGAGAGAGGGCCCTCAGTGACACCTGAGAGGTGACACCTGAGGGCCCTCAGTGACACCTGAGGTCACACACAGAGAGCCTCAGTGACACCTGCACAGGCTGGGACAGACACAGAGAGCTCTCAGTGACACCTGCACAGGCTGGGACAGACACAGCCCTCAGTGACACCTGCACAGGCTCCTGAGGCTGGGACAATACCAAACACTGCAGGGTCATTGTCCCACCCAAACCCCCCCACCCCATTAGCGCATCTCTGTGCACAACCTTTACTGTTTTCAGCAGTGCTGTGCAGCCTGCAGTGGTTTCCTGGCACGGATGTGTGGCATGAACCCTGTCACGTGTGGTACTGTCAGTGTGTCCATGTGGGCAGGGGTCACTGGGATGTTAATCACACCTGTTTTAAAGCCTGTGAGTTTAAACTCTCTGGGATTCTGACTCTGTCACACCTGAGAGCTGGAGTCTGGAGCATGGGTAGGAGCAGGGGAGCACAGGAGGGCAGGCACGAGGAAGGAATAGGTTAGGGGGCATTTTTACAAGACAGTACAGACATGAGGTATTTCTTGCAGAGATGGTTTTGGATGAATTTATAGGTGCACATTAGATACATTAAATACATGTAGCAGAAGTTGATGAATAGATATCTCTGACATAAAATGTCCACATGTATTGCTCATCAGTTAGGGTGTTTTTTCATATATTTTTCTCCTAGCTTCCTGGATTTTTTTTTTTTTTTTTTTTTTTTTTCCTGATGGAACTGTATACTGCAGATTTGGAATTCAGGAAGTATCTGGAGGGACTTTTTTCTCATTTTAGAGTTAGGAGTACATAGATTTAATTTCGTTGGTCTGGGTTTTGGCATGTATGAAATCCACATCAGTGTTTGAATTTGCAGGCTCTTGGTCTGGCCCTTGTGGCTTTCCTGGCTTGTAAGTGATTTTTATATCTTGGAGAAATATGGATCAATAAGCAAAGAAAAAAAAATCTGCTGCCAGGAAAACATTGTTTTTCAGGGTCTATCCATAAAGAAAAAGCTGCATGGAATTATGCAAATAAAACAATGTGCTTTTTAATTGCATGGACAGCTTAATTACACTGCTAGAGCAGGTATCTATTTACATCTCAAAGCATATAACTGAGTTTTAGGAAATAATCCATGTATATAAAGTACTTTTAAATTCTGTGTGTATTATGTAAGTATAAAATCTGTTAGACACCACAAAAGCATTTAAGGGTTTTAGCTTCCTTGTGGTTTCATAGGGCCGTTCCCCTGCTTTCCCCACCCCAGCAGGCACAAATACATCTCGTTGCTGTCAAGTGAAGTGAGCAGAAGGCCTGAGGTTCGCTCCTAAATGGGATTTTAAAGCCTGTTAATTATATTCAGTATTGAATGGGTCCCTGCCCATGTGTCCCTGAGGTTCCCTGCAGCCTGGGGGAGCACAGTGGGACCATGTTTGGGGCTCCCTCACTGCTAACGAGGGGACAGCCCTGTAATGAGGCTGATGAGCCTGCTAATGAGGCTGATGAACCTGCTAATGAGAGCACCTGGGGTAATGAAGGTGCTGTGCAGCCCCTCCTTGTGAGGGCAGTGCTGCTGCCTTGGGTTTGGGAAGGTTCCGTGCTGCATCCCAGGGATGTTGGTACAAGTGGTACCAAGTGCTGGGAGTTGTGTTTGTGTTTCCATCAGCCACCAGCCCTGGTGCTGTGTGTGGGGCCCGGCCCAAATTAGGGGCTCCCTGTGGTGGCCCATTTGTTGTGTTTTCCAGACTGCAGGAAGGTTTTGAGTTGTCACTAAACCTTGGCACTGGAGAGGTCCTGGGCAGTTTGTTGATTGGCCCCTGCTCTCCCCTGTGCCCTCCCCAGGATTAGAGACTGGGTCAGGATTAGAGGCTGGATCAAGCCTGGCTGTCACAGGAGTCAGGGCGTGTAGGTTATTCTCCCTTCAAATGCTTTATAGCCCTGTGGGGTGAGGCTGTGGTTTGAGGAGTAACTTGCTGGGAAGGGCTAGAAGTGATAACACAGGCATTTAATTCATTTTAATGAGATTCCTTCTCCAGGTGCTCCCATGTCAGGTCTTTGGAGATGGGCCTTTGTGACAGAAGTGCTGTGCTAAAGAGGATCTGTGGAGGTAACAATAGGATGTCAAAATGAAGCGAAACAAGGGCAGGGCAATTTTATGGAGATGACATGACAGGAGGAAAGTATGGGGGGAAGAAAAGAGAATTTAAGATGTCAGTACAGATTTACTGAAGGCTTTCCAATGTCAACTAGAAGAAATGTCAGCACAACTGACTTGGCAGTGTCAAGGTGATGGCAGGATGCAGTCCGATCAGCTTGGAAAGCATCTCGAACTCCAGCTGTGGAGACGAGCTGCTGTCAGTAAAGATGATGTCAGGCTGATAATTATTTTGTACATTGTGGTTTAAGTAGGGCATTGTTTCTATTGAGGTATTTTGAATTCAGCACAAGGTAGGAGAATAGTCATTCAAAGATAAAACTCCAAACTGTTTCTTCTTTCTGTGAGAACGCCAGGAGCTTCCAACCCAGCCTCTGAGCTGCTGCAGTGAAGCTGGCACTCAGCTGCCCTGGGGACTAGGCACTGCCTGCTGTGGGTAGAGTCGAGGGGGACTGAGTTACAACTCTGCTTGGCTTCTTTTCATTTCTCTCTTCAAACTCTGCCTAGTAAATAAGAGGGCAGAGGAGAAAACTGATGTCACATGGGAGTGCAGCCATGATTTTAGGCAGGTGGGTTGGAGATATTTGAGGATGAACAACTGTAATTCACAGTTGCTGATGAAAATGCATGCAGCTGTGTGTGATACTGTGACATAATTGGTGCTGAAACAGCTACCTGTGTTGAAAGTCACTGGGTGTTGTAGATGGTAGAATAAAGTGGCAGCAGAGGCTGTTCCCACCTCTTAGGTTTGCTTTAGGATGCCTGTAGAGTTAAGTGGAGTCCTGAGGAGTGACAAAAAGAAGCTTAATGCACTACTGAAATGAAAATTCGGGCCCTTAGCTGTTCCAGGGTTGTAAGGTATGGGTTTGGGAGTAAATTGTGCCACATGGTAAATAACAGGGCTGGGTGCAGAGCTTGCCAACAGCTCACCCTGCCAGGCTCTTCCCACTCCGAGGCACTTCCCAGCATCCGAGTGCTGCCGTGTCTGGCACCCTTTCCACAGAGGGAATCCCCTGTTAGTTAAATTGCCCTCACTCTCTGTGTGTCCTTTATCACAAAACAAACAAACAGAAAAAAAATGTGCTGGAAGAGCCAGTCTAAGGCCTGGCAACCCGATAATAAATCCCCTGTCTTTCCACACACTCTCAGTGCCAGCTGTGGGCTAATTAAACTCAATAGTTCACAGGTGTTCCTGGGAATGACTATCGCAAGAGCACTCTCCTCTTTAGGGCTCGTTAACATCTTTTTCAGAGCTCTTTAAATTTCATACACCAGCAACACTGAGTTAAAGCAGATGAAAGATAGTAGAAAGGGACTTGAGCTATTACAGGAGTGCTCTTGGTGTTAGTACAGGCTGTAGCCTCACTCAATTCAACAGCTTATTTGTTGTGATGGGTGAATCTCTTGGAGACCAGTGTAAGAAGGAAAATGGCTTTCTTAGAAACGTTCAGCTTTCTGTAGCCAAATAAAATTCTTGTCTCTGGAGCACATTATGTAGCTGTACACACTGTCAGGATGTCCATTGCCTCTACACACACGTAGGGGCTACAGAAGAAGAAAGTCTGTGGCCAAATGAAGCAGATTTAGGCATTTTGTCACAGCTTCTAAAACCTTCTCAGGGAAAACCAAATGGAAAGCAAGGCTTCCTCTAGCCTTCCCTACTTATTGACTCTTCTGGGCTTTGAGAGATGTAGTTTCTTTGCACCAATATTGGAGCACTGGACTGTCTGTAGGCTGGTTTAAGGGGACAGTTGCCATGGCAAGTTCTTCCAGTTCCACTCCTGCTGTGTAGCAAGAGCTCAGCTTTTAGTAGATCTCACAGCCTTGTGTAGTTCTGTGGCTGGGTAAGCTCATCTGTTCATTCATCTACCCATCTTCATTTGTGTTCCTTCTGCCTGCCTAACAGAATTAGATTTGAATTTCTTGGAGAGTTCTCATAAGAATGGAGGAAAGAAAGGGAGCTTTTAGCGTTGTCTTTCAAGGTTCCCTAAAAACCTTCTCTTGTGGAACTGGGCCAGATTCCACTTCAGTCTGATGTGCAACTTTCCTTCATGGAGAAAAAGCACCTTGATCAGAAATATGGTGCCAGAGCAGGCAGCCCAGAGAGAGGAACTGGTTTGCCTGAGTAAAATAGTGTTGGTGGGATAAAAGCATTATTTAATCTAGCTTGATATACCTGTTTTCTTGCTTTACTATCCTGCCTCAGCCATGTGCTTTCCAGCAGACTGGAATGGTTCATACATGGACACACTAGGCAGAAGTGTTTCTGTTTTAGCAGTTACTAATTGAAAGTAATTTCTAGATTTCATAGCTCTTGTTCTCATGAGCTCTCATGCTTCTGTTTCTTCCTAATGATATTTTCAATTTTACTCTTTTACACTCTTCCCTAGACAAGAAAATCACAGTGATACACCTCAATCTTAAATGGTTTTATTGCTGATTTATGCTAAATTGATATCCCTAAATCAAAATAATATTTCCTACATGAGTTGACTGCACCATTTTAATGAAATAATTTTCTCAATCAATTCTATTGTATCAGTGCAGTTTTACCCTATCCAGAAAATCTTACTTAAACTGCTACAGCTCTTGGTGTGGCTATGAATGGGAACAAGCTTTCATTCTCCTAAATGTCAGATCTGGGGGAAAAAGAAACTGTTTTCAAATGTTAAAAAAAAATCTATTTAAGTGTAGTTTGTTCTAACTGTCCTTTTAGTAATTCTTCCCTTTCCTGTGTCACTGTCACGTGTAAATCTCATGGTGCTGCAGAGAAGGACAGGACTGGGAGCTGATGTTGTATATTTTGGAAACAGGTACAGACTGAAATGACATTTCAGTTCACTGGCCTGGCTACAGGAAGCCAAGAGTAGGAGTGCAGTGCTCTCCACCAAAGCTGCAATGCCTCCTCTAAACACCGCTTAGTTTCCAAACATGCAGAGTACCCAGGTGAGGTGAGTGTGAGTGAATTGCCTGAGTCAGCCCTGGATGAGTGGTTTGAATTGGGCTTGCATAAATCTCATCAATTTAGAAAGAGCCTAAAACACTTTCAGTGAATTTGCATGGAGGTGATTTTGTGTACAGAAGTCAATTTGAGGTGGTGAGAAAACCAGCAGGACAAGTACATGTTTTCATAAGGATTTGATTTGTTAGCATTTAATGACATTATTTTGTCAGTAACAAAGTAAAACCCCAAAAGGTGCAGTGCACAAAGCTGAAAAGTGTTAGGCAAAAAGTGGGCAGAGTATAAGAAATCCTTTCCTGACCCCAATCCCATGCATGCCTGGGTATCACTGCTTGTGACATTGATTTGAGGGTATTTAACAAAGAAAAAGACTTCATAGTTTCTGTGTTAGAAACTCCTCTGTGGCTGGCATCCAAAAGCTTATTTGCACACCAGTTCTGAAGTTAAATAAATTATGTGGCAATCGGTGTAGCACTAAGCTGAAGCACTGATATGAGGGGGAAGGGCTTTACAGAAAGCATTGCTTGGTTTCCTCTCACTTCTCTTTCAGGTGAGGGAATGTTTAAAAACAAATGAGTGTGGAAAACTTGGGATCCCGCTGTGTGGGGGTTATTTTTCAATGGCCAATGAAACAATTCCCCTTGCTTCAATACTCAAATTCAAAACCAAATGAGCAGATCTACTGTTGAGAAAAATACCTGTTAGAGAGGGCAGCTTTAGTGGTTAGATGACTGGTACACCATCATCGATGGAGTTTTAAGTTTCTCTTTGGTAAAATATAAAATTGGAGCCTTCATCCCAAATCAGGTGTTTGTAAAGTCTAAATGCATATGGACAATTTCAGATTACTTGCCTGCCTGATAACTGAGCCTGTGTGTCTTTGGTAGGAGACTTGCTCTCATCAGATTGAACTAAATGTGTGCTATGGAGTTGTGAAGAAAGATGTCTACTGGTAAGATTTGGGGAAACTTGGATTTTGCTATTAACAGAGCAGCTAAACAGCTAAAGGGCCCAGATGCAAACTCCAGCCAGCTCCATACAGATAGACAAGATTTCCCTGCTCTCTTTTGCAAACTTCTACAAACTCCTCTGAATGCAAGTTAGTTTAGGAACCAGTTAATTTATGAAATGCATTAAGCACCACGTGACTTAATACAGTGTCTGAGCTCCTTATCTATGGAGATGAAAAATTGTGCTAAGGTGACTCTTCAGTACTAGTTTCAAGATTAGCTCTTTCTCCTTAGGAGTTAATAGGAAGTGAGAGATCTATGTCTATTTATGTGATAAAATTAATTCCTGCATAAGATGAGAGTAAAAAGCCCAAATACTTGGAAGTTTAGTCTCTTGATTTTATTTCTTATGAAACTGAACCCTTCTCCTCTTCTGGATTCAAGGAAATAATATAATACTGAGATACAGCTTCAGTTGTTTTCTCAAAGGGAAGATTCAGGCTCTTCTTTGAAGGCTAACTTATTTCTATGTAGCTGTTAAATACATCCTAGAGCAAATAGCACTGCAGCACCATGTCTAAAGCAATACCCCATTCTGGATAAGTAAAATGTTAATTTCTGCATCACTTTATGCTTTTGATTTTGTAGCAAACCAAGTACATAATGTCAACCCACAATTTTTAAAGTGCCTGATGATTTAGGGGTTTGTATACTTTGGTTGTGCAGTATAAAGCAGGTGGGTTAGTTGGGCTGGGTGATCCTGGTTGTGACCCTGAGCCAGCAGCTGTGTTGGTGGTAGATGAGCCACTTCTCTGAGTTTGGGTGCTGTCCCCAGTTCAGGGCCCCTGGCTGGCAGGGCAGGGAGGGACAGCACCCAAAGTGGGGACACCATCCCAAAGCTCTCCTTGGGCTGGTGCTGCCAGGGAGAGCAGGACTGCTGACTTGTTTGGAGGCCATGGCAGCCTGGCAGTTGGATTTGTGTTGTGACTAATGGAAAATAAGCAAAAGGAGAGAAGCAGGGAGGAGGAGCCTCCCCTTTCTTGACAGTGGTGTATTTATGCGTGGGAAAAGTACTCTTTTTGACAGGTTTTTTAGTTCCTCCACCAAGCAGAGGGTTGTACACCTGCTCTGGGTTGCTCTCGTGGGTGATTCTGTGTGTGAGTGAGCCCACATCCCTCAGCCACCCCCTCCTCAGCTGTGCATGTGCTGCACAGCTCATGTTCCTTCTGGGAAGTGTCTGGGCTCCGTTTTAGCACAAGTATCTATTGCTGCTTTTGATTTTCTCCTAAATCAGACCTAATTGGTTTCTTAGTGGCAGCACCAAGAATCAAGTCCTTCATAGATCACCTTGCATAACTTTGAGGGTTTTTTTCCCTTGTTTCTTCTTTGTGGTTGGTTTTGGTATTTGTTTTTAAGCAGTGAAGAATTGATTCAAATTCTCATACTACCCAACAGACTTTGAATCATGACATGAAAGGACAATAACATTTGTTATCTTAGCATTCAAAACACAGCATGATTTGTTAATGGTTGTAAGATGTATTGACACAATTGGGTGGAAGTTGCTCTGGAAGTGACCAGGGCTATCACTGAGATGTGATCCATTTACATAAGAAGTGACAAGGCAAGTATGCCCAGAAGGCTCGTTATTATGATTATTATTATTAAACATTACTACTATGACTATTAGCTTTATGTCTGTGGATCAGCAGCAAAATTTTGTTAAGCAAAAATCCTCAGATGCTCTCCCCAGTGAATTCTGGATTCATCCCACTTACCTGAGTTTCAGTGGTGTCTTCCTATGGATGAGAGTTGTCATTTCCTTTTCTCCCCTGATAAGTCACTGCAAAGGTTTTTGCTTTGTCCCTCCTCACAGGCAGCTGCTCTTCTCTTTTGGGAAAACTGCTACTTTGGAGTGTCCTTCTGGATGAAAGGCAGGAAAACTGCTATCATTAAATAATAGTATTGTGGAGCCCCAAAATATTGTGTGTTTTAATGCTGTTGCATAATCTTGGGGCTTATTGATGCTTTATGCTCCTGTATAATAGCCTCAAACACATGAGAACATTGTGAAATAGGAACAAGGAAAACGCTTGACAACACTGCATTTTTAAGCTAAAAATGCTTAAAGCAATCTTAAAGCCTGAATTCCTCCACAGATTAAAGATTTTTGAAAGAATATCCTAATTAAAGATGCTGGACAAAGAACAGTGTGATGATCTTTGCCCAAAGTCGAGTGTTAATGGGGGAAAGCATTATACTGATTTCCCTTTATCCCTGCTCCTTGCTCCCAGTGGTGCTGTGGATCTGACCTGCAGGTCAGGATGGCAGCTGGGGATAGTGCACATGGGTCTGTAAGTAGAGAGGGAGTTTGCCTGGCCATGGCTAGTCATGAATTAGTCATCCCCCAACATCCCCAATTAGCTGAGCTCATTTCAGTGGGCTCTGCTGTGTTCATTTATTAGTGAATTTGAAGCTGTGATTGAGGCTGACCTCTCTGGTAGCTGGAAATGTTCTTCCCCACATGGTTGTACATGGTTTCTGCATGGGGAGGGATGTTGTCAGCCAGTCCTTGGGGCTGGCTGAAAGAGAAATATCCAGTGTGCCTTGTGATGTGGGCACAGAGAAGGGTGAGGGTTCTGCTCTAAACTGGAGCCATGCGTGCTGCTCGGTGGATGGGGATGTTGGTCACCACCCTGCTGGGAAGGGACATTGCTCATGGCACTGCTGAAACATGTTCTGCTGTTGGTGTGTGCTGCAGCAGGCACAGCTCCCCTCGTGTGCAGGGAAAAGAGTGTCTCTTGCTGCTGAAATCCCTCATTTTGAAGGGAGGTTACAAGGCAGAAGTTGGAAGCAATCAGTTAAAGCTCCATTTCCACAGTGCCCTTCATGCCAAGCCTCTCAAGGCACTTAAGAAAATACTGGAAGCTGTACAGCACAAAATAGCATTGGCACATTGCTCAAGAAAAACAAACCTCCTGCCTGGATTTGAAAATTGAAAATTTACAAGACTGATTGCTGAGCTTCCAGGCCCAGGAATGGAGTTAGAAAAAGGGCCCTGTAAGATCAGGGCAGTTTAGGGTGTTCTTCAGTGATGGGAATGACATTTCCATCAGTGCTTATAATTTTTCTGGTAGATTTTTTTGTTTTGCTATCATACCATCTCCTCCTCCTAAGAGTCCAGGCTGTAGGATTGAATTTCTCTTTCCTGCAACAGCAGCACAGTGAACCTTCTTTGAATCTTTCTTTTTTTTCCCTCCCTAGTTTCTGCTAATATGATTCTGATCCTGGAGATAGCAGGTCCAAGCCGAGTTCCCTCTTGCAGCACAGTATCTTGCCTTCTGATATTTTGACAGTGTGGCTCTGCTCCTCCCCAGACTGTAACCAGGGAAAATGTGTCTTTCTTTGTAAAGCAGTCTGACAGTCCCAGAAGCCTCATGGTGGATGTATGTATTTACAGAAGAAGTTGGCTGCCTTGCAAGCATTTCCTCTTTGTGCAGCCCTGGTGTACTGGATCACACTAAGGAGACTTGCTGGGGGATGAGTATGTGAGGTGATCTTTTCATGATAAACCCTTCCAGTCTGAGTGGGCATTGCTGCAGGCAGCAAGAATTTCTGAAGTGAATGTGGGAAAAAAAGTCACAACTAATAGGAGTTGCTCCTAATAATCCTGGTACAGAAATCAAACAAAGTCTGGTTAAATTAAAAGAGTTAAGTTTCTTAAGTTTTTCTGGTTAAGAAAAAAAGTTAAACCAGTAAAGATTTTCTGGTTTTATTGCTAAAATTGGTTACAGTTTTGTCTCATGGGTTTTAGCCCATTTTATTTTCCTGAAGGGATGTGGAGGTTTGGGGATTTAATCTTTGGCATTGTGAGGGGTCTAGAAGAACCAAGCTAACCATGAGAGAGCTGCTGCTCTCGTGGTGCAGGGCTGCAGCAGATGCTCTCAGAGAACTGATTCCTCCTTTCCAGTTTGCCAGCGTGTATTTTTACCTGTGGAGTCGGGGAACCTGATATAAATCCACTGGCAAGAAGTTGTTCCTCTCAGTTGCCTTTTTAAGAATAGTCATCTGAGTGTCCCTGGGGATATCTGGAGAAGCTCTGGGCATGTATTGTCATTACTGTTGGAGAGCAAGAGATGAAGGGGTTGGTTTGGGCTGTAGTTGTCAGGAAAAAAAAAGAAAACATCTCTACAAGGGAAACAGGAGAGATTAAAATGAGGAGCAAAATGCTAGAAATTGGATGCTGCTGAATATGAATGTGTCAGAGAGCAGCTTCATATGGGAGGTGGCAGGAGGTGCTGAACCAGTGACAGAGCCTGAGTCTCAGTGAGCCTGGCATGAGGAAAGGGAAGCTCTTCTGGCACAGGTGGGGATCACCTTTCCTCAGCTGCAAAGACACTTCAGCCATCCCTGTTCAAGGCAGGAGAGCAGCCTGCAGGCAAAAGCCAAGGTTGCATCACATGTGCCTTTGAACAAGCTAATTACTCCCAAAATAGCCATTTGACCTTCATCTTCTTAAAACTCTGCACTGGCTGTGGAGCCACTTTTTTATATGATGAAACAGTGAATAATTAAATCATATCAGTTTGTGTAAGTCTGATAGAATTGGAGTTGATAAGCATTACTTTTTTTTCTTCTTTTCCTTTTTTTCTTTTTCTAGCAGGGCAAAATGAAATTACAAAACTCATGTGAAACTTCTGTAGAAGTCAGAAGTGTGAGTCTAAAGAAGCAGTACAAGGGGATTAGTCCCTTAGGAGGATTAGTGTCTATTAAACATGATGATCTGGATGTAGCTTCCGGCTCTCGAGGCCCATAAATTGCTGGGCTCTGTACCCTGGGACAGAGGGCCAGGGAAAGGGGTACCTTAAACCCCCTGCCAGTTCTTAGCCAGGATGATTTAGGGGTTGGAGAACAGGGTAAGGGGAAAGCCTGGCTGCTGGTTAAGCAAGCTGCAAAATTCTGATGTTTCAGCAGACTTGATCTTGTCTAAAACTAGTCTTCATGAATGCCCCTCTCCCCAGCAGAATGCCAGAATTCATGTGTGCTGGTGGCTTCACAGAACCCATCCCCGAACACTGGCCACAAAAATCAGGCACTGCTGTGGAAGGGGAGAGCTGAGCTGAATCCATGTGGTGCTGCTGATAGGTGCTTTCCATAAGGGCTGGATGGTGCCACTTGAGAGGAGGGCTTGGTGGGCTGGGGAAGAAACACCTTGTGTGTCCTTCTGTCCCTCCAAAAGTTTGGTTGAAGTGCCGGGCCGCTGGAAGGGCTGGGGCGTGCCAGGAAAGTGTCAGCAAGCCTCATTTTGGCATTTATATATGAGGAGTAAGCACAATCCTTCTACTATTCCAATGAGCTGCTTTTGCCAAGAAAAATCATTTGTAACTCTTTCTTTCTTCCTGTAGTGCTTCTCCAGCAGGCCTGGCTTAGATTGCTTTAACCCCTCGAGTGCCAGCAGGCGCTGCAAAGGCAGAGCCGTGCCTTGTGCACGTCTTGGCAAGTCCTCCCACGTGCCAACCAGCTCCGCAGCAGACTGAAGCGCTGTCTGGCAGTTAGCTTTTCTTTTTCATCAAGTCTGTTCCTTAGGGCTGCTGCTGCTTTTTTATGTTTTTATTCCATTCCTGGGGCTGTAGCAGAGGAGGAGGAGGCGGAGGCTTGGGAGGAAGCTGGTTCTCAGAGAGCTGGTAACCTGAGGAAGGAGAGGGAAAACGGAGCAGGGAAATGGTGAAGTGGTTTGACCCTTGCTCTGTTGTGTTGTCCAGCAGGATGCTGAATCAACAGCACAGCAAGGCTGCCAGTGTTATGTGCTTCTAGAGATTTGCTCACCTGCAAGTTCAGAAGCAGCTCTTCCTCTGTTCTCTCAATAAAGCCTCAAAGAATAGGAGATGCCTATGCCTTTTTATGATGTACACTTCAGCTCTTGCAGTGTTGCATATACGCGCTTTTACCTTTGATCATCATTTGGAGAGGTTTGCAAGACAGGTTTAGCTGTGTGAGAAATGGATGTGCTGTTTGGAATGAGCCATTTCTCCCCCTCCCTCTAGGTGCTGGCTGAATTTTAAGTTTATCACCACCCTGAGCTCTGAGCAGAAAGGCTGTTTGTTCCCTTTTGTGTTGCTTTACAGGAGAGCAGTGCCTTTACCCTTTTGTAGAGACTGGGCAGCTGCTTTGCTGCTTTGCTGCAATCCTTGATGAGATTTAACAATTCATGTTTCTCTACATAAGAAGTTGAAAAAGACAGTAAGTCCTTTTGTCTATCTAGTGTGCTTTTTTTTCAAAGGGAAAGGAAAAGAAGCAAATTATTTTGTTTTAAAAAATAACATTTTAATAATGTAGTAGTCTAACCTTTATGCTAATTGCCCCAGGCTTTTAATGAAGCAGCGTAAAATTAGTCCTGTGAGTCTTCATTAATCAAATATAGGAGCTGATGATATAGTAATAAGATGCTGTGCTGCCTCTGCTCCCCATGCAATGTTGACATTTGCTTATATTCAGAGTAGAAAGCAACTATATTTTTCTTGGTAGCTCATTAAAATAATTAGCCATGTTTGGCTTTCTTTAAAAAAAATCTTTTCTTAAAAAATCCTTTTAATGAGGAAAGATGAAAACAGACAGGATGGAAAAGTCAAAAGAATCAAATTAAGATAGAAAAACTGACTGCTGGAGGCTTCCTTTGAACGGAAGATTTATGTATGTTAATGGCAGCTGTTGGCTGGAACCTCTGTACAGACACCTTGTTTGTTATTTGCAGAACTTAGAGCAGAAACAAACAACTTCAAGGGTCTTTGTTGATTTGTTTTGTTCCAAATTATTTTCCAAAGGTCCTCTAAGACTCGCTATGCCTCTGCTCTGTCCCAAACCTCAGTGCTTGCATGGGGGATGTGCTGGTGCACACAGGCACTGTGCCCTGCCCCTGTCCAGGTGAGTGAGTTCTGCTGTCCTGTGGTGGGCGAGCCCAGCTCCCCTCTGCAGGCACGGGCTGTGCTCTGGCCATGTTCTGCTCCAGCTCTCGGAGCATGCTGGTCACCTGCTGAGTCCTGGCTTCAGGAGAAATAGTGCTTAAACACCCTGCTCTCACAACAGACACAACCCCAGTGCCCAGCCCTTACTAGAAGTTTCAGGGTGCTTTGGAAGAGCCAAATCCTGGAGCTCCAGAGCAGAATCCCACCCCCATCTGCGCTCTCTGGAGGGAGGGTAGGCATCTGCTCTTACCGTGCCATCTCCACTTCAAACGCTTTTCAAGCAGCATTTTCTGCTCTGGCTGCTGCCTAAGTAGAAACTGCTGTATGCTCTAAAAATGTTTGTGGAGAAGAATGGCAGCAGAGTCTGATTTTTGTGTATAAGATGCTGGTGTAGCAGCTTTGGGTTTCTACAGGGTGATTATGAAAGGCTGGCCACAGGCAGGGAAGAGCCGGGATGATGCTCCTTGCTCAGGATGTGTCAGCCCCTGGTGCCCGGCTCTGTAAGTGTGCAGGACACGGCTCCTCTCGGGAGAGCTGCACTGCTAATGTGCCCTCCTGATTGTCCAGATGATGGTTCTCATTTCAGAGTTCAGGCCTCGGTGGCAGGGCAGGACAGCCGTGATTATGCTGCTCCTGCCTGTGCGGCCGTGTGCGTGCACATGCACGTTTCCAGATGAAAAACGATGGTGGTCCGCTGGGGATGCGGCTCTTGTCTGGGAATCAGGGAGCCTGCACTCAGTTCCTGTGCTGGCCACATGGCATTAGCAGGCCAGCTCTCCTTCCCCTTCCTTTTTTCTCTTCCTGTGCTGCCCCTTCCACAGGCACAGAGTGGAGATGAGGATATCTCTTTCTCTTAGAAAAGAATTTGGCTATCAGTTGCTGATGATTTTAAAATGAACACTGCGATTTCATACAGCTTAGAAATGACTGATAGTTTAGCAATTCAGGCAGAAAGGAAGTTGGATTCCCCCTCACTAATCCTCCCCATTTCTACCCATGTGCTTGCTTCCAGATAAGTCATATTTAATTTCTGATCTGTTTTCTAGTGTGTTCCAGCATTTTTCTCACTGCCAGATTAACAGCTCTTCTCTCCCAGTAAAATCTTTCCATTCCTCCTGTCCAGAGAGCTCCATAAAATTTGTTTGTGTTTTCTGAAAAGCATTAAAGTAGGTTACACAGCACTTTGACAGCCTGGGGTGTAGGGACTATGAAGGTGAGGGAGCAATCCATAGGAGAAAAAATGCTCCATTTCCTGCACTGAAATTGTTTGTAGGAGACTCAGCAACCTAAAATAGCTGCCTCCAGAGGACTCCCACAAAAGCCTTATCCTCAGATTGTTTCACCTCTCAGCCCTATGCAGCCTTCAGTTTAAAACTTTCTCTTTTTTCCCAACCAATGTCGCCCTCTTCCCTTTCTGTTGTTATCCAGTTCTGTCAACACAGACTGCAGTGGAGTGTGCTCCACAATTGTTGTGAAATTTAAAAGAAAGCAGTACCTGAAGCTTAGCCACATGCACTGGTGCAGTTATTTCTCCCCCTGCACAGAGGGCAGACAAAGTCCAGCATGTCCCAGGGCTTGGAGCAAGAGACACCCCAGGAAAACCTGCAGGGCTGAGAGGGTTCATCCCCCTGGCTTGCAGCATGTGCGAGGAGGAGCAGTGGTTCATGTATATGCAAAACCTTGCTAATGAGGTGTGGGATTATATCTCTGCTAATGATGGGGTTCTTTCTGATCCTCTGGCTGCTGGGGCAGATCTGGTGTGGGTCAGAGCACTGTCAGCCAGAGGCTCTGCCCAGAATTGCTGCGATAGGAATGAGCTGTCAGGTTTGGTGATGGACAGCGTGGCCAGGCTTTGGCTTTGAGTGCCCCACAGAGTGAGATTAAAGCAGGCAGGGAGTTATGGGGTGTTCACTGAGCTGGCTCTGGGTGCTGTGCAGGGGGAAGCACTGGGGACGGAGCCTGCAGCCATAGGCCTGGCTTAATCCCATTGCTTACACCGAGCTCTTGTGACATCCTTGGGCAGCACTTAATCTCCAAGCTTTAATTCTGTGTCTTTATCCACACTTTGGTGAAGTGCTTAAAGATCAGTAGGAACCAGTTCAAGGTATTATGGTTGTTAATGCAAATACATGTTATATCACAGTATCTTCACCATGTTTATTCCATGGAATATATTTATCCATAAAATTCTGTTACATTTATATACAGCTCCAAACACCCTGGAAGCAGCTAGGTGTTGACAGAACAGCTGCAGTCTTTTACTATGTTCAATAAATACAAATGGATATAAACAGTATCCATCTGTCAGGCTCAGTTAGATGGTTTAAACATAAAGCTATTTTGTTCCTGTAATTGTATTTAGATCTGAAATGATAGAGGTTTGATTTTTCTTTACATAGTGATAAGATACAAATTCCTTTGAATTGCTCTGACTCCTGATTTATTGCAATAAATTAAATAATAATCCATCCTGCCTTGTTTCACCCCTTCTCCAAGAAAAGAGAGCTCACTGCTCAGGCACTGAAGCATCCTGCTTGCAGTAAGCCACCCTTCCCATGCTCATAAGCACCTGGGCCCGTGACCTCTGTGTTTACAAGATATTTATTGCTGCTTGCACTTCCCACTGCTACAGTGTTATCACTTCAGTGCCTTGTAAAATTTGATTGTGTTTAATAAATGTATTCAGCGTTATTGCTGAGCAAGTCTGACAATTTGCCCTTGTTCCTTCCCTCACACACACAAACTCAGACACCTTCACAACCTACATATTTTCTTAGCTACGTATGTTATTGCTTGTGTTGTATCGGAGGCAATTTTGGATGCATCTCAATTAGATCATTTTTCTAATTAAATAAGTGCTTGTGGTTGTAATGTGAGCGTGTCTCTGAATACTGAGTGAGTGTGAGTCACTGCAGTGATTTTCCCAACTTCTGTGTGATGTTTGCTTTATAAAACTCAGCTTCTGGCACAGAGGCATCTCATTACCTTCCCCGTGCTGACCTCTGGAGCTGATGTTAGCCAGATGTGTTCAGCTCCCTCCTTCACCACAGGCTTCCTGTGTGACATCAGGGAGATCACTTGGTTTCACTGTGCTGTTTCTCCCTCTCTAAAGCAGTTACCAGAGCCCTCACCTACTCCTCAGAGCTTTTGGGGAGCTTAGGCTGTGGACACATGTGGGAGTGTTGTGTCAGAGGAATGTCTGTGGTGTTCTTTATCTCCTTCTCCTCACCATCGTCTACCTGAGCATGGGGGGATAGTGGAGCCAGGTGTTGCTTTTCTTGTGGCAGAGGTAGCTTTTGATTTCTTTGTCTTTTTGTGTCCTAGGGTTTCTCCTTAAGAAAATGGGTTAACAATATAAAAACTCTGTTTTTTGCACCTGAGGGGGTTTAGGCACCATCTCCTTGATGTGGCTTCTCGTGCCAAAGCAGTCTTCACTTCTATCCTGTTACCAGCAAAATTGCATGAGAAAAGAGTGTACAAGCAGCTGCAGGGAGGTGCAGAGTGGTGCTTCTATTGCCTTACTTTTTAGCTTCGTTTTGTGGGGAATATCTTCCCAAGAATGAGAAATCAGGGATTGAGTGGTTTTGCCTCTGTAAGACTGGTGGAAGCTCACTGGTGTGGCTGGAGGATGTTTGGGTATTCCTGTAAGCTGCTGAACTGTGGTGTGTGAGATCGTGTATCCTCCTGGGTTCCAAGGAACAGGCAAATGCCTGTAAAGTCTCATTGAGGACTAAATATTTTTATTCTATGTATATAAGGAGAAGAAGGGCTTTTCTAATTGTCAGAAGTGAGAAAAAAAAATTGCAAAGTTTAAAAAGTTAAATGCAGGCAAAGAGATTCTTGTCTCTTCTTCCATTTCTTCTCTTTAAACATCCCTCTTATAACCATCACAAACTGCATCACATGGCTTCTTGCTCTTGATTAATTGTAACCAAACAAACAATCGAGTCCACGCAGGCCAGTGTATGGTCCTGGTGTAATTTCTGGGCTGTGCAGCTCAGGATGTGTTCGGTAGGAGCAGTCCCTCAGTACCAGCCCTTTCTGCTGTGCCTCGTCACACCAGAGACAGCATCAGCCCCTGGGACAAGTGGGAGCCACATCTGTAACCACAGCAACCTGACATTAGACTTATTTTCCTCCCAACAAAGTTAATTGCTCTTATATTTTATGGAATTTGGCTGAGTTTTTGGAAATCAAGAAGCACTGGCTGTGAGCAAATAATAGCTTGAGGTAGTGTCACTAAATAATAAATATGAGTACTGGTGGAGCAGAAATACAACATACTGTGCTGTCATTCATGGAGGTTTTTCCCCTTGCCAGAGTTTCAGATGCAAATTTCATCGTTGAGCCAATTCAGATATCTGCTTGGAAAAAATCTTTTTCCCAAAAAGCAGCAGAGTAACAAAGAATAGGAAAGAACTACTGTGTGATGGTGCAGTGCAACCTGCATTAAAGCCTGGCTTTTGTGGACTTTTGCAGGATTTTAAGTCATTGCTTCAGTCTCCAAGGATTTCAATAGATAGGTGACAAATATGTAATGAAAGACCACTGCTAAAATTCACAGATGTGCCCAGGTTACATTTTCTTCATGGAGTCTAGCCCTTAATATCAAAATTTCATGGACTTTCTGATACACTTGAATGTGAAAATTGCATGTGAAAGTAGATGATAGGCCCTCTGAAATACTCTTTGCTAGTGACTGACCATCTATTTCTGCCTTTCTCTGAATTTTCTTACACTTTTAGAACACAAAAATCTTTTTTGTTTCTTTGAAAGCAAGTGTTTGTTTTTCTTTTCAGGGAGTTACTGTAACTGGCAGCATCATTGTAGAATAGGGGATCGTCCATAACAATAGAGGGAATGTAAAAGACTAACAAGTATCAGTGTGGATGAAGTGTCAAAAACAGAGACTGAAGGAAAAAAAAATCGTATTTTATAAAATTCATGCTTGAAGACCAGGATATAAAATCCAATGCCCCTGAAATCTCAGCCTGTAATGGACTTCTTTCCTGATGGCAGTGGGAGGTTTGCACAGAGATCACGACCTTTATGTAGTTATATTCTTATTATTTATTCAGAGCCATCTTGCCACATTCAAAGGGAAAATTTGCTCCTTGTTTGACCAGCACCAAGTCTGATCTTTTCCTTTTCTTCCATTTACTGTGTCTCCTACTCTCCTTGTATTTAGCTTTGCTTTCTGTGCCCTGCTGCTTCCCTGTCTCTTACCCAGAGGACATCCTCCCCCTCAAAGCCTTCCCCATCTTGTTTGCAATGACAGAGCTCCAGTTTAGCTGGGCTAATTCCAGTTAGGCCTCCATGATCCAGCCTGAGGACAGCTTGGTCCTGCCCTAGAGGCAAGGATCTTAAAGCACCACCAGAAGACACCACCAGCACGTACTGCTGACGTGGCTCTGTGGATGCTCTGAGAGCTCTGTGCCACCCAGGGAGAATGAGTGGCTTGAGCCTCCTCTCTGAAGTGTGCTCCGCATCTTAAGCTGTTTTCAAAGTTTTCACGTCCTTATGGGTCACGTGCTGCATCTGATGATTAAAAAAGGTCTGGTTTCTTTAAAGGGATGAAGGGAAAAGGAGTGGGAGATGGAGCCTGGGGTGACAGAGCCAGATGTGAGTGTGAGGATGTGGAAGCTAAAGACAGACCAAAAAGCTGTCATGCTCTGGGCTGTGCTCATTTATCTTACACTTAAAGTAAATATTTCTGAGTAAACTAGACACTGCACTCTTTTGTGCAAACCCATGTGCCATGGCAATTATTGTGAGCAGTGAGCCCTCCCTACCCTGTGCCTGAGCTGGGAGGTAACAGAGTTCCTGCTTGAGCCTCTCTGCAGGGTTAGGTCAGTTCTGCAGGGAAGGATGGGAAGGTGGGAAAAGTGCAGATGTACTGCCATTGTATGCAGCTATTCAGAGTCTTTTCCTACACTTGAGACTGAAATCTGTTTTTCTGGCACTGACCTTATCGAATAAACATTGATTCAAGAGCTGAATGTCCCACTTATATTTTTCCATTTGACAGCCAACAGAAATGCACAGGCACAGTGTGAGCTCCTCCAAGGAGGCAGAGTGAGAATTTTGTGATTTTGTTTTTCACTTGCAGTCTAAACTCCAGTATTAAATACCTATTTCTACTGCTGCCCCTCTCCTCCCCTCCTGCTTCTCTTGTCCAAGCCTACTGCTCAGCTTTCATTTTGGCCTTCTTTTTCCTGTCAGGGAATATTTGGGTTTAGGACCTTTAGACTGGCAGCACTGGAAAATTAAGTCATCATTTTGTCTGCAAACCTGCCACTGTGTCCCTGGGCACAGAGCAAGCTCCCTGCCAGTGACTTCAGCCTCTCTCTCAGAGGATCTGCCAGCTGCAGGTGCAGGAGGTAATTCACATGCAGTGCCCATCTCTCCCTGTTCTCTTGAGGTGCCAATTATCCAGCATTGTGTCAAGTTAGATCTGGGGGTGTGCATGTAAGGACCACAATGAGCTGGTGCAGGGCTGGAAAGCTGAGGGTACTGACAGTCAGGCCTGCCAGCGAGATAAAGTGAGGAAGGACAAAACAATCTGGATGCAATTAGAGTCCTGCCCACCTTCTCCCTAGCCCCTTTCAAACACAGAAATGTGCATCTTCCTTCAAGGATAAAAAAGTTTGGGCTTTGTCCCCCATCCTCCACCTCCCACTCCTTTGTGTATATCTGCACTTGTGCTTTCCAGCAGGGAAGGAATGTTCAGTCCCACAGGGACTGTTCCTGCAGTGTCTCTGGCTCAGAGCGAAGCTGGAGGTGGTAGATCTCCCAAGGGAAATTTCTTCTCATGAGGTTTATGGCTCGCTTTTGCAGATCTCAGGGAGGCTGCTGCTGTTCAGAATGGGAAATGGAAGTGGAGAAAGCAGTTGGAAGTGCACCTGCTGAAATGTTCTTCCTGCACCCACACTGATTAAAGTATAGCCTACTTCTTTTTCCTGCTTCCTTCATAAAAGATGCGTTGGGTGGAGCTCATCTGTCTAGAGGAAAGGGAGGCAGGGTAGTGGAGACTGGATTCTCTTTCTGTCTGTCTTTTGATCCTCCTGTGTAAGTTGAAGGTTTTAGAAATTATTAAAAGCTTCATGCAGGGTGAATACTTTCAGAGGAGACTGAACCTGCAGAAATAAGTTCCAGCTCTAAGGTTCTCTCACAAGCTCAAGGCTGGGGTATTAAATCCCATCACACTGATCAAGATGGTCAAAAGAGCAAGATGAGGGTGGAAGTGGGTTGACTTCTGCACATTTTCAAAGCCTTGTTTCAAATTTACCCTTAACAGCTCTCAACTGGGGAATGTAATGCTGATTGAAACAGCTTTCTATGATGCTGAGGTTTTAGGCACACAATAAGCTGCTCTGCTGTGTAAGTGGCCAAAAAATAGCTAATACCTGGCATGGTGATGTGATGTATTTAATCCTCCTGATTAAAAAATGTTATCCTCTCCCTTTAGTCTTTCTGATAGGCAGCAGTCACCTGTCACTCCTTTTTTAGCATATCCCACACATTAAATGAATGCTTCATCTTTGATAGTAATAACAAGAACAACTCTACACTTAAATTGAGTCTGTGGTTTCCAAAGTGCTTAAGAAACTCACAGCTAATTCTGCCACTGTGTATTTAGCTGTAATTTTACGTACCTGGAAACCCACAGACTGATACCAGTAAAGCCTGTAGTCATAAATCCAGATTTTTGGTGAAGACACCACTCTAAACTGATCACTCAGGCTTTTTTCTAGTAGAAAAAATTGATGCTGAGCTGGGAATGAAACTCATTTAATGAGGAGTGTAGTTTTTTTATTCTAGTCTCTAAGTGTTACTGTCCTTCCACCCACAAGGTATCACTGGTTCTGTCTCAGTAGCAAATATTAGCCCCTAGCAACATTACAGAGTCGTAGGAGGAATCGGTCATTTTCCTTGCTTGAGTACAGGCTGCAGCCAGTTTAAAACAACCAGCCATTTCTTGTTATCTGCTTTAAACTGCTGAATCCAGCAGCCCTGAAGAACGAGGCCACATCTGGAGAACCTGTCTGTGCTGCCAATGTTCCTCTGAGCAGCAGGGAGGAAAGAGTCTCTTCCTTCTGAAGCAGCATCAAAAGAGCTGTCGTGTGTCTAATGTGTCTTCCAGCCTGCAGTCTCTGAAAGTGAGATTCCCTTTATCATAATACAGTGAATCATCTCAGGAACACGCACTTGGGGATGAAGAGGATTATGTTTTTGTTAGTGTCTGATTGTCTTTTTCAGCAATCCTTTCTCAGGCATTAAAGCTGTGGCTCTTTGCAAGCGCTGTTGTTTTTGGGGCTGTCATGTGGTGGATGGGAAGAAGTGGTGTTGCTTTGTACTTCAGACCTGCTCAAAAGCAGCCTGACCACCTTCTGTCGTGACAGTGTAAAAGCTGTCACCCTCCACCTCCAGAAACAGACCTAGAACTGAGCTTTGTGGGCGTTCTCACTTAGGAGCGTGTCAAGACATTAAGTTCAAGTCTGTTGTATGTGCTGTGAGGTTCCTGGGCAGAGTTTTGAAGTTCTGTACTACCATTTCCCCTCTGTACAGCAGGGATGGAAGTAGCTCCTGCAGGCTGGAAAAAGTTATCAGTTCCTGTAGTCTGGAAGAAGCATTGGAGACATTCAGCAAACTGTGAAACAGGGCTCACCAACCTTTCTGTGTCCACTGACCTCATGCCCAAAGCTCTGTATGGCTGGAGTGGCCACACACATCCCATGTGGTGTAGAGAGCCTCAGGAGGAGTGTGTGAGGAGGAGATGGCCCTGGTTCCTCAGGGATCACTGGGACAGGCCAGGGCTGCACAAAAACCTCTCTCTGGGCTGCCCTGCTGTCCTGAGCCTCAGCAGCTCCTGCTGGCCTGTCCTCTGCTGTGATTGATCAACCCCAGCTCTCACACCAGCACTGCCCCTGGCTGCTCCACCTCAGACATCGGCACTTCCTGGTGTCCTGCTGGTCCTACCACAGGCCAGCTGTGGCTGCTCTTGGTCTTGGGAAATGGGACTGCTGATGCATTTTGTGAGGACTGGCTGATGTGATGGGGTAGACTTGTCCAAGGCATTCTCTTATACTGCAGCACATCCTACTTCAGTGATGGCACACCTCTAGAATACAATGATTTTTCTTTTGCTGTTTATTCGCCCTGTCTGCCTTTTGGTCTTTTGGAAATGACTGAGACCTGTGTTGCAGCTCAAGAGGCTAAAACACAATGATCCTAATCAGGAGAACTGGAGCTATGCTAGTTAGCTGAAGATTTTCATGTTTTCTCTAAGGTCTTCTCTTTTTAACAGTTTTCTTCATTGAGACCCAGGAGTTAGGTTAACCATCATCATAGTTTGCCCCAATTAGAGACTGGGGAGAAAGAACTATAGCAAACTGGTGTTTGTAATTGTGTGCTGAGCAATTACCCTTTGGGACATTTGGGCTGAAGTGGGAGGCAGGGCAGAGTAGAGAGAGGCATGCTGCTATAAATGTCCCTTTAATTGGGCTGCCTGACACAGGAGGAGTTTGACACTCAAGAGGTTAGACCATCTGGTGTATGGGAGGCCTTGCTTTATAGATGTTTAACTTTTTTTTAAAGTACACTGAAGAAGCATTACTGATTCCCATGTCATGAGTCTGTTAGACATGGAAAGCCTGGTGAAAACACTTGAGCGGAGGCTCTTGAAAGCAGAAAAGTGGTCTCAAGCAGTTTAACTGCTACTTAGAGTGTGCAGTTTGCTGTGGCACGTTCTCTTCCTGCCCCCAATCCAGCTGGGTTTCTGCAGGGAATTATCTTAATGCTCTATGGAAAGACACATAAATAGCTAAGCACGAGATTCTGCATAAAGCACAGTCTGAATGTGCATGTTTTGCTATATATATGTGTGTGTGTAACTGTAAATATTTGTGAAATAGCAATATAACCATGGCATGCACAGTATTGGTGAGGAGTTTCAAAATAAATCAGCTTGTGTAGGAGTAGGGCCTTCCTAAGTTAAGACTAAGAGTACCATGAACCAAACTCTTCACTGTACCTGGAAAAGTCCCATGAAGTGCAGGAGAAGCTGTTTTTCCTCTTTTAGAGATGAAAATTCATACTCTGTCACACGTTTTCTCATCAGAGTCTATTTTCATTTCCAAAAATATGCAAGTAAGGCAGAAACACATTCATACTCAGATTTTGTATATTTTGTCATGGTTGTGTAACTGCTCTTTATGACAAAGTCATGGAATGCCTTGGATTGGAGAGGACCTTCAAGCTCATCTCACTCCAACCCCCCTGCTGCCCATGCTGGGGGATCAGCCCAGGGCACAGGGGTTTTCTGGGTGCCAGCACATGGGCAGGGCATGTTGGATTTCTGTCCATCAATACCCTGAAGTCCTTCTCCTCCATCCATTCTCCACTTGCCTGTACTTGTGCTTGAGATTGCCCTGGCCCAGCTGCAGGACCTCGGCATGGTTTCCTGGAGGATCTGTTCCATGGTCTTGCCTGGCACAGAGGTGAGACTGACTTGCCTGTAGCTCCTCACCTCGTTCTCATTTCCTTTTTTACAAATGGGAAGTCTGTTTCCCCTTTTCCAGTCAGGGGGAATGTCACTGGGCTGCCACAACTTCTCAAATATTATTTATATGCATGATTTTTTTTTCCTAATCAGTAGGGTTTACAGTGAAGCAATGTGCATGCACACTTAATTATCTTCTGGTGTTCTTTGGTTTTGCTTTGGTTTGTTTGTTTGGGTTTTGTTTGTTTGTTTTGGAGGTTTGTTTGTTTGTTTGTTTAAGGAAGGTGGGACTAGTACCAGTTATTGCTGAGATCCAGCATTCTTGTTTCCTGTGATTTTCACCAAACTGGGAGCCTTGGCTGTTAAAGGGGGAGTGAGGCATCATAAAGAAGAGGAACTTTCTAGAGGGAAAGGAATTTTGGCAGCCGAGTCACTAAAGCATGCAGAGTCTGAGTTAATTGCTGTGTTTGAGGTGTAAGAAACTGTTTAGTGTAATTGCAGAACTGAGCAGCACATTCATGTGGGTCCAGGAGCATGTCAGGCTCCTCCATGACCTCCTGTTTCCCTGACTGCAGTTGCACTGTGTGACTTTTCTATGATTATGGTTATTTGTGTCTATAGGATTTACAGTAACAAACCCTGATCTTTGACAGGATTTCTTAGAGCTATTGCAATGTGTTTTGAAAAGGAAATAGTTATTTGTGGTGGCCTCAATTTTGATAGCTGAAGGTTTCCTATGGTTGCAGTTATTTAGAAGACTAAGCTTTTGTGTGGTGGTGGGAGACTCCTGGCTTAGAAATCTTTCTTGCATCTGGAAGTTAAAGGTGAAATACTCCTGCCTGTCTCTGTTGTACAGTTGTCCTCCATGCTGTCAACAGGGCGCCTGCTCACAGTGTTCTTTGTTGCTGCTTTTAAAAAAAAAATTCAAGGAAGAGGAGAGCAATCATATTTAATAATGCAATTACAATCAGGGGAAGATGTTTATCCTGTAAGATTCCAACTGCTGGAAAAGCCCTAGGGCATTCTGGGAAATGAGATGCAAATATCCAGGATTACCTCTTCCTAAAAATACCAGAATCAAACAACAACAACAATCATTGCTCTGAGCAGTGTATTAAGTGATTAGTCTGTTATGGCCTGCAAGAAGCTTTGGGCTCTCCAGCCAAAGGACCGGTCCAAACCAAACACCGTGCTGGCAACGCGACAGCGACCTGGGGGCTGTTCCAGGCCCCCATCCCTGCTCCTCTCTCCGTGCTGCAAAAACAGCTTTTAACAGTTTGGCAGCCACAGCTGAAGCCTTCACACAGGTAAAGCTCTGAGAAGAAAAGAAACCACATCTCGTTTTTCTCTATAATCCTAAGGCTCTTGGTCTGGCTGGTGGCAGTTTGTAAATGAAGACACATTTTGGTGGTGCCTTGTGATTAAATTCATTTGTAAAGTCCTAACTCCTTCTCTAAGTTGGCCATGAGAAGTATTATTCATGGGGTGAAAGTTTTGAAGACACTTCAGCTGTGGTACAGCAGCAGCAGCATCCCATGCAACATTGGGTGCACCCTGTTTCTTTCTGTTTGCTGGATACCAAGCAGTGTTAACCCTGATGTCAGTTCTTGGATGACAACAGTTGTATTCTATATTTAAAGTAAAATCAAATATTAAACAAAACCATTTCAAGAACTAATCTAAATTTAATTTCAGAAAAATGTTAGCTGTGAAAATCTTGATGTTGGCTCTCTGGGTTTAAGGCTTCATTGAATCTGAGCTAAATTACAGACCAAGCATGTGAACTGGGGCCAAAACATGCTTTGCAGTCAATTAGATAAAACAAAAATAATTTCATATGGTACTGAGTTGAACTTCTGTCTATCCAAACTGAATTTACACATCTGAATCCACTTCTACTGGAAATAAAGGATTCAAACACCCATTTTTCTCTAAGTGCTCATTAACAAGGGCATGATCACAGTACTTTCCATTTTATATGCTGGGATTCAAGCAGAGAGATTAAAGATTATTTAGATTTTTTTTTTTAATTACAATACATATTTGAAGATGTTCTAATGGTATTCTTGTACAAAATTGCTATGGTTTTTTTTTTGAGATTTCTTCAGAAGATCAAGGTCCTTAGTTTTCATAAGCTTATTTTTGGGGGTAGTGGTTTACACAGTCTTCTTTCATTCAGGTCCATTCCCTAGGAGAAGCTGCACTTGGCAGGTTTGCTGTGCTGTGTTATCACAGGGGAGAACAGGAGGTTTCTGTGGCTCATGTGTCATTCATTGGCTTTGTTCCCTTTCATTTGCTTCGTTGTGTGGAGAGGGCAGCGCTCAGGCAGGGGCTGGCTCAGAACCTCTGTTCCCATTCCTCCGGGAGCCAGGGTTTGGAGTCTTTGCTGTGTGCAGTGACGTGTGACTGTCTCATCACTCACCCCTGTGAGTGTTTTACCCATTGGTGCTTTACCCCTCCTCTGCTGCTCCTCCCGGGGTGGCTGAGCCCACAGCAGTGAGGGAGAGCGAGCACAGAAATCACTCAGGCCATGCTGCTGCTCCAGGAACACGCTCACACATCTCTGTGTCCTCACGTGCTCTTGTTCCTTTACTGCCAGAAACCCACACAGTTAAGGTGGCAAATTTAAGGTCTCTGAATACCACAGGGTGATACTGTGGGATCATTTGGTATCTTGAGTCTGCTGGCTGAAGGACCCCATGAGAATGGTGTGCCACTGTGGGAAAAAATGTCCGCGTGCCTTAAGGAAGTAGAGACCTTTAAATGAATGATGGGCAGGTGCAGCAGCAGAAAGGGTAAATATTATAGCAGGAGTTATTAGCATTTGTCACATTGCACAAAATGAAGTGTGCAAATGACATGTAGACTCAGTATCTCTGTGTGTATGTGACTGTTCTCTGGATATGAGGGTATTGATCATAGCTGTTGTTTGCAGCACGGCACAGCAATATGCACTGCAATGGGAAATGAGCTGGGCAACACTGACAGAAAGTGAAGTAATAAGACAATGAGACAAAAAGCAATAAGAATTTCAGACATCACCATGTGTCTGGAAGGGGCTATGACCTGGCTGTGGTACAGAGCACATCATGGTGAGGTTTTTTCGTCTCAACACCAGGGAACCCTCCTGTTCCCTTCATCTGAACTGCCCTAGGGAAGAAGGGGAGACTTTCTTCCTTAGGGCATCAAGCCTTTAGAAATATTTGCAGGTTTTCCATCAGCTAAATTGTTTATGTACCAGAGAGACTCCACACACCTGCAGACAAGGCCACTGTTTTGTACTTCAGGCTTTGTGGTTCAGCTGTGACTTAAGGGGCAGAATTTGGTTCTTGAATTAGCAACCAAGATCAACCCCTGCCTTTAGGCACCTGCTCCTGGTACAAGGGAGGGAAAACCTTGAACTTCAAACTTAACATGGCATAGAACATCCTGCAATGTGATTGCCTTCACCGTGGGATGGATGGTAACACAGACACCAAAGAGCCCAAGCTGGAATGGAGCAAGGGAGAGCCAAGCGTTTCCCTGCCTGCTCCCACTGTGCCTGGTGCCACAGGCAAGGAAATGCACTGACAGGGCAACGAGATGGGAGCTGCCTGTTCCAGGAGCCTTTTTCCAGCCCTGGAGATCTCTGAATCTGAGTAGAATATAAATATTTCCCCTGGACCATGTTGCTTGTAGACTTGTCATGAGTTGCTATTCCAACTGCACTAGGATTAAGGAGTGAGGACAGAGGAGTGGAAAAAAGCTTGCAGTAATATTTTCTGACACTTGGTTTAAACATGCAGAAGAAGTCAATCTTGTCGATATTCCTATGGAGATCTTTGTGCAACTGAAGCTTAGGGAAGAGCTTTCCTTGCCACATGGTGCCTAAACTACAGCAGTTTATGTATTGAAGAGGAAGAGCTTTGGAGGTAAATGCCAGGTGATCATTCTGTCTTATGCAGGATGGATCATCGCCAAGACTAATCTTCATTTTTACCACTAGCATGATCAAAAAGGGAGGAAAAGAACCCCAGCTGTTTCTGGGGTATCTCTCTGGCCAGGCAGGAGGGAGCCATGCACTTGCTTATTCCTGGTGTCAGAAGTCAGCACCTGCTCTGCCAAGTGCAGTCATCAAAGGGGCTTCCTTGGGGAGCCAGCAGTGACGAGCTGCTCAGCTGGAGGGACTGAGTAGATGAATTGGTCTGTTTGATGGTTTGAACTGGGTGGGGACAGGGAATTGAAATCTTGATGATTGCATATACTGTATGCTGTGCTTTCTGCTGCTGTTTCTGGGTTGCTTTTGGAACGGTGTAGAAAAGACCCTGAGTTTTATGTTACTAAAAGAAAGAGCAGGAGGGAGGAATTGTACCAATTAAGTTGTGTTTTATTAGCTACTAGCAGTGGGCACAGGATCTGTTATGTAGCCAAGGTGCTCTAATTCTTTCCAGGAGAGGTTACATGTGCCTGCATGGTTGGTAAACTGAGATTAATTTATTCTGTGGCCTTGGCAGGCTCTGGTAAACTGCATTGCTATAGGGAGTTATGGGGGAAGAGTATCAGATGTCAAACTCAGTTTGGTCTGACAAGACAAAGAGTTTTGGGGTTGTTTAAAACCCTCTCAGTTTGTTTAATATTTGGGCTCTTATTCGGATTTGTTTGTAAGTATGACCACAGTTCTGCTCTGTGTGTGTGTGTAGGCAGTGGGAGGGTTCCTTTGTTCATACAGAGACAGGTTATTGCAGACAGGCACTTGCTTTTAAGTGATTTTGCCACCCTTGTCTGAAGGGTGTCGGAGGCTGGCAGTGCAGATAGCCAGCTTTTGAGTCACGGGAATATGCAAAAATGGACCTTGTTGATGTACTGACCTTTGGATAGTTATCTTGATTTGTTGGCGTGTGACTTATTAGTCAAGGAAAGGCTATTGTTTAAAACAAACCAATAAATAAGACAAAAAAAGGACAGTCCAGTCCTTGTCTTTTGTTAGAGCAAGAATCTAGCTTTAAAAGCAAAACCCTTCAGATTGGCTCAGCTGTGAATTGAAAAAAGGGAGCAATCTCAGTAGGTATTGACCAAGCAGAGTACTGGGGCTGTTCTGCAGTCTGGAATGCACATGTATCACTACAGAAATGCAGAGTTCCAAGCTGCTGAGTTTGGGTGTAGAACTGAGTTTTTCCCTCGCTTGAGGTTCAGGTTGCCTTGACTTTTCTCTCTGACTCATTTGAACCATAAGTGTGTGCAAATGCTTGTGACTTCCACACTGCTGCTGGTGCTTTATTAGGTAAAGGCCTTACTCTGCTCCAGAGCAAGAGAATTGTTGTTGATCTTGGTTGGAACAGCCTGGGGTTCTCAGATGCATGGGATACAATGGCACTGTTGTGGCTGGTGCCTGCCCAGGGTCTCTCCCTGGTATCCTTTGTTATAGTTGCATAAATACTTTTCCCATTAAGGGAATTGATCCTTGCCCGATCAGCATTTAGAGCCAGGAATAAATGAAATACAGCCTTTTGTATTAAATAGCACTGTGGGTTATGGTGGAGAGTAAAAAGCCCGTCCCTTATTCCATCAGGGAAAAAGAGAGCCTGCTTTTCCAACTTGGCTGAATGATTCTATGGACATGTCCCTAAACCTGAAAATGTGCATTAGAGCCCAGATCTTTCTAGATTATGCATTTATGTATCATTGTTGGTCCTTGCAGCTTCAGTGTAGCCACATGTATCCCAGTGGTTAAATTTTGGGCAGATACTTTGGCCTGCTACAATCCCACTGCAGGTCATGGGTGTCCTGGGTGGGAGAAGAGGTGGTCAGAGGTGCAAATCCCTGTACAAGTGTCCACAGCAAAGCCAAGAACCTCTGGCATTTTTCCATGCACTGCTTTGCTCCTTAAGTGTCTGTATACAAGTGTTGAGAGTTAGAGTTACTGTTAGAGAGTTATGATGTGAGATCCAGGCTCTTAGGATCTGTTCCTATTTAGTTCTGATCTTCCCCCAAAATTTGTTACCTAGAGTAACTGTGACTGCCCTATCCCTTGAAGTATTCCAGGCCAGGTTGGAGCTACCTGGTCTAGTGGAGGGTATCCCAGCAGGGGGTGGAACAGGATGACCTTTAAATCACTGGATAATCACCTCCTCTGGAAGTGCTGGAGCTTAATTCTACTTTTATTTTCCAGAGCATAATTTGGAAGCAACTCCAGTACTGGTAGATGGTATCAAACAGGTGTCACATGGAAGAATTTAGCCCTAAGTGAATAGAAAATTTGTCCTCCTGCATGTTCTTCAACTCCATGTGTGAAAGCTGCAGAATAGTTTGGAATAATATCCACTCCCATTATTTAGCTGCATAAAATACCTTGAAGGCAAATAGCACATCTATAAATTAAGCTTCTGAAGTGTTGGTCAGGTTACTCGGGGAGTTTTTGACAGTGAGATTATTGACGGTGTAAAGTGATAGTTCTGCTCTTGAAAAGCTCATTCTCCCAACACAAATCACAGCACTGCCAGGATTTATTGAACTGCCTGATGGAGAGGTACCGTACAAGCCTCTATTAGTCCCTTTCCTCAGCTTTGCCATCAGGAGGCTTTAAATAATTGTATTTGAAAGAAATGTCAGAGTGACAGAATTGGGTGCAGAAGGCCATAGATATTCCCTCTGCGCTCCACCCCGCCCCTGTTCTTTCTCTCATGCTCTCTCTTGCTCTCTCTATTATTTGATAATTTCAGAGGGAGAGGGCTTCCCCAGCTGCATAATTGGAAGGTTTCAAGACATTGTGTCTGCTACTTTAGGCAAAGTCTTGGTAACGCTGCAGAAATAGGAAGCTTCCCAGCTTCCTGCAGTCCTGCAGATCTGTTTAGTCAGCCAGGGATGCTCCTGCCAGGGTTGGGGCTGCCATGGAGGGTGGCAGTAGCAACTGTGAGAAGAGCAAAACCCGTGATGGTGGCACTGTGGGGATTGACAGCCTTGGGGAACAGAGGTGCAATCCCTGGAAGGCAGCTGGGGAGGCAGAGGCTGCTCACCAGTCCCTCTTTTAACTGGCTGGTGGTGAAGCCTTCATATGAGAGGAGAGGCAGCTGGCATTCAGGAAATGAAACAAGGAGGTGTCGTCCCTTTGAAAATAAAGGACACTGAGTTCATGGGATCACGATGTTCTCAGTTGCAGCAGAGCTCTGGAAGTTCTCTGGTCCCATGAACAGCACTCTGCCGCCTGTCAGAGCCTGGCGTGGCCAAGACCCCAAAATCCATAAGGATAGAGCTTCCCTGAGGGCCTCTGACTGAGTGGATCTGAGAGGAGAGTGCAGGTGCCCTTGTTCTCCCAGTTCTGTGCCTCTCCAGGTATGTTCCCAGGACTTGTGTTCCCAGGGCCTGTGCTGAGCCCGGGGCCTGTTCTGTGCTGCTTTACTGGGGAGGGACAAATGCCTCACTGCAGCTCCTGCCCAGAGTGCCAGGGTCCATCTGTGAGCTGGGACTGCCATGGGTATGTCTGTGTGAGGGGTTCTGGCTGAGCTGGGACTGCCATGGGTCTGTGTGAGGGGTTCTGGCTGATCTGGGACTGCCATGGGTCTGTGTGAGGGGTTCTGGCTGAGCTGGGACTGCCATGGGTCTGTGTGAGGGGTTCTGATTGACCTGGGACTGCCCTGGGTCTGTGTGAGGGGTTCTGGCTGAACTGGGACTGTCCTGGGTCTGTGTGAGGGGCTCTGGCTGAGCTGCCTTGCTCCAGCTGGGTTTTAGTTGTCTGCTGGAGAAATTGAGGTTAATGGTGTTGGATAAACATAATACCAGCCTTTAGTGTGACCTAAGTGACAGTAGGGTCAGTAGGGATTTATCCTCGGCCTTTCTTTGTCCTTCACAACGTTGGGATTGTGCTGACCTGTCCCATTAACAGACCAGTGGGGTTGAACTGGCCACAGCACTGAGGATCCTGCCTCACTACAGCACTGATGTATTAAATGCATTTAAGCACAAAGGCTGTAATTGATCCTCAAAGGCATGAAACTGGGATTTTAAGTTAATTTCCATGGCATCTTGCTGCACATTCTTTTAGAAATTTTTGTCATGATGCACTGTTTTAGGATTCCTTGATTTCTCTGTAGTCTGTTATATACCTGAACTGTTCCTTTCCCTGGAGACAAATTAGGGGGGCTACCAAACAGTGGTTCTGCTGCAACTTTGATGGTGTCTGTGATGCCTTTTATTTCATAATCTCAAAATAAGCAAGGTTCACAACTTGCTGCAGGTGGAGGAACCTGGTTTCCTGAAGCTGGCAGCACATTGTCCTGCATATTTGGAGAAACAGCTGAGTTCCCTTTCTCTTAATGCTTTTAAGAGAAGCATTTTTTAATGCTCTGTATGACTGTGGAATTCATACAGAGGCTACTGAAGTCAGGAGATAATAGACTGTATTTGTAACACTTGCATATGGACTCCTTGTGTCACAGCAAGAATGATAGCTCTCAGGGTTTGAACAGGAGTGTTTAGCATCTCTAATTTATTGGAAGCAGACAGAAAAGAAAGTGGCATCTTTTCTTGCTAGTGAAGTAATTTGGAACTAAATGGACATGCAACCGTAATAAAACAGACTTGTAGTTTTTAGAAGAGAGAAAACTCAGAGTTATGATTTTTACAGTAAAAATCTGTAGAAAATAAGACCTTGTTTTTACAGATTCTCTTATAAAGGTGAGCTGCAGCTGCATGATCCCCTCCTATAGCCTGCTTCTCGTTTCCTACAATGTTTAAGGATCTATTTGTGCTATTATGCCAGATTGTTCCAAAAAGCTGCCCTTTTACAGCAAATGGAAAATAAACACAAGTTATAAGGTACCTCAGTCCTTTCCAGGGTGTAATGAAGAAATGGCTCCTTTTAATTTTCCCTTTTTTTCAATGAAATTGGCCCTTCAGAGGATGTGGGATCTCAGAGGGTTGACTCCTCTAGTAATTGGGAGAATTTCTTGGTTAGATGTAGCTTTGAAGTAGAGATCTCTGGACCCAAATGAGGAGATAGCAGTCCTTTTCCTTCACTTCAATCCCACTTCCTCATACCCCATCTTGGTGTGAATTGCAGAGTGGTTTCAGTTCCAGAGCACCTCATAAGATTTTCTTAGTGTTTCTCTTGTAGCTTCTTTACTAACCCAGCCAGCCCTGAGCAGTAAGGAGCCTGTAAACACATGGTTTGTAAGCCTATTACACGCTTCCCATATTATAATACAATTAGTCAGCACTGACTCATTTGTTTGAGGGAGGCAAATGGAGGAGATTCAGGGATTTGTTTATTAGGATGTACCAATTTGTTGCACAGTCTAACTTGTTTCAGGAAGGGCAGTTCCTGCTCTTCAGCTGGCTTCCCTTTTGCTGGGAGACTGCAGCCTGCTTTTGCAAAATCTTACTTTCCACCAGCATTATCCAGCTTGCCTTTGCAAAGGAAATAATGTTAAATGGAGCTTTTTATTGAATACAAACCTTTTCCATATAACTCCAGAGAGTCAAATGTGGCACAGAATGTAAATTCTGAACTGTTCTCCATAGGATGTCCTTCTCGCTTCCATCTTGAGGTAATTATGTCACAATACATGCCACTACTCCCATGGACTGGTGATCCAGCCTAGTACTTAGTGTCTGAATTAATGTTTGGAATTGTTGCTGCTTTCTTTGTAACAGAGACGAGAACCCAGCTGGTTTGGGTTATTGGTAATGGATTCCAGTGCTCTGAAATCATTCACTCAAATCCAGCTCCAGTCTGTAGTAACCCAAAGTAATTATTATTTGATTGCTACCCGGTGATGTAAACTGAGCTGGTCATCCCAGCCTAGGTGGACAGATGTCCAAGTTAAACAGCACCAGCTTAACCACTGCCAGTGGCTCTTTGAAAGTCTGAAAAGGATATTGCTGAAGACACTTAGATAAATTGGGTTGGGAGTTTTTCTTGCTTGCTGTTTGAGTGGAGAAAGAAATCCAGAATGGAAAGCCAGTAGAGCCTCTGACGACTCTTATCTGAAAATGGATTCTCTGGGATCATGGCTGAGGAGTGCAGAGTGGGAGGGAAAAGCTTATTGTCTCTCTTCTGTCTTGTATCTTGTGCTGGGGCAGAGGGTCTCTAAGGCAGTGTGGTGATGTCACAGCACTGTGTGCTTGTGGATGGGCATGAGAAGGTTTTTGCTTTTTAACTCTGTGGGGGTTGATGTGTATGCTTTCTTGGAAGCTGTTTCTGTATTTAGCCTGGAAGCATTTTAAAAGGGGAATTTAAAAACCACCGCACTTTCAAGTAATTTGTAGTGGGTTTGTTCCTTTTCTTTTTTTTTTTTTTTTTTTTTTTTTTTTTTTTTGTTTTTTGGTTTTTTTTATTACTTTTGATAACACAAAGAACTGCTGATTGTGGGAGTGTGGCAGCAAAATATTTTGGCCATGCAGGGGCCAGCAAAATGCCTTTGGAAGGTCTAAAAACCCATTTATGTTCTCCACACCAAACATTATGTAGATGCATCATAAATGGTCACATAATTTTCACAGTGCTCTTCCGGAGTACTTTTCACCCTAAATTCCTTCAGAGGTGAGAAGCTTTCTTAGCTCCTCCTAGCTCTCCATCAGCTGAGCAGGGATGGTTCTGCTCTGCCTGGCTTTGGTGCATTGCCCCGATGGTGTGGGCACTGAGATGTGGATGTGTGACTCCACTGCCTGCAGATCTATTCATCACATGTGAATATTGCCATCACCTGACAAAAGCAATATGAAACAAATGCCTTTGTGGCACATCTTTCATCACATAGCTGGGAGATAAAAAAATCTCTTGACCTTTTTAGCAGTCTTTTTGGGCAGAGTTAGGAGATGTGCTTTACTTGACGTGAAGGTTCTTTTCCTGCTGCTGGAAGAGAAATGCTGCTGTCAGCTGAACTTTTGGCTGTGACTGAAGGTCTTCCTTTACTGTCCTTTATCTCTGAGCCCTGGCTCTTGGACATGCAGTTGCACTCCCTTTGCTTGCTCTGACTCTTGTTGTCCTCTTTGGATTGTCAGAAATCGAGCCAAAGCCACTTCTTTATTCCTTGTGCTGGAGTTGAGGTTGTGAAGTGGTTCAAGAGCTTTTGCAGGGCAGTTCTTTCTCAGGGGCTGTTGTGCCCCTTCATGGGCACTCAGGTGAGTGCTCACCTACATTTCCTGACTTGGGGACAGCCTGAAGTGTCCTCTCCCTCAGAGCAGACCCTGCACCTGCCCTTCACAAGGAGGTAGAGGCTGTGGAGAACTCTCAAAGCAGTTGGATACAGTCATTGGTACCTCCTGTTTTAACTGGTAATACATGGTGAAAATAATGTTAAAGTGTTTGTATTAGGGGAGGGGCAGACCTTTAGGGCATTTCCCTGTGAACCCTGGAGTATTAAAGGGTGTGAAGAAAAACTGCTTCAGAAAGTACCATACACTAATGCAGTTCTCCCTCCCAAAACCAATTTTATGTTCCAAAGGAAACAAACTTCAAATGAATTGTCTTGGCTTGATTGGTTGATATGCTGTTGTGAATTAAGCTGGCATTACACTCCACTTGAAGTTCCCAGTTGTATTAAAGCTAATTGGTGATGTTAGTACTAGAATTTAGGCTTGAAGTTTCTATGTGCATTAGTATAAGCTTCCAACAACCATATGGTCATTCAGGAAAATCTCAGCATATGAGTCAACGAGCCTGTGAGGGAGGAGTAAAATGAGTAAAATTCAAGTATTTTGTTCCCAGACCAGTGATCTCTGCTACTGAAATGGGATCTCAGTTCCTTGACCCTGAAAACAGCAGCAACAACAGGAGAAATAAATGCTGTAAACAGCTCTATAATGAAACCTCTCAGACAGCCTGTCAGCATGTGCTGATCTTTTGCCTTCACTTGCTGCTATAGCAAATTAGGTTGACCTTTCCTTGGTAGCATCTTAAAAAAAAAAAAAAAAAAAAAAAAAGGGGAAAAAAAAATGGTGCTAGGATTTAAAAAGGAGCCTAAGGGATTTAGGTGTACCTTTGCTTATTGAAATTCAGCTGTAGCTGGGCATTTAACTCTCATAGCTGCCTTTCAGAATCCCACCCACCCTCTCTAAATTACACCCTGCCCTAGAGGTGGTGAGAGTACAGGGGCTGATGGCATAGGGCTGTGATTTAGCCAAATTATGAGATATACTTGAGAAGTCAGAATTGATACTTTCCACGAGTTAGATTAGAGAGGCACTGGCATGAGAATTAACAGCAAGAACTGGTAAATAAAGTTTGAGAAATTGCTGATCTCTGCTTTATGCCTCTCTCCAGAAATCGCTCGGCACAGGGCAGCGCTCGGCAGTGATTGAGAGCCCTGCCAGGGGCTCCTCCATCACAACTCACATTTCTTATCTGCAGTCACAAGTTCCCAAGGTCTCAGTCCATCCTGCCTTAGATTTTCCAGCTGTCATGTATCTTTCCATAGTTTACCAGATGATTTCTGTCACCATCCCCACCAGTCTGTGGTGGCTTTGCAGAGTTACCTGAGACAGGACTCAGATGAAAACACCCAGAACAGCAGCAGGGCCTCGAGGCTGTTGTGTTGGATACCAAAAACATCTATCCCCTGTGCTTTTATAGTGCACCCTGCCACGGCCTGTAAAAGAGGATGTTACTCTGCAGTGACGGAGCATTTCTCCTGATGCAGCTGTAATTAGGACTGATGAGCATCCTTGGGGTCCCGCCTGGCTCTCATTTAAATCAGCAGGAGCAGAGCTGATCCCCTTCAAAGAGAACTGCATTTGTGCTGCAGCACAGTGATGGATTTGGTTGTTTTCCCTTTCCTTAACGACAAAGGAGGAGCGAGAAAGATAATGTTGTGGTGAGGGGAGGGGTATTTGTCTTGGAACAATGATGAAGATAAAGATGGACAAGCAGGGCAATTTGTGAGTTTTATCCCCTATCCCACTTAATGGTCTGCAGTTATATAAAGAAATGGAGATCTCAGTTAATCTTTATACTGTGTCTTTCTTTAGGAACACAGTTACTTCAAATTAAATTAGCCTTTTGCCTCTTGCTGGAAATGATAGGGTTTCTTTGGTGTCCTTGTTTATTTTTCATTGATCTAAAGAAAAAGAATTTCTCTCCCTTCTCCTGCGGGATGTTAAAAATAAAGGGATCACCTTTCTGTTTTCAGCTGCCATGGCTTAAAAAAGTATAGAAATGAGGAATAAATTCACCATGGTTTGAAGAAATCCTCTTCAAAAAAACCAATGGGGAACATGACAGAGTTAGAGAGACCTCTCCCTCAGAAGAAGAGTAATATATATTTTATTCTCTTATTAATATTTCATTGGCAAGAAGGTCAAAATCTACATTTAAATGGAAATATTTAAAAAGCAGAAGCATAATATTTGACTATCTGGAGCTTTTATGGGTTAGAGAAAACCAGAAGCTTGAACACATTGGTTCAAAATTCATGGGGTGGGCTGGGAATTCCTTGTGTAATTTATACAGCAAAGGAATCCTCCATTTGCCTTCATCGACACCTTTGATAAAGGGTTTATGTTCCTAATACAAAGCTCCCTTTTAATTTAAAAATCCTTTTAAGTATGTCCTGTCAGCTCGAGTCTTTAGATGAGGTAGTCTGTCAGTGCTCAGAATATTATCTGGGTAGATGGAGCAATCCATGGCTTGTGAGGATGCTGGGTTATTTCTCCCAGGGCTGGGCAGATGTAGTGAGTGCTGCTGTGTGTGCTGTCAGCAGGGCCTGGGGTTTGAGGAGCCTGCTCAAAACATGAGGGACTGGGGGTCACAGCACAGCCCCTGGTCCCAGCTGGGGTTGGGGGAGACTCACAGCACCCACTGCAGATCCCATTTGGGTGTATGGGAAAATCTGGGTGACTCTGAGAGTGAACTCTGTCTGCATGGGGAGGATCCTGTAAATCCCTTCAGTCAGGATGTGAAGTGGCTCAAACAGCTCCTGCCTTATGCTCAGGCTGATCTGGAACACATTCATTTTCCAGTCCCAGTAGTTTTGGCTTTGACATCAGTCAGGGGTTGAGATTCCCAGGCAGTGGAAGTTGTGCCACTAACCTTAGGTATGCAAATTCAAAACAGAGAAAAGGAAATTGAAAGCCTAGTAGGCTGTGTTTTCCTAATCAATTGGAAGAGATCGAATTTATCTTCTGCCCAGCAGAGAACTGCTCATGCCCACACCCTGCATTATCTGAGGAGAGTCCAACTGCGTTGCTGGTGACAAGGACAGTGGGATCAAGGGCACCTTCAGCAGATTTGCTGGTGACACCGAGCTGTGTGGTGCAGTCATGCACTAGAGGGAAGGGATGGATGCAGCAAGACCTGGACAGGCTGGAGAGGTGGCACTGGGTGAACTTCATGGAGCTCAACAAAGCCAAGTGCAGGGTCCTGTGCTTGGGCTGGGACAATCCCAGACACACCCACAGGCTGGGCAGAGAGGTGGTGCAGAGCAGCCCTGGGAGAAGGGCTTGGGGCTGATGGGTGGTGGAAAACCTCACCCTGAGCCCGCAGTGAGTGATCCCAGCCCAGAACCCAACGAGTCCCGGGCTGCATCCAGAGGAGCGTGGCCAGCAGGCCCAGGGAGCCTCAGTCTCCCTCACTCTGCTCCTGTCAGACCCCACCTGGAGTCCTGGGCACAGTTCTGGTGTCCCCAAAAGAGGAAACACATGGAACTGTTGGAGCAGGTCCAGAGGGGGCCATGAAGTGGATGGGAGGACTGGAGCACCTCCCCTGTGGAGACAGGCTGAGAGAGTTGGGGCTGGTCAGCCTGGAGAAGAGAAGGTTGGGTGGAAACCTCACAGCACCTCCGGGGCCTGAACGGGCTACAGGGAAGCCAGAGAGGGACTTTGCATCAGGAACTGGAGTGAAGGACAAGGGGGAACGGGTACCAAGCAAAAGAGGGGAAATTCAGGCCAGATATTAGGAAGAAATTCTCCCCTGTGAGGTGGTGAGACTCTGGCACAGGTACCCCAGGGAGGCTGTGGATGTCCCAGCCCTGGCAGGGTTCAGAGCTAGGTTGGATAAGGCTTTGAGCAGCCTGCTCTAGTGGGAGGTGTCCCTCCCATGGCATGGGGGTTGGGATCAGAGGACCTTTAAGGCCCATTCCAACTCCTTAAAATTCTGTGATTGCATGAGAGAGCCAGGATGGCATCGCTGTGCCCATGGCAAACCTGCAGGCCCTGGAACTGCTGCTGTAATGGGCACATCATTCCCTGCCTGTCATGAGCAAAGAGTTGAGGACTCTCTGGCTTTGGGGACACCTTAGGCAGCCTAGCAGAGACAGCTCTGAAAAACTGGCCCAGCTCAGTCCCGGGCACGATATTGATCCCTGGCTGTGTTTGACACAGCCTGTCTGTAAATGTGCTGCCTGTGGCTCCAGGAGCAGCTCAGGGAGCAGCGTGCTCTGCAGAAGAGTGATAACATTGATTCCTTACTGGGCAACAATATTTGATTGAGTCTCATAGCTGGGCAGAGGCTTGGTTTGGATTTTTCTTGTGTTTTTGTGTTTTGGTTTGTTGTTGTGTTTTGTTTTGTTTTTTTTTTTTTAATCAGTATTATATTGACTAGCAGCAGCCCACTGAGTATTTGTGCAGTTTGGGAAAACTTGCTTGCTTTGCCACCAGCAATTTCCTGCACACCTGAGCCTCCCAGGAACACAGGTTGGAAATGATACAGGGGAGCTCAGTGCTACAGAGAGAGCAACAGAGAGATGCTCTGCTGCTTCTTGACAGACTTGTAAACAGATTCCAGTTTGTGCTGCATTGCCCCTTCGTGTAACCCTATTAAGAAGCTGTAAATAGTAATATAAATGATGTTACAGTCATTTGTTTTGATGTATCTGAGCCTTTAATAAATCAGCTGTAGCTTGGCTAATAGGAATATGAGAGGATGGTGTTTGTTGCCAGCAGCTGCTAGTAAATTACAATGCAGTCATCTGTTTTACAAGGAAATTAAATGTTTGTTCTCTTGCTCCCTCTCCCTCTCGCATATTTTAGAGCATCAGAATTGTTCAAGAGCCCCTGTGTTCTGCTAGGCATCCTTTTTGATCCTGTTGCATGTGGCTGGGGTGGCAGTGAAAGCATCTGCAAGGAGATTCGAGTCACTGCAGTGTGTCAGTCCCATATTCCAGCATTGCTCTAGGTGCATCCTCCAAAACAGCAGTGGTTGTGTTTGATTTTACTTGGGTGACAATCTCTTTTGTGGGTTGTCAGCAGCATTTGATCCTTGGATCTGGTGCACAGACCTGCAGAGCTGAGCTGAGCAGTGATTTCAGTGGAGGTCACTTTCCCTGGGCTGCGGCTGTGTTTGCACCAGCTGTGCCCTGTGCCAGCCTGGCTGAGGTTTGTTCAGGGTTAGGACTGTCTGGAATGGACTCAGGGCTGATAGATCTGGGTTTTGGATGTGTCCATCCAAGTTAATGACTCCTTTTGGCTTCCTTTAGAGGTAGTGAGAGGATCTAAGTGCTTGGAGCTGCAGCAGGCTGGGATGAAGTTTAAAGGGGTGATGGTTTTACCAGCATCTCTGCTTGTAACTGGAGGAGTCAAAGAAGGGATCAGACCCCAGAGAAGCTTCTTGTCATGGCTTTGAGGCTTTTCATAAGCCATTGTCCACCAGAAGGCTCTTGTTGAGTCACAGCCACCCTCTATGCTCCATCCTTCTGCTCCATCCTCCTGTGAAGGAATTCTGAGAAAAGTTTCGTGTTTCAGGATGAAAAATTAATCTCATCTTTCAGTGCTCTACTTATCTCTAGATAAACACATGAATGTGGTCTGGGGCTTGAAACTTAGCTGAGTTACTCAAAGAAGGGCCTAGAATTCTATTAAAAACTTCTGTTTTCTGTATTTGGTGAAAGGAAGGTTTGGCTGTGCTCTTTTTCTCATAAAATGTTTCCATACTGCAACATGGTGATTGTTTTTTCTGTCTCTCACTGCAGCTGTGCAACAATTCATGTCTCCAGGCCCCAAATGACATGAGTTGTGCCAAATATTGCAATTAAAATGCAACATAGAAGCTGTGTTCTGTTTTCTGAATTCTTTTCCCAGCTCTCAGCTGCACCCACGTTCCCTGGTGTGAGAACACACGGTGCTGAGCAGGAAGCAGCTCCATCCTTCTGGAGGTATTGGTGTTAACAAAAATTATCCTTTGGCAAAGAAGGGAATCTCACCAAGGCTTGGTTTGGAGTTCAAGCAGTGCTCCCAGTGTGGGCAGGCAGCTGGAGGAAATGCTCCCATGCACAGCTTTGGTTTAATGGGAGCAGCTGGTTCACCCTCTCTGTTTAAAGGCTCCAGGAAGGAACTGTGCTGGGCACCTTCCTGCAGGTGAGCACTAACTGTGCTCTCACCGTCTGTGCCCTAGGAAGTGTGTGCAATCCAAGGATAACATCACAAATCTATGCAGTTTTATTATACTTTAAAGGAGAAATAACTGCACTGGATGACATAGATACTGTTCCTTGCAGGCTGATTATTAATATTTCATTTATTATGTCTTGTGGTCTGTCACAGAAGAACCTCGCTGGTTACTGAGGGTGATTTCATGCAAGGTTGCACATTTGAGGTCTGTTTTGGAAAATAAACTGTGTTATATTAGTATGAGTAGGGCTTTTGTCAACTCCCAAACATAGGTTGTGTGGAAGGGGATATTGCCTGACAATGTCTGCCCTGAATGTTTGATTTAGTGACCACTTAAATCCATGCTGTGGTTTATTATTGTTATTGTTAAATTTCTATTTAAAGAGTAAATTTATTGCTGTCAGTCAGAAATCGATCAAGACAGAACCAGTAACACATTCAGGCACGTGTTTGTGTCATGTTGAACAGTGACTTTTAAGAATACGTATGTGCTTGTTGTTGATACCTCTTGAAGTCAAAAATCCAGATATGAAAAATGATATATTAATAAACAGCAGTTGAATTTGAAAGTGGCAGATATTTCTAGTGCAGCTCTCTGGCAGAGGCTGTCTTGGTTTCCCTGCTGAAGTTGATGGCTGAAGTCCTGCACGGGGCAGGGGACAGAACAACCCTCATAGCAGAGGTTTTTTTTTTTTTGCACTGCTCAGCTTGGCTCTGCATCATCAAACCTCAAACTGCTTTGCTGGCATGGGGCTGGGGCTCATCTTTTACTGAGACTTGTCACTGCATGTCCTACCATTCCCAGCTTTTACTCCACCACAGTGTAACACAATATTGTTATACTGAAGTCTCTTGGAAGCAGGTAATGGTTTGCTCCAAGTCCAAAATCAAGAGAGATTTTTACAGAAGTCTTTTGTCCAATAGCAGTCTCAGTTAAATGTTATTGATAACGTGAGGCACGTTGCATTTCCTCCTGTAAAACACATTGTCTCAGCAAGGTATCCCAGAGTGGGTCCCTCTCCCTGTTCAAGCTCCCACGTGGTTTGGCTGACGTGCTGATGCTCTCCAGACACACTTTATGAGCTCTGCCACAAATTGATAAGGGTGAATTAAAACGTCTGTATTTCATACTTCCACAGACTGGTGTTTTCTATTAAAAAACCAAACGAGTGTGGGCTGTGGTTTCTGAGGAGGAAAGCCTGAGCTTTGGTTTCTGGATGAAAAGCGTTCCCCGGGACAGTGACACGCAAAGGGCCGTGTGCTGCGTGTCTGGCAGTGTCTGCTCCAGCTGCAGAGGGATCTGTGTGGAAGGAGTGTTCCTGCTTGGAGCTTTCTGCTGCCAGCAGGAATCTGCAGTGCAGCTCCTGCCCATGTGTGCCGGGGCTGAGAGGGATGGCGTGTTTGGGTCGCTGTACTGCCCCAGCAGGCAGCTTTCCCCTGTGCTCGCCCTGCAGCCTGCCCACTCGAGTGGTCACCAGCTCCTGTCTCTCTGCACAGAGCGGAGGCAGCCCAGCCACTGTGCCACACCCTGGCACGGTGAAGCTGCTTCTCTCCTCATAAGAACGGAGGGTGCTGGCTGCCTTTTCCTGCTGCTGTGCTGGGGAAGGAGGGACACTGCCCGTGCCTCAGTGGCTATCTGTGTGCTGGGCTGGAGGCTCAGCTGTGAGATCCCAAATGCATCCAGAGAAGGGCAGCAAGGCTGGTGGCAGGTCTGGAACACAAGTCCTGTGAGGAGGGGCTGAGGGAGCTGGGGTTGTTGATCCTGGAGAAGAGGAGGCTCAGGGAGACCTCATCACTCTCTGCCACTCCCTGACAGGAGGGTGCAGCCAGGGGGGGTCGGGCTCTGCTCCCAGGGAACAGTGACAAGACAAGAGTACCCAGCCTTAAGCTGCACCAGGGGACGTTTAGGCTGGACATTAGGAAAAAATTCTTCACAAAAACAGTGATTGGGCATTGGAAGGGCTGCCCAGGGAGGTGGTGGAGTTACTGTCCCTGGAGCTGTTATACAAGGACTGGGTGTGGCACTCAGTGCCATGGCCTGGTTGATAATGTGGTGTTGGGTCATAGGTTGGACTTGATGATCTCAAAGAACTTTTCCAACGTTGTTAACCCTGTGATTCTGTGAATGAAGGTGTGTGGGGCAGCAGGGTCCCATGGCAGGGACCTGCTTGCTCTGTCCTACAACCTGAGTGTGTTTTTTGCAGACAGATTTTTCTTGGTGCTCTGGAATGAGGGATCACGAGTAGGGTGCAAAGAAATTAATGGAAACAAAACCAAGGTGCCAATAACACCAAGGGTATGAGTTTGATCCCTCTGTGAGCCATTGACTTAAGAATTGGACTTGATCCTTGTGGGTCCCTTCCAACCCAGAATATTCTGTGACTCTATGAAAGTGTGAAGCTATGAGTGTCTGTATTGTTAATAATAATAATGATGGTAATAATGAAGACAATCTGTAAGTAGGCATGAAATCTCTCAACGGAAATGCAAAAGATCTTATCCATGACTCCTGGATATTTGGAAGGGATCTACAAGCATCTGGGCAAGGGGCACAACGGGAGGTTCAAGCAGTAGTCTGGTGGTGCCCTGTGCCATCTTCAGGGCTCTGCAGTCACCTGGTGAGAGTGCTCAGGAGAGGGAGCTTGGGACAATGCAGTGCTGTGCTTTTGTGACTGCTCTTTGCTGTGTCTGTCATTCTCAGGTTTCTCAGTGTAACTGTTGTCCCCCAGTGCAGATTTGTGCTCCATCCCTGCTCCTCCAGCCTGGGCTCTGAGGCACAGCAGGCTGTCACTAGAGCCCACGGGAACTGTGAAATACCAAACCACAAAACCTCTCTGGGGGGGTGTATCTTTGGACTTTGGTAGCTCTGTTGCAGTCTCTGAATTCTGGGACATTTTCCTCAGTGTGTGGTGCTGGCAGCAGTGCAGGGTGGTCAGGAAATGCCATGGAAAATGCTTGGATAAGGAGCACGTGTTCCTGGGAGTGTCAGTGTACTCTGCCAGCCCTGGGAACAGCCTCTGTCAGCTGGAGATTATCTGCAAATAGTATCTCTAGATGATCTGAGCAAAAACTCAACCTCTGTGCTGAAAAGAGTAACATGTCCATGAATAGGGATGCTCTCTGGCAACTTCAGTGAACTGAGATAACTGACTGATGCTCAGTGCTGCACAGATTAATGATGTCAGGTAAATGGGATAAGAATTACATTCTTGGAGTAGTTCAGGTTGCAGCACTTTCAATTTACATTAGTTTCAGGTCAAAGTAACTTTGCTCTGTGCTGGTGCCAAGGGGCAGAGAATCAGAAGCCAGTCTCTGGCACCCCAGTTCTTCATGCATCCTGTGTTCCAGACAGATTGCTCAAAATAGTTCTTCCATGAGCTTGAATAAATCAGACTTAATGTATGAAGACTTGAAATGCATTTTCTAGGCAGTAGGAATATATATTTTGTAACAGATGCCATACAAATGCCTTGTGTCCTGTAAAAATATATAGACATTTTGAATATGATGGGAAGTTGCAATTTATAAGAACATCAAGATTCTTCAAGCCAAAAAGCTACAGACAGTTGTAAGAAAGATTGTCTTGTCTGTCAGTGCAAATGCTATTATACAACTGAATCATAACTGGCTGCACTTGACTAGCTGCATCTGAACTTCTGTCAGCTGTTACAGACAACTCCATTCTCTTTGCAGGGCTTTTTTTTTCCTTCCCTCAGGAACTCAGCTGAACTTGTTCTCATGCACAGATCTCTGCTATGGCTGGAGCATTTCATTTAGATATTTAAGGTGTTTGCTGCATTAAGACTTAGCCTCATATCCAGAGCCAGCTAACACATCAGTGGAGCTGGCAGGGCACTGAAATACCAGTTGGATTTTAAACATCACTCCAGCCAATTGACTCCTTAAGGTTCTTCCTTGAAATCTTACTTTTTATTGCAAATTATCCCATCAAAACCATCCAGAAGTAGCTGCCCTGCAGTGTCTCTGTGCATTTAAATACAGGATGCCCATCTGAACTTCCGTCATTACACTGGAGTAGTTTGGCTGAGCAATTTAAATATCATAAATCTTTGTCACTGTAAAAATGCCATCTTTCTGTCATCCAAAAATCTGCCCTTTTCCCCCCTCTTCTTTAAAGCTAGTGGTTACTTAAAGTCTACTCTTGCAGTGCCAAGGTTAGAGGGCTCAGCTGTATGACAAGCTGGTGGTTAACTGCCAGGGATAACATGCTTTCAGACATATTTTTGGGAATTTACTACATTAATAGTGTGGTTTGAATTAAAGAAAAGGTAGTTGTCAGCTAAAAGAAGAGTCTGCTTTGGGAAAGGAATAAATTATGACAAAGTGTCAAAGTATTAAAAAAACACAGACAAAAGTTCCTGTAAATTACATTAAAAAGTTCATTGACAAATATTTGATATGTGTTTTGTGCTGTGTCAACATTAGTTGAGACTCCTGGTGTGTTTACCTTTGGTAATACTGGTTTTTTTTCCCCCCTTAAGTAGGTTATTTATTTTTAATGAAACACTGTAAAATCCATTTTTAACTCCCAGGAAATGCTGCGAGCCTCTGAGTGCATGTGTTGTCAGTGTAAGAGCAGAGCAGCAGAACTGCACTGAGCCGTGAGCTCCAGCAGCTCCCAGTGAGCAGCCACCACCCCTGTGCCAGGGATCCCCACACTGGGAATGTGCCCTGGCTGACCCAGGGCTGGGCTCGGTGCTGGGGGACGTGTGGGTGCCCAGCAGACTGAACATGGAGCTGTGGTGGTTCAAAGCACCCTCAGCAGGGAGCTCCAGGGTGCTGGGGTGAACCCCGGGGTGCAGAGCCCAGGCTGGCACTGACTGCCCAAGGAACTCAGCACTGCTGGCAGTTAAAGTGTCTTGGTTTGCAAAGACAGGTGTCTGCTAGGGAAGGCATTGAAATGGAAAATGGAAACCCCCTCCCTCTGAATTATTATAATTTTTAAATTAAGGGGCTCTTAGGCAAAGATATGGGAATAGGAATAACAGTTCTTTATTAGGAAGATTTAAAATACAAGTGTAATAGTGCAAACAAACCCAAACCATGCCAGAGTGAGAGCAGGCCCTGGCAGGCTGTGGGTCAGGCTGTGGCAGCAGTGCCATTCCATGGGGGCTCAGCCCTCCTGCAGTGCCAGCTGTGCTTCTGCTGGAGCAGGATCCTGGACAAGGCTGGAGTTTTCCTCTGAAGCTCCAGGGCTGCTGTGGATGGGCCTGGGCTCCCTCTGGGAATGCAGTGGAGAAGAAAGCTGCTCCTCTGGGAATGCAGTGGAGAAGAAAGCTGCTCCTCTGGGAATGCAGTGGGCAAAGGCTGCTGTGCTGTTCCAAGGTCAGATTGGATCCAGGTAGGAATGCTTGGCTGCTCCCCTGGGCAGAGCCTCTCCCCATGGGATGCTGGAATTTTCTCAGCCATGCAGGGACACTCAGTGGCCATGAAGAGAAGAGATCTCCTGGAAGGAGGATTGGCTGTGGGAGAGATAAAGAAAAGTGCCCCATGAACAGCAGAGAACTGCCCCAGCTCTGACAGATGGGGACAGAATACACACCCAGCTACACCCTGCAACCTGAAACAGACGGGAAGGTGAGCAATGGTTATGGACCAGAAAACAGGAGAGTTAAGAGTGGGTCAATACTTAAATTCAATTTCTGGCTCTTTCACAGTAACCATACTGTATATGAGGACAGGGCTCTTCCCCCAGAGGGTGCTGGGCACTGCCCAGGCTGCCCAGGGAATGGGCACGGCCCCGAGGCTGCCAGAGCTCCAGGAGCTCCAGGGATGCCCAGGCTGGGATTGTTGAGGTGTCTGTGCAGGGCCAGGAGTGGGACAGGATGACCCTTGGGGGTCCCTTCTAGTCAGGATATTCCATGATTCTGTGGTACATGTGACATTGGACATGTCACTTGTTCTCTGTCTGCCTGTGCTTGTCTCTTGGGAAATAGGCTTAAGCCTTTCTTTTACAGTTTTTTTGTTCATTTATTTTTTCTCTCCACCTTTCTGGTGGCAAGCTCAGAAGGTTCCAGGTTATGAAGATGTTACTGTATCACAGAATTAAATGGCATTTTTGTCCCTGGACTTTTAAATCACCTGCAATTAGGGCACTCACATGCCTGTTTTAGCAATGTAGAATAGGGCTAATTCACGTGGTGCTTTAATAGAAATAATTTTTTTAAAGGCCCAAAACCATGGCATTCATATTTAGCCCCTAGCATACACTAATTTGATCTGTCAAGCAGTGTTTGGAATTAGTGGAGCACAGAAATGCCATTCATTGTCACAAGGCTTGTTTTAGCTTGGTCCTTAATTTAAAAAGCTCTTTAATTTTCCATGTTGTGATGAAAAGACACATTTTAATTCTGTGGTCATTATGCATCTAAAACCAAAATATTTCACTCAGTGTCCATAAGTAAGAATTGCTAAGTGATAAATATTTTACTTTCATTAAGAAGACATTCATCAGAGTAGATTTTAATGTTCTCATTTTCTTTCCCTGTAAAAGAGTTTATTATGCAGGTACAGACAAGTCTTTTGATAACAACAGCAGGAATGGTTCTGGTTTTACTCAAATTTTATTAGACTCTTTTTGAGAAATAATTCAGCAGTAATCCCTCAGTAGCAAATAGTTGTGTGAGGGGCTGTGGTCTCCTGTGGGCTTATTATAGAGAGGGAGGTATTTCTTTCCCTGGCATTACCACATAGTTTAGTGCTGTTTCACTCCCAGAACACTGGAGAGTTTGTTTCTGATTTAAAGGTATTGGTGCATTTAAATTTAGTGAATGGAATGGGTTTGAAAAGATACTGGCTTGAATTCGAGGGGGTGCTTGGCTGCCTGTTGGCTGCTGCCACTGTTTAGTCTCTGTGCATGGGGTTACCCATTCCCAGTGCTCAGAGGTGATAAATGCAAATATCAGCATGTGATATTTTCCATTCACTCTGCCAAGCTGTAAACAAAGCTCTCGGTTGGAAATGATCCCTTTTCAATAATAAAATATTTAAAAGCTACACAGTGCTTTTCATTTTCCAGGTGAAATCAAGCTGAATCCTGCTTGTTAGCATAGTCCTGGTATGGGACACACAGACCTTGTCCCAGAAGTTGTTTTCTTTCAGAGACATTCCCCCATGACAAGCAGACCTCCTCCTCCTCAAGCCAGACACAGGACTGGAATGAAGAGGGAATGATCTCGTGCTTTTGTTAATGTTTTTTTTCTGACATACCAAAACATTACCATTCTGTATTAGGAAAAAAAGAAACAATACTCTCAGCAAAATATTGAAATGAAATTTTTGAAGTCATTCCCCACCCCAAAGCAGTTATTGCAGAAGCACAAAGAGAGTACAGAAGCTCTCCACCCCAGACCAGATTTTAACTCTGGGCACCAATGACTTGACTGAGATCTGGAAAACACAGGATTGATTGAGCTTTTGGCCTGACTTGAACCTCATTCTCTAAAATCTTGGGTCTGTGTTTGTCAGTGTTGACAGTCTGTGTTTGTTGGGTTCAGGGCTGGTTATAGGAGGCATTTGTCTTTCTCTGGACATTTCTCTACTTAAATTCTCTGAGTGTTTCCAAGTGGGAAGTGGTTACCTCCACCCTTGTTGGCCACTCACTGATTCTTCATGGGGAACAGGGATTATCTTGTACTCACCTAGAGGAGATTTAAAAGAGAAAAAAGTAAACTATTTGTCTCTGGGACAGGCAGCCCGAGGTAAATGTGACTGCATGCAAAAATTGTGCTGGAAAGTAGGCAACTGTCCCTGGTAGTCAGAGCCAGTCCTGCATGTTCCAGGCAGCTTGGTTTGAGCTTGCCCCATTCAGAGGGACACCTAGCAGTGGGAGATTTTGGTAAAGAACACAGTTTTTTCTGGGAAGTCGTGGCTAGCTGCATCAGACCTGTACTAACCCAAATTTAGGAAGCCTTTTTGCTGTGACTGTTGTTGAGTGCTATTGGCTATTTCTGTCTCAGACATGGGGTAGCACAGAATACTTTTATTATCACAGCATTATTTGGGCTCATCTAAACAGAGAAAATAGTAGGAATCAAAAAATAAAAAACCTTTTGAATTTGAAACTGTATTTCTTATTTGATCATCTTTTCTCTGGGAGTAACAAAGCTTATTGCGTAACAGTTTGGTTCTGTGGTTTTAGTTATGTCATATATAGAACTTTTATTCTGGAGTTGGGAATAGCAATTCAGGAGTAAGTGCTTCTACCCTTCAGTTATTTACTCTGTTTTAAGCCCCACTCTGCAGGACCACATCTGCATGCCTATTTAAAACATCATTTCCTTTGCACAGAAGCACTACTATGGCTAAAATTTAATTCTGATATTTAACTGAATGAAATTGCTTGCAGATGACTGTTTGAAAGAGAAACAAACCACATCCTTGTGTGCTGCTGCACTTTGGGGGATTTGTGAAATATTATACGAACGCAAAGAATGTGCCCTCCCCTGACTGAATAGTTGGATATTACTCATTCAAATACCAGCGCATTTTGCCTCAAAAATCATGGCTTGTTATTGTTGTCTGACAAATAGCAGCCAGCAGGAATTGCAGGGAGCAGACTCAGCCAGCAGTAGGACTGTCTTTTGTTCCTGCTGAACCTACCACAGCGTCTCCTCTGACACTGTTTCAGGGACAGATAAACATTGCCATGGAGTATTTCAGAAATAACTGCAATAAAGATTCAGACTTCTTTTTAAATATATTATGCATTAGGTGACTTAAAACATCTAAAAAGTTGGACATCATCTAAAAAGTTGGACTCAAGTAGGAGCGTCAGAATAAGCTGTGCTGGTGCAGCCTGGCCCACACATAAATCACATTATACCAGCATGAATGAGAACAGTTTCCTTTCAGATGGGTGCAGAAGGGGAGTTTGGCATGAAGAGGAGTTGTTCCAAGTCACTTGGCAAGCCTTTCCTGACGAGTGCTTTAATTCACAAAGCAGCCTTGTTTTTGCATCTTCATTGGTAGCTGGCACTGGTTTGGAAGTTGCCTGCCCGTAGTTCAGGTGATGGGAACTGCCTTTGCCCACAGCTGCCCTGCTGTGCAGCTCTGTGCTCAGAGCTGTTCTGTTAACATTACTAACCTTAAAAAGCAGCAGCTCCATGAGCTGCTCTGTGCATGATTTGTGTCCCTGTGCTTGATCTTGCTGCTGGCAGTGGGAGGGGTGCAGAGATGTCAGAAGGGATGAGGAGTGGGCTGCTGCAGGGTGCTGCTGTGAGCCCTCACAGGGCTGGCAGGGGCAAGATGTCTCTCTCTGGAGCTCAGCAGGTTTTGCAGGGCCAGCAAGAGGGTGCTGGGCAGGTACATGCCTGGGGTGCTGCTCTGTGTGCCTGCAGCCAGGAGGGTGCAGGGGGATGTGCACCAGCAGCTGCCTCATTCCAGGAGGTGCAGATTTCCTTCTCGACACCTCTGTGACAGAATGTGGTGGATTTGCTGCACACCAAATGAAGAAATCCAGAGCAGATGGGTCACATGGTTACCCCAGTGCTCTGTTTTAACCCTGTTGTAGCTGAACTCCATCCCCTTTACAGCCAACCAGAGCTGGCACTGCAAGGAAGCTGTGCCATTTCCAGGTCCAGGAATATCTTAAGGACCCGCTAGTATTAAAGTCAGAGACCTTTCAAGGAAAGGGTTTTCTTCTGGTGATGTTTGTTATGTAGGAGCTCTGTATTCTGGCCACAGAATCATGGAATATGCTGAGTTGAAAGGGATGCATCATGGCCCTGCACAGACACCCCAACAATCCCACGCTGGGAGCTCCTGGAGCTCTGGCAGCCTCGGGGCCGTGCCCATTCCCTGGGCAGCCTGGGCAGTGCCCAGCACCCTCTGGGGGAAGAATCTTTCCCTCAGATCCAACCTAAACCTGCCCTGGCCCAGCTCCAGCCCTTCCCTGGCCCCATTTCTGGTCATGAGAGTGAGGACCTGCCCTGTGCTGCCCTGTACCTGCCCTGTGCTGCCCCTCCTGAGGCTGTTGAAGACCAGCATGAGGTCTGACCCCAGTCTCCTCCAGCTGAACATTCCAGTGCCCTCAGCTGCTCCACACACGGCTTCCCTTCCAGACCCTTCCCCATCCTCGTGGCCTCCTTTGGATGCTCCCTGATGGTTTCATGTCCTTTTCACACTGTGGTGCCCAAACTGCCCCAGCTCTCGAGGTGAGGCTGCCCCAGCCCAGGGCAGAGCAGGACAATCCCCTCACAGCCTGGCTGGCACTGCTGGGCCTGGAGCCCCAGGACAGGGATGTCCCTGCTGGCCCCAGGGCACTGCTGGCTCACATCCCACTGGCCATCAAATCAGCCTGGGACCAAACTAAGTCATACTTTCCATCTGGAAGGGCTGATGGTTTGGGTTGAACCCCTGTGACTTTGGGTAGGGGTTGACATTGTGGTGGTAACCTGCCTTATGTTCTTATTATCATTTTTGCAAGCTTTGTGCAGGGTAGGCTTTAAAGCTGATCTCTCCTTTGCCTTTTATCTTTTTGTATGTTTCCCCCCTTCTTTTTCCTTCTATTTATAGTTTGGGACTTATTTTTACACAACATGTCTGAGTTTTCTGAGCCTTTCAGGGGTTCTTGTTCCAGCCTCCTTCCCCCGCTTGATTCTGTTGTGCTCTTGCTCTTTTGTTTTTCTCTATTCCCTTGGTGGATTTCTCTTCTCTGCTGCTTACTTTGTTTCCTTGTCATCTTTTGTTCTTCATTCTGCTTCTTCTTCCTCAGGGTGTACCTCACATCCAGGTTCTATCCCTGGTTCCCTTCTCTTCCCTCACTTTTTACTCTCCTCTGCTACTCTCTAGACATATAAAGAAAATGGGAGTATCTGGTACCAGTCCTTTTTTACTCTCTGACTCCATTTTCCTTCTGTTTTCTTCTGTCCCTGTGAAAGAGAAAACATCTCTTCCTCTTTTCATAGTTCAAGATCCCTTCAGTTTGTTCTAATTTTATGGCCTTTTTACCAGTGAGGTTGGCAGGGAGCTGCCAGAGATGTGGGGAGGGAGGATAGACAGGGTATTGTGGTGTGTCCTCCCCACTTCCAAAACCAGCTTTCTCATCCTGGGTGCTGTGTGTGACACCAGATCAAACTCCTGGTTGTGAGGGAAGAAGGTGTTGGTGCTCCTGCAGTGAGCCAGGAGAGCGTCCAGCTAGGGCTGTCTTTCCTGGGCTTCACTTCTTACTGGTTCTTGCTTTTCCAGTCTGCTTCCCTTCAAATAACAGCAGTAATAGAGCTCATGGTACAGCACAGAGCTCTCATCAAGTTTTGGGACTTGTTTCCAGGCTTGATTCACTGAGCTGCTGGTGACCCCACAGCTGTCACTAATTCTGACCTCAGGGCAGATGTTTCAGAGGGCACTCCAAGGGAAGCTGCCATAGCTTTAAAAAACAGTTACGTATATGAATTAACACTCATCTGTAGATGAATTCATTAATTAAGCAAAACAATTTTAATACTTTACTCTGAAAATTAATAATGGTAAATCTGCCATTGGTAATCTACTACTGGAGCTGAGCACAGAAAAATTCAATTGTTGAACACCAACCCATGAGCTTTTCATCTGTTTGCAAGCTTCTTTTTTTTTTTTCTTTTTTCAATAATCCTTTATCAGCCTGCACTGAGGTGGAGCACAGGAGCATGAAGGCCTTTCTCAAGATGCTTACTTAACCTTTAAAAACCCACTGACATTTACAGGAGGTGCCTCTCTCAAACCTGCACAGGGCTGCTGCTGCAGGGGCTGAGCGGCGCCTCTGCACACGCGGCACCGCCAGGGCTGCGTGCAGAGCCCGTTCTCATGGTGTCTCAGCTTTAGCTTTTATATTTTCACATTCTATGCTGCTTTAGTGTCTGGGTCTGGCTTTCATATTAGGGGATGGTGAGCTCTGTGTACAGAGTAGGGAGACAAAACAATTCCTTCTCTAGCTGGGGACCAAGGACAAATGATCCAAATCTCAGGCCCAAGACCACAAACAACGTGGAATGAAGAGAGAAAAACAAGCAGGACTTCATAGACTAAAGCTGTAATTGGACAATTAAGTCCAATATGCAAATGGAGCAGAACTGATCACAGTGAAAGGCCCCGTGACCGCTCGTGCATTTTGTGACCATTTTGGTTCACCTGGGGTGCAGCCCTGGCTGGGCTCTTGTGCTGCCCAAGGTGGATCCATTGAGGCCTTTTAATAAATCCCTGCTTTATTCTTTACCTCTGTCCAGTCTCTGTTCTAAGTCAGCCTTCACAAGGCATCATTCAGTGAATCCTCAGCACCCATCCCAAGCATTTTGGCCAAGGGGCTGATGTCTTGGCACTGCACGGGTCCATCTCCAGGGATCTCTAGTCCTCTTGGCCCACTGGGAAGTTGGGCTGTTGTGATTCCTTGTCCAAAAAGTGTTTTTTCCAGTTTAAGGTGCAAGTTTGTGCTTCTGGTGCTGAGCTTATCTGCTGATGGTTGAAATGGGGTCATCTAAACGTCACAAAGTCACAAGGGGTGTGTGCATGCACATCACTAATACTCAAATCACTTGTAGCCTGTGATCTCTGAAATCAGACACGGCATATTAAGCTGGATGTGTGGCTTCTAATGACGTACCAGAGACAGCAAGTTAAATACACTTTGTATAGTACATAGTAAATTAGTTAGTGTTTAAAAACCCCATTGTTAGTAGTTTACACACAGGTCCATATTGTGAAATGATTGCTCTGACAAGGCCCCTTTTTGGAACATGCACTAGGCACTGGTGTGACTCTGGTCTCTTTCCCAGTGATTTGTATGAAAAGTTCATTTCAATACCTTTTTCTGGTTTTGCCTGGCAGGAATCATGGTATGAATGAATGAGTATGGCTTATGTGTTTTTGAGATATAGATATAGATATAGATATAGATACAGATATAGATATAGATATAGATATAGATGTATGTTGGATGATCTTTTTGAAATAGTGCATTTTCAATGCTGTCTCTCATGCACAGCCCCTCTAAAGACTAAACAGACCGATGACTCAGTGGGGAAAGAGAAAGACCTGGTTATAAATAAGGTTTTATATGTAGCTCTTCTGAAATTACAGCCAAGGCTTAAATGCTTGATGGTTCACATAGTTATCAGATGGCATTCAAAAATGTGGTGCTTTGTCTTGGAGGGACTCTTTAAAACTCTTTTATACATCTCTAGTTACCATATACTTAAAATTTAATAATAAGCAATGGTGTTTTAAAGTACTGCACATTTCATGGGGTTGAATGCAGGAAAGGAAGAAAATCTAGTAAGTCTGTCTGTGAGGAATAGCAAACTGAATTTTGAAGCTGAAAATCTGCTCATACATTGAGTTAGAAAGTGAGTCCTTACATGATATTCATAGCAAGGCAGTGATACATTTTGCCATACCTGCAAATAGTTTGTCAAGTAAGAATTGGCAGATGCCAGAGCTTAAAAATGCCATTTTTTATCCTTCAGAGTCAGCTAAAAGCATAGTAGGAAGTGTGTTAACTGGGTACTCCCCTTTCATTAGGTCTGTGTGCAAAAGGGATGATAAAGTTTTGTGCCACCACAAGGAGCGAATCCTTTTCCTCTGGGAGGACACTTCAGCCGGTGGTGAAGGGAGCGTGTTGGTCACAGCAGTTTCATGGCTGGTAAAATCTAAAAGCAGAGGCTTCACAGAGCAAGGATGTGTGCTTCCAGGTGGGATTCACTAAGGAGGAAAGCACTTAATGACCCACTTCTGGGAAAAGGAAGAAAAACACCTGGCTTGTCCTGGCTAACAGGGGTCTGATCTCAACTGCTTCATGGAGATGGAAGGAAAGCTGTCCTGGTTCAGGGCAAATTTGGGAGAGAACATCTGAAGGGGTTCTACTCCAAGGTGTTTGCTCCTGTTCTGCAGGGGCTGTGAGACAGGCCTGCCTGGCTCTGAGCCTGTGGAGCTCTGGGAGATGCTGTCCTTCCTGCTTGTCAATCCACATGCAACTTCACCTCTGCCTGAAATTTGTGATACTGCTAGCAAGTAGAGGTTTGTATTTCCTCTAGAAATACAAGGTCCTAAGTCATCTTCAGCCTCCTGAAGTGACTTACAGTTCCTCTGTGTCCATCACATATTTTTATTCATGCTTTTTGTTTCTCCAGTCATTTTATTTTCTGCTCATCCTCCATTCCCTGTGCATCTGTAACCTGTCCTTGCTTTTACCTTTCCCCTTCCTTCAGTGAGGACTTTGAGGTGCACACTTGACACCCAGCTCATCCTCCTTGTTCTCAGTTCTTTTATGTGCTGGTGTTTGTGCTGGATTTTTGGCTGGTTTACTTAAGCTGAGATGGTCCTTACAAAAGAGCAAAAGGAAGCAGAAGCCCCCTCTGTTTTGATGGGCTAACTCCTCAGTCTTGATTAGTCCACTGGAGTGTCAGTGTGTCAGTGTCCATTAAAGCCTACAGTGGTACTCAGTGAGAAGTCACATGACAAATAAATTTGATTCTGTGGGTTTTTTTGTCTCTTACTGGCTTCTGTGGCCTCTGCCTGACTGCTGGCTTTGACAGGTAGTTTAAATGCTGGGTTTTTCACTGGTATTTATCTCAGCAGGGTGCTGATGGCCTCAGAGCAGCAGTGCTGGATCAGGACCTCACAGTGGCACATGGATTCCACAGCAGAGGCAGAGTTCTTGCATTTAAAAACAGGAGGTTTTTCTCTTTAAGGGTGGAGACGAGCCATGAATTGAAGTTTGGCCAGGTTGGGTGGCAGCCCCACAAGCATTCTGCACTACAGTGTTTGCTCACCTTGAATATGTTCTGCTGAGCAGTTCAGTCAGAGAAATCCATACTTGAATCTTTGCCTTGTGTTTGCAAACAGCCTCTACAAACTGTAGTCCTTAGCTCTAGACAAGGCTGCCTCTTTTGGAATATTTTCTTGTTTCTTGTTTAAAATAGCTGGGGAGAAATGAAATGTGAAGCAGTGCTGGTGATGGGGCTGCTCTGTGCTCCCAGACAGGAAGCTGCAGTTCCTGCCACTCTGACAGTGATGCTTTGCTCCAGTTTGTTTCCATGAAAGTTGGCTCTCACTATTAAACATTTGCAAACGTCTCCTTGCTGTGGGTATGTGAAGGTGAATAGCAGTGAGAGTCAATAAGACATTTCTCTTTCCATGAACTGCTATGGATTACCTGGTAAAACAGCTAATTGCTGCTTTGGAAAGCAGCTGGCAGGGATCACTGTTGGAGGGGCAGCAGCAGCAGGGTGGATTTCTTGTCCTGTTTGTACAGCCAGCCCTGTGCTTGGTGCCTTTTGGAGGCCACTCAGCATGGCTGCTGTCCCTGTGCTTTGAGAGCCTCCCCGTGCCCTGGGTTCTCTGCACCCTGCTCCCCAGGGCCCGTTCAGCTTGGTTCTCATCAGCCACTCACTCCTGTCTCTGCACTGATTTGTGCTGTTTCCCTGTTCCTCTGCAGGCTCCTCGATGTCTCCCTGGCTCCCCAGACCCTCTGCTGCCCCAGGGCTTCCTTAGGCTGGTCTGGCTGTTTGCTCAAGGCTGTTTAAGGGCTTGCTTGCCAGTCCAGTTGCTTAAGGCTTCCTAGAGCTTTGTAATCCCTTCCTTTCACCTCTCTTGGCCATTTTCAGCCTCCTGAAGTGACTTACAGTTCCTCTGTGTCCATCACATATTTTTCTTCATGTTTTTTTTTTTTTCTTTTTGTTTCTCCAGTCATTTTATTTTCTGCTCATCCTCCATTCCCTGTGCATCTGTAACCTGTCCTTGCTTTTACCTTCCCTCTTCCTTCAGTGAGGACTTCAAGGTGCACCCTTGACACCCAGCTCATCCTCCTTGTTCTCAGTTTCATGACTCTTCTCTGAGCTCATGACTGAAACCCCCTCATAACCCACTGTGCTTTCTGTGCAAGGAAATCACACTTTTCCATCTTGCCTGAGCTGCCTGTGCCAGCATTCCAGGGTAGAGATGGCCCCATCACTGCCTCCTGAGCTGATCACAGCAGCTTTAGTCTTCTCTTTGCACAGCTGCATATTTCTGTGGAAGCTGGTCTCATGTTATGGTTTTTTTTAATTATCTTTATCATCAACTGAGTTTCGATACTGCCAAGTTCCCTAAACTGAGGGTACTCTTTGTGCTTAATGTCACTGAAACCAAAAAAGTAATTGCATTCCTTTGCCATCTATTCCAGGTTAATCCTCCAAAAGGAGTGATTCCCTCATCATCTGAGCCAGTGGTTTTAGTATAGACTGTGAACTCTCCAATCTTTAATTTTCTGCATGGAAGCAGAAGAGAGAGGGAAGAAAGAGACTGTGCAGTTCATCTGCTTTGTAACAGATGTGCATTGAACCCATGGGCATGACCACATACATGTTGAGAAATGAAGGAAAGCAGACAGCTATACTGGGATTTAACTTTCATTTGAACCAACATGAAAATCCTTCCAGTTTTCAATGCTGGATTCCATTCTGCCTGTGGCTGAGCAGAAGTTGGTGTTCTGGCTTGTCCTGGCTAACAGGGGTCTGGTCTCAACTGCTTCGTGGAGATGGTGGAAGGAAACCTGCCTTTCATGTTCAGGTTTACTCACACACTCCAGTGTTCGTGATACCACTTTGGTCTTAATGAAAAGAGAGATTAGAAAATGAACAGCAACACTGGAAAGTGCACATAATTCATGGGCAGGAGGAGTAGGATGGATCTGCCTATCTTGCCGTTTTCAGGTCATTAAAAACTATGGAGAGGAGTTTAAAAAAATTGAGAAAGAAAGATGGGAAGCTTCCTGCAGAGCAGCCATCCTCAGTGTCTTCTAGAAGCTGCAATAGCTTGTCACTGTTGTGTTGGTCCTGAGGCACATCTCGAACATGTTGGAGAGGAGGAGGAAGCCCAGGCATCAGCTGGGCTGGGCCTCTGCTCCCCATTTGTCTCCAGTGTTGGTTTACAGTTTTCCTTTTTAATTTTGCTGCTTCTTTTTGCTTTCTGCTTAATAAGAGTCTCCCCTCTGGCTCTTGCAGTGGCACTGTGAGCCTAGACTGGAGAAGCAGTGAAAACCTGGTGTGATGTAGGTAGGACATGTCCCTCCACCCCAGGGTCTGTATGTGGCTGGTGAGAGCATGTGCTGGGCACAAATGTGATTGTTAGAAAGGGTGGATGCCACATTTTCTCTCATTTTGTTCTTTTCTGAGCCTTACATCATGTTTTGATCTTGTCTTGTCTTGGAGAGCGTAGCTTCAGACTGTTTGAGGGGTGCAACTGCAGCAGTTCCAGCTGCTCTCACCTGACTTCCAGCTGTGTCCCCTGGAAAATGTCAGCCACTGATCCCAGCCAAAACACTGCAACACCATTGTGATTCCTTGGAAAGACTGTGCACAGCTGAAGGGGAAGGCAAGAAGTGTCACTTGAAACAAAAGCCCTACTTAAAGCACTGCAAAGTGTAATGTACTAACAGGTTTTCCCAAATCTACAACAAAAGGTTATTTAAGAAGAGTTCAGCTGCTGCTGCCAGGGGACATGTAGGCCAGTGTCTCTGTTTTGATAAACCTTTAGCTGCATTTGTCTTTTTAATAGCTGTTGATGACAAGGTCATGTTCACACCTTTGAATTGCTGGGCCCTTGTGGCCACTAGAGACAAACCTGCCACCTTTCATGGTTCATTTTGCTCCTAAAACTCACTTCTCTCTGTTGTGCAAAGAGAGCTGATATGGCTGAATACAAACTAAGCTCACACATGTGTCCATCCAGTCATTCCCTTCTCCCCTCTCTATGGTGACTTTCCTCAACTTGTTGGCTGTTGTGAGCACTAAATACAGTTGTCTCAGCCTGTCCTACATAGTAGTACCTAATATCTAAATGATTTTCAGGCTCAGTCATCCAAGGTATTTAGATTTCTTGATTGGGACTTGTACTCTTGGCTTTTCAAGAAAAGACAATCCTCATACAAGTGAACAACTTGGATGTTTTGCATGTTTTTGGTAATAATAGTTTGCTTGCCTTGCTCCCTTCTTGCTTTTTCCTTGTGATACAAGACTGCAAGCAGGCATTAGTCAATCCTAAAATGTCAGTGATTGAGCTGGAATCTAACTGAAGACATTGAGGCACTGCTCCTAGTCCTCACTGTGAATTGACGAGTTCAGTGTTAAGAGGAATGGGGTTCATTTTTCCTCAGCTCTGGCCCTTAACCCATTTTCTGCTTTGGAATATGTTTGCCTTAATATCTCTGTAGGATGGAAACAAGTACCAGAGGTAGAAGCAGATGCAGTGTGAAATTGCCCTGGCTGCTCGTTGTCCCCTGCTCTGTGTCCTGTATTTGCAGTGTTCCCTCAGCCAAGGGCTGGAATGCTGGACTATTCATCCAGCACCAAAACTGACCTTGTGTGGACAGCTGGGGCAGCAGCCAGCAGCCAGAGTGCTGAATTCAGAAGCTGTGCAAAAATCAAAGGGACTTTTCTGTGTGCTTCATTCTTTTTTACTATAAATGTGTAGTTTCCATAAGAGCAGGGGTGTTTTAGCTGTCCCTAAGCCACGGAAGCCTTGCTTTGATCATGCGTGCATCTGATTGAAAGATTGGAACTGAGAGCTCTTCACTCAGTCCCACATGGGCCATGTAAACAAGTTGGTTTATAGTTGATTTGCTGTCTTCTATGGTAAACTAATTCTGTGAAATGTGTAGTGCAATCCCATACACTGGAGAGGAAATGGATTTTTTTGCTGACTGTGTAATATCTTCTTAATGTTTGTTCTTCACAGATGTTACTCACCACTTGGGAGCACACTGAAGTGGAGAAATCAAGTGGCTTGTCATAGCAGTGGATGTTGGCATGAGGGCATGTTTCCTGTGTGCTCTGTAAGGTGTCTGCAATGCATTCAGCAGGCGTTAGGACTTTGAAAATGTTGTATTTGTCTTGGTGGGTTCCAGGTCATACCAGCAGCAGTTGTGTCAGGAATTTCAGTTGCTGCGCAGTGATGAATCCCTAGGACAGAGCTCTGCAGTGTTATCCTATTCTTTATATAGCAGGGGAGAGGTAAAAGTCTTTTAAAATTGGTTTTTACTTTCTTTTGGGGGCCTGTCAGCGCTGAGCTGAGCTCAGTGACACTGTAATGATGAATGTGGCAAAATATTTCCATAGCTACAACACTGCTCCATACAGAATATGAAACACTGCAGAGGGCAGGAGAGGACAGGCCTGTACAGGTGAGAGCAAACTGCTGGTCATGGTTTGGTCTCAGCCCTCAGCAGCCAGAACAGCCCAGGTTTTGTGGTGGCACCAGGTGGTGGGGCTGACACAGCTCGTACTGCAGGTGTGTGCCTGGGCAGGTGTCACTGCCACAGGGCACAGTCTGGGCTTAGGCTTGGGTTCATGTGCTTGTCCCCTGGACTGCAGAGCAGTGAGATCTGTTATGACCTTGAATTCCTGCAGGTTACACTCTGTGGGCATTTTCTGTTTCTTCTGTGCAGGCAAAGCCAGTGGTTTCCAGCTCAGGAGGAGTTTTGATCCCTACACATTGCTCTCCCTGTTTTCTTATCTGATGTGGGGAAAAATCCCAACTCAGCCATAGGTGAGCTAATTTGTACCAGGAATGACCCCCCAAAAGATAAATCAGCATTTCCAATGGAACTTTTTAGACTTTATATTGATGGAATGTGCTCCTTAGGTAGGGAAAATCTCAACAAGCTCTGGCTGAGGATCAGTCCAGTTTGCATGATGGCAGCTCAGGCTGCTCCTGGGTCCATGCAAGGTTTAATTGGTGCCAGGAGGTGCTTCAGTAATTAATTCTCCACCGTTCTGCAAAGCTAGATTTTTTGGCAAGGGGTCTGACCCTTACCTGGAAGGAGATCATCATTCTGTTAACACCACAAATACCTTCAGACTTCCACAGTGAGATTGTTGAGATGCAGTGCTTTGGAGAACAATTCTGTAGCAATTAAAATAGACAAGTATATTAAGATTGTCTTTAAGTATGAGTGTTGGAATCCTTCCATGTGAAGAAACCCACAGTGTGTTGATTTGGAAGCAGACCATTAGTCTAAAAGTACTTTCCTGCCCTGGGAGGGGAGAGAAAAGCTCAGTAAGTGACGATCAGGAGGGACACTTTGTACAGCACTTGGGAGGTGGAGATCACAGTCTTTATCGGTCTTGAACTTATCTTTGACCTTCATTGCTCAGTGCTGTTTTTCTTTATTTTCCTCCTGTCTGTCAGATGTCTGCAAGTGGGTGTGAAATGCAGTGAGTGATCTGCAGGCTGTATTGAACCCATGCTGGGGAGCAGGGCTGGGAAGAGAGCAAAGCCAGTGCCAAATGCCTTGAGAGCAGAGGACAGGGCTCAGGAGCACTCTCACTCTGGAAAATCTCCAAGGCTGATCACATTTGCCGGCTCTTTCTTTCCTTAATGGGAGTTGAAGCTGAGACACTGGTACAAGTGTATTGGTGCTTGGGAGGCTAAACAAGTAGAAACATAAATAAAAACTCAATAATCCATAACTGGAGGGAACTAAGGAGCTTATCTGATTGGTTACAGCATGGCAAACACATCAGAAAAACACATAAATCCAGAAGACTGTGGGGTTTGGGTTTGATTTTTTTTTCTTAATCCAGTTTGAATCTTTTTAAACACTAAAAGGGCAGATAAAATGAGCAACCAGCATTTGAAATGAAGGAAGAACTGATATGCTTGAAAGGAAAATGTCAATGCCACAAAATAGCATAGCCCTGTAGATTCAAGAGAGGCAATTTGTAACCTCAGATACCAGCACAGAGCTGTCGAGCACAGGGACTTCATAAAAACCCTGACTGTTACCAGCTTGTTAAACTGGCCAGAATGGTCTGTAGTGAAACTGAATTTTTCATGTTTTCCTGCAAATACAAAACTCAGTTTGGGCTTGTCTATCCACAAATGGGTTATCAGATGTGAGTCCTTAGCTCCATCTCATTAAAACTTGTTTTTCTAACACCAGAATTCCATTCCTTCATTAGCTTTTCCAGCTGGTTTCCACACAGCCTGTAGAGAGTGGCAATCAATGATCTTGGAGTTTGCCACTGATAGAAATTATTCCCTTGCCTCTCTGCCAATGATTCCTCTTCCTCCCTGCCTGTTTGGTGCTGTGAACATTTGCAGGTGCTCAGGAACAAACTGAACACGGGCCAGAGCAGCTGATAGAGAGAAGAAGAGGGAGCACTTTGACAGAAAGCCTTATCCTCTTCCCTGAGCTGCCTTTCACTGACATTTGTGTGTTTGGGCTTTATCATTCTGCTTATCAGTGAGAGACTTGGGAAGTACCAGAGAGGCTTTCAAGGCCAGGGTTACCTGCTGGGGGGGTTATTCTCTGTCCTGTTCAGGACATGGCTTGCTTTTGAAAAGGAAAAGGAAATGGAACTGGAGGAAATGTCTTTCTCTGTTCTTCCAGGATGCAGGGGTCTCTGCCCATCACATGTGACTGATCCTTAGCCCTCGTTGGCATTAGGGCATGTTATCCCACTCTTTGGGATGCCCAGATGTGGCATCTGGGAAAACTCAGCAGGCTTTTAGCTGCCCCACGAGGCTGTGTGTGCCCAGAAGCTCCTCTCTTCCTCCCCACATATCAGTGGGTCCCATAAAAGCTGTTACTTCTCCCTGAAATCCTTTCTTGTCTCTTCAGCTTCTTGTGGCTAAAAACATTCCTGCTGAAATAGCAAATGCTGTAATTTTATACGTAGCTGCATTTAAAAAAGGGGGAAAAGATCTTGTGCTTGGTTTATTTTTCAGTGGGCTAAGCAGTCATTTATTGTATTTCAGCCTTCTAAGATCAGCAACTGCACCTATTCCCATCTAGTGGCAAAAGCAGCTCGGTTCTTCTGTGGTGGAACATGAGGTTTGGGATCTGCAGTTCTCTCTTACAGAACCCTAAGTGTGAAAATGAGCCAAATCCCAGCCCCACAGTCCCTGCACAGGGTGGGTCACAGCAGAGGGACACTGCAGGGACACAGCAAATTGTGCTCGGGTTGTCTTTGGAATTTCATGTATTGCTCTAATAACTCTGCATACCGACTCTAATCTGCTTTTAATTCTGAGCTCAAGTTAAGGTCCAGACTTAATTTCAAATCTGTTGTTATTTTGCATGTCCTCTTTTTCTCAAGTGGTTTATTTTGTCTAAATGCAGCAATTAGAAAGAAATTATTACTCTGTGAGAGAATTTGTCTCAAGAAGAGGAAAGAAGTTTACAACAGCAAACTCTGATTGTCCTTATTTGTTTTGGCAGATAAACAGGAAAGCAGTTTTCAAAGCAAATCCACAGTAGGTCCCTTTGGGATACTTGTCTCACTGGAGGGAGACTTCTCTTTTTCCCACCCTGAGCAGATCACAGCACAGATTCTTTTTGGATTTGGGGCATCAGTTCAGACTTGATTCACACATGAGCTGTCTTTCAGTCCCCTCACACCTGCCCCCTCCTTTTTTGACAGCTTTTTGAGATGTTGCTGATGATCTTCCCCAGGCTCCTCTGCCACTTCCTACCTCACTCCTTTGGGGGATGTTTGAGGCAGAGCTGCTGAGTCCCTGTGGGTCTGTAACCCAGAAGAATCCCCAGTTACAGCCACGGCACGATGTCCAGTGCAGCTTGGTGGTGAAGGGGATTCCTGCAGAGCTGTGCTCATCCATTCCCACCACAGGGATGAACGTGTCCCCTCGCAGTGCTGGTCTCAGGTGTTTCTTGGTGGCAGGGGCTGGCTGGACAGGTGACATCTCTGGCTGAGGACAGAGCTGCTGTGCCTGATCCTTCAGAGCCTTCAGAGGCTGGGCACATTCCCCAGTTCGACAGGTCGTGTTTACTGGAAGTGCAGAAGAATGTTCATTGCTGTGAGACACAATTGCAATGCCCTGGCTGTGTTCACAGGAAGCATCGAGGGCCAGGCAGGTTTGTAGGTAGTTCAAAATCTTGCCAGAAGCTGCCTGGACTTAAGAGTGCTTGTGGAATGGCAGCTCTTGAGCCCAGCAAAACCACTCTGCTGTAGAACCCACCGTGTCCTCTCTGGAGTGTTTTGGTTGTGTTTTAAAAACATTCTGCCTTTGTGCCCTTCTGTTGTACTGTACCCCCTTAATGGCTGATGCTGGGATGCTGCTGGGTGCATTTCCTTCAACAAAATAATGCAGTCCCCTTGTAAAAGGGGAGATTTATGATGCCTGTGTGTTCATCCCATTTCTGGAGACGGCTCCTCTAATGATAAAGGTGCATATATCTCGGTGTGATGTAAACAACTTGATGGATGGGTTGCAGTTTATGTGGAGAAAATATTGGAAGCTTTTTATCTATCTGTAAGGCTTCCTGGGAGGCTGCAAACAGGTGGCCTGGAAGCAGCAGACAGGTAGATCATCATTACGGGCAGTCAGGCTGTTTGCAGGTACCCACTGAGGCCAGCATTTCCATTCTGAAAATAATCAGCTGGTGAAGGCAAAAGGGAAGGAGCTCAAGGCTGCCAGAGCACTTACCTCTCTTTTAAAACAAAAGGAGGCAAAGATGGATTATATTAATATAATAACTGGCAGCCAGTCTATGTAGTTAAGTGCTGCTTTAATCCTTGTTTAGGAAAAAATACAGACTCAGGGATTGTAGTGTCTGTTCATGGATGCAGGTTTTAATTGTGGAGTAGTAGGAAAATAATAAAATCTTGCCATTTACTCTGGTGGCAAGGGTACAGGATGTCCAAATTCTCAAAAGGGTATTCATCTTTCCAGCCAGGCAGTCTGTGTGTGTGTAGGTCTGTCTGTGTTTTTGCACCTGCATCCTCAGTGTGGGCACAGCACTAATTAGCTTTTCAAATGGAGAAATTTCACTTAAAAAATGAAGCCTAGTTTCAGTTTTCATAAAAATGTCAACCAGAGCAATAAAATGTCTCCCTAATTTAGGAACACTAGAAGGCAAAATAAATTAAATATGGAAACAGATAGAAATCCTTATGTTGAAGTTGATGGGTTTAAAATTATGACTAACATAAAATTGCCACAGCTCTTCTTTTCCCCACTGATGGCACACAGGCCTGCCTGTGTGAAATGTGCCCAAGTGGAGAAGGTTTATAAACAGTGGGGGACCTGCACTGATTCCAGGCCTTGGGAAGCCTCATTCCTGTGTGACAGCAGCTCCTGCCACCCCACAGGAGCACCCAGGTCCTTCATTTGCTCAGGGGTGACTGCACCCCTGGGATTAGAGGGTGTGGGTTGCCTGGTTTGTGTTTTTTTTTTTTTTTTTTTTTTTTAAGGATTATCCCTCGGGGCAAGTTCTGGCTCGGCCAGTCTGGTTTGGAGCCAAAGGACTTCATCTGATGGACCTTGGGGTGTGATGACAGCCCTTCTGCCTGGCTTTGAAAGCATCCAAAATTTACACAGATCACCTTGAGATTGTTTGCATAAAGCTGGGAAAATACTTTCTCAGGGACGTTTTTTGGGAAGCTTAGCATTGTGTAAGTGTTCATGGTTAACTGATCCTGCTCTGGAGGATATTTTGGATTTTTGTACACAGGGAATCTGAGCTTCCAGGTGGGCTGAGGGAACCATGGGCAGCATCTCTGCAGAGTAGGTGTGACCTGTCTGATCCATGAGGGAGGCACAGAAAACCAAAGCAAGTGAGAATATGTTTTTGCCCCATGATGTAGGAGCAGGATGAGAACAGTTTGCAGGGTTGCAGTCCTGGTGCTGACCCTACCTTTACACAGGCCCCTAAAAGTCTTCGGTGTGGTTTCTTCTGTTGCAGGAGTAACGAGATGAGCTTGTGTTAGATGAAATAAAGACTTCATGATTCAAACCCACACATTTCTATTTGCTACATTCCTACCTGCTGTATGCTTATTGCTCTGGTGTCTGGTGCTTCAGTGCAAAGGGGATTTTTCATCCGGCGTGATGATGATTGTTCTTTTTTTGTGGTTTCTTTTTTTTTCCTTGGCTTTTTTTTTCTTTGTTCTTTTAATTATTTTTAGGATCTGTAATATAAGTAAATTAGAAGTGCTTTTTAATCAACTTTCTTTAGATAGGCTCACTTTGTAGTACATAAGAATGGCAAAAACGTTTGACTTAATTATCAATAGATTATGTATCTTTGTTGTGTCATTAGTATTGAAGATCAAATACAAATATCAGAGTGCACCATATAATTAAAAATCACACCACAGTTCCAAGTGGAGACCACCTAAGGTTGTGTGTGGAAACTTAATACCTTCAAATTTAGAATTGCTTTTTTTTTCTTAATGTTTGATTTGGCTTCTGATATATTATTAGTAGAAAAAACTATTTTAGATGTAGTAAACTGACTAAAATTTTAAGTTTTGTTTCTTTACATTGTCAGTGAGAAAAGTTGCAAGGAGAAAAATTCTAACACTTTTGTTCTAATTCTTATTACTCTTTCTTTTATACTGTTAATAAATTTTTCATTAAACCCTTTCAAAGTTTTCAGCCTACTTTGCCTTTCTCCTAATCCTATCTCACAGCAAGAAGTGAGTACATTAGTGATTAACCAGCACTGAAACCCACCACACTCATTAGTAATTCGCCAAAAAATTTCAAAATTAGCAAAATCTCAAATTAGTGAACCAAAACCACTACAACACTTTAAGTAAATACTGAAAAATACTAAGAAAACACTTGTCAGTGGTGATTTGGGACTCAGTTTTAGCAGATTCTGCCCCATCCCGAGTTCAGGGCTTGGGGCAGGACTTGCTGCTCCTGTGGCTGAAGTTTCCTGCGGGTGGAAAGGCTCAGCAGGCTTTGCAAACCAGGGCACATTCACTCAGCTCCTAAGACCTGAAGTCATGAGTCCATTTTTTTTTTCATTTTTCTCCTTTTAAGTTAGGCTGGGAGAAGCTGACAAAAGAGGAGGAATCGTGGCTGTTTGTTTTTTTTTGCCTGCAGGCAACTTTCAGATCGTTTTTGCGGGATCACAATAGACAAAGCTTATTGAAAATCCAGGATGTTCTCTCTCCTGGCCCTGAAGCTGTGACACTCTTACTAACAGGGCATTGATGTTCCTCTGACACCATGGAGCTGTTAATTGAATGTTAATCACGTCACTCATGCCATGGCACCTTTTTAACTAGCAAAGGCATTTATTATATATTAGCATCGATACTGATTTCCTCGCTGGGTCTCTGGCAGTGTGTAATAGGAACACTGATCTGGTGATTTAGTTTGCATTGTTTTGGCTCTGAACTGATTGCATGTACAGCACACACATTTTAAAGATGGGATCCCCATCTTTAGTTTGATACATACTAAAATATTTACTCTTATCTGCTATTTCAGACTGCTTAGGAATGAACAACAAAGAAAGTTTTTTCATGTTCTAGTACCAGGTCCTGTGTCTTTTTAGCTAAGAAAATTACTGTTCAGGAAAGTTGTATCACTGGGCATTAGGAGAACTGGATCATTAATATTTAACTGTGTTGAAAGTAGAAAGCACTGTAACAGTGATAATAATTTGCACTTGCACAACACATTTCTCCTGAGGATCTCAAAGCACTTTACAAACCATTTAATTAAGTCTAACTAAATCCCTCTGAGGTTTATTATTAGTCCCATTTTACAGATGGTTAAGCAAGGGCATAAAGAAGTTAAATGGTTTGCCTAAATTAGTTAGTGGCAACAATAAGCACATACTTCAGGAGTCCTGGCTCTTGGAGCAGAGAAGGACTGAAGTGACCACAGGGTCCTGCAGCAGGAAGAGCAGAGCAGCTGAAACAGAGAAGGTGAAGGGTTTTGTCTGAGCTAGTTCCCTGTGAGTGCTGTCCTAGGATCTCCTGGTGTCTTGGTGTCCTGGTTGTGTAGGAGTGAGGTGGGGCTGAGTCCAGGCTCTCCATCAGACCACGGCTCTGAGTTCCATCCCACCCCTCCCAGGGACCCCCACCATGTGCTGTTTCCTCGCCGTACCACACTGCTGCTTTGCTTGCCTCGGTGCTGCAGCTCTGGCCAGCCAGGAAGGAAGGAAAGAAGTTCTTGCCACTGGACTTAAAATTATTCATCCCTTTAGCAGCTGCTTCTCCTCAGCTGCCCAGCAGGAGAGGTTGGTTTATCAAGACATAAAGCAGAAGCATGCAGGCGAGGGGGACTCGCGCTCGCTGCTGATCCGAGAGCCACTTAGGAGGGTGCCCGTGTACAAATGCATTAGATTATGGTTAAGCAGCTTATGGACATAAAAACACATTAGAACTTTACAGCACACTATAAATTACAGTTTTGCAGCATTCACAGCCACAATGTTAGGTAATTACATTCATTAATCTACTACTAAGAGCACATAAAGTTGCCTCCCAAATGGTACAGTGTGTGCTTGTGGCTCAGCTGGGGATGCTCTGAGAAGGGCCTCCCTTCCCCCACAGCTTCCTCCACCACTGTTCTGCTTTGCTTCAGAATTTTCTGGGTTTATGATGGTTTTCAGCAAATCAGAATGTCAAGCACATTGCTCTAAATATTTAGGATGCACAGAGGAAGAATTTCTGCTCATGTTGTCTCATCCAGCTCTAAGCTTTTCTCAGTGAGCTGTAAGCAGTGTGGGGACTCAGTGCAGTCATTCAGTGAGGAAGAAGTTCCTGCTTGTTGTCCCCTGGGTGATCTCTCCGTGCCACCTGATATTTGGTAGTCCCTGTAATTGTTACCCTCACCAATTAATATTCTGTTGAAACTTTCTTGCCTTAGCTTGAGCATCTTGTGTTTCATTTTCTTTCATGCAGAAATATTCCCTTTAATAAGAGCAGATTCTCAGCTGGTGTAAATTTTGCTATTTCCAGGTTGAAAGTCTGTCCCAGTGGCTATTTCCTTTCTTTTCCTTTTTCTATCTAGCATTGTAGAGAAAGGCTTTCAAACCTTTGAGGTGCACCCATGTTCTGTATAAGCAGAGTCCTCTGCTGATCCATTCTTCCTTCAGTTTCTTGTTTTGAAAGACCCTTCATGGCCATTTCTTTTTCCTCTCTAATGGACCAAGTGTTACCTTTGATATCCCCTACCCAAGGACAGCGAGCTCTCCAATCCTTTATTCAGCCACATTTTCACTGGGACTTTCCATGAGTTTTTAGTTATGAAAGTAGGAGAGCAGAGAGTTGTGTATTCTCTTTTCTTAACCTCTTGCAGTGTTTGTTAGGAAACAGAGCACATAGAAATTCCCTGGAAAACTTCCTCCAATTTCAGTGGTTGCTGAGCAGAGTACACATATGAAAATAACAGCTCAATTGGAAGGGTAAAAGTAATGGAAGCAGTTTATCACCTTGAATTCTTAAGAAATCAAGCTACTGAAATAGATTCAGTGTCTCAGTCCTGGAAAAAACAAAAATGAGTTCCAAAAATCAAAGTTCCTCTAAAAAAACTCACACTCCTTCATGAAGGTATGAGTCCACTCAAACATAACTTCAGCAAGCCAAAAAGCAAAAGCTATTATTTTGTGTTCGTGAAACTTTAATGAATCTGATTGTAAAAACTGAAGCTTGTACAAGTCAACAGGAGCAGAAGACTTCCAGAAATGACCCATTACTTCTGTGTCAGTTCATTAATTGGGTTTCCAGTTGCTGATTTCCGTTCACATCAGCATCATCTTCCCATCCCTATGAGGAAGAGCCCTAAGAGCTACCTGTGCCTGTGCAGCTGCTGCAGGAGCTGTGACAGCTGCTTAATCACACGCCAGCCTGGCTGAAAGGCATTCATCTATTTGCTAAATAGATGGAGCTTCAATGACACTTGAGTACTCCAGTTTCTAGGGAATTTCTTTGTCATTACTGACAAATTTATTATCCTGACCATTAAATTAATAAAACGCAGAGCACATGGCAACTGCTTTTTGAGGGATTTTTGGTGCCACAGAAACCTCTCCAGCTCTGTCCTGAGCTGTCACCTGCCTGCTGCCCTGGACCTCTGTGTCTAAGGGCCAGAGGAGGGGGGAAAAGGCAAGCCCAGCATCTCTTAGCTGTGGGACAGGACAGAAGGAGCACATTTGGTGGGGATGAGACTCCCATCAGGAATTCCCAGCTGTAGTTTAGTGCTGTCCCTCACAGGCTGCTTCTGAAAAAAGACCCGCTGTGGGCCACTGTGCTGCTGCCTCTTGGTCACTGATGCATTGATGGGGTCTCAGCACAGTGCTGTGTGTTCCATAAGCAAGAGCTGCAGGGATGGCCTTTGTTTCCAAGAGAGCAGCAGTTGCAGGGAATCAAGTGCCTGGAAAAATCCCATTTTTGAGACCGTTTGCCTGTCACCTGCTTGGCTTCAGCCCACCTTTCAGGTGGTGCACTGAGATATGGAATTGTGTTCTTTACAGTGGGCTTTACTTCCCTCTTTCTGCATGCGAACGTGAGGAAGCCAGAAATGTTTATTTTTAGGGGCAGTGTGTCTCCCTGCTGGCAGCAAGGCAGGGCAGCAGCCTGCTGGATGGAGATGGCTTGGGATCCCACGGGGCAGTGCCAGGGCAGGAGGATGCTGTCAGAGCTGGGTCTTTAATGTCACCTGCAGCTGCTGACCTGGTCCTTGCTCTCCTGATGGAACAGCTGCTGCTTTGGGGCAGTGGCAGTGCTCCTGATGCCATCTGTGTCACCCGTGGAGCATCCCATTGGGCACGTGGGGACCCATAAACCTGGGCTGTCTCCTCTGATGAAGCACCAGGGCAAGTCTGTCCCTGCTCAGCTCGGGGCTCCCAGAACACCGGGAGCTCTGCCCGGTCACTCTGGGACTGCACTGTGTGATGGCATCCTTGTAAAATGGGACAGCCACGCTGTGGGCTGCCTGTGCCTTCACTGCTCACTGCTGGAACATGCCCCGCTCTGCACTGAGATATTTTGGTCTATTTCTTAGATATTGCAGAGATTTTCCCTTTCTGGACAGAGCTGGCAGTGATTTATGTAGTGGAAGCCTACTGGGAATGATGCTAATCTAGTTTCCAAGGATTTGTTTATTGGGGCAGCACATGCTGGGCTAATTTCAGGGTACGTGCTCCATGGTATTTTTTCTATCCACAAGTGAAGTTTTAATAAGGGAACGTAGTACTCGGACAGCAGTTTGTGTTTTGGGATTTTTTTCTTTTTATTTTCCTCCAAAAAGCAGTAAAGGCGAAATTGGCTCAGTGAGTATTTATTGGCAAATTAGTGTTCCTAAAGCCTTCCTTTTTGCTTGTTCTTTTCTAGAGCTTGGAGAAATAAGATTTCACATAATGCATCTGGGATTGGATTACTGGATTGAATTTTGCAAAGTACACTGGGGATAGCTGAGCCTGTTTAAAAAGCAGCTAAGCCCCTCTGAGTCAGTAAAAATTCAATTCATGACAGTTGATGAGGGCTTTTTTGATGGGTTTTGTTTTGCATAATATATTTACTGTTGGATGGCCATATTTCCTTTGAGGTATTTTATCAAGGTTTATTAAGCTTTTGGTGGAGGCTGTGGTGGGATACAGACTTTCTCTGAGAAGTATGATGGAAAAATGCCTGGAAGCTGACATCCCTCCTCCTGCCTGCTTGTTGAACACAAATATTACATTTTAAAGGAACTCTGTAGTTGAATTTGTGTGTTGTGGCCATTTTGGAAACCCACAGACACATGATCAAAACTTGTCAAAGCTGTGGTTGTGATGGGTTTTTACTTTGCATCTGGTCTCTGGTGTACTCAGGGTCTCCTCCTCCTCCCTCCCTCTTCCCCCTTCTCTCCTGCTGAGGTTTTGGTCCAGCCAGGCCAGCCACGTTATCCCAGAGCAGATGGAAATATCTCTGTGATTCTGATAACAGAGCTCAGGGCACAGCAGGGACTGGGAAATTCTTGCTCTCCTGCAGGGGTAGATCTCATCTCAAATAATAGTGTCTGAATTTAGATTCTCTCTGTAAAACTGGCCTGATTTTTATCCCCTGAACTTCCTTTTCTGTTTCCTAGGACAGTGGTGTTGTAATGCTGGTGCACCTGGGGTTTTTTTAGGGTTTTGTTTGGTTGTTGGATTTTTTTTTTTTTTTTTTTTGAAAGGGATGGTTTGGGTTTTGTTTGTTTATTTGGTTTGGTTTTTTTTGATGCTTTGGAGTTGAATTCTTTTGGCAGAGAAGTTTGCACAGTGCTATGCAAGGAGAGGTGTGAGTGTAAGAACCTGGGGGTGACTGGGCTGAGCAGAGGGAAAGGAGAAGCAGGAAGGCTGCAAATTTCTCAGTGTGTGGAATAAGTTTTAATAAGGTCAGTGAGAACTCAAAATTAATTCCGAATGAGGTAAAAACTGCCATATCAGGAAACCATAAAATATTTCATTGTAACCCTGTGTAGGATCCTTTAGCATCCTGTGCATCCTATAATGGCCCTGAGAAGGAGATTACAGAGTGTGATATGGGAGAGGGCTGTATCCTCCTCTCCCTTAAAGAGGAAATGGGCAAAGGAGCAAAATGCTTTTGCTCTTCTAACAGGAAGAAATAATGGTTTTCTAGGTGAGGTTTAATGCTCTCAGCAAATCTTTGCAGATTTTACATTACAGTCATTTCCTCAAGCCAGACTTCCCTGCTGCCTGGTAAGTAAACACAGAAAGCATAGATTATCAGTTAAGAGTATCGACAGCATTTCAAGTGCTATCAGAGAACATTTAATTCAGTTTAATTTTGTGATAAATCTCATGTTTAATCCTCTGGTTGCTCTGTAATCATGTCTCTATTGATCTTCTCTGAATGACTGCATGCAGTTTAATAAACTTTGCCATTAACCCAAGCTTTCTAAAAGAGGAGATTGATTCCAGTATCAAGTCTGATAGAACCAATAAGCACCTGAAAATCATTAAATGTGTCCATTATAAAATATTTGCATTAAGATCAAAGTAAAAGTGTAGAGATGATTTTGCAGCTTATTAGAGAAAGAGTTTGCAATTGGAAAGTCTCAGTATGTCAGTCAAAATCAGCAGCAGTTTTCAACCTGGCTGATTCAAGCTGACACCTCCTTTCATTTCTTATTCCTCAAATCCCTCTTTCATCCTATTGAGCAGCCTCCTTCTCTCGTTTCCCAGCCATAATTATATCCTTTAATTTATTCCATCTTTTTCACCCTAGGCATTTGTTTAGTCCAGGGGTTTGAGATCATTTTCACCTCACAATAAAGCTGCAGACTTGGGTGTCTTTTTGAAGTGTTGGTTTGGATTTCTTGTCCTGACCTCCTTTTCTAAGGAGTATCCACATTACACGAGGTACAACATTGGGATGAAGAAGTGGAGAGGGAAGTGCTGTGCTCCCTCTGTGTCAGGGCATGCAGGGAGCCTGTCAGTGAGGGAGGGAAGAATGGGAGAGAGCCAGAACCACAAACCCAGATGTGGCTGGGTGACAGCAGTGAGGCTGCAGATGCTCGTCTCTTCTCTTAAGGATGATGGAGAAGATACAAAAGACATTTCCCACCCTGCACATCAGCTGGGAGAGAATAAGGGAGGTGCAAGAAGTACCTGCTTGGCAGGAGGCAGGGAAGGGTCCCACAGGAACACCCTGGCTGTGCTGCCTTCGCCTGATGAAGGTGAAGGGCTGCAGGGCTTTGGAAGAGGAGAGACTGGCTTTGCTGTTGTTCCCAAAATAAACAAACAGGCAGTGCAAGCCCTCATATGCCTTGTGGGGTGCAGCAGTTGATCTCTCCTGTTTCCTGTCCAAAGGGGCTGCCTTGGTCTGGCTCTGGGAGGAGGGAGATGTGCCAGGAACCCCCTCACCCTGCAGGGCCCGTGTGCTCTCCATGAGCTGCTGTGCAGCCCCGCTGTTCCTGGGGGGGCTGCTCCATTTACCTCCCCCAGGATTTAGCACTGCAAAGCACAGATGCAATAGGATGTGGTGTTACTTCCTTTTCACAGATGAGCTCTGCTGCATGGGAGGGCTGAAGGCCCAAATTCATGGAGCCATTTATTTCCTTTGGAAAGCCAGTCAATGGGAATTAAATAGTTTTAGGCTCCTGAATACCTTCTTTGTGGTCCGGGGCTTAGCTGAGTGCTGCAGGTCACAGGGAGCATTGGGGGAGATCAGGAATTCCCACAGCCACCTCCAGGCCCCCACATTAATAATTTACCTTCCCAGTCCAGCCAGCTCTAATCCTGTGCCTGGTGATAAGGTCAGACAGGAGAGATTTGGATACCGGCCCCTACAAGCTGCTTAGAAAACAAACCTTTCCTAGGAAAGGTTTCCTTCCCAGTGCAGACTGATTTCCTGCTTATGGTTCTTATTCTCTTCAACATACTCTGTGGCTCTCGAGAGAGATGCATTGCAGAGCTTTATCTGTTCCTGCTCGAGGCAAGTTTTACAGAGAGACAGGAGTAGGGATGCTTCCTACAGCAGGAAGAGTTCAGGCAGGCAGCCGTGCCATGAAGTGGGGTTTGACTCTTAAGTGCTGCTGAAGTGATGTGATTCACAGCTTTTGTAACTCCTTGCAAGTTTGCTGCAGGCATTAGCAAAGCTCTTGACTTGAGATGTTCTGCTTTGGAACCAGATCCCCTGACTGTGCATCACTACCAAGTTAAATTTGTAGCTTCTAGGTGGCTATAAACAAGAAATATTACAGTAATTGCTTTTCCAGCCACTAAATAACCCTGAATATTAGATGACACTTCAGTTTTAAAAGATCTGTCTACAAAATATCTTGAATATTTGCAGAAGACATTATGTTTTCAGCCACAGTGAAGGAAATTGTCTTTTTCTCTGGTGTATGAGGTGGCTTTGCAAGGTCTGTTCCCTGAGATACAATTGGAGAAAGCAGCCATATCTGGTTTTTCCTGTTTATTTTTTCATGCTGTGTTCTGTGCTGATTTAACTGAGACTCTGTATTCTACATACAAATAGAAGGAGAACCTGTGTCACCTCCTAGGAACTGTAGGTATGTACCTGGTGGGTTTTTGATGATCCCACAAAGACTGTGGAGCATCCACTGAGCCCAGAGCTGAAGCCAGGATGTGATGCCCTCACAGCAGTGCAGAAATAGAGGTGAAAACGTGGCCTTTCCCCAGAGGGTCTGTGTTGGGCACAGGGTTTGTACCTTTGTACACAAGCAGCAGAACAGTTCTGGTATTTATTCCCTCCTGTACGTGAGTGAGCACTCTTGAGATAGGAGCAACTTAGCAATGATAAATCTTGTCTGTTATGCTAAGCTGTGCTTCTCAACCACAGAGAGGGGGATTTGCCAGTGATCAGCACCATACAAGAATGTAATCCCTCTGGTTTTTTGATCATCAAATTTATCTTCACTGTATCTATTTCCTTGGGGAAGAATAAGCCAGCAAATGGAAAGGTTACATATTGCTCTGTTTCTTAAATTTTTATTCTTTTACTATTTTTTTTCAGCCTGAATGCTAGAAGGTGGTTTCATTTGCAGATGGGAAGTTGAACCATTGTTTCTTTTTTCCCTCTAATTGCAAAAAGGTTCTGATCCTTTTCCTATTGAGGAATATTGCCAAGCTCACCTTGTGTTGCAGTCCTCAGGTCCTAGCTGAGCTCTCTTTCTCTCTCCTTATTTTCTGATCACTGTTCTTTCTTTTTAAAATCTTTCCTCATCAGTCTTTTTTGGCTGTATGCCACATACCAAAACAGTGGCAGAGTCAGGGAGTTCCTAGAGAAGAGCAAAGAAAATCCAGAGCAGTATGAGATAGTAAGAGCTTAGAAAAACTGCTGTGCTGAGTAGTTCAAATTCTTGACATATCAGATCAAAAGGGTTGTTTTTAAATAGATTAACTTTTTCTTAAGGCTCAATAATTACAACCCATTATTATGTGGAGATTTTTGGCTGGGTGAAAAAATCTGCAGATTGGATTGCTCATGGATCACAGCATCTGGCATAATCCATGAGTGGTTCTGCTAATTCTGTCATTTCCTTTGCTCATTTCTGCATTCTCTGTCCTGCTGGCCTGGGTGTGCAGAGGAATGCTCTGGTTTCCCTGTGTGGGTTAAGGCTGCCTGTGTGGTGCAGAAGTGCATGGCAGGGATGTTTCCATCCATGGCAGGGATGTTTCCATCCCTCCCTACAGCAGTTTCCTCCTTGTTTTTACCTGGCTTGGCTCAGGGTGGTGTCTCTGTCTCGACTCTAGGTTTTCTCATCCAGCCTCGAGGCTGGCAAGGCAGCAAAGCCAAGTGTGTCCAGCTCAGTGTGGCCAGGAGATTCTAGGGAGCATCCTGAGACCTTTGGAATGCACTGGACTTTCCTGGTGCTGCACTGTCCTCCTGCAAGACAAGGAACACAGAGGTGCTTCTGATTCCACTTACAAACCATAATACATTTTTTATGACTGCTGAGTGCTGTGCTAATGAATGGTGCCAGTGTGAGGCTGAAGTCATCTGTTCCCAGTGCAGGGGTAGCAGGGATGAGAGCTGTCTAAGCCCACGTGCATTTATTGTAACCCTACAATAAGGGGGATACCCTTTAAATGTACAATTTATTGGCCCACTAACTCCTTGCCTGGGTCTGTGGCCTGCCAACCAAAGTGCTGTTTGAATTATTCAGAGAACACAATGTGTGTGAAGGGTGGAGGAGCCCACAGCCAGCTTTGTGCCAGCTGCTCCTGCAGTGGAATTTTATTTCCCTCCAGTGAAATATCCTGGAACATGATCAGTATGTGCAAATAATGTATAACTACAGATACAAATGTACAAAAATTTTATGTTTGGAAGAAAGTTTAAAATTTTAAAATATTTTTTTCCATTTTAAATGAGAAAAAAAAAGGTGAAAATTAAGATAACTATGTGAAGGAAAAAAAAGCTGGTAGTTTTGGTGTAGAACTGAGGAGCTGCTCAATTATTTAGACATACTGAAATATTTGTGTTTTATATTATTCTATGTGGTTCTTGATAACTGTTTTCCACCATGACCAGCCCCTTTTCCAAGGATAAATATTCCTGGCCCCGCTGTGACCTGAAGCTGCCCCTTGACCCGAGGCAAGGAGCAGTGGGAGATGGCAGTCCCAGCCCGTGCCCACAGGTGGATGTGCTCCTGCTCCAGATCAGGGCGGTGCCTGGGACAGTGCTGGCTCCTCGGGATCTGTATCACCACAACTGTGCCACTGGTGTGTCACAGCACAGGGGACAAACCAGCTCAGCACTGCTTCAGGGCTCCTCTCTCTGCCTTATCCCTGATCCTAACTGAGCAGTGCAGGAGCACTGGAGCCCTCTTCCCTGGCATGGAGATTTAAAGGGAGCATCCCTAGGGACTCCTCTCCACATCTCTGTTCTATTTCTCTTCATTCCTCAAACAAGGAAAATAAATATGAGCATGTGGCCCTGCTGCTCACAGGGTAAGTCAAGCACATTTATTTAAGGCTCAGCACTGTGGGATAAACCCAGGGCAGTGGGAATCCATCTCCCCCGGCTGCAAGGGCTCTGAGCAGCCTCGGGGCTCTCAGCTGGGTGCAGCACGGGGGGATGGAGGGGTTTGGACCTGTGGTGCTGGACTCAGAGCTGGGGCTGGTTCTGCTCAGTCGTGCTCAGGGAGCAGGGATGGGCTGGAGGGGCAGCACAGCCCTGGCTGCTCTGCCAGGATCAAAGCCTGGAGGTGCAGCACAACAGGTACTTACCAAAGGGGACTGAAGAGTCTGCAGGAGGAGCTGAGAGAATGTGGCTGAGATGGTGTCAGCAGAGGACATGGATCCACTGCTGGCACAGGCCAGGTCTCGCTGCTGTTTCAGCCTCAAAAAGGCAGCCCCAGGTGGGCTGGAGGTCACTGAGTCAAATCTGCAGCAAAGACAAAACCTTGGACTTTGCTGGCAATTTGTGTTAGACCTAGAAAAATCTCTAGAGAAAACACAATGGGACTTCTAGGCTGGCAGAAGCTGGCTGGAGCCAGAGTTTCAGGATCGCTTGGCAGGAGCACACAGGCTTCTGGCTGAACCAGTCAGAGCAGAATCAACTGTGTGTACTTTGCCTTCCACAAAGCCAGGCAGCTTCAAGACAAACACTGCCATGCTCTGCAGTGGAGGCTGGCATTGCTCAGCACTTCTCAGCACCAGCTCCAAGATGAGGTTTTGCCAACTCAGGCTGCACAGGCTCCAGCAACTTCTTGACTGTTCTGCACAACTGTAACATGTTATGGCACAGTATTGGAGTGACAAAATGGAGCAGGGAGGGAGGGAACAACAAGGCTGAGAATACCATGTCATGTTTGAAAAACATGAAATAAATGAATAGCAATCAATTTCTCTCATCCTCATCTTCATGTATGACACCAGCTTTTGCTAGCTCAACAGCTGGCACCAGTCTTAGATTTCCTCTACCTCCAGCTTGTATTTGATGTGTGGCATTGAGGGAGGCCGTGACACCACATTATTTTAGAAACAGCTCTTCCCTGTATCCTTATAACACATGGTAAAGCTCAGTAAAGCCCAATTTTCAGGAGTGCTCAGCTGCTGAAATCAATGAAGGTTGTGCTTCATTAGAGAATGTGCTCTGTGGAGCCAGTTTCTCTGAAAAATTAAATCTCATGTGCTTCCCAATGAATGCTTAAAATTAGCAGATGTTTCTGACCTGAACATGTCAGGACTGTTATTGCCACCTATAAAATGGGAATCGCGAAATGCCTTTGGCAAAACAACTGTAAAATAGGCCACTGGTATTTGTTGAGCATCTATCTGATACTATCGGGAGGAGCTGTACAGAAAAGCCCTTGAGGAAATTAATCATTGTGCATTCAGAGGAGGGTGTGAATGGAGTGTCAGTAAACAAGGCCTAGGTCCACACTATGGACAAAGAGGAGCAAACAAAATCCTGAGTGGCTGCTCATTAGCTGAACACCTTCCATTCTGTGTAGGGAAATAGGAGCAGGGGATCATGTAATTAAAGATTGTATCTTGGCGTGCATGCACAAGAGGCCTGAATTAAGGTGGTGGCTGCAGCCTTAATCCTGGCCTTTCATAACTTCCAAGCCCTTGACTTTGTAACCTCAATAATGTTGCCTTAATGTATTTCTGTGTGTAGTTTAAATCGGCAGGACCTGAAAAGGCACCTTCTGTTTATCAATGCTATTGTTAACAAATGATTTTGGGATGAAAAATCAAAGCAATCTCTTTGCCACAGAAGTGCTTTCACACAACATATCTGGAGCAGACAGCAACTTGCTCTGCTATTGTTTTCCTTCCTCTGCACCCATCCCAGCATCCCCCAGCCTGGCACTGCCTTTCATCCCCACTCTGTTGCACAACCCCTTCTGTACAACACTGAACCACTTTGTTTTCAAATTCCAGAGGAGATGCAGGAGGCAACGGATTGCAACTTTAAGCAATCAAAGCAAACAAAACAAGATGAAACCTTTCTGTGGAGGTCTTGTGGCTTGAAGGAATTGCTGGGATTAATGGATGGGCTACTGCACCCAATGTCGTTGACATCACACCTCTCTTCACCAGTCCCTTGTGTTTCAAAATACCGTAATAGTGACACTGAGAATTCTTTTCTCTTCTGCATCGTGCCTTACACCTGCCTGCCTTTCCCCCCAGTGTTATTTTAAGAGTGTTTGCAATTTTTTTCCCCCAAAATAAATGCTTCTGAGAAACTAGTCATTCATCAGAAGAATACACAGTACATTTAACTGTTTTATCTGGAGGTAAATTAATGGTTATTATAAACATCTCATTTTATTTTCTAGTTTTGATTAGAAGGACTTGTCAGTGCATTATTTTCAGACCTTTACATCTTGTTTCTGCTGGAATTAAACCAGCAAATTATGAAACATGAGAGAGATATTGAAGATTTGGGCATTTTTATCCATCAGCTGTAAAAACTCTCCAATGTAACAGAAACACAGTAGGAGTTGATGGGGACTGTCAAGATGGGATGCCAAATTGGGTACCCAGACTAGCAGTGTTTCTGAGGGATTTTGGTTCAGTTTGTGCAGCTGTTGGTGCAGGTTTGGGTTTGGTTTATGCAGCTTTAGGTTCAGTTTGTGCAGGTTTGGGTTTGGTTTATGCGGGTTTGGGTTCAGTTTGTGCAAGTTTAAGTTCAGTTTGTGCAGGTTTGGGTTCAGCTTGTGCAGGTTTGTGTTCAGTTTGTTGAGATTTGGGTTTGGTTTGTGCAGGTTTGGGTTTGGTTTGTGCAGGTTTGGGTTCGGTTTGTGCAGGTTTGGGTTCAGTTTGTGCAGGTTTGGGTTCAGTTTGTGCAGGTTTCGGTTCAGTTTGTTGAGATTTGGGTTTGGTTTGTGCAGGTTTGGGTTCGGTTTGTGCAGGTTTGGGTTTGGTTTGTGCAGGTTTCGGTTCAGTTTGTGCAAGTTTAAGTTCAGTTTGTGCAGGTTTGGGTTCAGCTTGTGCAGGTTTGTGTTCAGTTTGTTGAGATTTGGGTTTGGTTTGTGCAGGTTTGGGTTTGGTTTGTGCAGGTTTGGGTTCGGTTTGTGCAGGTTTGGGTTCGGTTTGTGCAGGTTTGGGTTCAGTTTGTGCAGGTTTGGGTTCAGTTTGTGCAGGTTTCGGTTCAGTTTGTTGAGATTTGGGTTTGGTTTGTGCAGGTTTGGGTTCGGTTTGTGCAGGTTTGGGTTTGGTTTGTGCAGGTTTCAGTTCAGTTTGTGCAGGTTTGGGTTCAGTTTGTGCAGGTTTCAGTTCAGTTTGTTGAGATTTGGGTTTGGTTTGTGCAGGTTTGGGTTCGGTTTGTGCAGGTTTGGGTTTGGTTTGTGCAGGTTTGGGTTCAGTTTGTGCAGGTTTGGGTTCAGTTTGTGCAGGTTTGGGTTCGGTTTGTGCAGGTTTGGGTTCGGTTTGTGCAGGTTTGGGTTTGGTTTGTGCAGGTTTGGGTTCAGTTTGTGCAGGTTTGGGTTCAGTTTGTGCAGGTTTCGGTTTGGTTTCTGCAGGTTTAGGTTTGGTTTGTGCAGGTTTAGGTTGGTTTGGGTTCAGTTTGTGTGTGTTGCTGTCCTGGATTCCCCTGTGTGATGCTTCCCTGAGAGGGTGGGCAGGCCCTGGCACAGGGTGCCCAGAGCAGCTGTGGCTGCCCCTGGATCCCTGGCAGTGCCCAAGGCCAGGCTGGACAGGGCTTGGAGCAGCCTGGGATGGTGGAAGGTGTCCCTGCCATGGCAGGGGTGGCTCTGGATGGGATTTAAGGTCCCTCCCAACCTAAACACTTCTGAGATTCTGTGCTGGCCAAGCTGGAGGATTTCTCTCAGCTGTACCCTGCAGGCATCCACATACCTTGCCAGCTGAACCTCTGTACCCAGTGCAGTGGGTGAATGTGGGGGTGGTGGTTTTGCTGTGGTTTCTGGTTCTGTGCTGTTCCCTTTGGCTGTTTCTTGCTTCCCCCATGTCCCATCCCATCCCTCAGAGCTGCTGCAGCTGACAGCAGGCTCAGGATGGAACTGGGAAAGAATTTCAAATCGACTTTTGTAGCTACTGAAAATGTATTTTCCTTTTCCCTTAATTAGCTTCTTCCTTCTGCACTAGTGTTCCCGATCAAAGGTGAATTGTTTGTACCTTGAAAGGCTCCAGAAGTGCCTTTCTTACAGTTCTGTTTGACACAGACCTTTGGATGTCTGAATAGTGAAGATATTAGAATAGTGAAGGGCAGACTTCAAGCTTGATTTTCTAAATACTTGTGTTTAAAGTGGAGTATTACACTGATATTTCATAACGGTTTGATGTTTTAAAAAATGTCTAATTTCTTTATACTTTATTGTTGGAGTGAAGGGTAAATTGTTGGGCTCTGATATAAAGCTGTAAAAGACTTTAGCAAGAACCTGAGGAGCAAATAATTGGAATATAGTTGTAGACAGTTACAATTGTAATTTGGTTTAACTAGCACTGCAGTGTAAACTACTCCTGTTTTTAATAACCAATTTTAAAAGTTGTATTTTACTGAGGTCACTCAGTGCAAATTCAGAAAACAAGTTTTTACAACATTGGAATTGTAGTGATAATCCACAAGGATGGTTTGGAAAGGTCAAGGCTTGAAATCCCTGAGCAGCACCTGAAATGTTCATCCAGGGAAATTTCTGCAGTGTATTTGCTACCCACTGTGCTTACAGTGTTGTTTTTCATCCAGCATTCCCAAGGAAAAATCCTGTAATAAGGGGTGGAACAGAGTTATTCACATGTAGTTTTTAAGGAATTGTCAGAGGGCAGGGTTGGGCAGTGATGGGCTGGCTCTGGGGTGGGGTTCAGGGGGCTGATGAGTGTACCCCACAAAACCCTGCTCTGCTGCCACTGAGGGTTTGATGTTTAATCAGGGAGTTGTCATTTATGTAGCAAGAAGATGGACTTGGCTGAAATAAATCAGGCACAGCTCCCTGAAAGACCTGATGAGAATGCAGTGTGTCCTTCCAGCCTCCTACCATGAGAAATGATCACTGATGACCTGGGGGCTGCTTCTCCTCCCCTGCGCCGGGCAAGGCTGGGCTGAGGCTGTGGCTGCAGACTGCAGCCAGGTGATTGCAGTGCCCTGCCAGGCAGGAGCCTGCTCTGCTCCACGGGCCCTTCCTTCCCTGCCAGGGCACCTGCAGCAGGATCAGCCTGATGAATGTGCCCAATCGAAATAAAACAAATGGAAATTTTTTTAGATTATACAGTACACTCGTAAATATTAATGCCCTTTTGTACTGAATTGCATGTAATTACATATTTATACATTTAAGTCACCTTCCTGATACACTTAAGGCACTTTACTGATGAAAGATATCTCTCAAAGAGATGGTTTTAAACTGTGCCTAATACGTTCGTAGGATTTACTGAATAATGTGTGGGCTTGTATGCTGGCAGGAGAGGAGAAAAACCTCCATTAAAGACTGCAAGTGTTCATGGGGTCTGCTGCTCAGGCTGAATCCACTCCATGGATAACTGCTGAAAAATACGTCTCGACATGAAATATTACTACATCTTCTTATCTGTGTAGATAAGGTCTGTGCAGTCCTGTCACCTTAAGAGTAATTACAGCTTATTACTCTAATCATGATGATGCCTGAAGACTGTAATTAAGATTGTGCTGGCTAATGTACTCACACACGGCATGGTACAGCTATTGTCCTATCTAAACAAGGGAAAGATAAAAACGGGATGAGGGAGAAAGGGCACAAGTGGGGAAGTGATTTATGCAGGGCCGTGGTTCCCAGCCAAGCGCTGCCTCCACAGAGCCTGGGGGCTCCACGGGCCACAATCTGAGACAGTCCCAGGCAGTCTGCACCTCAAACACCAGGAGAACGCCCTGGGGAGAGCTCTATTCAAGCTACTTTTAATGCATCTTGTCCACCTGTGCCTAAGATTCTTTTATCATGTCCTCTTGCATGTCCTTATCTAGTCTGCAGATGAAGAATTTAACACACATTTCTATGCACATATTTATTTTCAGGCCAAGTCGTGTCTCTGTTGAAATCCATGAGAGGCTCTACCCCACAAGTTCCCTCACAGAGGGTTTGATCCCCAGTACTCTCATTTTCCTCACAGTGGTGTCAGCTGGTGAAAAGCTCTCCTGGAGGAACAGGGTTGTCTAAACACCAATCCTTATGGCTGAATTTCACAGCAAGTCCACCCACCCAACAGGATTTAAGGCCCCTTTCACAAGTTAGGCACATCTGGAGCTCCTTGGTGTCTCTGCTTTGAGCAGAAGAGGAACATCCCTTCACTTTGAACACTCTTGCCAGTCTTTCCTTCTGCCTTGGAAGGTGCCTTTCCCTCCAGGCTGGGGAAGGCTTTGTGGATTTGGTGTCACTCATCTTGCCATGGGTGTGTGAGCAGATTCCTTCCTCCCCGTTCTCCTGGGCTCCAGGTTCTTCGGGTGTATCTGACAATTTGTGAAGCTCATGCAGTTGTCTGGAGGATGGGCTCTGAGGAAGGGTCATCCCAGGTACATCCACAGGGATCTGCTGAGTCTGACCCATCTCCCACCCCCCTTAAAGCTAATAGGAACAACTTATTTCTTGATGGAAGTGCCTGGCCCCTTTAGACATTTTATAACTTCTGGAAGCCTGCCACTGTTTCATTTAGATCACTCACAGCTGGGGGAAAAATCCCACAAAAGCTACTTAGTCATTAGAAGATTTTTTTTTTCCAGAAAGTTTTCCCTTTGTTCACTCCTTCAGCCTTTCATATTTACAGTGAATCCTCTTGAATAGCATTTGTATCTACTAACATGAGCTCTGTGTTTTAACAGAAGTCTTTGCTGGTATAATGTTCTACTCATAAAACACTGGATTTTTTTTATGCTGACCTGAAAAAAAAAGAATTGTTAGCAGCATGATAGCTATCCTAAGTTACAAATCAGTTCTAACATAAAACTCCTGCTGTTTTATAACCTGCCCTTGCTGTCCAGGAGGTCCAGGTGTAGTTTTACGAAGCTGTTGATGGGGAGCACTGGTGAAATGGTTACTGCACTTGAGAATTTGCCTTCCTGCATTTATGGTATGCAGCTAAACCTAAAACCTTCCTGGGAAGGTGGGCTGAGGAAAGAGCTTTTTCCTGCTTTTAATTTCCTTGGGAAGCTCCGTAGGATCCCTCTGCTTGTGCACAAGGAGATCCCAAAGCATTTTAGGAAGACCAGTGCTACTCCTGAGCTCTTTCTCAGTAGGGGCAGGGAGGGACCAATGAGCAGACACAGGAGGTTTCTTAAATTACTAATCCTGTCTTGTAGCTAAGGATGCTCCAATTCTCTTTCATGAGGTTGGATAAGGCTCCTAACTTTTTGGATAGGAATAACACTGCGAAGAAAAACCCAGGGAAAAGTCCTGTGGTGCCTTAGGTGAAGAAAAGGTGTAAAAAATGTCTTATAGCTTCTGTTCAGTACTCCCATCTTTAATGCCTGTAAATTCATTCCCTTTGCTGAGTATCAAATTTGAACAATGACTGTCTTCAGTTTAATTAATCATCTCATTGGTTTCAGTTATGAATTTTGTGAAGCTCTTGTGTTTTAGAGAGTCATTTAGGGAGCAGTCTTTAATTAAAGCCAAACTGCTTTTTGCCTTTAGGCATGTTTTTTTGCATAAAAAGGTGCCATAATTTGAATTAGATTCTCCTGAGCCTCAGTCTTTATGTGACACGGGGACCAATAGCCCTTCCTGCTGTCAATTATAATATTAAGTGACTGTAAACAACAGCTGAAAGGTTCACAAGATTACCCAGCTCCTTATGGTGGGCATGGAAGCTTCTGGCCCAAGCAGCCAGGCACGTTAGCAGAGAGTGCTGAAAGCACAGCCCTGCTTCAGTGACCTCCCCTCCCAGGGCAGCACCAGACCCCAGCGTGGGCAGCTCTAGGAGTAGATGTGACTCAGCACGTTGCATTTATTGGATGCAGAATCTGCACTGTAATTAACATCTTCTCAATAGCATCTCATTCTTCTCTCCTAATGAATTGTCCAGCCTCCTCTTCCTCTGCCTGTAATTCTGTGCTGCTGAAAAAGATTCATTTCAAGTAGCATTTATCTGAAATGAAAATAGGGATTCTGTGTGTTGCAGGTTGTTTGTAAGAAAACAGCTGTGGGCTAAGTGACACAACTCACATTTGTGTTACAAGAGTGGAGTATTTTTTATAGACAGACATTGATTCTGGGGGTTAAAGGGTCAGTGACAAAGTTTTCAAATACAAGTGGCTTTTTTCGTGCACTTTTCACCCCTCTCCCTGAGACTTGGAAATCTACTGCTTAAGTCAGGCTTGAGGGAAGCATGCCCTGAAGTCAATGGAGATTCATTGGCCTTAATCGGATTTAGGTCAGCTCGTGCCTTGGCTTCTCAAATACAAGAAATAATAAGAATAAATATTGAAAAGACAAGCATTGTCTAAATCAAAGCAGATTGTTAATTTAAGCATTATAAACAAATGCTGTCTTCTAAATGTGTGCTCTCTTGATACATGAGATGCTTCTGAGAATTGAGGTTGACTGTATGAAGTCTCAAGGGGGATGTGTCTCCTTCCATGCACTCACTTCATCCTGCCAATTTTATTTAGCATTTGCCTATCTTTTGATTAAGAGGACATCAGGGAAGAGTGGGTTGGTTCCTTTTCTGGTCACTGCAGCATTGCCCTGAGAGTGCTTTGCAGGTCACCTGGAACCAAGCCAGAGCTGTAGCTTGACCACGGTGTTTTTCTCCTCCCTCTGCAGAAGGACATAGCTCTGAAACCTCAGGAACGTGTGGAGAAGCGACAGAATCCTCTAGCCAAGAAGAAAAGGGAAGCACTTACCAATGGGCTGTCATACCTTCCAAAAAAGAACAGGCTCCACCACCACCACCAGTACAGCTCCGACCGGGAAAATGACCGGAACCTGTGCCAGCACCTTGGGAAAAGGAAGAAGTTACCGAAGGGCCTCAGACAGGTGGGAGACAAGTTTCCTGCTGCGGGGAGGGAGGGCTCTGCCCGTTGGTTCATGGTATGTAGAAGCCAATTTCTCATTTTGTGGGATCGCTTATTTTAATGCTTTTGTGGTTGTTTCGTTCTCGGGCTCTTGGGTGTGACGTGGTGCAGTCACACTGGCAGAGGTCCACTGAGAGGGAGAGCAGGCGGTGCATTGATGCTGAACTGATAAATAAATGTGTAACGGTGGGAAGAGCTTTCCACAGGCTGGCTGTGGGACTGTCAGGGCAAACAAATGGTGTCCCTCTGTGGTTGCGAGGCCAACTTTGGCCTATAAAGAGCTTCTTGTCTTCAGGCTTTGTACACAGAAGCAGAAGAGCCCTCTGAACATCCAGGGTGAGGTGAGGCAATTGCAAGAAGGGCAGCTGTTAATCAAGGCAAAGCTTTAAGGCTGATTAGAGTGTGAGGAGCTCATTTGTGAGGTGTCAGTGGTGCTGGTGTCTGCTCCCCTGGGTTACTGATCACCCACCTTGAGCAAGAACTTTGCATTCCCAACAGTGGTGGGAGTGAGCAGGCAACAGCCAGAATTGCAAAGCTGGAGGCTGAAAACATTGGATTTGTCTTCATGACTGTGCAGTGTTGTGTTTGTTGTGCTTTTTAAGGAAGAAAGCGTGACATGTGTGATTTCTATGATGGTGGTAATAGTACATAGTAGTAGTGACTAGGTCAGCTTTTGCCTGTATTTGAGTGATATTAATGACACTTGAACTAAAATTTAAACATTTAATGGGGATGGTTGATATTCATGGAATCAGTTTTCATCCTTGTTCAGTGCAAACCAAACCTTGCTTTGCAGAGAAACTTGTAGCAAATAGTGAGAATTCATTGCTTCTAATTTTGTGAGTTCAGGGAGATGGAAGGAACATCGAGGATGACAAGTATGCTGAGTTGTATTCAATTTTGATATGCACAGTTAGAGAAGCTGGGAAGAAATAGGTTTTCATGATAATTTTGAAGCCTATATGTTAAGCTGCATACAGGAATATAGTAAGATATTATACAGTTCTTTAGCAGAGCAAAGAAATTGCAAAATGCCTGTTCCACACTACCAGCTGTTAAGGGTGTTTCTTCTGATTTAATTTTATTTGGTATTTCAAAGGAAGGTGAGGCAAACTCTTCAGGATAGTTGGTGCAATTATTCCATTCCTAGAAGATGCTGAAGGTTGCTGTGTTTCCTTGACTGTTTCCTGTGTTCACCGTGGTCTCTGTTCTGTTTTGGGCTGTCAGACTGACTGTGTGCACTGTGAGCTCTCCTAGTGGGGCCTAATGTCAGGTGGAACCTTTCTGCCCAGAATTTCATCTGTGAAGGAAACTGGCCTCCCTGCTGATGGAGATTATTTGTGAGGTTGTGTTTTTGGGAATGAATATGCATTGGCTTGGAAGGTATTGAGTTGACAAATGTCATGGAAAATGCTTTCCCCTTGTGCTGACAAATCTGAGTACTCTGCCTAATTCCTAAGAGGAATATAAAGTATAAAGAGAGGAAATAAAGTATCTTGCTCAATATAAATGTAATACATTTGGTATTGCATTTAGAGGTAGAGCTCCTCAGATAAGAACATTTAAGTCTTATGAACAGTTTAGTATGTGCTGACAAACATATACAGCTTTGGCACTTAACATGGAAAAATGATGTCATGCAAAAGTTGTTTGGAAAGACATGCCCACCACCTATACAAAGAGTTTTGGGTAGGCATTTTCTGACCTCTTTCAAGACAAATGGTGAAGAGCACAAAAGAAGGAGGAGATTGATAAATTCTGAGCATGTTTTTTTTTTTTCTGGTCATGTTACATTTTTCCTCCTCAAGTGACTCTTGGCTGCACACCTTGGGTTGCTTTCCCCACCCAGGTCCATCCCACTGAATCCCTGGGCTCCTGAAGGGGAAGCAGATTTGCTTGTCAGCCTTCTCAGACAGCAGTGAGCCAAGAGCTGGGGCCACTGTGGTTTGTGTGTGACACAGCGGAAGTGTCCTCACTTAAAGTTCAGGAGGCTTCTGCATGTATAGTGTCCTTGCTGAATTAGGGCTTTATATTTGAGACACAAACAATTTATCCTGCCTCTCCTGTCCCTGGGGGAATCCTGAATTGTCACCTGTGATTACTGTAACTGGATGGCAGGATGCAATCTCAGAGCTGTCACTTGCACTCCTGTGCTTGCATAAGACCTTGGCCGCAGTCTGTCCTTGCTGGGAAACGTTTTATACCTGGAGATGTCATTCATTGCTTTTCCAGTGGTTAACAGTCCTGTTGGATATGCTTTCCTGTGAAATCTGTTATCTGCTGGAAGTAACTCTCACTGCAGGATTTAGGGTATGAAGCTCCCTTGTCAAACAGATTTAGTTGAAGTCAGCTATTGAAAGCATTGCTAATTAGTTTTCAGAGAAAATCCTTGCAGTATTCATGCAGGTATTTATCCAGCTCTGCTGAAATGCCTACAGGTTTATTGAAATCCAGAAAATGTGAAACTGTAGGTTAATTAAGGCTCATATTTTACTAGCGAGAAGACTTTTGAACTCTGCTTTGTGAGCTTTTATAAATGTACTTATTAAATGCCTCAAGGAAATTTTAGTTGGCGTTAAGCAAACATAAGACTCATCAGAATATTTCTCCAGCATTTTAAATTTAATTTCCTTTACGTTAATTGGTGATGGCATGTTTTTATGTGCTTTCTGCAAAAATCATTTGGAAATCTTAAAGTGAACATTTTTAAACTAGTAAAAGGGTGGCAAACATTTTTTAATGGCTTTTAATGAGATTTTATTCCTCGAGGTCTGAGCACAGTGGGGCATACCAGGAAACAATGAGCTTTCAGGGCAGAAGGAGGGTTGAGAGTATTTTGATAATGAGGGAGAAGGATCATTTCTCTTTGTTCAGTGTGTGTGATTTGAAAGGAGCAGAACAGACTGACTTGTGCTACCTCCACCATTTCCTTCACTGTTTTTCTTCATCTGGTGGGAGGTTCTTGCACCTTCTTGCAGAAGAGAATCATTTCTGGATATGCTTCTGAACCAGGAGTGTGTGTTGGGCAAGGGGTGCCTTGGCTGGCTCATGTGTGCACGAGAGCCGGCAGCTGCTGGGCTCTGCCTTCACCACCTGATTCCAGAGACGCTTCCAGAATATCAAATCCCAACCCCAGATACTGAAAGAGAGCAGAGAAGGAGACAAATGGTAATAAATAGGAGCGGATGATAAATAGAGGGAAGAAAACTCATGATGGGGAAATGAATTAGGAGGTAAATTATAATGAGATAAAGGAAAAAATGGGAAGAACAGGAGCAGAAGATACACTGCTGACTCTGGCTACAAGTGTTATAAACCACTGGCTTTCACCTCGTGGTCCATTACATGAATCAATTAAAGGGGAGGGAGGGGAGTGCTGAAGCTGTTCTGTCTCAGAATTAAGTCCACGATCCTGAAACGGAGATTTTTGGAGTTAAGTTAACAAAATGAATTAAGCATTTATAATTTAGCTTGTAGAGGTATGTATTGAATTTTAACCTTTTACTTAAGAAACCTCTGCCTGGTACAAAGGGCATAGGAAAATGCAAATTTCTGAAGCTTCTTGCATAAAGAACAATACCAGAGGGGACCGAGGATGCAAAGAACCCAGATAAAGAAGCTCCTCTGTCTCCAAGCCCATCAAGACTGACAGACTTACTCAGATAAGCACCAAAGGACCGAAAGCGCACGCGCAGAGAGGAAAAGTTCAAAAGTTCAATCATGAGGAAGACCACAATCTTCAGCCTCAGAACCACCGAGAGACCCCCGTACGACCACCACAGCAAACCACGCGTGCCCAGAAGGGCGTGGACTTACTTAGCATGAGAAGCGAGGACAGGCGGGGCCAGGGGTTGAATATGCATGAAAAAGTCGTGCAGTGTATTGCATATGGAACGTCTTTAAGAATAAAGGTGTGGGTCAGACTGAGGCTCGGGGCACAACTTTTGGAGAGCTATCTCACTTGTGCCGGGCACTGACATACATACCCACTTCATAACTACCCCAGGGTGTGGAGTCCGTCTATTTATTCCGCGTATCGCTTCAATCCCCTCGGCAGTCTCACCCTGAATGTACACATCCTAAATCTGAGACTGCTGAGCCTTTGGGTGGCTGATCTGGACAGCCACCGTTGTCCCCTGCCGTTGTTGTTCTCTGCCACGGTCACTCAAGAGCACCACGTGCTTCTGTGTTGCTTTAGTGCCAGCACCCTTGGCCCCTGGTGCAGAGGTGCAAAGCTGCGGTGCAGAGGGTGGCCTGCCCTGCGGCCAGGGCGGCTGGTGCAGCTCCAGCCCTGCTGCCCGCGGCGGCTCCGGAGCGGCGGGGCGGTGCCAGCTCCGCGGCTGCGGTGGCTCCGCGCGGGGAGCGCAGCAGATGGGCCGGGTTGTCACCGGCGCTGTGATCCCGGGGAGCGCTGACTGTGCTGACAAGCGATTTACAATGTGCTATTTACAGTTTGGGTTTGCAGGCTCTCAATGACATCTGAGTGCTCTTTAGCAACTGCTCTCATTATTACTTTTCTAAGAGCTGCTAATTGAAAATGAAATTGTGGGTGGGCTCTGGGAGTGCTGTAGCAGCTACAAGGATGATACACAGCCACGGAGAACGGTTTCATTTCTTGGACTCCCTACTGCAGCTCTGTGCAAGGGAAGAAATGGGGACATGTTTGTGCAGTGTGAGGTCAGACACCTTGGAAATCCTGCCTACAGCATGCAGCACCCGCAGTGGGTGATAAAGGCTTGAACCTCCTTGAACATCGCTGCTGGGATTTGGGATTCCTTTACTGGCAGCCAGTGCATTTCAGTGACCATAAAACTTCTGAAGATCAGGAAGGAACCTGGGCTGTGAAACTACCTTGTGCAGGGCAGCACAGGGGATCGGAAGCTGTATATGGGCTTTTGGGGCTGCTTTTGCACTGCTGGAGGTCTGGCTTTTTATGAAGTGACAGGAAACATCAGTACTGACTGGTAGAATGTGGGACAAAGTCACACGCCCTGGTAGTACCAGCCAGGATCAGGTCAGCAGGGATGTGGCCACACATGGAAAGGGAGATAATGTTCCCATTCTGTATGTAAAGGGAGAAGTTGCTTGCTTTAGGGTTTTTTTCAGATTCAAGATGCTAGTGCGGCCACTTTGGAATGAGTGGATTTGATGTTTGTGCTGCAGCCTACATGGTGTGGTTTGATTCTGTGCCAGTGTTGCAAAAGTCTGAAGGCACCTACAAGTGTCACAGCAACAGGACCTGCTGGGGCCACTGGTTTAAAAAAACTGGGTTGGTATCATGTCACTCAAAGCACTGGTTATTAATCTAGCATGTCAAGCAACATTTATTTTGAAAAATAACCCATGAAATTGTGAAAAAAAAAAAACGGATTACAGCTCTGAAAGAATAGAAAGGGCCATATCTGGGTAACTGTTCTTTGAGGTTATTTCACAGCATGAGTGGGTGCAGTAATACAGTGGGAGAAGATGTTTGTGTGATAAAGGGGATGGGTAGATCTGGGCTTTGAGAACCCTTTGTAGAATAGAAAAAGGGAAAGAGATTTGTGGGGAAGGAATGAAGAGGTGAGGCTTTGCAGAGGTTTAGGCTAGGCTTTGTGGGGTTTTTGAGGGGTAAATGTTACACATGGTGTGCAAATAGAGGGGGATGCCTAGAAAGGGGACAGGTTTTGTGAGCCAATATCCTCTGTCTCTGCTAATGTCCAGCTCAGTTTATCCAGTGCACCATGTGCTGTGGAAATGCTGAGTGCTTCATGCTGGCCAGTTGGTAATTTCACCCTTGGCAGGAACCCACACTTTATTTTCACACATGCACAGTGTGTGGATTCCTGTCTGTGTGGGAGCATGTGCTGAAAGCTGGGCTGCCATTCAGTCCCCTTCTCGTTTCCCGTTTGGAAAGCGCCGTGGGTGACAAACAGTGTTTGAATTACAAGCATTTTGTGATTCTCAACTGCTGTTTGCCTCTGATCAGAGGCCACAGAAATCTCCAGCTGCACTTAACCCGCAGTCGCCGTATCCCGTGCGTCATCTGTGAAGACACCCAGCTGCTCAAAAGCATCCAGACAACTTCTGGGCCTTGATAATATATAATTGAGCTCAATGGGCACAGAAAAGACTGTTGTTCTCTGCAGAAAGGACTGAAAAATGATGTGTGTGGCTTCGTGTGCCTGTTGTTCCATGCTGCACATCCCCCCGGCATCCCCGAGCTGCTGAATGGGCACGTTGGATTCCAGGAGAGCACACACAAAGCCGGGCTTGGGGAGCCAGGAGAGCACACAAAGCCAAGCTCAGGGACTGCAGAGCTGGTCCTGGGACGCTGCTCTGGGCCGGGGCAGGGCTCTGCTCAGCCAGAACAAACCCCTCCAGTCACTGATCAGTGCTCAGGGAGCTGCCACTCCACCCAATGCTTGCCCGCAGTGACGTGTCACAGGCATCCCCCCCTCATAATCACCAGTTTCACCTGCAATTTTTCAATAAGCCATTGAATTATACCTCTCTAAATGACACACTGCAAATCCAGCAGGTCCTAATTGCTAATGATGGTTCTGAAAGACTTTCATTTGACTGTAATTAGGTTTGCAAGCAATCAGCTGCCCTTATCAGGATGGAAACACATATAATGTAAAATACAGGCTGGTGGGAAGGGAGAGATTTCTTGAAAGGAGGAGGGAAAAGGAAGATGTTTTATTAGCAGAAGCTGTGACATATTTTAACACCTTGAAAATATCATGTGTGAAATTAATTCTGCTCAGTATTATACCATCTGGCAATGTTATTGTTCTGTATATATTGCCATGTAAGTGTGCTTTTTTCGTCTGGGTATGAGTCTGTGTTTGAAATAGTAATCATGAGTCAAATTGATTACTCAGGATGTTATCCCTGCTAGAAGGCTTAAAAATACATTTTGGGAAGTCCCAGGGACTCAAAATGGCTTCTCCATGGAGAGCTCCCCTTGCAGGGCTGATGAGGGTGGAAGCAAAGGGCCTGGTTTTTGTCATGCCCCTGTGCTGTGAATGAGTGTATGTGCCCAGAGGTAAGAGGACCTCTACCCAGATGTTGTTTATTGATGCTGAAGTAGCAAATGCCTGTATCTCTGCCTCAGAAGCACTGCATTTGTATGTTGGTTTGATCCTGTCTGTGTGCTGCTCTGTGAACTGCCCAGCTCAGACCTTGCTGTGCGTGAGCAGCTTCAGCACCACTGCAGGCACAGAGTCCCCAGGCGCAGACCCAGAACAATTCAAGCTTAAAACTTGGTTAGAGGCTGGTTTGGCCGCTCTGGATGAAATATCAGCTGTTGGGCAGTGTGGACTGTCCCTTAACCGGGACTCAGAATGGCCATTAGCACCTGACCTGGTGACTGTGATTGTTGTGATGCTTCTGGCTGGTGGAGCTTGTACAGCCAAGGAGGAGCGTGGAGGAACTCAGGTCACATCTGGAACAGGCAGTGGGATATTAAGATCTCCCCCATTTCTCTAAAGCTGATGGTGTGAGCTGGGCTGTGGCAGAGGAAGGGTTTCTTTGCCTCCTGTGCTGCGCCTGCCGTCGCTGTTGTGTTGAGTGTGATCAGGCTTGCAAGAAAATGAGCAATGTTGTCGTGTTTTTATTTCTAATGCAAATATTGCCAGTCTATCTGCTCTGCCCTGCTGCATTTCACTTTGATTCCAGTTTGCTCTGACATAGAGCTGCAGAGATGTCACCATGCTGTTACCTGACCAGGTAATGCTGTGGCAAAGGAAGGGCCCCTGTGTGCACCACCCACCCAGTGTGACGCAAACTCCCAGCAAATTCCAACTGAAAAAAGGGAGATTAGAAACTGTCACTTTTGGGCTCACCTAATTATATTAATCAATTAGACATCTTGAGAATTTTAGTAAAAAAAAATAGTTTCTTGTGCACTGAGCAGCTATTGTCTCTCAGGATTATCTTTTCTTTTAATGTTGGCACCCTACTTTAATTGAAAACTTAAATGATTGTTAAATGTGCCAGGAATTGGACCATATTTTAAATGCTCAATGCAATCAATTGCTGTCTTAAAAGTTTCCATGCATGTTACCAGTAAGGAATTAAACAAAAAATTAATTTTGACTGAGTCTGCCTGGAGATAAATTAAATGCTAGTTTAAGTATTATAAGACAGTATAATAAAGTGACCATTTTTAATTTAAAAAGGAAGTCATCCAGAACTTTTTAAAATAGTTTTTTGTATTCTAGAAATAAATTTAGGCCAAGACTTCTAACTTATGGGTTTGCCTGCAGATTAATTGCAAGCACAGAAATACATCCTCACATTCGAGTTACGTTACTTGATTCTTGTTTTTTCCTCTACAAGCTCAGTTTTCTGCAGGGCAGGAGGCCTGGGAGCAGTGGGTTTGGCTGTGGCTGTGGCTCCCAGCAGCACAGGCTGGGTTTGCAGCATTGCTGGGGTGCAGGGGGCACAGGGAGGCCGGGGTGCCCCACTGCGGGTGCTGGGAGCTGGGAGGAGCCTCAGGAGCACGTCAGCCTCCCATGGATGCTTAAACTCGTGCTTAGGCTTTTGTACCCTTAGTCCAGCTCCTGAGTGCTGCAACTCCACGGATTCAGGGGCACAAACCGGGGCCATGGCTTTGAGAAATGTGCCAGGATGCTGTCAAAGTGTCAGTGAACAGCGCTGAGAGGGACTGTTCCCTTCCCAAGGGGTGTGGAAGGCTCCCTGTGTGGCTTTCCCAAGGGAAGCAGCAGTGCCTTGGCTTGGCTAAGCAGGCTGGTTTTCTGCCTCTTGGTAGCCTAAAGGCAGCACTCCTGCTTTCACAGCTGGCTCATTCCAGTCCCTCGGATGTGGAGGGAGGCTGTGACTGTCCCGGATCTGAGCAGCTGCCCTTGGGGCTGGGATTCATCACAAGTAAATCCCTGTGAGATTCCAGGATGGAGCTCACACAATTGCTTTCATGGTTTGCAATGCTTTGGGTGCCACTGTGGAGTTGTGGAGTTTTCCCTGGGTTTAGCCTGGCTCTGGCCAGCCCCAGAGGCTGCCTGTGTCCCCATAGGTCACACAGCATTGCTGGAAGAAACAGGGTGCACTTCTAAATTTTCTGCTATTTATTTCATTTTGGCAAAAAAAAAAATGACCTGGGTGTACAGCTTAGGAGAATCATTGATAATCTTGCTCAGGCTGGAGAAAGTCTCTGCTCTGTGGAGTTTCAAAAGTTGTAATGCTGCAATTTTATAAAATCAAGACATCTTAATTTGTGCCCAAACCCACTGAAATGGAACAAACTTTTAAATCTAAGTCCCCCATTTCCTATGTTTAATGCTTTATCAACAATGCTTTTCTGTGCACTAGGAAGGCCTCCTCTGTTGCTAGCAAAATGTACCATAGGTGATTGATTTCTCTAAGCTTGCTGTACTCTTGGATAATTCCAATGGATATCTGGATTGGTTGTGTTGTAGAACACAGTGTAGCCATTACTGTGTAAGGCCATGACTCCTAAAACAGACAAAACAAACTTCTCCTTTCCTCCTGACCTTTCCCTGAAACAGTTTTCACTGCTCAGTATTAAAATACATTGAGGTTCTATAAGCAAAAATGAGAGTTGCCTTTAAGAATTTTTATTATATTTGCTACAAGAATACAAATATTTTTATAGAAGATTGACTGCAAAAGTTACTGTGGTTTTGTGTTTCAAGTTTGTCTGTAATATCAGCAACACTGTACAGCCTGTGACAAAATACCTACTCCTGATGTGTCTAATTTCCCATTTTTAATAGTCAGTGTAAGATCAGTTTCAGATTTATCCATCTCTATTGGATCAGCTATTGAAAACTATTGAAATGAGTCACTCTGTTGTGAGTGGACTTTCTTGTAAAAACTAAACTTAGCACACTCCCTTACTCAGGAGTGTGCAGGAGCCTGTTCCTGGCCATAGCTGCTCCCCTGGTGTCTGCCTTCTCCTCTGCTGGGCTCTGTGAGCTGTAGGCACCTGCTTTAAGAAAATGCAAATCTCCACTTTCTCCAATTAAAGAATTGCTATTGCAGTTTAGTCACAATTCCTCCTAGCATGGAAGACACGAGAAGACTGTGCTCTCTGTAGTCCAGCAAAACAAAGACACAGGAATAGAGTGTTAGTCTTTCTAGATCTGTCCATGTGTGAACATCCTGAGACATCTCAGATCTATTGAGGGTGTAAACTAGTGCAGGAAGTTAAGCCTTCAACCCAAAGCCTGCTGAGATCCTGCAAGAAATTGTTGGAGAAGGAAGCAGGAACATAATGGGTTTGCAGGCAGAAGTTGATTTAGGTCATATAAAAGCCATGAGCCATTGCAGTCTCTGACAGCAAAGACTGAGTCACTGATCTCAAAGTTCCCATGTCCTGTGTGCCCTTTCCTGCGTGGTGGAGTTACAAATGGTTGTAATGAACCTCTGGGCTTAATAAAAAAGAATCAAGTTCCCTCTCATGCAACTCTTTTCTGCATGAACAGAGAAACAAGAGAGAAACCCCCAAGTTTGCTCATAAAATGCTGTCAGGTCTAAGCCCAGCTTGCCCTGCTAACCCTGTTCCCAGACTCAAGTCCTTAAATCAATAAAAATAAAACAGCTAAGAATGGGTGTAGAACTGGAAGCTGAGGATTGATAGCTCTTTTTGTGATTTCAGGTTGGCTTTTCCTAAATATGTCAATAAAAAATATTTCAGTCATAAAGCAGGTGGATTTTCTCCTAGCCATTGGAAGCAGCAGATATTTGGCACATGAAGTTTCTCCATGGTACTTTTATTTTTGCCAATCATGCTCATCATTTCCTTTTGAACAGGTTTTTCTCTGATCTAGTTGAACAAAAAAAGCTCCTACTTTTATAAATGAAATAAAAATTGGGTGTCCAAATCATGCAGGGGGTTAATAAAAATAGAAATTCTTTGAAATCACTAATCAGTCTGTTTAATGTTTTATTGTCTCCCCTCCCCCCAACACATGTTCTTTTCTTGTAAAGCACTTTATTGCTTCCTGCTTGTTTACCAGCTTTTAGCAAGTCAAGCAGCATTCAAATTGCTTTGATGTTAATTATATAACCTGCTCAATAGGGCTTGCTAGGTGAAGGAAAATAGCTCCTATGTTTAAGAAAATAAATTAATATCCAGACAAGTGCTCTGTGCTTTGGTTCTCAAGAAGGAAATGACAGGGTACTGATGACTTACTGTTGTGTTGTCAAATAAAAGCTATATTTGGGTGGCATGATGCTCTCAGTTTGCAAGATTTGATATTGGTTGTCTTCACTTCTCTTGATGATACAGAATGATGTGCTGAGGACTGATCCTGCTAACTGGAAAAGGACTGAGTTTCCATATCTCCTGTGCCAAAGTAAAAGACTCAGGAAGCAGGGATTCTGCCTTAGCCCACAGGACTGCTACTAACGAGTGCTTTGGATGCTGGGTTATCCCAGCTGCTGCCCTGCTCCTGCTCTGCACTCTGGCCCAGCCCGGGCTGCCCTTCCTCAATTCAGTTCAGGTGCTGCTGGCATTAACATTTGAGCTGTAGCTCAGGCTGAGGATTTCCAAAACATACTCTTAGAGTGTAGAAAAGCCTGGAGCAGCCTGTGCATGGAACTGCCACGAGCTCAGTCAGTGTCCAGACGTGACCCCTGCGAGGGCACGGCCGCGGTGCCGGGCTGGAGCTGCACCGGGACCTGCCGTGGGCTCTGCACGCCCCAGCCCCACAGCCCCGAGCTCATCCTGCATGGAAATGGTGTTTCATCAGGAAGAGCTTGTCTACCAATCCCTAATCAAGGCAGATAGGTTTAATTGGAGAATTTGTGCAGAGTTTGGAGATCTCCAGATGAAAGATTGTACCTGTGTGATGAATGAATATTAATAATTCCTAATGCAAAGCGCTGGAGCCATCGCAGCTGACGGGATTTAAGTGGAATGACTGGATGGCAGCTCCCAGGAAACAAGGCAAGCCTTCAGCTTATTAATGGCATTGTCTTTATAAATCAGTAACAGTGCACGGAGGGAGGCTGGATTCTGTATCATTACAAAATGCTTTGGAAAGATCTGAAGTCAGATTTGTGGTCTGATGCTTCCTGTAAGAAGTGCAGTGTTTTTCATGATAGAAAGAGTTTATTTGCAGTACTAAGGCTTGTGCTTCCAGTGTTTCAAATGAACTTGTGCTTTAATATGCAATAAATACTGAAAACGATCCCTTCAAACTTTATTCATTATCATAATGATATATTTTGATATAATCATTACCAGTGGGCTATTACTGGTCTAAATCACGTACCAGAGGGTGTGTTGTTTCCAGAAGGAGTGAGTGTCAGGAGATTTTTGTACTATTTTAGAGTGATCATAAAGCATTTCCAGGAGTGGAGCTGTATGAGACTGTAACATCGCTTAAAGGGAAAGAGATCTTACCTATCAATAGCAATGCAAGGCTTGTAATTTTAAGTCTTTCTAATTTAAATCATGAAAATCTGTTTTTCATGAATAATTCAGGACTCTGATTTAGTAGAATTATTTCCAGCCCATGTATATTAAGCAGCCAACCTGCTATGCCAGCTCTGTTTTCAGACACTGTTGATGGGGGGTTTCTCTTTCCTGCAGAAATGATCATCTTTGTCTGTTAGAAAATAAAGCTGCTGTGGTATTTTGTTCTTTTGATTGCATGAGGATTTTGCTTTAAACCTTGTAGGCTAAAATTCAAGCTGAAGAAAAATAAAGCTCTTACTACAGGAGCTCCTAGAATTAAATTTGGAGAGAATAAACCTTGTACTATATCCATTAGGAAAATGGCAGTATTCTTCCATTTCCTGATGTTATTCAATTACTTACCCCGCTTCCTGCTTTTAGCGTAAACTGTATATTTTAGCTCATGACCTTTGACAGCAAATTGAATCAGAAGTGGAGATGCAATGGAAGTGGGTTTTTTAAAAGACTCTTTAAAAACATGGGTGTGTAGGAAATTTGGGATTTTGTTTTGTTGTTTGTTTCAGTTTTTTTTAAATAAACATTGCAGTGGATTTTGTAATATAATGCATTTTGCTTGGAAAAAAGGAAATTGAAGTTAATGTCCTTCCTTCTTTGCCCTGGAGAAAGCACAGCCTGCATAACTGCTCTTGTTAGTGCTTGCCTGCTGAAATTAGCATTGCATATTTTTGTTAATACCAATAAAAGTGGAGTTTGTTTAATTTAGAATCAAACCCTTGTTTGGATTGGATTAGCACTTTAAGAAAAATATTTAACTTGTAAAGTGATGCATGCAACACAGGTCGATCTAATCTTTAGCTCCTCCAAGATTGTAGCTCATTTACAAGCTTTAGATCCTACTATTTCCCTTACACTTGTGAATAGTGTTAACACATTAAAAATCCCCAAACCAGTGCATTTATCTGAACCTTTCCAACACTGGTACCCCAAACCATACAGGAACCATCAGTAATGAGGTCAGTGCTGTCCAGCCATGCCCAGTTCCCTGATGCTGATGGAACTTCTCACACATGGTGTTCCCTGAGCTTTTCTATTAACTGTTGAATGAGAATTTAGTGGGTTTTAGCTTTTTTTGACCAGAATGCATTCATGTCACTGTTTCCCCAAATTTGTCATTTTTACTAATCCTGTGTCTGTATACAGTAATGAGGGGAGTTTGTTGTGTTTTGAGTAACACAACAAACCCTTTGTCGTGTTTAGAACTCGCCTTGGATTGAACTTGAGCAGAACTTGAATTTAAGATAAAACTCAGGAGATGTCTTAATTTAATGTAAAGCAGTGAAGACTTTCCTTTCCTGCAAGAGCAGCCTGCCCCTTGCTCCCACTGTAGTGCTGTTTACTTGCATTGGAAGTAAAATCTCTTTTTCTATGAGTTGCAAAATTTTCAGGTCTGCACACAGGGCTGAGTTGTATCCTGGTGCCTCTTGGGCCTGTGCTAGGAGAGAGCCTGGCTTTTCTGTGTATCCATGTGTCTAAGCTGGTACCAGAGCTTTGCTGCTTCGCTTGTGTTGTTCTGCAGGCTGTTCCAAGATAACACTGAATTCTTTCTTGTTCTGGCTGCAGCAATGCCAAGTGTTTGTTGAACATCTGTCAGTGTGTTCAGATTATTAACCTAACTTCTGCTCGTTTATGTTAATGAAAACATTTGAGCTTCATAACAAGCCTGTGTAACAGTTCCTCACGCTACCAGTCCCACCGATACCCAGCTGAGGGGCTGCCGCAGTCCAAGCCCACCTGGAGGAGTTGGCAGCTCCTCTTTCAGAAGTGTTGCTGCACTCTGTGCTGCCCAGCCAGCAGCGTGCCACTGCTTACTGCTCATATTTAATCTTAGGGCTCTAAAGCATCATCATATTTTGGGACAGAACTAGAAAATAAGGGAAATGGACAGCAGAAATTCCAGATTTGGCATCTGTATTCAGCTGGGTGTGGCCTGTTCCCACATTATTATTCCATGCTGGCTGTCATGTGCAGTGCCAGCAGAGGAGGGTTGAGGAGCACAGGCAACACAAAGCTGAGGAGGTCAGAACCCAGCTCAAAAAAAAAAAAAAAATCCCAAATCATTTAACTCTGCTCAGATCTGCCAGGGAGGCAGGCAAGTCCCTTCGGTCCAGAGGCTGTGGGATCTGCATCCTTGGACCATCCATCTCTCCCCGAGCAGCCGGATCTCTCCTGGATAAGCCTTGCTTGGAGTGGGGCTTGGATGAGGTCACCTCCGAGGGCCCCTCCAACCCAAACTGTTGTGTCACACTGAGCGAGTAATTTCTGGGAACAGAAACTGCTGTCCATTGCAGTTCCTTGGGGTCTGCTCTGGGGCTGTTACTGTAACATGGAGAGCAAGCAGTGCTGAGGCCAGCTGAGGGAATGGTCCTGCAGCTGGGTCTCCAAAGGCCTTTGCTTTTTTGTTAGCACACAGCTTTGGAAGTTGAATTAAATGACTGATCTCCTTTCTGGACTGCGTGTAGTCTGCTGGGCAGCAAATTTCACTCAGAGTCATTCTTCCAAGTCCTATAATCTTTTACTACAGATACTATTAATAAAAATATTAATTACTCTGTTCTGGAATTAGGAGTTCATAATGAAACCTCAAACAGAAAACTCAAGCCAGGTTGGTCAAATGTCATGGAACACTCAAACCTGAGCTGCGAGTAAAATAAAAGTCTGAGTTGCTTTAAGGTTTATGGTTAAAAGAATGTAAAACTTTTCAGCTTGTCCAAGTTTTGACAGAAAACCTTGTAGTATTTGGCAGGCCTGGCTGGGTTTCCTTAAGTGTGAAACGCAAGATAAAACCAGCAACTCGGGGCCAAGCACAACGAAACGAAAAGGTTCTCCTGAAACAAAGAGAACTGGAGATCCACAGATCTTTCTTGCAGCTCTCCTTCAGCTCCCTGCCTGGTCCCGTGGCTGGAGTGTCCCGAGCTTGGCATGGGGGTGCTGTGGGAGAAGGGGCACTGGAAGGAGCTCTGGGGGCTTGTGCCAGTGCAGGGTTCAGCCCGTGGAGCTCCTGTCGAGCTGGGGAGGGAGCAGAGAGGGGCAGGCACTCCTGCAATGCGCCCCGTGCAGTGCACAGGGCAGTGCCAGCCTAGGAGCTGCAGCAGAAAGCTGCTCTGAATACATTTCAGATGTTTGACTTGGATTGGAGGGGAAAGGCGATTTTCTCCCCGTCCTTCCTTTCACCCTAGAACAGGGACTTAGACAGCTTGTTAGGCAAAATGGAGAACCTTTTTTCCTTTTCTATCCAGAAAGGCTTTTTAGGAAGAAGGAGTGGTTGTTAAAAGTATTTGGGAAGATTTTGCTCATAGCAGATGAGAGTTGTTTGTACATGTGGGGAGTGGGGGCAGTCAGCCCTTTAACATTTCTATCCATCCAATACACAATTCTGATAATTTAAAATATTTTTAATGTTTTATTTACTTCAGTGATTTGGATTTTTAAGTACTACTTTGACTTCCCTCTTATTTTTTAATGTCCTGATTGAAGTTTTATGCTAAAAGGTATGGGGTTAGGTCAGAAAGAGGTAAAGAGCAAATGAATAGGATGCAAATAATATATATATATTTATATGTAAAAAATAGATGAAAGAACCCTTTTGTCTATGATTGAAAGAATTTTTTTTTTTTTTTTTAGGCAAGACTTTGTAACTCTTGTGAAAATTGTTCCTTGCTCTTTTACATCAACACAAATTATGCTCGTACTTACGAAAGAATTTTCCCAGGGTGTCCGTGGACTTGCGGAGCAGGGAGAAGGATGTGCTTCCACCAGTAACTGTGCTGGGGCACTTGGGGCCCTCGGCATTAACTCTGATTACAAGGAGTTTGCAGCCTGTTTTCTCCACCACCAGGTGATCTCTGCTGAAACATTCTGTAGTGACTTCTGAAGATGAGAGCAGTCCATAAGGGGAAACACTCCTCCCCCATCCTTTGGTTTTCCTGGTTACAGAATATCCTCAGCTGGAAGGGACCTGCAGGAATCACTGAGTCCCACTCCTGGTGCTGCACAGACACCCCAACAATCCCAGCCTGGGAGCTCCTGGAGCTCTGGCAGCCTCGGGGCTGTGCCCATTCCCTGGGCAGCCTGGGCAGTGCCCAGCACCCTCTGGGGGAAGAGCCTTTCCCTGATCTCCAGCCTGAGCCTGCCCTGGCCCAGCTCCAGCTGTTCCTGTCCCTGTCCCACAGAGCAGAGGTCGGAGCTGTCCCTCAGGAGGAGCTGCAGACCCCAAAGAGGTCTCACCTCCCTCGGTCTCCTCCAGGCTGAACAGACCAAGTGCCCTCAGTCGCTCCTTGTGGACCTTTCACCATTTTCATGGCCCCTCTGTGTAACCGGCTCCTCTTTCCCACTCCCTTCTCCTTATTTAACAAAAATATATTATGCATAGAATGGTAGAATCCCAGAAGGGTTTGAGTCAGAAGGGACTTTGAAGCCCACACAGTGCCACCCTGCCATGGCAGAGACACCTTCCACCATCCCAGGCTGCTCCAAGCCCCGTCCAGCCTGGCCTTGGGCACTGCCAGGGATCCAGGGGCAGCCACAGCTGCTCTGGGCACCCTGTGCCAGGGCCTCCCGCCCAGGGAAGGATTTCTGCCCCCCGTGCCCGTCTCCCTGCCGTGTCTCCGCGGGCCGTTCCCAGCGCCCCGTTTCCCCCTCAGGCCCCGGGGGCGCTCGGAGCCCGCCCGGGCCGGGCTGGGCGGCTCCTGGGCGGCGCTGGGGCTCCCCCTGCGGGCCGCGCCGGGGAACTGCGGGACCGAGCTGTGAGGGCAGGGTTGCTGCTTTCCTCTTTTCTCCTCTTTTTTCCATTTCTTTCCTTTTTTGTTTCTTCCTCTGCTCTGGAGACAGGATTAGAAGGCCGAGCGTGTTCAGCCTCGAGAGAGAAGTTTCCAGGGAGACCTTAGAGCCCCTTCCAGCGCCTAAAGGAAGCTTATAAAAAAAAGGAGGGATTTTTTTTTTACATGAGCAGATAATGATAGGACAAGGGAGAATTGTTTTAAACTAAAATAGAAGAAGTTTACATTAGATATGCAGAAGGAATTGTTCCCCGGCAGGGTGGGCAGGCCCTGGCACAGGGTGCCCAGAGCAGCTGTGGCTGCCCCTGGATCCCTGGCAGTGCCCAAGGCCAGGCTGGACAGGGCTTGGAGCAGCCTGGGACAGTGGGAGGTGTCCCTGCCATGGCAGGGTGGCACTGGGTGGGCTTTAAAGTCCCTTCTGAGCCAAACCATTCTGTCATTTATTGCCCTTGGCAAAGAATGCTTGTTTAGGGGGGAAGAGTTTGGGGTGTGTTCTGGTTTGTAGTTAACAAGAAGCAGATTCCGGTTTCGATCAGAGTGGTCACTGCTGGCCTCCTCCTGCCACTTGAACAAGCAGAAGAAAAGGCAGACAGATAACAAAGGTGGGATCAAGCTGACAGGGAATCAGAGCTCCAACCAGAGTTCCAGGGTTTGTACTTTTATCTCACCAAAGTGGTATTTATTGGCTTTGCTTGTGCAGAGCAGCTGTTTGACACACAGTGAGAGTCTGAAAACATTCAGAGCCTTCACACAGGTCTGATGGCAGGACTGGAAGTGGAATTGTATTCTACTGAGAGGCAAGAGGCTGATGGTGTGATTTGTTGAGAGTCAAACATGCTCTTTGTTGCAATTTGGTCTGGTGGAAGCTGTCCCTGTCCATGGCAGAAGAGCTGGAACTAAATTATCTGTAAGGTCACTTCCAACCCAAACCATCTGCGGTTCTATTTGAACCTAGAAAATCTGTGAGGGAAAAGCATATCTGTATACTGCCCTGCTCCCCTTTTCTGTTGGCTGCTCTAGTTTGGTTGTAACTGACTCACTGTGAGGGATGAATCCTTCTCCCACATCCAATAAAACTTCAGTTAACACTAAATTTGTCAAAACTTCCGATACAGGGATAGAAACCTTTCTTAAAGAAATAGAAATTGCACCTCTAAAGGTGACACTTGCCCCCTGCTTCCTTTGGGCAGTCAGCTGGAGGGCCCAGAATGGGAGTGTGAATGGCAGCGCTTTAATTGCTTTGGTGGTTGTGGAAAAGAATGAAGGGTTTCGTGTTGGAACATCTTCGTGGTCTGCTGTGAGTGCTGGCCTGGCTCAGTACCCTGAGGGGCCACTGCCAGGAAATGACAGAAATCAAGGGGCAGGAAAGTCCTGGTGAACAGACAGAGCCCAGGAAGCTGTTGGGGTCCCCCTGCTCCTCCTCTGAAGCTCCTGAAAACTTCCCTTATTAAAACCTATTTGCTAAAGTGCAAGGGAATTTGCAGAGGGAATGTGGTCTCATTAAGCATCTTCACAATCGTCCTACTGTGAATGACTGAAGCCTATAAAAGCAGCAGTGGCTCCTCCTTGTCATCACCTCAAACACCAGCCATCAGAGCAGCTGAAATGAGGAACTCCAGTTCTGTTGGGTGGTGTGAAATAGGACAGGTTTGGCTGCTGTGAAATAGGACAGGTTTGGCTGCTGTTACGCTGCTGTAGCAGATCGGAGCAGGAGAACTGACAAGCTCTGTTTTGCCTGTGATCAACCTTACTGATGTATTATTCAGCTGTGATTATGTTTTAATGGACTAAGAAGTGTAGAAATGTTTCACTATGGCTGGATGGGAGTGGTAGAGATCACTAATTATAACATCTTCATTATAAATATGAATTAACCTGAAGGTTAGATATTATGTATCTTTTCCAGCGGAGTAACTAATTCTGTGGAGAGTAGTGAGAGATGGAAATGAATGTTTTCCTCTTGTTTTGTATGCATTTAGAGAATTGGCTTAACTCTGGTGAAGGGCAGGTTTCTCTTTAGTAAACCTGTAACTCCTACAACTAGAGAAATAGCTGTTTCTCATCTTTCTCCCTCATTTCCCCTGTACTGATGAGGAGCATAGTCCTGACACACTTCCAGCACAGCATGGCTTTTCCTACAGACTTTCCCCTCCTGGTTGATTCTGAACTGTCTAATAAGGAATAAGCTTACACTACAGTCTGTCTTACCATGGAAGCACTTCACACTCCTCTCCTCTATCTTGATTACTCCTCATCAGTCAAATCTGGTTGCAAATAATTTTATAATGCCAAATCAGCATAACTTGCATTCAATATGATAGGGTATGTGAGCTGAAAACCTGAGATTGACAATAGGCTGAGCTTTTTATTTCAGCCTATTGGAATGGTGGAGGCAGGTCCTCCAGGTAGACTGGTGGGATTAAATTGGTGCATTCAAGTGTGCGTCAGTTCTTAATTTTACTACATCAAGGACACAATTCTGCTTCTGGAAGGGTTGTGGTTTCCTTGCAGCTCATCCAAGCTCTGCTAGCTGGACTCCCTGCATCCTGCTGGGTTTGAAAAGCATCTTTGTGCCTGTTAGAAGCGCTGTGGGTACTCACTTCTGTTCTGGGGAAAGGCCCATGGGTCAGGTGTGTCAGAGGCCGCCCTGCCCTGTGCTCTGTCCCGTCCCCAGCAGGACAGTGGAATCTGTCTGGGCAGAGATGATGTAAAGCTCCCACACCTGCCCTCTGCAGCCTGCCCTGGACATGGAGCATTGAGACAACTGGTTCCATCCATTTTCAAGTGGCCTGAGCCTCTAAAAGTCTCTTTGAGTAAGTGAAAATTGTGATGTCATGCCCCTGTGCAGGCAGGCAGGTTGTGTTCAGAGATGCTTGTGTGTTATTGATAGAGCCTGGTGCTGTGCTGTCCTCTTGCTTCAAAGCAGTATCAGGAGTTATCTAATATTGAGATATCTTGTTATTTTATGACTTTGAACTGAAGGGTGAGAGCAAGACAAAAGACTGGAAAGGGAAGCTCAGGCTGTAATGTGTTTACGTGGAAAGTGGGTTTTAAAGCTTTGAAAGGATTGTAATGCTCTTCTACCTTGAGATGCTAATGCTGAAACTTGAAACAGAGCACAGTATCATTAGCAATTAAATGTGTCTGTGTACTGCTCTGACATCATGTAAGGCTCTTGCAAATCAAAAGGGAGAGGTACATACCCCTAATAAAATAATGATTGGGAAAGCAGAGTTCCAAAGCCCTGCTTGCAATTCACAGCAGCTGCATGCCTGGCATATTTGTATAAGGTTTTAGAATTAAATTAATTGCCCCAGGCTTTGTACTTGTAAAGGATTGATTTTTATTCTTTACCTATGTGCTGTTGATACTTTGTCATTCTGTGCCTCCACTCCAATGGCTTTTGTGCTGTACCATTCCAAGATTTTAACTCAAATTTTATTTTCTCTCTTTGAATTGCTAATACCATTCTTTTGGTGGCAAAAAAACCTACATCTCAATAGATAGATACACAGATAACTTATTGGAGGAGTTCATTGCAAATTTTGAGTTGCATATACAGGATTACAGATGTAAATACCAATATCCAATGAATTTAGTATGTTACTAAGAAAGTGGAAATACTTCTGGATCCTATCTGTAGAAGCCAACAGCTGAGTAGGACTGCACTGGATTTAAGTTTTTGGTGGTTATGTTTATTCCAGTTAGGAGTTTTAACATTTCTGACACCTGTTTTATGTTTATTTTGCTAAAACAAAATAGTGTGTATGCATGTATATGTGCACATATGTACGTTTATTATGCACATGATGTATTTGTTACAGCAAATGCAATGTAAACATACAAAAGTTCACATTACTTTAAATACTGAGCTTAACTGTCAACCACAATACATATTTGTAAACTCTTTCAACATGTGTAACATATACAATCCTAATTAGAACCAGCACAATAGCAGAGCTGCCCATATGGTAGTGATAATTATGTTGAAAGTGTTTGTCTTGTGGCTCAAAATTAAGTTTGGAAGATCCAAAGTGAACTGCCTCATGCTGGGGGTTTGTAACATGCCTTTAAAATGTGTATGTGAGTAATTTGCCATGGCCACGCTGGGTTAGATGAGTTAAAGATGAGGGGGTTTGATACAGTGCTCATTTGATAGGAGTGTTTAATGTGTATTTCTAACAGAGTTACTGAAGGCTGTCCTGACAAAGGTAGTATTGCATGTTTGTATGTGTGTTTTGTGTATGTTGTCTTTAGAAAATCATGAGAAAAGATGGGTTTTCTGTATGTTGTGCTGCAAGACACACCTGAGACAACCCTGTCTAGGCATTTCAGCGCTGCAGTGTGTGCCCTTCTGGGATACATAGGAATGGATGTTAATGGAAAGCATCATTTCCAGCAGAATAATTAGAACTGCATTTATGAATGGGCCAGGGCTCTCAATTGAAAACCTGCTTTAAAATAGTTCATTCTTCTGCACACTTGTGACCAGTTCGTGCTGTTCTTTGTCAGGTTAAATATGCCAAGGCAGGATATAAGCCTAGTAGAAAATGGAGGTATTTAGCTTTCCATTATATACAGGCAAATAATAACAATATGAAGAAAAAAGGCAGTGGCTACAGCAGTAGATAATGTGGGGTTTGTGATAAATACTCCTAGGTTTGCAATTTGTTCTGTCTTATCTCTCAAACATGTCCTGTGGTTTCCATATCCTGCAAATCAGTGTGAAACAGGAGCAAGTTGTGCTCTAAAAAGAGACAAGCAATTTTTAACGCCCAAATGATGTTTTAGGTGAAATAGTGTGGGACACATTTGTATGTATGAATAACAGTCTTTTATTAATAACACAAAATGCAGCACTGTGAGTGTGGGACGTGTTGGTATCAATCTAGAAGTGTTCCATTTGTAGGTTTAACATCTGAACTAAGACACCGTACTGTGTTCCTGCTGGTGAACACCGAAATCTTGTTTGGTGTTACAGTGTGCAGAGAGATCCCCATGTTGATCCATTAGCGTTTATTTCTGGGGGGAAAAGTGTTGTAGTAGCATTTCACAACAATTTCAATGGAAATATCAAGGTGTTAGAGGGAAGTCTGTCTTGGTTTTATGAACTGTGTGAAAATACAAATCACGGTCAAAATAAATGGATGTTGTGAATTAACCTGCTGTCACAGGCATTTATTATGGATTTGTATTTACTAAGAGTCCTAAATGTGTATTTACTAACACTCCTCAGTGCTAGCTTCTCATTTTAATAAGGGTCCTTCATTCCTGCTCACTGCAGAGCTTAGAGTGTAAAGCTCAGAGGGATTTTCTGTGGAGGCTGGATATAAACCCATCCCTCCCAACTCCTGGGCTTGTGCTCAAGGGCAGTGCTGTCAATACTGTGAATTTGCAAAGTCAAAATCTCGGTTGATCTTTGGTCTTGGCTTTTTTATTTATTTCTGCTTTGGTCTCTGAAGGTTAGTTGCTTGCTGTGATGTGAGAAGAAGAAGAATACAGGGATAAGGTGAATAATGTTTTAATCCTTTCAGTGTTGTTGCAGGAGTGACTTCTAACTTAATACCTGTTTCAGTTATTGACCCTCTTTTGGGGAGATATTGATTGTGTGCATTTTATTGATTGTTCAAATGCTCATCCACTTTGGGAAGTGCATTCCTGTGAAGTATCACAGGTCAGTCCTCGCTGAAAGAGAGAATTACTTGCCTTAAAATCAATGGGATGAGGCCAGCCTGTATCACACCATTTCTGATGGTGAGTGCTGCGGGTTTGAGTTTTTTTTGCATCAGCCATTTACTTCATCAGTAACTGATGCCTTGTGTATTTAAACATTCACTTGCAATTTCATGTGGCAGGGTGTGGAGCACGGGTTTGTGTAGGAAAATGCTGGGTAACACAGCTGCTCTGGTGCAGCTTAACTTTTTAAAGTGAATTCTGGTGCTTCCAGAATTTCACTTTCGCAGGTTGGCTGTGAAGTAGCTGCTGTCCAGCCTTGGTGCCCAGCCTTGGTTTCCCAGCAGCTAGGACTGTAGTGGTCCCTCTGCAGCAATAGGTGTGAGCCAGACTGTGCTGCTGTGGTTTAGGACAGTTCCTGCCATCTCCTGCCTTGGTGGAGTGCTTTTATTGAGCAGAAATTGATTTCTTTTGAGGGTATACATCAAATGGTCTGGGAGCTTTTTTCATCCTACCGACTGTTTGGTAGTTTGGAGGGATCATTCTCAAACTGTCCACTTGTTACAGTAACATACCAACAAATGTTGGTCCATTTGGAGTGACAACTGAATTTTTGCCCTGTTTGTGTGTTTTGCTCTCCCACCACCCCTGGCTCCTCTCCCAGGAGTGTCAGTGTATGGCAGCGATGGTAAGACAAACTGGGGGACACCACGGCATGAAGCGAGTTCTCAACTCAGTGACCTGAATCTGCCATCCAGGCACAAATTCCGAAACTCCGGGGGGATTGTCCCTGGATAAAGGTACTGCTGCTGCTCGTACTTCCCTCTGCAAACCCCCAGCACGCTGGCTGCCCACATCCCGGCTGCTCCTGAGCCGCTCCCGAGGGATCCCGGGTTTCTGCAGCCATCAGCAGCGCTGCTGGAGCCGGGCAGGCAGCTTGGCTCGGGGACCTTCATTGTTTGGGGACAATGACTGGGCTCAGGCTCCTTCCAGAGCAGGGGCTGGCTCCTGCCTTGCAGCCCCCTCGGCTTTGTGAGCAATTGAAAACGTTAAAAACAGGCAGCAGCGCTTCCAGCCGCGCCCGCGGGGATGAAGGCGTGCCTCGTCTGTGCGCCAGCCAGGTGCGGGTTCGTCACATTACACCCCTGCACGGCTCCTTGTGCCCGTGTCCGTGTGAACCCTAATAACGCTTTTTGGGATGCGTCCCAGCTGCTCCCTGCAGCAGTGACCCACCCTCACTGGAGCACTGAGGGGTTGGTTCTGGGCACCTGCAGTGATTAACAGGGTGCCCTGTTAATCCCTGTTGCTCTCTGCTTTACACACCTCATATTTTATTGCCACCCTCTCCTTTAGCACAGCCTCGCTAAAGCCACCAGGAGTGGACTTCCACGTGCTGTAAGTGTCGGATCTGCCTCAGGTGACACAGTCTTTTTGTTGGCCTGGTGACGATGTCAAGTTTTCATCTTCTGTGCTTGTTTTCCCGGTACAAAAGGTCCCTCTGTGTAAAGAAAAAGGATGTGTTTTTCCCCTGATGAAAGGCTTCTGTCCTAGAAGTATCAGCGCCCTGGGAAGCACAGGTCAGAGCTGTCCTGGCTGGCTCTGGCTCCTTCTGAGCACAGTGCAGCAGCCCTCTCCTCTCCTCTCCTCTCTCCCTGGCTCAGCACCATCCAGCACAGGCTTTTGCCAAAAACCCTTACAGCCCTGGATCACTGGCTCTTTAGCAACACCATTGCAGGCTTTGAGAGAGCCTGGAGCGATGCCACGAGGCAAAGAGCCCTCTGCTCCTCCTTCCTTCGTGTGAGGGGGGAGATATTCATGCAGCAGCTCTCACAGGAGCAGTGGATGCAGTGCGCTTGCAGCCAAATTCTGCAAGGTTTGTCCCGGGGATTTGTGAGCTTTGCAGAGCCAGAGCAATGCCTCGTGTTTCCACAGCACACAGCACAGAGGGGATTGAGAGCAGTGTGAAATCCATAGTTGTGAGTCCTCCAACAGCTTTGGGTGTGAAATCCCAGCTCTGTCAAATCATGGGGCTGATCCACAGTGACTTCACAGGGCAAAAACTCCAGCAGAAATTCACTCAAGGTGTTGATTTTGCCTTAGTTACCCCAGGAACTCAGATGTTTGAAATAGAACCACAAGCATGACTTAGGTGGGGCCTGGGTGAAAGAAGGCAGCACCCAAATCATAGAATCACAGAATATCCTGAGTTGGAAGAGATCAACAAAGTCCAGCTCCTGGCCCTGCACAGGACCAAAGCTGCTGAGGCCAGCAAATGCCTCTGAATGGGAGCATGAATTGTTTCCTCTCAGCTCTTGGTCACTCTCAGCCTTTCTCTTCCAGTGTTTCCTTGGGAAGCCATTCCAGCAACTCCGGTATTTTTCCATTTGGTGTGGCTGCAGGAGCGTCCCTGTGGCAGATGGCTCTGCACAGTCAGAGGTGCTGCAGACCTGGGACAGCGGGTCCTGCCCTGACCAGTGACACCATGGAGGGAGCAGAGGGGTTGTTGGGGGATTTTAATTTGGCAAGTCACTTGTTTCTATTTAGAAGCTCTACCAGTGTTTTAATTAGGGTAATTACCCTTGACCAGCTAAGTGAAATGGCCTGCTGCCTCTCTAATGGCTTTTCCTTTGTGATTTCCCTGCTTGGCGCTGGGATGGCACCATGAGAGCTGGGAGAGGAGGAGAGAAGAAACTGCAGGAGAGGTTATTGCTTCCTGCTCAGGACTGCCAGAACTTTCAGATCATTAAGAAAGCTAATTTATTGCCTTAACCCCTGCAATTTATTTTTTATTTTTACATTCTTTCTTAATTTCCTTTTTTTTTCCCCTTTTTTTTTTCTTTCTTTGTTTCTTTCACAGAAAAAGTGTTCACCAGAGCTACAGTTCTCACTTGGGAATATCACTGACTGACTGGGCATAGTTGCCCAGTTGAGAAGTTTCCACTCACTACAAAATAATAAGCAAAACTTTTCTAAGTGACTAGTGGGAAGCAGGAGCAGTTTTCTGTCTGAAAATGCTTCCAGATTGGGATGGGGTACACGTGAAGTGGGGAAACCAGAAAACAAAGTCAGCAAAATCAGTAGCCACTGTTAAAATACATGAGCCAGTAACTTTGGGGTTAAGATTGGTTTTACAGGGTTTTGTTCAGATTTTCACAATTCTGTTTAGCAGTCAAATGGATAAAATTCAGAATACATATTTTCTGGGGTTTATGATTTGCTTACAGTACATATTCTCAGATTTTACTGGTGCAAAGACTTATCTCCTTGTTTGGCTGATCAATACCCAAGCAGATCTGCCTGGCTCGCAGAGGTGCTGATATATCATTCCAAATTGCAAAGGTTTTTTTATGCCTTTTGTTGGAGGAGCTCTTAACACAGTGCTGTGCCACTGCTGCTCCTCCCTGTCCCTGGAACATGAGTCAAAGATTTGGCTTTTGGTTTATTAATCACAGAGGGATGGCAGTGCTTGCAGTGTCCTTGGGGGATGGTAAGCAGCATCTCAGGCTGCTCTGGGGAAGCCACCTCACCTCCAGTGCTGCTTTCTCCCCTCTGAAGGAAAAGTAACCTGAGATTTCTTTCCTGCTCATGGGAAGTTGTCACAGCATATGTCACAGTTGAGACAGCCACAATACATAGAGTATCACCATACAATTTCAGAAAGCTTCAAATCATATGGAGTAACATCACCCAAGAAGGCTGCAAGTGTCTGTCTGTGTTCTTTGGCCCAGCCTTTAGACCCCTCATGTTCCTGCATTGCACCTGTGTGCCTCTGTTCCCTTTGGTGGTTGCCCAGCACACCTGGGCACTCTCATTGCTGTCAATGCTGCTCACCTGCTTTTCACAGCTGCACCCACTGGGGATGAGGCTGGGCCACAGCCCCACTGCCAATCCCCACACACTGTGTGTGCTCAGAACACAGCCCCACTGCCAATCCCCACACTGTGTGCTCAGAACACAGCCCCACTGCCAATCCCCACACACTGTGTGTGCTCAGAACACAGCCCCACTGCCAATCCCCACACACTGTGTGCTCAGAACACAGCCCCACTGCCAATCCCCACACTGTGTGCTCAGAACACAGCCCCACTGCCAATCCCCACACTGTGTGCTCAGAACACAGCCCCACTGCCAATCCCCACACACTGTGTGTGCTCAGAACACAGCCCCACTGCCAATCCCCACACACTGTGTGTGCTCAGAACACAGCCCCACTGCCAATCCCCACACACTGTGTGTGCTCAGAACACAGCCCCACTGCCAATCCCCACACTGTGTGCTCAGAACACAGCCCCACTGCCAATCCCCACACACTGTGTGCTCAGAACACAGCCCCACTGCCAATCCCCACACTGTGTGCTCAGAACACAGCCCCACTGCCAATCCCCACACACTGTGTGTGCTCAGAACACAGCCCCACTGCCAATCCCCACACACTGTGTGCTCAGAACACAGCCCCACTGCCAATCCCCACACACTGTGTGTGCTCAGAACACAGCCCCACTGCCAATCCCCACACACTGTGTGTGCTCAGAACACAGCCCCACTGCCAATCCCCACACTGTGTGCTCAGAACACAGCCCCACTGCCAATCCCCACACTGTGTGCTCAGAACACAGCCCCACTGCCAATCCCCACACACTGTGTGCTCAGAACACAGCCCCACTGCCAATCCCCACACACTGTGTGTGCTCAGAACACAGCCCCACTGCCAATCCCCACACTGTGTGCTCAGAACACAGCCCCACTGCCAATCCCCACACACTGTGTGCTCAGAACACAGCCCCACTGCCAATCCCCACACACTGTGTGCCTACAGGAAGTGTCCTGAGGAGGAGGAACAGAAGCAGGAGCAGGTGCAGGGATGTGCTGTGGCGTGGCCAGACGCTGGCAGAGTCCTGCACTGCTCTCAGAAGCTCCCCAGCCTGTGGGGATTTGTTTCCTCGCTGCATTAAAGTAATTAATGCATGCAAGAACTAGTGTAGATGTTGTGTATAATGTGGAGGGAATATTCTGGAAGCCTAGTGCTCTGCTTCAGGTCTGCCATCCTTCCTCAGACAGCCTGGGCTCTGTGCTGCTGGAGGGAACGTACCCCCTTTGGAAACCTGGGGTGCAAAGGCACAGACCACCATCTCTGATTGTAACCACACAGGGAACTGCGAGCAGCAGTCTTCAATTTACCTCACATTTATCTAATATTTTCATTTCTAAACCCCATCAAAGCCCTAACGGTGTTCCTAGAAACAGCCTTTTAAAATTCTCACTTGTTTCTATTATACCTCCAAAGATGTTCTTTCTCTCAGACATGTGGTGCTAGCCACGGAGAAAAATTTGGAACAGCTGAAAATATCTGTGTATTATAAATTTTTTACAGTAACTGCATCTGTAATCTGTGCTATGGACACTTCCAGAAATTGTGTTGCCGCACTGCAGAGTTTCAGAAAGCTCTGCTGAGATTAAATGTTTAAAAAGAAATATTTTTAATCATTGGTGAAAGGTGTGGATTCTTTTGGTTAGGTGAGAATATTAGTGATGATAAATTAGCAGTATGGAAAGGATTTAAGGTTTGTATTGTCTGAACTTCAGATTTCAGAGATGACAAATCTGGGTTCTGCTGCATTCATAGACTGGCAAATCAAATTTATCTAAAGAGCGTGAACTCTATTTTTTGAAATTTTCCTGCACTGAATACCTTCAAAATAAAGAAAAATGCTCTTCATATCCCTTCATTAGCATGTAGTGTGACATGACAGATTTATGAAAGACATCTCAGTGCTGGAGTGCCCTGGTGTTTTATCCCATTTGGTAAATAGCATGGTGATGTGCTGGGCACTCAGGTTTCATTCTGGGTCCCATTTATCATCCTGCTATGTGACTCCAGACTATTGCACTCCTTTGTCTCAGTTTACCTGGGTATGAAATGTTGGTACTATCTCCTCCCACTCTCATGAAATGTAATTAAGTTAATGCTTGAAAGTACAGTTTAAGTACAAGCTGCAGCTGTTATTTCTTAAGGTTTTAATGCATGTAAAGAAAATAATCCTTCTTGGTCCACTTCAATTTGGGGTTTATTTTTGGTTTCTGCCTTTCTTAGCTCTTTTTTTATCTCCCTTTATAGCTGCTACAAGAAAGTCAGGAGAATGTGACATTCAGTGAGTGACACCAGAGCCGGTGGAGGAGGGAGGGCTCCAAGTGTAAGCAGTGATGCTGGAGATCATTAACACTGCTATTTATAACTGTAAAAACTGGATTTCAAGGGGAAACATCTAGGCTTAGCGTGGCTAATTATACAGCTGTTAACTAATCTAACAGTGATCCTAATTCCAGCAGCCCTTGGCACTGACACTTTATGGCTCTGTGTGGGGAGCTGATGTGGCACTGAGCCCGTCAGGTGCCTGCTGCCTGCCCGGCCTCCCTGCCAGCTCGGCGGGGTGGCAGGGGACAGCTCACACCCCCACTGCCACCGAGGCCATCCCAAACACTCCTCTTCAGGCAGGGTAAGGCACCTGGGCTGGAGGCTTTAAGGAAATCTCCAGTTACTACTAAAGTCAAAATGACAGAGCAGGAGTTACCGGAGGATTTGACAGCTGCAAAATTGCTGAATCCTCAAGAGTGACTCTAGACACACATACAGTGTTTGCATTATTAATTTAATGTCTTTGCACTTTGTAGAAGTGTTTTCTGTAGACGTATTGCCTGAAGGATCTATCTGCATAGATTTAATGCTAAGATCAAGGTCTTTATTTCCATTTAAAGGCATAAATTAGAAAGCAATCTCACTGAAAAAGTCTGATCAGTCACAGGATCAAATGGATTCATCAGAAGTGTGTGATACGCTCTCCTGTCACTTTCCTTTCTCCTGTGTTGAATTCCTTCCTATTTTTGAAGTCACTCAAGTGTGACCTATTTTCCTGTTGATGTTGTCTGTTTGCATTTTCCCCCGTTTGCAGGTGGGAGATGCTCGAAGGGAAGGCAAAGGGCCGTCCCTCAGGCAACTCTGCCTCCCACTGGCTCCTTGCTTCATGAGGGGCTCCTGAGTAGGCAGAAAGGGGCTTAAAGGCCCCGAATGCACTGAATTATTGTCAGGGAGGTGCTGGTGCACACACTGACCTTATTGTAACATTTATAGCTTCAAGGCAAATGCAAAGCAGCAGAGCCTGCAGCAGGCAGGTTCCCATTCAGGACTGGGAACAGAGCACTTTGCTTTCTGCCTTTGCTGGTGTTCCTGTTGTTAGTTTTCATGTGTGAGTGGTTACCTTTACTTTCTCTTTTCTCCAGTATTTGATCCTCACTGAGGGCAACAGGAGGTGGCTCAATGGGAGGCAAAACCAGGTTGGGCCAGGGCATGGCATGTGTGTGGAAAGCTTTTCATATTTGCTTGCTGGACTGCAGGAGTTAGAGCAAACTACCTGGCTGAGAGTCTTCTGAAAATGTCTTGTGTTTGGGATGTACAGATATTTTTTTATTATTAACTTTTACTTAAAAAAAAAAAAAACAAGTGAAGCATATTTATCTCCCATCTCTCACTGTTTTGCTGTTGTGTTACATTGGTTTCCATGCATTCTGTGGGGATCCATTGCTTCCAGTCCTGCCAAGTGCTCTGGATTGCTGCCTGGCAGAAGTGCCCATTTTCTCCCTTCTTTCCCCTCACCCTCCATCTCAGCCTCCTGAGCTGTCACAGATCAAAGGAGAGTTCTGTTTTATTTTTAAATTGGGTGTTTATTGAGTAAAAGGGACAGTGTAATGTCATTATGGATGGCATCCTTTAAAGCTGCAGAGCAGCAGCTGTTGTCCCCCTCTCTGTTTACAGAGGCCCTGGTTGCTGAACAGAAAAGCTGTAAGCTCCATCCTGGTTTCTTCACTTGGAGAAAACAGAAACAATCCTTAGGAAGCTCAAGGGATTTAAGTATCCCATGTATATTGGTGTTTTGGGAATAAATACAGACTGTCTTGCTAGAAGTGTGATAAATTGCTATGAGTTTGGCTCTGCTCACTGTGTTATGGATTGGAGCTGTTGTGTTCACCTGCAGTGTGCCTGCAGGGGATACGAGTGACAGTCTGCCTGTATCCAAATGGTGAATGGTGCCTCTCTCTTCCTGGTTCCTGCTGTGCATGGCTAGAGGAGGTGACCAGCAGATGTGGAAAGAAGAGGAGAAAGCATTTCATGGTCATTTTATGTGAGATCATACCAAGAAAAGAACGTTTTTATTTTCTTGTATTGCCAAAATATTTGTGATACCCTCTTTGCTGGAGGTTTTTTTTTTGCACGCCATTACATAGTGTGTGCAGCTGCTCAGGTTTGTAAGTACCTTGCTTTCTCCCTTGGGTTCTGCTCACAGGAGCTGGAAACAGAGATGTGACTCTTTTTTACCTTGCAGCATTTCCTCCATCCCCTGGTGTACTTGTCCACCCATAGTCCCATGTTTCCAGAGGAACTCAGTGAGGTGTAATCTGCTGTGGGAACTCTGGGTCCTGGCTGCTTTCACATGTCCCTCATCAGCAGGTGTCATTGCAGCCCCGTGGCTGCGCTTCCATCCCCTGAGTGTCTGAGCCCAAACCCGCAGGCATTTCGAGGCAGCCATCCAAATCTCCTAGGGAATATGTTATGCTTTTCCCAGAGGAAAAGCACTCACCAGACAGTGTGAATGGCACGGATTCTGCACAAGGCAGAGCTGTACAAGCTGTGCAAATCCCCATGCCCCGCTCTGGTCTGTGGGGAGCCACAGCTCGAGCTGCTGGAGGGGACGTGTGTGTTCACTTTACTTTGCTAATGCAAACAGAAGTCAGAGGGATCACCCCCCTGTTCTTCCTGTGGGGCATGCTGAGCTAATGGAACTGATTCATCTGGCCTCCTCCTGCTTTTCTAGCCCTGAATCATCCTTAGGAGCCCCAGCTGCTTGTGCTGGGACCAGCAATCCTGTGCCTGCATCCCTCCCCACGTGTGATGGCCATGGGTGTGAAGAGCAGGAACGTGGCTCTGAGCAGCTCAGGGTCCTGAAGGTGCTGCTTCCCTTTCTGCTCAAAATGGAAGCCAAAGTCATGATTCAGCAGCCATTTGTAGAAACCATTTAGATAGTGAAAACTGGGAGAGAAGGTCCATTTCTTTGAGCACCTGTATGTGTGTTCTGTTTTTGCCTTGTCCAGCTGTGTCCTGGGGTGTCTGAGGGAGTCACCTGGGCCAGGCTGACGGGAATCTCCAGCTGCCCAAAGTCAGGCTTTGCTGTCTGGGCATTTCAGAGCACAGCAACCACTAATGCTCAAAGCAGACAATTAAATAAAAGTGGAGTAAAACAAAGTCTTAGAGCTGGGGAAACTTAGGCATGACTATAACAAAGGAGTTTCTGGTTCCTGGTCTGTTTTCTACTAGAGTAGCTTTGTTCAAACTAGTTCAAACTAGGGTTTCTAAGCCAACAGAGAGGCTCCACAAAAGAACTAATTAAAAAAAAAAAGTGTAAACACCCTCACCCCTGTGCAGTTGGACACATTCCTGAAGAAATGTTGCTATGTGCATTTGCTTGCTAGTGGTGCCAAATGAAAACATACCAATTTATAACACTAGGGTTGTTTTTATATAAATAAATCAATATGATTCTGTTTAAAGAAACAATAGGTGCTCCAGTAGCAGTCTTTCCTTCCCAGCTGGAGGGAGAATGTGGAATATAGCATGGACTCAGATTTTATTTTTACCTCTCCAAAACAGCTTGGTCCTCCAGTGGAAAAAGGGTGGAGAAGAATCAACCTAGATCATCTTTCTTATCTGGCTAAAATCCATCAGTGCATAAGTATATAAAAATGAGAGATAAAAGGAAGAAATTATATCAGAAAAGTGTTTAATTTTCTTTAATTTAGCATCTCCATAAATGTACCTCACTGGTTTTTTTTATTCAACTCAAGCTCTGCAGTCCTGCTGTGTAAGGTGTAAGAGGACTTATTACTTCTTCTTTAATGGGAGCTGTAATTCAGTAATTTTCATATTGGACTTCACAGCTCACTGATAGAATTTGTTTGTTCAATACAATATGTGCTGTGGATCAAGTGTGTGGATGTACCCAAAATATGTTGTGCTTCACAAAGAGCCTGATTGTCAGAGCTCCTTTCAGAATGGGTGTGAAGCTGTGTGTCACACAGCCCGAGTGCACACATAATGCTGGTCCTCTTCTCTTGCCTTTCTCCTTGGAAAATGTGACCAGTGAGTGGCAATACTGTTGAATGCTGCTTTTATTAGCAGCAGCTTATGTGGGGATGTTGTCCCATTCCTTTGGGCCATCTCTCCCATGTGCTTTGCAACAGTGCTGAAGCCAATGAATAAAAACATTCAGGGGAGAAACAAGAGTCATTTGTCAGGAGCTCTTTGCCCTCCTGCTTTTCAGGGCTGGGTGGCTGAAGAAGACTCAGATGCCCATGGCAATATTGAAACACATCAGTCGTTTTTCTGAATTCCATTTTTCTGGATCTAAATGTGTTCTGTTATGGAAAAAAAATAATAGCAAAGCTTGCTGCTGCATTGACTGTCCTGGGCCAGAGCTAGGAACTGCTGAAGGCCTTTTAATACCCATTAGAAAGTAGTGCACAAAACCTACAACAGAGGGTTGGTATTTGCTCTGCTACAAGGAAAAAGAAGTTTTAGTTCCTTGGCACAGAGCTTGTACAGTCTCAGGAAAGTGGAAGCCTCTGTAGAAGCTTTGAAGGCTTCAACACTTGCAGGATTAGCACATGGGAGAAACAAAGCTCCAAAGATACATTAAAAGGTGTAGTTATTGTAAGTCCTGGCTTATCCAAAACCTGACTCTGGTATCTCCCAATGCCATTCACAAGACAAGCTGGATGTTGTTGAATTTCAGGAATGGGGAGAACGTAGGAAATGCTGCAGATGGGCAGGAACTCTGGCAGCGTCACTGAGGATGGGAAAACACCCTGTTTCCATGCCTTACTTTCACTGAGATCTATTTGACCCTAACACTGAGCATTTGGGGTCATGCCCCAGATGATGACAGTGTAGCTCATTATTTGTGTTCTGTACTTGTGTCCTGTGTAAATGGTGGTGAGGAGGAGGAGGGTGCTGGTTGGGAGACCCAAACCAGGAGGGAGGATGAAGGATGTCGTCTGGCCCAGTCTGTCTGTGAGGATGTGCTGGCAGGGGAGGGTGACCTGCATGTTGAACACCCAGGTAAATTAATTTCTCTCTGCAGGGGCTTGCAAACTAGTTTTTCCAAGTAATGTGGCCTAGATACCCCTTTAGTCAGGAGAGATCTCAGTCTGTTTGTCAGTGCTGTTTAAATTTCAGTGAAGAGTTAAACACGGCCTGCAGCAGGGCAGGAGGTGTGGGGTCTGCCCAGCCATCACAGCAGGCTGTGCATCAGCAGGGGGAAATCCTGACACAGCCCTGTTACCTGGCAACAGGGAGTGTGGTACTGGCACCAGCAGAGGATTGCTCGAACCTACAAACGTGTCCTCAGCACAGTGCTGGCTTCCAACGCAGAGCTCAATTGCACTGTGACAGCTGCCAGGGAAAACACGCTCAGGAGCTCCCCAGGGAGCCAGGGGCATCCCTGGTGACAGCGCTGTGTGCCCCTGGGGACATCTGCAGGGGACCCCCGGGGTGGAATGGAGCCCTGTGAGCTGTCATCGAGAGCCAGAGCAGGAATTCAGAGCAGTGTGGGGGCACAGGCAGCGCCTCAGCGGCTCCAGCCCAACAGCTGAGGTTTGTGCTTCCCCGCCTGACTCCGCAGCAAATGGCACAAGGCCCCTCCTGGCTGGCGTCAGGGATGGTTGGTGTTGGCTTTCTCACTTGTACATCTCTGGAGTGATTGTTTAATTCTCTTTCCATCCTGCAACAAGGACCTCCTGGCAGCCTGGTGCCCTGCACCTCCTTGACATATTCTGCACTGGCATAGAGACAAATCCTGATCTAATAATTCATATATAATTCAGTTCCCTGAGGTTTAGGGATTAGCCAGGTTATGCTAAAACTATTTTTTCCCCCACAGACTCATTTGCATATTAACTTTCCTGTGCATTGCTGATTTGGTTCTGGTGAAGTTCATCTTGTTGCTAGGAGGGATAAGCATTGAGACACTGAAGAATTATTCAGAGTGCCTGCAGATGCAAGAAGTTAATACTGCTCTGGTTTGTATTTGGATTGCTGTCATGTAGTGTAAAAGACTCTGGAAATTCTGGAAGCTTTTACTTCTAGAAAACTCTAGGTGAGTTTTTAAAGCCTGAATGGTAGCTCTGCCTGAATGATAAAGTTCTTCATCACAATGGGAATCACAGAGCTCCTGTGAGACCTGCACCTGGAAGGTGCTTATGGCAGATCTTTTCCTGGAGCAGAAATACATTGGAAAACTCATTAACTTATAAGTAAGTGGGAATAGGAGTAATTGAGTCAGTGTGCAGAGGAGATATCTTTCCTTTCCAGGCAAACTGGGACTTTATCTAGAAGCTTTCTTCTGTCTTCAATTAATACAAAAAGGCTTGGCTGCTTATAAGTGCTGCTTGCATTTGGTGCCCAGCAAAGTTTGCCTTTTAAAGGGATGCTTTTGGTCAGCTGTCACCTAATTCCTTTATGTCATGTTTATGTAAGAAGGACATGCTATTTTTAGAAACTTAGCATAGATGTCAGTATGCTGGGGGATGAGATTTTGCTTGACAAGGAGGATGTACCAGCAAATTCACTTCACAGCATGAACAGAGCATTTGTGTGTGCTGTGTCCTGGGAACACCAGGAGCAAAAGCACAACCTTAACTGGAATTTATCCACCTGGTGCCTCTCCAACCCTCTAGCCCCTTTAAACATGGGGTTTAGCACAAAGACAACTGTTGGCATTCTGTAGAAATTGCAAGATCCTGGTGCTCAATACAAGAATCCTCAGGGGGTGTGTGTTTGTTTGCTTGTTTTTTAATTGTGAAATTTTAACAGTTTTTGATTCTCTTTGTTAATGGATTTTGAACTTTTTCTGTGCTCTCAGACCATGTGTTAAACTTTTCTGCCAGGAGATCTGAAATGTGTTTTCTGCTGTTGTTGAAACAGGAACGGACTCACTGTGTGCTCACTGGAGCCTTCTGTGAAGAACACCGCTAAATATTTTCAGGTTTCAGAAAAGAGCAACATTTGTCATCTTGGGAGCTGTCTGCCTGTAGCATATTCATGCATGAGCTACTTACTGTAGAGATCCCCCATTTCATTGCCCATGCTGTGCTGCAGCGTGCCAGCTCAGATGTGTCATCTGATTCACTGGTAGCATTCCTCTACAGCGTGTTCTTATAGATAAGGCAGTAGAGGACATCACAGGTACATAAATGTGCTTGGGCTGTGAACAGATAACTTCCAAAGGCACTCACTTCTGCTAAGAACAAAGAGGCTGCTCAGCAAATGTGTTTTGTGATTTGGTGTATCCCATTCCTTTCCTCCTCCCTCCCCTGCAGTTGTATAAGTACTTTTGATGGCAGCTGCTGGATTAGACCCAGAAGCTTAAAAGATTAAAGAAACCACTAAAAGCAGCAAGGAGGAAGTGAAGGATCCGTTTGTCTGAAGGTTTGTGTTTTTGTACTGGTGGTTGAGAAGAAAATTGCAAACAGGCTCTGCTCTGCCGCAGGGGTCTCGCAGCATCTGGGCCATGAGGGGGTGGTGGTGGGGCTCACTGGGACCTGCAGGGCTCAGCCTGGCCCTGGGCTCCCCGTGTCACCTCCTTCAGCTGTGGGGGACAGAGTCAGTGCCCACCCTGTGCCCTCCTCGCTGCTGTGGCTCACAAGCTCATGGAGTGTAGACACAGTGCAGTGTAGACACAGAAAGCTTTGCTGTCCAGAGCCTCTTATGGAGTGAGATGAAATTCAGGAATTAAAACAATGAATGGCTCAATGAGCTACAGATTCTGCATTTTCATGCTGTAGTAAACTGCTGCCTGCTGCTGCTGCTTACACGGTCTGTTCATCTTTGCAGGGAATGTTCTTTTTAATGAATGTGTTTCTTGTCCAGGTGGTTCCAGTCAGTGACAGAGCAGAGGAGGACACAGCATCTCTCACCAAATTCAGGCTGAAGTCTGATTCTTTGCCCCCAATTCCCTTTTACCCTATCCATCCTCCTTAGCCCCAAACCTGGAAGTAGCTGTTTCAATCAGCTGTTTTTTTTTTTTTTTAATATGGTCTTTTGCTATGTAAAACATTTACTGATTTCTGGCTGATCCCTAAACACTACTGCTGGGGTGTATAATCAGATGGGGAGAAGGGGGCTTCAAAAATGTCAGCCAGTCTTGCCTTTGTCATTCTAAACAAGCAGTGTTTGCAGCACAGGATGATCTGGAGTGGATGAAAGACAAGACCCTGGGCACCCAAACCCCGTTGCTGGGGCAGGGAGTGCTGCTGAGCACGTTAGCATTATTAACATTAATCTAATCTTTCCGTTTGTCAAACAGATTTTTGAGTACACGGAGACAGCTTACCCAGTTCTTAAGACAGTGCTCCCAGATCAGCTTGTAGTTTGTTCTGTAATACCGTGTGGATTTGCTGGGATTTTCAAGTAAATACATTATGTATATGGCTTACAGATTGCTTAGGCTGTCTGCATCAATAATTAAAATGAGGGAGGGGACTATTCTGCAGTTTTCTTCTCCTCATCCTTTTTACATGTCTGTTTTAATCTTTCCTCTCTTAGGATGGGAAAGATAAATGTGTAGCAGGAGAGAGTGTTGAAGACAAGAGCTGAAGGGTTTTTCCAGCAGAGACAGAGCTCATGGCACATGGCTGCAGTGCCAGCTCACAGCATCACTCTGACCTTTGCCATTCTATTTACAGACGCTTTGATTCAGACTTGTCAAGCACTGCCAACCTGTTCCCTTTGCTGTTAAAACAAGCACACCTCTCCTGCTGAGGCAGGACACAAAGCACTGCCTTTGAGCCCTGTGGCAAACATGGTGCTGTGCTGCTCAGCTGGCCAGAGGAGAGGGAAAAGGTTTGGTGGGAATTGGAATTGCTGTAGTGAGTCTGGCATTGCCTAGATAGGATGGGAGTGAGCTTTTGGGCTTGATTGTGCACTTTATAATAGTACTTTGTTAGATCAGGATCTTCAATACAAGCTAATACTTAAATGTCAAGTGTATCACAGAAATAACCAGACTCTGCTTTATACCTCCATCCTCACCTATCTTGGAAAAGCCTGTGTGTGAGGTGCAGCACACAGCACTTGGTGCCACTGTGCCACTGCTGCAGCTTTTGCTGTGGAGATTTTCATACCAGAGCTGGAAACATAGGCATTAGAGCAATTTCCAAGTGCACACACCATGTGCTGGTACAGAGTAAGACCAGTCTCAATTTTGTCACAAGAGGGGAAAAGCCTCTTGGTTGTGCTGTGCTGGTGCAAAGGGGCTTTGGTATTGCTCGTGCTCCATCCACAGAGCTCAGGGGGAAGGTGTTACAGAGGCAGAGCAAGCTAAGCTTGTCCAACATTGTTATTTTGTTTTCACATCTGGCTGAATAACAAGGTTGCAGTTCGGTGTCAATAGTCTATGTTACCTTTGCTTTTTGAGGTGGCTCATTAGGATGATTTCTTGTCTGGAAACTTAGGAATTGGCCTGACATCACCAAGCCATGGGCTATGAAAGAAGTGTTAAATAGTACCAACTATCCAATCTCATTTCTGGCCTGGACCACACTCTGCCCAGCAGCCTGGCACAGAGCAGTGCCAGCTCAGTTATGTGCAGCCCAGGGTGCACATCTCAGGTACCACTGTGTTACTGTCTGTGCCACTCTCTTCCCACTGTCATTTGGCTTGTTTTAAGGCTCTTTGTGGAGTACTCTCCCTGTGAAAGTTCAGTTCTGATTGTGGGGCCGCCTGTGCAGATCTGATGGCATCAACAACTTCTCTTGTCCACATTACAATTTGTGGCCTTGGAAGCCAAGTACCTTTGCTGGGATCATTCTGGCTGTGTTGCTCTCCCTTTTCCATGCAAAGGGGCAGTTTTGTGCATTTCTTCTGTACAAAGACAGCAGCTGGTGCTCTGTGGGAAGCCCTGGTGCTCTAAGAAAGCCTGAAGCCTTGATTAACTTCTCCAAATACACCTGAGCTGACTGTGGGCACTGTAAAAACAAGGCAAAGCTGCTATGCACAAACATAACTGCTTATTTGCAAGAATTTTGCAGTCTGAGTGTTAGAAGTGCTGTGAATTTGGGTACTACAGGTCCTCAATGTACAAAACTGTTCATTTTGCTGGGGTACTTTAGTGGGATTTTTTTAACAGCACCTGTTTGAGTTATATTTCTTGGCTTTTCTCAGCTGCTTAAAAAAGTTGACAGCCTTTAGGCAGGTACTCACAGACACATTACACAAGGTGTAATGCCGTATTTGCTACTTTAAACTCTCTAAGGGGCAGAGCAGTTGCTCTGGAGGAAGTAGGGACTGTGGTACACCAGGCAGTCCTGCTTGTGGAATATAAACCCTGGGTGCTGATGTAATACAGATGTTAATCAGAATTTACAGTAGTTGAACTGAGCCTGGAATTTAGCCGAAGGGACTGAAACGGAGCATTAATCAAATGCCACAATTACTGAGCCACACTTTCTGCATTAAACTAATGTAGAAGATGCATTTCCCCTCTAACATCTCAGTATAAAATAAGAGGACATGGTAACAGCAGTCATTAGCCTTTACCGTTGGCTGAGTAAGGGAAAGTAGGTGTTTGTCTGCTCTCAGAATGAAGATTCAGAAAAAAAAAAAAAGAGAAAAACAGTGCTGGCTCTTTTTAATAAACTAGAGTAATTACAGATCTTTTTAAGTGGAGGCATATGATACATATGTTTGTGACAATTTTCCAGAGGGATGGTTCGGCTAGTGCTAAATAACCAGGCTCATTTTCCCATAATGCAAATGTTATTCACAAACTATTACCATAATTGATGCACCGAGCCACTGTAGAGTAAATAATGCCTTATGTGTGGGAAGGAAACTAGAAGTCAATGAATATTAAAGAACAAAACCTCATTTTTAAAGGGAAACTTCACAAGAATTAGAATTATTTTGAAAATGAAAGCCCAGTGCGGGTGCCAATGGCCTGGCTGTGTTTTGGCTGGGTGTCCACGCACATGTGTGAACACGTGTGCCCTGGCTGTGGGCTCCAGGCTGCCTCTGTCTGGGTGTTTTTTTCTGCTTGGAGAGTACAGAGCTGATCCAAGCCTGGTGTATGGAGCTTTGGAGCTTCCCAGAGACACAACTGATGCACCTGCCAGCCCTCAGTGAGGACCTTTCAGGGTGTTTGGTGTTGGGGAGCTGGGATGTGTAGTCCCATGCCTGGGGAGATCCTGGTTGTTTCTTTGCTCTTCCTTCCTGCAATGTGCTGAATTTCCTGTCTTGTGTGACACAAGAGGAATTTTGAATCATGCCAGAGGTGGCCTTGGGTTTATAGGTCATTATGCTGAGTGGGCTGCCCAGGGTGGCTGGGGTTGGGATCTGAGACCTGCTTTGGTGCTGGGACCCCAGAGCTCTGTGTAACTCCTTCCTTGGTCCTTGGTCACTGTCCTTGTGCCCAGCGTCGTGCCTTGGTGGGTGTTAAAGAGGTTACAGCACTCACTGCTGAGGTGTAAATTGCCCTGTGTTCATGGCTGGTCAGGAGCTATTGGCCCTGCAGCCTAATCTGTGCTGCTGGGGATTTTTGTGTCTCCCGTTTTGCTGAACAGGACTTGATTTAGCTGTGGGTATTAGTGCCCTGCCATCTAATCCCATTTTATGTTCCAAGGGAACTTGTGTTAGTGCTCCAGTGTTAATGCATACGTTGCATGCAAAGGTTCTGTTTTTTCAGGGATTTCTCTGCCCCCCCTTCCCCACTGGATGTATTGCTGCTCCCTCATCCCTGTTCCATGTGTAAATGAGGGAGATCCATACTCAAGCTCTGTAGTGTATTGCAGAGCTGTGTTCAGTAGGAGGAAATGATGGAGTGGCACAGAAATCACTGCTTTCTGCATTTGAGAATCCTGTCATTTCAAACACTTTAGAGTTCTGGTGTCATTTCAGAAGTGACTTCTTTTTCTCAAGGTAATAAACCTCTGTCCAGACAGTGCTGGAGCTCTAGAAACCAGAAAGCCAGGGAACAAAATGCAGAACCATTATGTAGGATTACAGAAGCATAATTTGATCTCTTAATATCATAAGCGATTTTGTCCAGCTGGCAATTATTGTTGTTTTTTAAGTTACAGATTGTGGCACTGCACCTTCTTTTTCAGAGAGGTCAAAAAGACATTTTAAGCCACCTTTGCCTCCCAGTGCTGCAGACAGTCACACGTGACTTCCTGGCACAGTTCCATATATATCATATACCATCAGCAGCTCTCCTCGCTGCACCCTGAGCTAACTCTGTGTGGCAGAAGCAGCAGATTGTGAGCCATCCTAGCCCAGCTCCTGTGTGCCAGGCTCATGGGCTGTCCTGCTTCTGTCTCAGTCTGTCTCTTGCAGGTTGTAAACCACTAGCAAATGCCTGGTTCTTGTCCTCTGTGGGCTGCCTTGAGGTGTCTTTGAATCCTTCAGGGGTCTGTGGTTGTGCCTCTTAGGTGTAATTTCACCTGGAAAGCTGAGCATGTGCCCCAGCTGGGTTACCCCTGGCTGTAACTCATTACAGACTGGCACTTTGCTGTGGGAGATAAAGTACTTCAGACTGGTTTTCTCGCCTTAATCTGTACTCTTTCTCTTTGAGTCAGGTTTGACTTATTAGGCTTTATCCTATTCTAAGGGAAAGGCAGCTGTAAGACCTTACAGCACTGACAGACCTGACAGGGCTTAGAGCTGCCAGGGAAAATGTCACTTGCACTTCTTACTCACTGGGAAGCAAAACACCAAAAATCTTTCTGTAAAGGGTGACTCTGGTGGTGGTGTTGGTCTCTGGGACTGAAATGGTGCCAGTCCCAGGAACACCAGACATGGGATGCAGCCCATCCTGTGCCTGTGGGGGTGAAGGCACAAGAATCCTGCCAGCCCACACTGGGCTCAAAGCAGTGACCTGGAGAGTTTCTCTGCAGACGTGCACAGAAGCCCGAATTGACAGCAGCATGTTCATGATGGGATTACTCGGCAGCACTCAAGATGAAAGAGCAGATGGTGTTGATGGGCGAGCGGAGTCTTGAGGTACAAGATGGGATTGTTACCATGTTAATAACCAGACAGCAAATCCCACAGTGCTTTCTATTAGCCTGGAAGATGAGAGTCCCCTGGGGACCTCCCTGTGACCCACAAAGGTCTGGCAGCACCGGCCTCGGGAGGCTGCGGGCGCCTCATTTGTTCTGCTGGTTCTGAGATGTAGCACTGATTTGTTTGAGATTGGGCAGTCTGACCCTTCCCTCACTGCCCGTGCCCTGGGAAGCCTTCAAGGATGGAAAGTGTTGGAATACAAATCTGGGGTGGTTCTGGGTTAAAGCAGAAAGGCTGCTGTGGAATCTGGGTACTTGGAAGTGAGCTGGGTGTTTGCTGGTTTAGAGCTGGGGGAGTGCTGGGCATGCTCAGCAGGAGCTTCAGCATTTGTACTTCATTTGTAGAATCCAAGTTACTCTACAGTTCTCTGAATTTGGGAAAAACTTTCTCTCTTAGTAGGCTTGCAGAATCCCACAAGCTTTGTTCTCAGCTTCATTTAATCTTCCAGGGATCCCTGCTTTGGCTGCTACATTAGGAGCCATTCTGAACTGTGAAAAATGTTTCAAAATCCTTTTTATTTATACTTATTCCAAATTGCCTTCCCCCCCCCTCCTTTATTCCCCCCTTCCCACAGGCTAATTATAAAAATTGCTGTAAACATTTTCTGGAGATGGGATCTTCCTATGTATCTAAACTTTCTGTTTGTTGTTTATGTGCTATTTCTTTCAGCATCCCCACACTTCACTCTGCTGCTTGGGAAGTGTGAAAGCTATTATGATAATAGGGAGGGGGATGATTTTCTGCTCTTGTAGTGCCAAGAACACAGGAATGGCTGTAATTCATCTTGGATGTAGTCCCTGCTGCAAATGCACCATCTTGCTTTAACTTTAGTCCCCCTGCACACACACAGAAATTGCTTTTGCTTGGCATAAGGGTTCTTTAGCTTCCTCCAGAACTGGCTCTGCTGTGCAAGTGGGTTCTTCAAGGCATTTCTGCTGCCTTAGGAAATAGAGAAAATAGGTGAAATAGTGTCTAGTTTGATCCTTCCCCCCCTCCCTTGTGGCACCAAGGTGTTAGTCTGATTTACCAACAAACCCAAAGGCAGCGAGAAGAGGAGGAGGTACCTACTGCTGTTAGGAGACTTAAAAACCAGCTCAGTACTCACTGTTAGGCTGCTCATTGCATTGGTGTGTGATCAGCTTTGTCATGGGGAATAATTGAAATGAACGTGAATAGATATCTAAATATACATTAGAGTGTATTAAAAGGCTTAGAACCAATGGTCTGTTAAAAAGGAGGTTATTTCAATTCTTTTCTACACTGTCTCACAGTTGAAATGGTTTATTAGAGTATGGCGAAACCTGCTGAATAATCAAAGTATGATTATTCTGGGAGAATTGCAAATATTCTACCAGAGCATGGTTCCCCTTTTGGGGTCACATGAAAAGGAACATTATGTTATTCCATATGACTGAAGGAGAAGGTGTGGGCTAGCAGGGTTTTGGAGGTGAGTGCAGCTCTTCCAGGGGTGGATCCCCATCCGCTGTGGTGTTTGTCTGGCTTCACGTCCCTAGGAAGTGAATTGGCAAACAGGAGTGAAGCTGTTGTATCACATACCATAAAGACTATAGCTCTGTAAAACAGGAGAGCTAAACACAGCTCAGAGAAAGCGCTGATGCTGCAGGTTTGAAAATGAATGGTGTGTTTTGTCCTACTGCAAAGATGAATGAAGTGTTGAAAACTTAAGCTGGTGTGTACTTTGTGTGTGTGTGTGCGCAAAGCCACGCAGCTGTCAGTGCTGTAAGGAATCACCGGGCTCTGCTGCTGCTGCCAGGGGCTGTTTGTGGATGCTGATGTGGGGGCTTTCAACAGTGCGACACAAAATGAGCGATCTGTGGCGTGATGGGCTCGTCCCTGCGCGGCTGGGGGATGTGATGGCTGCAAATTCGGCCTCTCCATTCCCTGCACTGCACTTGTCCTTTGATTACAAAAGGACAGCTCTCGAGGGATGTCGCTGTGCATTTGCCTGAAATAAAATAATAGCTCTGTGTTTTGTGACCCTGGAACTTTAGGTCCTGCTCGATGCTAATGAACCAGTGGAAAACATCCAGGCCTGGTAATTGCTGTGAGCCACAGCTGTTTGAGCTTGGTACGCGGTGCCGGCTCTCGCCTCCGCGCCGGCTGCGCCCTCTGCTCCTGCCCCAAGGGCCAGGGATGGGGCAGGGAATGGGACCGTGCTCCTGCCCCAAGGACCCGGGATCGGGCAGGGAATGGGACTGTGCTCCTGCCTCAAGGGCCAGGGATGGGACACGGAATGGGACTGTGCTCCTGCCCCAAGGACCCGGGATCGGGCAGGGAATGGGACTGTGCTCCTGCCTCAAGGGCCAGGGATGGGACACGGAATGGGACTGTGCTCCTGCCCTAAAGCCCCGGGATTGGGCAGGGAATGGGACTGTGCTCCTGCCCCAAAGCCCCGGGATCGGGCAGAGAATGGGACTGTGCTCCTGCCCCAAAGCCCCGGGATTGGGCAGGGAATGGGACTGTGCTCCTGCCCCAAAGCCCCGGGATCGGGCAGGGAATGGGACTGTGCTCCTGCCCCAAAGCCCCGGGATCGGGCAGGGAATGGGACTGTGCTCCTGCCCCAAAGCCCCGGGGTCGGGCAGGGAATGGGACTGTGCTCCTGCCCCAAAGCCCCGGGGTCGGGCAGGGAATGGGACTGTGCTCCTGCCCCAAAGCCCTGGGGTCGGGCAGGGAATGGGACTGTGCTCCTGCCCCAAAGCCCCGGGGTCGGGCAGTGCAGACACGAACTCCCCGAGCTGGAGCAGGCCGGTGTGGGTCCATGGGTCCGTGCTGAGCCCGGCTCTGACACCGCGGCTGTGCTGTCTGCAGCACTCCTGGCACGGCTGCAGGGAATGCGCTGCCGCAGGGACTGGAGGAACGGCAGCAGCTGGGGAGGAAGCGAGGCTCTTGCACTGACCTGATCTCAATCAAATCCGCAGCCAGATCTGTCCCGTTTATTCATTTGCTGCTTCAAAAACCAGCTTTTGAGGCGCAGAAAATAGAAGGTGCTGATAAGAGCCAGTGTTTTAATTTTCTTTTTATGTTGCTCCCTATAGAAGACCTTCTCATCCATTTTTAACATCTCCAGTTCCAAAACATAGCTGGGGTATTTTACCACCCTTTTAGCATAGGTTAATTCTCCCACAGGAATGCAGAATTAAAGGGAGAGTGGGAATATTTTTCTGTGGCATCAATGGAAAGTAATTTCTGACATTATGGCCATGGATGGCCAGGATTTGAACCAGCCCAGCTGACTGCAGTGAGGGGACTTGGAAAGTCTTCATCCCAATTCCCTGTCTGAGCAGGGAAGACCAGGGTTCAAACACGGAGTGTGGGTGAGCAGAGAAGGGGTCTCAGGGCAGAGCAGGACTGAGCAGCCTCAGCTCAGCTAAATGCAGTGACCATTACTGGCCAGTATTGGTATTTGGATCCCTTGTGTAAGTCCTAGTTTATGAAAAGTTCTAAAAACCTCTGTTGGCAGGTGAATGAGTAGCCAGGTTGTCAAAGCCACCACTTTGAGATAATGCACTGACACTGTTGTCAGCACTGACAGTGCTTTTTAGGTGAGTAATACTGAGAAACTAGGATTCAGGGTCTGTTTGAGCTGCTTTATATCTCTTGTGTGCACATATAGTAGGAGATGGTAAGTCAGTGGTAAATGTATTTATTCCATCTCACTCCTCCCATGAAAAAGATACCTAGACCTAGAAAAGGTACAGGGAGTGATGAAAAGGATCTGTGGAGACATGCACAGCCTACCTATGAGAAGAAATTTAATAGTCTGGGAGGTGTGATATAAGGGAGACAAGAAAAACCTATAAAGTCATGATCTGAAGATGATGAGAAGCAAATTATCCTCTTTTGTTGGGATATGATACTGTGAGACTCCCACTTAAATAACCAGACAGCTGTTTAAAGCAGCAAAATGAGGTGACTTTACTTCTGCAATGAAATTCTGACCCTCACTCGTTGTAACCCATGTGACAAGTTCATATGTGTCTCTGTTAATACATGTTACATTACATTACATTTTTATTACATTACTGAGGGCACATCTTTGGACTCAAGATTCCTGACATTGTTTCCTTGTGCATGGTGAAGTGTTTGGGCACAGGATGCTGGGCCAGATAGCGCTGGCTGCGTACAGCGGAAACACAGGAGGCTGATTACATCCATCCTTTCGTTTGTAACTTGATATTCACTGCTCCGCGGATGCACAGAGCTGCGAGGTTTGCAGCCAGATCAATGTGTCTCCTTAAAGCAGAGCCAGGGAATTGGGCAGTGTTTCTGAACAGGCAGAAGAACAAACATTCTGACCAGTGACTTCCCGGGATTTTCTGTGCATTAGTTTAATTTGGTAGCAGTGGTTGTTCTGTTGGGTTTGGTTTGGGAGTTTTTAGTGTTTTTTTTTTTTCCTTACAGATGTTATTTTAAAACATGAGCCTGACAACTTCACAGCTTACCAAGGGTGTTTGTAGAGGGGGGCTGAGAAAGGGGGATCCAGGAGCGAGTCTGGCTCCTGAGGACTCGCTCTGGTTCCACGGCAGCGTTACTGCAGCTGCAGAATCGGAAAGGAGATATTTGCTTTATGCCTAAGAGGCTTTATTGTTTCTAAACTATATATAGTCCTGTAATCTTGCTTTCGATGGGGGGAGGGCATCGCGGGACAGCCTCCAAAGCATCCCCGCCCTGCCTGGTGGGCGAGCGAGGGGTTAACGCGGGGCTCTCGCAGTGGACAAGCTCATTGTCAGAATAATGTTTAGCCAGGTGTTAATCTGTGTCTGGAGGGAAGTGCTGGAATTCATTATTCATCCCGCTGGGGGAGGTCACGGTCCTGGGCGGCTGCCAGCGCCGGAGCCAGCCTCCTGGCTTTACTGACATGTGCCATTTGTGATGAGGGCGGTGAAGTCCCCGTGAGGAGCGGAGCTGCCGGGCTGGCAGCAGCACCCGAGCGCTCGGCAGCGCAGCGAGCGAGCGGGGACACGGGCAGGGACTCGGGCAGGAAGGACGGACACGGGCAGGAAGGACGGACACAGCGCCTTCCCCGCCCGTCCCTTGCGCTCTCCTGCCCCTCACCTGAGCGCTGCGCTCCCCCCGGCGCAGCGCCGCCGCTGCTCCTCAGCGGCACAGCTTTGGGTCCTTGCGTGGCCGTGACCGAGGGCAGGAGGTGACACAATGATCAAGTCGAGTTGGTTCTACGTCAAGTTCAAGCATGCCGAGAAGGTAAGTCCAGCCTCTGCTGCAGCCCTTCCCCGGCACTGCTGGGGCTCAGCTGCTCCCCTTTCCCTGGAAGTGTCACCGGGACTCGGTTTTCCTGTGACTCCACAGACAGGGCTGTGCCCCTGGAAGTGTCACCGGGACTCGGTTTTCCTGTGACTCCACAGACAGGGCTGTGCCCCTGGAAGTGTCACCGGGACTCGGTTTTCCTGTGACTCCAGAGATAAGGCTGTGCTCAGAGCAGCGCAGGGCACGGGCTGCAGATGTGGCAGCAACTTCAGCACGGTGCAGGTGGAGGAGGAGAGCTCAGATCTGCTTCCTCCAGTGCCGTGTCCGGGGGGAAAAAATAGAGATAGTAGAGATATGTTTGTTTTCCTCATGTGGAGCTTGAAAGGGAGGAATATTTCTTGTTCTGTGGAGCCTGAGTTGTGACCTGCTTCTGCAGGGAGGTCAGTTGTTTCTTCTCCTCTAGTAGCTAAGTATTTAACTGTCCATGATTATTACTGGAAGAAAGAAGTTTTATTGATCAAAAAGTAGCAAGATGTATTGAAGACTCTTGGGTGTGGGGTTTACTGTGGAGCTTGCTGTATTTCCCATTGCACAGAACAGTGTTTTCTGTGGGATTTTCCTCTTGCACTCAGGTTCCAGTTTATCTCGACTGTGCCTTGGTACCCAGATGCCTGGGGGAAGCAGAGAAGCAGGGATGGGGAGGGAGGATGGACCAAGATTGTGCAGGAACCTGCTTAATAGTGGTGCATTTTCACTGGAGATCTCCTGGAGGGTTTCCTGCCCCAGGGTAGAGGCTGATCTGATTTCCAATAGTGCTGAGGCGCAGGCACAATGTGGATGTAGCTTTGCTGTTTCCTTAATCCAGCAAATTAGGGGAAAGAGCAAAACAACTTTTTATGAAACTACTAATCAGCCTTGCTGCTTCCCTAAACATCCTTGAGCAGTTAGCAACTTGCTCTTCTTAGAACAGAGGCAAAACCCATGCAGGTGCTGTTAGTCTGAAATTTTCTATTCTGGAAAATAGTCTCACATTGATTTATTTCTTGTCTTTGTGCCTCAAGTTATACTGCACTAGTGAAAGCATATATATTTCATTTAACAGGACTGTCCTATCATTTATCCCCTGCTGCAAATAGCATATTTAACATTCTCAGATGTAACTGTTCCATTTTGTTTGTTTGGGGCAGTCTTAAAAATGCTGCAGAATCCACTGTATTAGGCAGTTATTATCTTCTTGAGGTTTCTCTGCAACAGTTCTGTGTTCTTTAAAGTTATATCCGACCTATAAACATCTATAATTAAACAAATCACCTCAGCATATTTAGCATATGGAAATTCCTGGAAATAATCTAAGGAATCACCAGTTATTTACCAGCGGGTGAGGCTGGCTATTTAAAATGCATGGGGATTTCTTTTTACTCTACATTCTGTGATTCAGTTCCTTTCTATTTCTTTTTTTTTTTTTTTTTTGACACCCCTTGCAGTTGATCCAGAAAGCCCCAGAGTCCCTGAGCAGAACAGATAATGTTCCTGCTCTGCTGTCACCAGCTGATTCTGTGGAGTGTTACATAACCTGTCATACCAGTTTTGTCAGAATCAGATATTCTTGAGATCTACAACTTGGGAAATTTGAACATGGATGAAATCCAGGAAACCCATTTAATCTGTCTACTTACAGTTACTTGTTCCTTACAAGACTTTCTTCTGATCCACCAGGGAAGGTGCCAAGTCTGTTCATGTGTTGGGGGAAAAAAGCCCCAGACCATAATGTACACATGCAGGAAGGCAAAAACCGAAGTGCATGCCTGGTCCTTTACTGGATTTCATGTGTGATAAGGGACTGTTAACCCTTTGTGTTGAAGTGGGGGTTTCCTAATGAAAGGCTCCTGAGAAATTTTGGGTTTGGCTACCTGGGAGGGCTGTACCCCCTTGCTGAATGCAGGATTTTGTGTCAACGTTCTTGTTGCAGTTGGGGCTTGGCTTGTTTTGCTTTCGCTCCCAGTCTTGTCTGCCTGTGAAAGTTGTGCTAGTGTGGCCAAGGTGTGAATTGATGCTGAATTTATTAAACTAGTGCAGTTCTCTGGCTGGACTCTCTGGGTACACACTCCATGAAACTAAGTATTTCTGCAATAGTGTAACCACACTGGCTTAAAAAATTAGGTCAAATTCTTTTGCAACTCCTCTGTGTTGTCATGGTCTTAGAAATTTGGTTTATGTGAGCTAAGCTGAAGAACCTTTGAAATGCTCAAACCAGCTTTTTACAGCAGTTTGTCTAAATGGATTTAAAATCTCCCTTGGAGATGCAGTTTCTCCTCTTCAGCTGGCACAAGTGTGGGCTGCTGCCGGAGCCAGTGCTCCTCTCCCAGCAGTGGTGCCTGTGCAGCCACATGGGGTGGTGATCCCACCTCCACCTGAGCTGGTTTGATTCCTTTTTTGTGCTGGCTTTGTTTCCAGGCAGGTCAGTGTGTCCCAGTTCACTGTGAGGGTCCAGCCCTATGGGGTATACCTGGATGAGCAGAAAGGACACTGATGTCTCTTCTGGCAGCAGCCTGTGAAAACCAAATTAATTTAAGTTTGCTCTCCTCAAGTGGAAGTGTTATATAATGTCTGTTTAAGGGAGGTCATTTTAGGTTAGGAAGAGGTTGGGTCTGTGCCCTCCTGTCAGTGCAGTATCTCAGTTAATCAGAACTGGAGCTGCTCTTCCTGTGTGTGCTGACATTGCACAGCTCCCTCTTAATTCTCTTGTAAAGAAGTTCATTGACATTTTTACTGGCTGGCTGGCTTTGCTAAAGTTGACGTCCTTGCCTCTGGCCATCACAAATATTTTTTTTTTCCTTTTGGTTTACTTCAGAAGATGTTCATGTCTGAAGACCCCACTTTGATAAAGCGTATATATTTATATGCATGTCAGGGGTAACTGCAGGAAGCTTGTATATTGTACAGTTTTGCTTCCCATATAGATTGTCAACCTGCTTTATTCTCTTGGCATCACTGTGCTTTCCTGCCTTAAGCTGTTCCATTGGTTGTGTTTGAATGCTGCTCATCCCAGCTGGGTTATCTACAGAGAGACCTGAACTGAGGTGTGCTGATGGAACTGGCCTCAGGGACTGAACCCTTATGAGCCTTCTGGGATCTTCCAAATTCATCACATCCACCTGGAACGTTGACATCTCTTAATCAGTTCATTCATGTCATCTGCCTGCTTGCTCAGTGGCCAGTTTGTACAGGAAGGAACTGGTCATGCATTCGTGGCTGCAACACAAAGACTGAAAAATGGTCACCTAAAGACATGTTGGAACTGGAAACAGGAGAGAAAGACATTGGTTAAGCTGATGTCCTTTGGTGTGTTAGTTTGCTCAAGTCATCCAAACGTTTCTTTTAAGTTGTGTAGACAAGCACGATAAAACCTTTTCCCAGCAGCACATTTCTAGTTGTGATTAAAATAACCAGATAATAAAACTAACTAAAGTAGAAAGCTCCACAAGATCATCTTGAGTCTATTATCAAGTTAATTGCTAACATTCTGTAATACAGACTGAAAGGAAACCTACAGTTTTCATGTTTGCCCTTTCAAAGATTTAATATAAGGTCATTTGGCCACGAGCCACTTGGACATAATACCCATATTCAGTCTCAGTGCATTTACACTGGAATTAAGATTCAAAGGCTTCATGTGAATAATATTGCTGACACCAGAAAATCAGTTTAATCTGAAGGGGGAAAGAAAAAAGGCAAGCTCTTGGAAAAAATCTGTGAAATTCTAGAAAGTGTGGGAGATGTGCGGAGGGAGGCAGCGTGAGTGGGCAGTCTGGCTTCACGTGTTGCTGCCTGGATCTGAGGGAGCTTATGGATGAAAATGGAGGACTTGAAAGGTTTCACTTTGTCCTTGAAAAGCCCTGTCCCTTGTTTGAGGTTCATTGACAGATATTGCTGAACTGAAGCAAAGCTTAATTTTCCTGTTCCCAGCAGTGCCCAAGGGAGAGAAGTGCTGTATTTCTAGCTAGAAAATTAGATTAAAACACCCACTACCTAGATCCAGGGTACATTCATTTCATCCTTTCTTGTAAGACTCTCACTACTCTGAAAGGCAGTTTACAGTTTTGACAGCTAAAATAAAAAGCCTGAAGGACAAGCAACCACTTTGAATGTTAGAAGGGCTTCATTTCCAGCAGAAAGATTTCAATTACAGTCATTTTCCTCCAGTAAGTACAAAGAGGTAAATGGAACCCCTGTTTCAAATGTTAAACTCACAGACTACATTATTACCACTTGTACTTTGAAAGTAAAGGATAAAGCCCATCTAAATCAAAGCCCTGGTTCCAAATTACTTTTTAAGAGTATGATGAGGTCTGCACCCGGTAATTCAGCCACTCTGTGCTGAGCAGCACAGAGCACATCAAATGTGACTTCCATTAGACCATGCTGCTCGTGGGGGGGATCGAGGCAGGAAGCATCTTTCTTGACAAGCACTGAGAGCTGCAACTTGAAAGAGCTGCTCTGCAGCTGGAAATTCATGAGTTGGCTGTATTTTTAGAGAATTCAGGGTTTTTTTCATCCCTGACTCTGCTCGTTATTTGTCTTGTCCCTTTTAGCAGTAGTTTGACAAAGATTTGGTTATTTATCTCTTGTGTGGCACAACCTCTTCTCCCTCCCACTCACCACAAGAAGGTTTTTCATCCCAAACCACTTCCTCCCCTTGCTGAGGTAGGGAACACCTTTCCATAATGTATACTGAATAGATACTGAAATGTGCACAGTGCTTGCATAACACAGTGCTCTAAAGAGCCTGACAGCTGAGGTGATAAATCAGCCTGATGACCTGAGCTCACCAGAACATCCATTGTGCCTGGAATGATGAACCCTCCCAGAAATCTGTACCCTGGCTTGCTGCAGTCAGGGATAACTGAGTGTGGGTGACTTTCTGGGCTATGCCCAGAGGCATGGGAGGAGTGCAGGGAGTGAACCAGGAGGGCAGCTCCCTGCTCTACTGGCACTCAAACCACCCTTGCCTGGGAGGTGGGAACTCACCTGTTTCTTCACCAAAAGTGTTTGCTGGAGATAATTGTGCAGACTTTATTTATTTATCTTTGCTACTTATTTTCCTCATTGCCTTGTTAGAAGATTTCTGCAGGTGTGAAATCAGATGTTACTCCTTAAACTGATGGGGATGATCAGCAAAGAATTGTGTTGTCCTGAATTACTCAGCACCAACACCTGGTTCATTATTTTTGTCACTTTTAGCTGCTAAAATTTTAAATTTTTCCTTTCCTGCCTATGAATACTACAAGTGTTTTTAAAATTGTGCTGCAACTGTGACTGACAGCATTTTAGGGAAATGAGTGAGATTTGTCATTTTATATTCTTGTGAACAGAGATGAAGTGTAATCAAGGAAAACAGATGTAGGGATTTAATTTACTTGTAAATACAAATTACTACAAATCATAAAATCATAGAATGGTTTGGCTTAGAAAGGTCTTTAAAAATCATCCAGTGCCACCCTTTGCCATGGCAGGGACACCTTCCACTGTCCCAGGCTGCTCCAAGCCCTGTCCAGCCTGGCCTTGGGCACTGCCAGGGATCCAGGGGCAGCCACAGCTGCTCTGGGCACCTGTGCCAGGGCCTGCCCACCCTCACAGGGAACAATTTTGTCCTAATCTCTGATCCAAATGCACCCTTGTGCTTCAGGAGCCTGTGCTCACTTGGACTCAGCTCTTCCCTGCCTGCCCTGGTCATGTTACCCTGGGAGTGCCACTAAACCCTGTCACACAGAGCTGCCTTGCTTCGTGTTTTGGCCTTCCATCATTGCATTTTGATTTTCTCTGGCCTTTAAGTGAGCACAAGGAGCTTGCCAGTGGTGGCTGCAGCCTGCACAGCTGCTTTGCTTTGCCCAGCAAAAGGGGCAAAGGGCTGGCAGCAGCTCTGAGGAGGTTTTTCCCTCCTTCCAGCCTCACTTGTGGTTTGGGCTGGAGCACCAGCAGCAAACAGGGGCTTGTGTCTCCATGGCCTGGTAAGCCCAGTGAGAAGCAGGCAGGGCTGGAAGCCAGAGGAGGGAATTCCATCCCTGTTCAGTCTCCAGCCCCAGAGGAATGGGAGGCCAGCTCCTCAGGGCAAGCCAGCCCCTCGGCTCTCATTTGCTCCTGGGCTGCAGAACTGAATGAAGTACTTATTTATTTGGCTTTAGTTATGTATTTGCTTATTCATTTTGACTTAAATGGATCTTCCTCAGTTCTGCCAATTCTTGGTAGTTGGACTGGTTCCTGTGTGGTTTTGGATAAGGGTGTTTAACTAAGCTGTAAAATCTTTCTGATTTCTTTCCGTGCTGCAGATTGAATGTTTGCCATTTGCTTTTTGCTCTAAATTGTTATCAGCAAGGCCCTCTAAGATTTTTAGGCTTTCTGGGGAATATGGTAGAGATGTAAAGGGCTTTTTCTTCCTTGATCTGGGGCAGTGGCTGCATCCTGTGTGTCAGGATGACTCAGGGGCTGCTCCTGCCCGGGCAGGTGCTGGGAGCCCCGTGGGACTCGCAGCATCAGGAAGTCCAAGCACCACCTGCTTCCCCCTGGATATTTCTCACAAAGGGAGTCACTGGAGCAGAACTATTTAAGCATCTCAGTGACACTTTATGGTCCTCCCACTTAAAAGTGGGAATAAGTGCAATTTTTTTTCAACCTGGAGACAGCATCTGGACAGCTTTGTCTTTAACATGGATTGGGATCTAGACCTCAAATTTTTCCATCTTTAGTCCTTGTTTTTTGCATATTTTTGTGAGACTGAGAAGAACTGAATGCTAATGGGAATAGTCAGTGGCAGATAAAATAGCAAAGGGAAAAAAAAAACTGTTACATTCTTCTGATGTAAATTTTTAATCAAATGTATTTTCTTCTGTTAAGCAACTTTTACAGCCCACTGCACAAAACATACAACAAAAAACCTTTGCACAATGAACTGCATGTAATAGGCTAGCAATGCATCCATTACACGTTTTTAGGTCTGTAATGCATTTAAATCCATTTTTGTGTGCATGGTAGTGTTGTCTTCAAAAGATAATTAAAATTTACTCAGTCTTGCCTTCATAGTTTCTTAGGTTTTCTTCCAATTGCAATGCTTTGGAAAGCTTCATTAGAAGTGGTCTTTTCTGGAACTAGAAGGAAATGCCATTTGAATACCTTAGGACATTCTCAATAGGTTAGACAGCTGAAAGTTTTGTATCAAAATTCCTGAAATGCTTGTACAGCCACAGTGAGCACCATTCTGCAGCACAGCTGGGTTGAAGCGTTGGTAGGTGACAGGAGGCTGTAATAGCAGTGATAATTACATTAAATAAGAGTTCTCAATCTGAATAATTGGAGGTGAGTTTTATAGCAAGGAGTGGACATAGCAGTACCCTTTTTGCAGGTGATCAGACTCAGTACTGCCATCACCCTGTGTGTGTTCTGTGTGAGGGCTCCTGCCTGGGGCCATCATTTCCAACCCAGCTCCTGCTGTCATGTCAGGGCTCCAAGCAGGCTTTTCCCTCAGTTCCAGCATCCCTGTTGGGAGTTTCCTCTCCCCAGGCTGTCTGTGGCACAGGACTCCAGCTCCCCTCTGTGATCTGCCCATGCCCCCTGGGCTGGGCCTTGGTGGCTGCTGCTCATGGTGGGATGGAACCGCTCGTGGCTCAACGCTCGCCGTGGTGAGGACACCTGAACAGTGTTACTCCTCCTACTTTGAGCAAGTCATGGGCTGGTTTGGGCTCAAAGGGACCTTAAAACATGTCCCATTCCATAAAACACATCCCATTCCTTAATCCCTTCATAGACTGGTTTGGGTTCAAAGGGTCCTTAAAACACATCCCATTCCATACAACACATCCTATTCCACCCCCTGCCATGGGCAGGGACACTTTCCACTCTCCCAGGTTGCTCCAAGCCCTTTCCAAGCCCCTGAACACTGGCAGGGATGGGGCAGCTTCTCAGGGCAAACAGTGCCAGGTATGAGGAACAATTCCTTCCCAGTCTCCCATCCATCCCTGCCCTCTGGCAGTGGGAAGCCATTCCCTGTGTCCTGTCACTCCATCCCTTGGACACTGTCTCTCCATCTTTCCAGTGGCTCCTTCAGATGCTGCAAGGCCACAGTGGGGTCACCCCAAAGCTTCTCCTCTCCAGGCTGAACAATGCCAGCAGAGCTGCTCCATCCCTCTGCTCATCCTGGTGCCTCCTTTCTGGGGGTTTCTGTGGGGTTTCTCCAAGCAGGGGCTGCTTTCAGCACTATGCCAAGAGCTGGCAGGCCCTGGAGCTTTGGAGCAGGAGCTGGCCGAGCTCTCCCATGGCTCCAAGTTCTGCCTTGAGAGCCTGTGGTGTGTTTAACTCTGTAACCAGTAACGTGTAGGTACTTGATGGATTAATATTCAGGACACAGTAGATGAGAGAAACTGGCTGGGGGGATGTCACACACAATCTGTTCTTTTTGAATTCCTCTCTGTTTTGAAGCTAGATTCACCAATTCTGTAGATGGGAAGGAAAAAAAAAATTACAGGCTTACTCTGATTTTTTAATTTTTTATTCTCCCCTCCTGGACTTCATTTGCCTGAGGGCTAGTTCTGCCCTTTAATTATTTAAGAACTGGGTTTTGTTTACAGTTTGTAATAAAACTGATAAAAGATTAACAAGGTGCTTGTGAATCATTTTAAGCAAATTAAAGCTTTGAAAGACTTACAACTGCAAATATTTGAAAATTGTGCAGCAGAAAAAATAGGAACAGACCAGAGCAGATAATCAAGTTATCAGATTTGTTTGGGAGAAAAAATAATCTTGTTTGCAATCAGATGTGAGAGCAGCATTGTCTGCTCTATGAAATATTTATATGTGCTTTTAGCAAATTTGAAGACACTGGTTGTATGAAACAGCACCAGGCCTGTTAAAATCCTGTTTTATTACGGTGTGGGGTAGGTGCAAGGACAGAGCATGGGGTGGAGAGGGGATTCTGAGTGGGATTAGTGTGTCCAAGTTCACTTCAGCAGCAAGCCTGTGCCAAAGCACAGGTGCCTTATGCTGCTTTTAGGGACTCTGGTGACTCTTCCCTAAAACAGTCCTAATGAAATGATGGGCTCTCAGCTGATTTCTATGCAAAAGTGAAATGAGGGAGGTCTATTTCTCCATTTCTAGGCACAGATTTTGGGGTTATAATGCTTATTTCCATCAAAACATCAGCACATCACTCAGTAGTGGTATAAAAGACTAACCAGCTAAAGATAAGGGAGTGTCCTAAGGATGGAACAGGGAACATTGCTGAGATGGAACAGAAATTCCTGATTTACCTGTGTCATGGCCATGTGCTGTTCTCATCATTCCCTCTCCAAAGACTTGCAGACGCTGAGGGCTCAGAGAAGAAATGCAAGGCTGTTCAGAGGGGTCAAACTGCCTCTGTGTGAAGAAGAACTGAATGAACTACAACCCCTCAGCTGGGTGGATCAGGAAAGGAGATGTGGCAGAGGTTTGTGAATTGGGGCAGGACACCAGGAAGATGGGAATTGTTCATTGCCTTGTGACACAAGGACTTGGGGATGCCAAAGGAAGTTGGTAAAAGCCCAGCTGAAGGAGATCAGAAGTAGATGGTTCTTTGGGAAGGTGTTGGCCAGTGCAACTGGGTGTTGTCGAGGAAACTGTGGATGCTAAAGGTTTACATCTCTTGTGGGAAAGTGGGCAATTTAATGGAAAATAAATCAATGGATTCCCACTGAACAGGCAGAAACTCTGTCAGGAGATCAGAGAGCTGGGAGTGACTGGTGGTGGAAGCAAGGGGGAAAGATGTAGGCATATAAATAGAGACAGGAGTATTATATGTACTTAATCCTATTTTTATTCTCTTCCTTTGGACACCCATTTATGGCCGCTGTTGGAAAGAGGCTGCTGAGCAAGCTGAGCCTTTGATCTGGCCCAGCACAGCCGTTCTCTGTGCTGGTGGCACTGGGGCAGCTCTTTGTGAAACATCTTGTCCTGTGTGATGACTGCTGCATAAAACACACGTTCATCAACACCCACCGAGCTCTGCAGCTTTGGATTTGGCTGTGGTTGTTACCTTCAGACAAAGGCATGTCACACAGTGATTACAGTGTTGTACTAATTGCTGGATTCCTAATTTTCACTGAAAATGCTCTGGGTCTGGGAAGGAGAATCTCACACTGCCTCTTCTCTGTGCTTCATTTGCTCCAGCCATAAAATGGGTGTGAAGGCACATGTGTTATCAGGAGTATTGTCTGTGCAGCATTTTGGAAGGAATTCCAGTGCACTTCTCTGAAGCCATTGGACAAGGCACAGAACCAAGAGAAGGCAAGCAGCATTCCCATTGCAGTGTCCCCAGAAAAGTTTAAAGATGGGTGAATTATTGCATTGCAAAGCTCTCCAGCACCCCAGTGAAAAATCAGGACAACCCTTTAAGCCCAAATTACATTCACAATTGAATGAGGTGACTGGAAACTTCTGGGGCAGATGAGGAGAGTTGGAGTCTAATTAAATGGAGTAATTTTATTCCTTTGGGGATGAGCTGTGAAAGCCAACACGGTAACACAGCAGGTTCAAAGGTCTGTGTGTGTAGGTCCTAATCTGCTTAAAAGATGGGATTGAATTTCACTGCCTGCATCATAAACTTGAGTTCAGTATCTAAATAGTTCCTTTCTTGAGCACCCAAATATAAACTGGGAGAGAAGGCAGAGGAGCTTAAAGGAGGGGAATTAAGCTATGCCTATGCACAAATGCTGCCTATAGCTCAGTGGTAATCACAGAAATATTCTGAAAGCTCTGTAGCTGGTCTTTGTGTCCCCCCTTTTCAGCTGTGTGGCAGCTCTAACATACCTTGTTAAAGTCATGCTTTGAGGCAAACATCATCTGTAGGTCCCAGCAACAGTTTAAATGTCTCCTTTCTCCTTCCCCCGTAGCTGATGTTTCTGCTTTGCTCCTCATGTTTGGAAATGAATTCTGAGCAGTGAGAGCTGGCGGGGTGGTGGGGCTGAGCCCCGTGTCAGGCAGGGCAGGGGGTCCCCATCTCAGGGGTGCACGTGGGTTGCATTACTCTGTAGCTTTATTCAAGCAGGATTTGTAGCTTCCAGTGCTCTACACAATACAGATGTTGGAGATGAACAGATAGTGCTTCTATTTCCTTGTTTAGTGTTCTGTCATTTCTGTGTTGTGATCAATCTTTGTCCAGCCCTCTTGAGACTTGGCCTGTGTTTGTTGTGCTCTCTGTGATTGTCAGTGATCTCCTTTAAAAGCCCAGGATCCATTCCATCTGGTCCTAGGAACTTGGCAGTTTGCATGGCAAGCAAGAGCTGATTTTTTTTTTTTCTGTGAGTGCTAGTTCAGAGAAGTCAATTCATGGCTAAAAAGATTAAATTCCTAAATCAGAAAAGCTGGAAAAAATATAACAATGGCAGCTCTGCCAAGGAAGTGCTTCTTGTTGGATTAAAAAATCTTATGACAAGTTGAAAGAGAGAGATTTGGAAGGGTAATTCAATTCTGTTGTCAATCCAGGAGAGTTAAAGCTGGAACGGTGTTAGAATACATTAACAGCACTGCCTGGACAGAGAGAATGAACTGCTTCTCAGAGATACTTCTGTGCTGGTTTCCATTCTGCCCCTCTTATGACCTGCTTTGGATTCCTTGTCCTCGAAGTCACTGGGGCTCATCTCCTGCTGTGTTCTCTGCTTCCACGTGCTGGTTCCCCCTGAAATAAACCGTGTTTGCAGCAGCAGGGACACGGGGGCTGGGACGAGCAGTGGAAGGGGGTCAGGCTGGCAGGTTTGGGGAGAGAGGCACCCATGTGGTGCGTGGGAGGTGACAGGGACACCTCACACTGCAGGCAGCGTCCCCTCACTCCTCGGGGACTGGCAGCACCGTGCTGCTCTCCCCACCAGGGCCTGCCTGCTGGGAGCACAGAGCTGCTTTTCCTCAGGGGATGGTGTGTCAGAGCTCTGGCAGTGCTGCTATCCTGTGCTCCTGGGAGGCCTTGTGGGAAGGCAGCACTTGGTGCCAGGAGAGCCCTTGCTGCTGGTTCCTGCTCCTGCTGTGTCCTCACCAGCTTCCCAGACTTCTTTTCTCCCCATCCATGTAAAAAGGAGAAACCAAAGACAAGCCAAAATCATCTCCCCCCTTGGATCAAGGTTCAGATTGAAGGTTTTTTTGTTTTGTCTTAGCAAACAGGATCATTCAGTGCTTGAATATCATTGTGGTGTGTTCTTCAGAGAAACTGGGAGCACAAAATCCCACTTTCTCCTCAGCACAGACAGAAGACAACAGAGAGAGATCTGGGTCCTTCCACTGTCTGTGGAGGGAGATTACTGAAAGAGGTGCTGCTTTTCTGACCTCATCTAGTGGTTACTCTGAGACCAAAAGAAGGTATGAATCTAAATCTCTAATAAATCTAAAAAATTATTAGATATACTGAAAAGTGTTCCAAAATGTGCCTTGGCATAGTGCCAGGCAGTGAGTAACCCATGTGGGGTCCTGCTCCCACAAGGGGAGGGATAGTGAGAGCTGTTCTAAGAACTTGTGGGTTCAAAATCAGGGTAAACCTTCCCTTCTCATTCTGGGCGACTAAAATTGGAATCCTTTCTCCTCTAACTTCAAGCATGTAATATGTCTGAATTGGGGATCTCATCTCCTTAGGGCCTCTGGATCCAGAAGAACAGAAATGAGCCCACTCCAGGGCCTGAATGGATTTTGAAGGTTCTTGATTTTCCTCACTAGTGCAGTGGCCCAGGCAATGAGGCCTCTAAATTAGTTTTTTAATTTAAACACACTTGTTTATAGGTAAGTGAAATTTTGCCTCTCTGTGTAAAAGGAATCTTTTTAAATTTTAATTTCTCCATCTCTGAAGGGTGATCAGGACTGTTAGAGGTGCTGGGGTGCTCAGTTACTGTGGGGGCACAGTTGGGCTCCTCATTTGCCTCCAACACAGGGAGGAAGTGTGTGTTCAAATATTCTGAGTGATCCTTGTTTGTGAGAATGAACAAGCACCTACAGATGTTCCTTGGTCACGAGTCTGGCAGCTTTACACTTGCATATGTTGTTTTTACCCAAAGTGGCACTTGGAGAACCCCGGGAAAGCCAGAGCCTGACTGCAGCCACATTTGGCCTGCCCTGAGAGCTTGGCAGCTGAAAGGGCCTTACAGGACAAGGCTGTTCACAACAGTGAGCAAATACAAACAAGTCTCCCAGGGATGGAAGTGGCTGCTGCAAGTGTGGTTTGCTGTCCAAACTGCACAGTCGGTGGCAGGGGGAAGGCTGGCTCTGCTGGCATGTCACCCAGGGAGCAGCAGGACAGTGCTGGGCACATCCTGCCCTCCCTCCTGGCACTCAGCACAGCAGGGGACACTGAGCCTTGCACCTCTCAGAGCACAGGTATAAATATACAAGGAAATGTGTGGCCTCTGAAGTCCAACATATCCATTGCTGTCACATTATTTCTCTCATCCTCTTCAAAAGTCAAAATAGAGCCTGTGTTTCCACAGCCATTTCTATCCAAGAATGGAGTCCGTGTGAAACAGAGTCAGTGCTCAGTACTGACCTGGGGAGAGTTCCCTGCACAGCTGCAAACTGATCTTTATCATGACCATAGTCAAAACTCAAAAGATTTGTCTAGATGCATCTGTGTGTGGGCACATTTATATATGTAATGTAATACTTGTAGGTCTGAACATTGCATGTAGTGTTTAATGTGTAATTACATGAGACATATAATACCTCTGGGTTTAAACACAGACAGACATAGCTACAGCACTGATTGGATCTGTATGATTTTGATAGTCTGATATTTTTCCTTTTTGGAATAATTCACCAAGGTGTATATAAGAAAACGGTAATAGCCTTTAACTTCCTGCAGTAATCTGACTCCCACAATCAGTGCAGTGAAAGCCAAGGTGTCTGGCTGGAGGTGCACTGCTAGTGCTTGTGTCACTGCCTCAGGAGCATTGCAAAGACTGGGAGACAAGATAGCAGCCTGGGAATTGCATGGGAACCTTTCCTGAGATATGCTTCTGGTTTGTGATGGGGAAATTTTTGCATAATTCTATAGATCTTCTTAGTATGGATTAGGACTTAGCTAAAACCGAAATTGTGAAGCAGCTTCATCAGGATGTTTGCTTATAGACAGATCCTTGCAGTTCACAAGACAGATGAAGGAGTTAAGCTTCAAGGGATCAGTGAGAAGCAGAAGCCAGATTCCTGACGTGATATTGAATATTACACCAAGCTGGTATTTGCATCTTTGGGAGCCTGACTGGAGATCTGGTGTGGGGTGTTTGCTGCAGCTCCTCTGGCTTCACTGGAGCAGTGTTACTTCAAGTCTGGTTAATGAGCCAAAGCCATGTTCACTTCCCAGAGCTTTCCTGAGTCTGCCCCAGACCTTGTCCTCACTTTATCATTTCCTGGTGTGGTCACACACAGCTGTGACACAATCCCAGCCCAGAGTGCACTCCCAGGGTCACATAGACAGTGGCAGCCAGGCAGCAGGAGGTCAGTGCCATCGTCTGAGGAGGAATTTCTAAAGGAAGAATAATGATATCATATCCTGAAAGACCCTAGTCTGTCATACAGCTAATCTATTTCTAAAATGAAGTCAAGACTTCCTTTTGCATGTAAGAGCATCAGTTTAAAAGCCTGAGGGACTTGCACAAAGAAATGTCACAGACTGAAGGCAAGGGTGAGGTTCTGCCTGGGTACACGGGGTCGTGGCTGTCCGTGGCAGATTCTCCTCACAAAAGAAACACAAAGGTGGTTGTGTTGTTATTTTTCCCTTCACTAAGTCAACACTTAAGCAGACTCAGGAGCAGAGAGTCTGGAGCACAGTGCCCTCTTTTCCCTTTGGACATGAGCACATTCTTGCAGCTGAGGCTGTCCTGTCTCACCAGGAGCTCTGCTCTGGGTTGGTGCTGCCTGGGCTTCGCTGGCAAGAGCCTGACAAACAGATTTCCCTGCTGGAAAATGGCATTAAATTAAATAGGTATCAGCCTGCTACTCTGAGAGCTGAATGTCAGTGCTAATAAACCAGAGGCTCCATCTTTCCCAAAGGACCTTTGGAATCAATTGAGAGCTGCATCCTCCATCCCCCTTCCCAGCGGGTGAATGTTGCTCCTGTGCTGTGCCACCGTGTCCTCGCAGGGAGGGACACCAGCAGCACACCGTGCTGATTGACAGCATTGCTCCCAGCACTGGAGGAGAGGAAGTGACCTTAAACTCTGGGCTTGTGGTTCTGTTTTGACTGTAAGAAAATATTCTTTTTTTTTTCCTCCTTTCCTTTTTTAAAACATTGCCCTGCCAGCCTGGCTTTCTATTCATCTCTATGTATTTTTAAGGTCTTAACCCGTTCCTGCCCTGAGGTAGAATTAGATAAGCTTTGAAAGCAGCTCAATGTCATTTGTTTAAAAATAAAAAAAAAAAAAGAAAAAAGAAAAAAAGAAGAGAGAGACTAAAGCAAGGAAGGTGACCTTGCAAAGTTGCCTGTAGAAAAAGATCTCTCTTATCATAAGCCTAAAGTAATTAGCTTTATTTTTGGTGTTGCCTCGTATGAATTTTTCATGGATCTCAGCTGGCTGTGGAAATGCCTCATGACAGCCTGAGTGTGCTTTCCAGGCTGCTTGGCCACTGCCTGAGAGTGCCTGTGTCAGTGCAGGGGTTTCCTCTTCCCATGGAATATGCACTGAGCACTCTCCCTTCTGCAGGGGCGTGCTGGTGCCCTCTCTGGTAAAGTCTCTGTGGTCAGGGGGGATCCTGCATCACTCAGCAGAGCAGCTCAAGGCTACTAGGCAAGAAATAGTAATATGAGAAATCATCACTGTTACTACCAATGCAACACATTTTTCTTGCCCATTTCACTATGAAATGACGAATAAGTCAGTGCTAAAGGTGGCAGGTGGGCAGAAAGGATCCCTTGCCCCATTTCTGTTCCTTTCTGCAGGCAGTTAAAACTCCTGACTGGCTGAGATGAGGCTGTCAGTGGTACTGGCAAAGCCATGCAGGTGTGTGCAGGTGTGTGCAGTGTGCCAGGAGATGTTTCCCTGGGGAGCTGCCTGGAGTCCTGCAGCTCCTGCACAGGTACCCAGGAGGGGTTCAGCAGCAGGGGCTGCTTGGAAATGACTCTGTTGACGTGACTGTCATGGGCTGCTTCTCTTCCCTCAGCTGCTGCTCCATGTTGCAGTCACTCCTCAGCTCTTGGGGCAGTGGATTTGCCTCCTCACCTCCCCCAGAACACCCCAGCTCCCCTTGCCCTCTGAGCAGCTGATGTTTCCACCCAGCACAGGGAGCAGCCATCCCCGGCCAGGTGACTCACCATGGGGAAATGTGCTGATGGAAATTGTGGAATGCTGTCCCTGTCTGTTCCTTGGCTCTCAATGATGCTGAAAAGTCGAAAGATGACGTGCCTGTTGGTGTCCTCTTACTAATGGCATAAATTCAGCAATTATTTTGAGCCATGGTGAAGAAGTAAATGCCGATACTGTTGTGCAGGCTTGGCCAAAGTACTTGGCTTTGGTGTGTAACCTGTTTCTGGGTGTAATTACCTTCCCTGTTATCACTGTGGTTGTTAGGGTGCAGCAGTAATCAGGTTTTGGCAGGAGATAGTGCTTTGTGTCTGCAAAGCCCTGGTCTAATCAGGAGGGAGGATCAAGCTGTGGCCTCGCTGTGGCTGCTCCCAACCATGGCAGAGGCAGAGTGCTCGTACCAAAACAGCACCTCTGAGAGCTCTGGGTCTGAAATTTCCAGAGAATCAAACATTTGAGGGGATGCTCATGCAGTCTGGGGGCAAAAAAATTAGCTGTGCTATCAGTGGCATGTCGGATGTAGAGAATAGGTCAGTGTCTCAAATGCACCCTTCTGGCAGAGCTCCCTCTGACAGAGGCAGTGCTGGTGCCAACAGAGGGAGGTCATGGGAGGCAGATGTGGGATAATCACTTCTCCACCTTAAATCTTCTCCTGGTTTAAACCCTGAGAACAAGCTTTAATAGCCTTCTTAAAGGGTGCAGTTCATTGAATTCTGCTTGGATTATGGCTTGTTCCATTTGGCTTCATTAGGTTCAGCAAGGAATTGGGAACAAACTTCAGAGCGACTCATTTTGAATCGGGAATGAGATCAGAGCTGACTGTGACATGTATTACTCTGAAGTGCAAAAAATGAGTCATGTTTATTCCCTCAGCTGGGTGCACACACTTCATGGGCGTTCAGAGGATCACCCCACAGCCTTGGCTGTGGTAGGCAGCCGTGGCAGTTCTGTACAGCCCCTCTTAAAAAGGATGTATTTTCTGGCTAGCACAACAGGAGAAGTGGAATGTCTAAATGTGGATGTGAAGCATCACTGCAGTCATTCCCCCACTTAGGCTGACCTCCAGGATCATCCCTGCTCCTTCCACTTATCTAAATACATCAACTGTAATTTCTTACATACAACTTGTGTGGCCCAGTGTTGATTTTTTTCCTTTTTTTTCTCCTTTCTTTCCTTAAAGTGAACTGAGGCCACTTCTGCCTGAGCATAGTCTCTTCTGTAGTGCAGTGATTAAATGCTGGTAGTTGGAGGGCTAGGAAAGTACAGGAATTGATTTTCCCAGGAAAAGTACATTTTTGGAAGATCAGTTTTGATTAGCCACTAGAATTTGTTTACAGCTCAGGTGTTTTGGGTGGATCAGAGCAGGTAACAGCTGTTGTCCTGGGATCAGCACAACGTGCAGGATGAGGCAGAGTAAGTGTGTCAGGTTTATGGTATTGTGTAAGGAGGGAATCCTTCTGCAGCCTCCCCCTTGCCTTCTTCAGACTCCCAAAAATGCCTGATCTGAATCAGCTTAGAGGGTTTTATTTTCCCTTTCCTTTGTTTGAAGTTTAAGCCCTGTGAAAATCCATTAGAAAAGATGCATTGTTGGCCAGGCCCCGATAGCATCAGCTGCCAGTTTATCTTTCATGTCGCACAGTGGCTCCGTTACTGCCCAGGGGCTGCTGCCTTGGATGATTCCCATCGTTTGGGTGGCTTTTGACCCACCCCAGTCCTGATCTGGGCTTTTCCTTCAATGAGCTCTGTGTTATCAGCCTCCCCAGTGCCGGTGTACCTAGCAGAGCCTGGCACCGTGTCAAGGCTGTGGGCATCCTTAAGATCCATCATTGATAGCTCACATGCTTTTTCCTCTCGAAGGAAAACAAGCACTTTTTGTTTAAGTTCACTAATGTTTGGCAAAGAAATATAGTAGTAATTATACACCCAGCCTCCTCCTCCCCCTGCACCCCCAATCCCACTTTTATAAAGGCAGCTAGCACTGGAACTGAAATAAATGTCATGAATGAATAATAATTTCTTTCATTTACACAGTAATTAAACTTGTTGAATGCAGACTTTATGCTTTACTGCACAGTGTTTAATTTGAGTGGTAGATCCAGGCTTTTGTTAAATTCAGGAAGGAAAAAATGAAATATCTATATGACTATCAATGTGTTTTGTTACAAACACTTAGTGGTTGTTTTTTTGTTTTTTGTTTTTTTCCCCTGCAGTGATGCTGACAAAGGGATGAATGTGTTTTTCAGGCTGTTGTTTGCATCTTTACAAAGGTACTTTGTGGCCAAGGTTTCAGAAATGTGACAGAGATGTACCTCCAATGCTTTAAAGCTGCAGGGATTAATCAGCATTTCTGAAACCTTGGTTATGGGTATAGATATATGGGTATATCCCATCTTAGCAATTTGACTTTCCAGAGGATTTATTTTTTTTTCCTTCTGTGCAATCTTTAAGTCCTTTAGGCACAGCTCTCCCCAGGAATTGGCCTCTTCCCCTTCCTAATCAAATGCAGGGCCACGATGGCAGCAGTATTTATAGAGGTGTGTGCATGGTGATGTCCTCATCCAGGCAAAGGAGGGGTTGAGCAGTGACAAGGATGGCAGAGTTGCACGTTCTACACACAGAAGCAGTGCAGGTGCCAGAGGTGCAGGTTACCTGGTGTGCCCTTCCCCTGCAGGAGTGAAGTCAGGGATTGTTTGGAAGGAATGGGGAAGGAATTAAGCTGCATGGGCTGAAGGGAATCTTGGGTGACTTGAGGATGGGAACAGGGATAGTGTTGATGGGAAATGCTTTGGTTACTTGTCAGGCACGAGGATTTTGTGTGGAAGCATTTAATCTCCACTCCAGAGAAGAGCAAAGTGAGTCAAAGGAACCTCTGTGTCGCCCAAGGCCCCCCAGTCCAGGCTTCCCAGACACTCACCTCAGTAGCTTCAAGGCTTTGGGCCACCTGTCCAGGAGAAGACACTGGACAGAGGAGCAGATGTTGGAGGCATGTTCAGCTTGGGCCACCAGCTCACACCTCGATGCTTCAATTTCAAGTTTTGTGAATTGTGTGACATTATTTTTTGAAACAGATGCTTGTCACAGAGTGGTTCCCCTTTTCTGTGAGTGGGTGAGCTCTCAGATGCCCTGTGTTTGTGCTTCTGGCAGTTCTGCTGTTGAGCTGTTTGGGGCAGGTTGCAGGTGTGAGTGCAGGAGGTTCAGCAGGGGCAGGCAAAGGGACTCCCTTGCACTTAAGTAGGAGCTGCAAAACACTTCTGAATTTTTTAGGCTGCAAAGCTGGTTAGTTGATTTGGTTGGGACAATTGCTTAGTCTTGCCAACATGTTCTGAAGAAATGGTTGTTCTGGGACATTCCCCAGGCAGGTGCCAGCAGCTCCCAGCACCATGTTTGGTGGATGCTGTGACAGAGCAGAGGTGACAGTGAGGGACTGTGGGAGGTGCTGGTGCAGGTGCCTGAGGATGGGGCACAGCAGCTTTGCCCCTGGGACCTCCCAAAAGGACTTCAGGCAGAGGTGGAGGTAGCAGCAGTTCCAGCTGTGGCTCCTGCCAGCCCTGCCTGTGCCAAGTCCCCATTCCCACGAGCCCTCTGGTGCCACAGGATGAGGGGGACAGACAGGATCTGTGCCTGTGTCTGGCTGAGGTTCACAAAGCGCTCCCAGGACTTGGGACACGGCAGAGAAAACCACCCGTGGCTGGGGATGGTGGATCATGTGTGGGTTTGAGTCTCCAGGCAGATGTTACCCCAAAACTGCAACCACAGAAATCTCTCAGGAGCTTTCCCAGAACACTTCCCAAAAGCTAGACAAACTCTTTTAATTGTCCTACATACAACGATTATTTCCCCCCCCCTTTTCTGCTCTCAGGGGGCTGACATCTACAAATGTGTGTTGCTAACTTCATTTTCTTTCTTACTGAGGGAACAAGAGGCACTTGGGCTGTTTTGTTTATAGCTGTGCTCTCAGCTGGCTGCATGTCTGGAGATGAAGGTGACAGCTTGAGATTTGTGAGCCTAATTGGCATACAAAAAAATTAATCCACTGGGAAATGAGTTATTTGCAATTATCTGTAGATTTGGCTTTATTTCATGGAGACAAATATAGTTGCTTGGTGACTTAATTACAACATTTTTTTAAGATTATGAGATTTTAAAAAGGATATCATTATTAACAAGATCTTGAGACTATATTTGGTGATTCTGTAATTACAACTATGGCCATATTTGTTAGCTCAGAAAATAATATGTGGAAGCTTTTAATTAAAATAATGAGATCTGTTCTTGCAGATAGGCTTTCAAGTACCACCCTTGGATAACAGGACCCTTTATTGTTCAGTACAATCTAAAACGAGCTGTACTGTGCTGGGAGAGTGTCACAACTAAGGCTGAGACAGATCAGCAATAAAATATTCTTTGGCTGCTGGTTAAGAGGATGAGCATGAACTGGATAAAGCAGCTAATTGTCCACATCTCAGCTGAGCTCTGCTTGCCAAGGCAACTTTCTCAGAGCCCTGCTGGCTGGATCACAGAGAAAATGGTTAGAAATAGTAAAATATTCTCCATCTGTGTGGTTTCTGTTGGTGTTGAGGGTGTACAAATGTGAGCACAGATTTTAGGTCGCTGCTTCCTGAGCTGGTTCCCAGTGGCTGTAACTCACCCCAGCCTGGCTGCCCCAGGTGGCTGCAGGATGAGCACTGGGAAGGACGTGCCAGCCATCCCTGTGTCCCACAGCACCAGCTGGGTGTGACTCAGCTTCATCTGTGTCACTGCGAGGTCACCTGGGTGCTGGGATGGAGGTTCCTCATTGCCAGAACAGCCACAGGGCCCCAATGAGAGGTGCAGAGGAGCTCCCTGACCCAAGGCTGCCCATCTCCTTGGGGATAAACCAGCTCTGGATGCAGCTGGGAACCACTGGGTGCTGTCCTGTGACCCCAGCAGTGCTGCAGCCACTCCCAGGGGCTCTGCTTTAGCAAACATTGTGAGCTCAGTTTGGTCCTACAGGCTGCACGTTCCCAAACTGGCCCGACTTGTGCTGTTAGAGCAAAATATTGTTATTACTCTTGCCACTCACTGTGATGGACTCACTGAAGAGGCCTAAAGCACATTCCTGAATTATTGTCAAAGACCCATCAGCAAGGGGTCTCCAGGAGGTGGTTTTTACCCTTTTACTGACATGGTTACTCCACCAGACCTACTTGGCATCACTGTTTTCACAGACAGGGTGCTCATTTTGCTGTTCTCCTGCAAGGGAGTTACAGCACAGATCCCTGACAGAAAGCAGTGTGGAACAGCACAGTCCTGTGCCCTCTGGAAGCAAAGGGAAGACTTGAGTGAACTTAAGTATACACTGAATCAGACCCTGCAGGAGAAAAGAATTAGACATGCAACATCAAAGCAGTATTTCCACATCTGGGAAAGTGTTCAGAGAGTCCCCAAAGGTAAGATTAAAAAAAAAAAAAGAGTCAAGTGTGTTCATTTCTTATTAGCAATGTTATTGGCAATGAGATATTCTAATTGAATTACTCCTAATTAAAATAATTATGTTTTCTAAGTACTCTGATCTGTAGAGACCACATCGAGAATCAAAGGTAGAAATAAACAGCACCTTGTAAATTCTCTCTAAGCTTGATGGTGCTTAAAGTGGTTTTTTTTATGATTTCACTTGCTCTGCATGGGCTGGTGCTCATGCCATGATGGCTTTTGGGAACCTTGCTCCTGGCTCAAAAAACCAACTGCTGTTGTGAAAAGGATTAGCTGGAAAAAGCTCAAGGGTCAGATAAGGAAAAGAGGGCTGGTTGGTTCTCTGCCTCTGCCACACCATCCTGCCTGACCTGGGGCAGGATCTTGAACCTGCTCCACCTGGATTTTCCACCAGCCACTGGGCTGTTACTCCGTTATCTGTGCATTGCTGTCTTAGTCTGGTCTCTAACAGAGCCTTTCTGGCATGCAATAACCAAAAATCTCAGCAGTGATCTCTGATTTCCATCAGGATAGAAAAATAAACCCAGGAAGGCAGTGTTTTGTTGATGAAGGGTGAAAGGTGAACCCCAGAGTTAGACACTGAGTGGTCCTGCAGGGTGGCTGGTAGGATGAAGCTGTGATTCCTGCTGAGATCTGGCACTGGAATATTGCTCTGCTCTGGGTAGATACCCTTCCTTCTGGAGTGAATAATCTTAGTTTATCTCCTGCTGCAAAACACTTGGATGAACCAAGGACTAAGCTCTCTGGGGAGTCTTAGGCTGTCCAGATCCATCTCTGATCTGCAGGTCAGTGTTGACCCAAACTGAGCTTTCCCTGAGCCCTGTGCTGGGAACACCCTGCCCCATCCTGCCTCCAGGGCCACACTGCCTCTGCCCCCAGGTTAGAGCCCATGGCAGCTGTTTCCTCATGGGGCACTGACTTTGCAGTGTGTTTCCTGTTGTGAGGTGTGTATCAGTGCTAAATAACTTGGCTTTGTGGGGTCACACGGGGTCAGATTTGACAGACCCCTCCCAGGACCCGTCACTCGGTCCCAGCCCTTGGAACAGCCGGGGATTCTGTGGGATGGGTTTTGGTGCTTTCTGTTCCTTCAGCACACAGCTTGGTGTGGGCAAACACCTTGGAAAAGCAGCCTGCACCAAGAGGGAAGGCTGGGACATTCAGCCCAGGGCCATGTCGAGGGCCTGGGATCTTTGGAACCCCTGGCCCAGGGGATTTGTTACCTGTTCAAGGGGAGCCTGCTGCTGTCACTAAACACTTGTCTGCTGGAAGGTGTCCCTGCCCATGGCAGGGGGTTGGAACTAGATTATCTTTAAGGTCCCTTCCAACCCACACCATCCTGGGATTCCATGATTTTCTGATTTATGGTGACCCTTAGCATTGTCCAGAATCAATGCCAAGGCCTAGTCAGTCTCAGAATAAGCTAATATTTATCATACACAACCCTTTATAAAGGCCAAACATTGCAATTTCTTCTGAGGAGGAGAAAATTTCAAAGGTTTCTCACATCAAATACTGCTGATTTTTCTTTTTCTTTTTTTCTCATGCTCATGATTAAAATTCATTCAACATCCTCTCACAAGGAAAAAAATATATATACATTTGATGGCTTTGTGCTTTCTTCCCCTCCCTCTGTAAAAATAGAAAAGCTTTCAGATGTTGCATGAACAAAGATATGGAAATGTGAGAAGAGGGCAGCATCTGGAGGTTTTCAAACACGAGAACACGGGCTGTACGTTTCTTTTGCTGTTAGAAGAGTGAAAAGCTGTTTCCTGTCATTTCCCATCTTGTCACTTGGAAGGCTGGCATCTTGCAGCTCCTTGCACCAGCTGTTGTTTTTTTCTCCACAGACAGATGGTGCAACCTCTTTGATAATTTTTTTTCCATGTTCTAAGGATTTTGCATGTGTACTACCTTTATGTAATGATCATATAACCCTGTCACTCACTTTATCCTGTTAGCAGTGTCATCCCTGCAAGGAGGAGGAGGAGGTGGCAGTGTAAGGAACTTAATCCTCCTCTTGTGTTCTGACATGCTTTGAAAATACACTGTGGAGCTGCAGTTACAAATGTTTCCAGAAGCCTTCTGTACTCCTGTCTGAGGGATTCCAGAATATCGGGTGTGATTTTGTAGGATTCCTCTGCCTGTGTGAATTTGATGCAGCTTTATAGTAATTAGAGGGGGTTTTGTCCCTTCCAGTGTGTATTTCCACCGAAGTACATTTTTGCTTTGTATTCCTGGAATACAAACCTGGACTGTTACAAATAATGCCAATGCAGCTACATGTGGAAAGAAATGGAAATGGCTTCTATTATCTCAAAAATGGCTGTACATAATGCTTGTACATAAGGACTTTATTCTCTTTGATTTCCACCTGCTTTGCAGTGTTGGGATGTGGCTCTTCTGCTGGTTCTGCAGTGCTAAGGATTGAAAGCTTTTGAGGCTTCCTGGACATACCTGGAGGTCTCAAAGCTGCAGATGAGCAGATACCCCACAGCCCTGCCTTCCCCACGATGGCAAAGCAGGCTGGATTCATCTGGGAGAGGCAAACTGATGATGAGGAGCCCCTGGTGTGGTTTCTTTTCCACTGCAGACTTTGCTGCTCACTCCCACCTCGCAGAGTTAAACTGTGAGCAAATCAAGCTGTGTCAAAGGTGGGAAGAATTGGTAAAATTAATGAATCCTGAGCAGCCAAGCTGCTGGAACGGGCCTGAGTGGGAGGTGAGAGATGGGCTGTCTACACCAGTAGCTGGTGCAGGTGTGTTCCAGTCCATTTGAAGGAGAGGATTCTGCCCCTGTGCTCAGGTGAGACCCACCTGCAGAGCTGCCCTGGGCCCAGCACAAGCAGGAGCTGGAGCTGCTGGAGGAGCCCAGAGGAGGCTCCAGGATGAGCAGAGGGATGGAGCAGCTCTGCTGGGAGGAAAGGCTGGGAGAGCTGGGAATGTTCACCTGGACAGGAGAAGCTTTGGGGGGACCTGGTTGTGGCCTTCCAGGACCTGAAGGGAATTTAGAGGAAAGATGGAGAGAGACAATTGACAAGGGCCTGGAGTGCCAAGACACAGGGAATGGCTTCCCACTGCCAGAGGGCACGGATGGATGGGATATTGGGAATAATCCTTCCCTGTGAGGGTGGGCAGGCCCTGGCACAGGGTGCCCAGAGCAGCTGTGGCTACCCCTGCATCCCTGGCAGTGCCCAAGGCCAGGCTGGACAGGGCTTGGAGCAGCCTGGGACAGTGGGAGGTGTCCCTGCCATGGCAGGGGTGGCACTGGATGGGCTTTGAGGTCACTTTGAACCCAACCCATTCTATGATTTTCACCAGTCTAAGTCAGGGATGAAAAGCTTTTTCTTTTGTTGCAGAGCACCACAGAAACGTTTCTGAGGAGGGAACAATGCATTAAAATGCATTTTAAATTGGGAATTAAATCCTAACAGTGTAGTTTTGCAGGTATCACAATTATTATTAAAGATACAATAGCAATGTCATTTTGATGACGAGGTGTGTGATTTGTAGGGTTGAGCCCATTTTTCTAATGAGTGCTATTTATTTAATGGTACTTTGGATGTATCTATATTTCTCTCAGAAAATACTGTTGCAGAGTGAGTATGTATTTTTTTTTGGCACTGTGTTGCACATTTATTGGTCCTGTCACCTCCAGAGCAATATGTGTAATTGGAAGAAGACAGGTAGTAATGAGCCATCCTGTTTGCTGTTCTTTGTTTGCCTTTGCAGTGTGTTTGTGCTGAAAAGAGCATCCTCTTCCCACAGCCAAAAAAACATTTGCTCTGAATTGTTTACTGAGTGGCATGTATAAAAGCATGGCTGCTGTCACAGAAGTGACTATAAAAGTGACACCATGGGGCTCACTGTTTATTTTCTTTTTCTCCCTGTCTTGGAGACCTTCTAGAGCACATTTTCTCAGCTCAGCTACCAGTGCTGCAGTCTCCAGCTGTCAGCAGGAAAATCAGAGCTCTGTGAACCCCACAGGGTCAGGTTCATGATGTTATTGGAGAGTTGAGAGCTGGAGCACTCTGAAACATCCCCTTTATTTCCCACCTCTGGACCACTGTGGTGCCTTCATAAGGGCACCCACCAGGCTCCTTTCATATGTTTTTTTCTTGGATTTTTTTTTTTCCTTGTGATCCAATCCACTTTTTCTGGTTTTTTTTTTTTTTTTTTTTCCACCTGTGTTGGAAATACATTAGGAGAGGCAGATTCCAATCCCATCTGCTTCTGTAAGGACAGGCAGGATGAAAATAGTATCCGGACATCAAATGGAACACAAAAAAATCACTTTGAGCAAATACAGGATTCCTGCATGTGAGGAGTCAAGATCTCCCTGTTAGGGACCCAATTAGGGCCTGTACCACTAAATCAAACTTCAGTCTCAAAGAAACATGGATCTGGGCTTGTTTGCTTTGTTCTGTATCAAAATGCACGTTGTTTGTGTGTTTATTTTTATGTGTTTGTGCATGTGTTTGTGTGTGCTGGCGGAGGGGACAAGGAGGACCAGCTCTAAGTGGGGAGGGCACACAGAGTTATGTGCTCTGGGGGCTGGATTTAGGGGAACATTTATTCCCCAGTGACCAAGGGGGTGTAATTAAGTACTTTGTCAAGTGGATGTGGGTGGGAAAGTTACAGGTGTGGCTTAGAGGTTTGGATGATTTTCTTTTAACTTCCTCATTTAGTGTAATAAAATTGCATTCCATAAACTAATTATCCTCTTTTTTTTTTCTTTTTTTTTCCCCTTTGTCTCTTTTTTGCTCCACCTTATCTTTCTAAGTATCTGCTCTCCTTCACTCTCCTTCATCTGTTCAGAATTCCTCCTAGTGCCTGATGAAGCAATATTTTCCTTTCCCCCCCCTCCTTGCATTTATTAATTTGAAACAGAATTAGAAAAAAAAACATTCACCTCACGGATAACTGCTTTTTGGTATTTCTAGACTTTTTTGGTCTGCAAGTTAATCAGTGCTAATGGTTTCCTTGAAGAGGTGGGAACAGTGAATTTAAGTATAATCCTTGTTCATCAATATCCTTGTTTTTTCTGTTTGATCTAAGTCAGGAAATACAGTACTATTCATGCTGTCTGCAATCCCAAGATTTCCAGCCTGGTTTCCCATATCAGGTAGTTAGGGAATATTAAAATTCTGCAGCATTTATTCAAGGGAGCACTAAGAGTTTCTTGCAAGGCACGTAGCACTAGTTAGTTGTGTTATGAATTTAAGAAGAATAAGCTACCCTGGATTTGGCAAATTCATGCTCGATTCTAAAGAAGCACTTAAAAGGATTATTGAAATTTGTCTTGTAAAACCCCCTGAAGATTTTAGCAGCTTGTGTGGGATTTTGGTTAGCATTCGTGGGACTTGGCAGGCTCAGCAGCTGCACAGAAGGTCCTGTAATCCCTCAATAATGGCAAGGTGCAGCAAAGGTTCCGGCAGCACCGAGCACCATCAGCACTTTGTGCTGGGAAATTCTCCTCTGCTTTTCTGCCTGACAACCGTCCCTCTCTCATCTTTCCCTCTAATTTGGGCCACTGCAGCTTCAAGCTGTTACCCTGTGAAGCAGCCTGATGGTTCCCAGAACTCTGTAGTTGAGCAGGAATGACCCTGAAGGAGCTTAAAGCCAAGCACAGCCCAGCCTGGGTGGGCAGTGGGCACCATTTGCCATCGTTGTGTCCAAAGCACAGAAGGAAATGCATTTCCTACAGGAGATAAACACACATCATGCTTTTGGGAAATGAGCTTTCAGCAGAGAGAAGATTGAATTCCTTGGGGCACTTGGGACTGTGGCATTCAGAGTCATGGCTGAGACTGCTTTGGGCAGGGCAGAGCCCGGGCACTGCACGTTCCTCTGGCTCTTCTCTCTCTGCAACTCTTCCAGTGGCCCTGCAATCACCTGCCCAGTCCCACACTGCCTAAACAGCATTTTCTCTGCTAGAGTGCAGTAAATGATTTACAGGAAGAATACATTGAATAATTTCAGCCTATTCTTTTCCCTTAGCCTGAGTATATACAGAGGGTTGCGATTTTCTTTTTGTTGCTTGAACTTTCTGTCTTATAAATAGGTTTTTTTTTTGGTAATCTGTGAGTTTATCACAACTATTAAAATTTCACTAGTCATGTTATATGTGTTGTCATGTAGGACAGCTCTGTGATTGTACAGGTATTATACAGCATATGAGACAGCCCCAGTGAAGCTTATTGCAATTTATTGTGGGTGGAAGGGGCTCACGTAATGCCACAGAGGGAGCCAGGGCAATACCTAAAGACAGGCAGTCCTTGTGCCAAAAATAAATCTGTGCTGTGATCAGCTGTGTGGACATGATTTCTCAGCAAATGTAATTCTGTGAAGATGTAAATAATGATTCTTTTAATACTGGGAGCAACTTTGAAATTCACTTTTCTGAAGCACTTGTGCTGGTAAGATTCAATTGCTCAATTTTACGCAGAAAGCAGGCGTGAAGCAGACAGAGGCTGAGCCAGAGCAGACTTACTGCAATTCCAAGCTGACTGCTCATTGCATGGAACTTTGGGTATTTTTTTAAAAATTTTACTTGCTTTCTCTAATGGCTGGGGTGCAATGAGGGCCATGGCAATCTCCCCATGCCTGCAGCCACAGCCAGCCTGATGAACGAGCAGGGATGCAAAGCAGGCTTATGGCAAAGCTACTTGAAACCCCCTTGCTCTGTCACTGTTATTAATTAAGGGCATTTCTCTTTTCCCACCGTGAAGAACAAAGTGTGTCTGTGGAGCTGCATGAACACATTCCATTTTTCATGCTGCTACACTTTGTTCCTTCTTGCTGAAAACCCAGAGGTGAGCTGGTACCTCCCCGACCCAGGGTCTCTCACAGCGGTCGTGGAAACCCCCTCGAGGGTCGGTGAAATATTGACAAGGAATTTGTGAGCATTCCCAAGCCTCTCCCGGAGCATCCAGCTCTCCCATCTCACATGCACACCAGCCACGTGCTCCTGCCGAGGACTCCGCCACCACTCAGGAGCGCGTTTAGCAAACAAGGCCTGCTGACAATCGCGGTCATTTCAAATTACAGAAAGGGCAGGATTTCCCCAAAGGGACTTATTTTCTGCCATGATTGAATCAAGAAGGGAGGCAGCTGCTGAGACTGGAAAAGGTCACTCAGTCACATTGGTTGATGAAGGAATCAGAGGAGCTGTCACCCCTGCCGCAGCCTGGCCTGCCAAGTGACAGAGCTGTCACCACTGGCATCTGTCACGGCTCCGAACGCGGGCGGCCCAGGGGCAGAGCAGCGCCGCCATCCTCTGCTGGGATCAATTGTTTGTTCAGCAAATGGTGTTAGGAGACTCTGGCTTTTCTCTCCTGCAGCTCGGAGGATCAAGTTAAGCTAAATATTTGAAGCTGTACTAGGCTGGTATTGACAAAACACAGGAGCACTTGGGCTGCAAGGGAGATGGACGTGATGGGGATCAGGATGTGCCGGGGGCGTTGCAGATCAGGTTCCTCTGATCTATCTATAATTGAAGGTATTTCTGCAGGAAGGTGAAGGAGGAAACGGTAAAGATGGCTCAGCAGGGGTGTTCTGTGAGGGTTCAGGTTGCGCTGGCTGCAGGTATCCTAAGCTTCTGTCAGTTGTGGTGAAGCAAATCCATTGTAGGTTTAGAGGGCAATTGTTTTCTCCCCTTGGTCTGCTCATGCTTCCCTAAAGAAGGGAAGTTCTTGATAAATTTTGGAAATGACTATTCAGAAAGAAAACTAGATATTACCAGGTATGCATGTTCCAGGGACTTCCAGTCATACACTGACCAAATAATAGCTGTTAAAGTCATTTCTTTGTATTGCCTGTGAATGGGACTTAAGATCACACGTCCCTGCCAGTCCTGAGAGCTGTAGATCTTCCAACCTAAATGTTTGGCTGAGTGGCATTAAGGTCTGTCTTGAACTCATTTCTAACTTAGGCAGTGATTTTTCAGAATACAATAATACTGAATTTTCAGAATATAATGGTATAATTCGCCTGTTACTCAATACATACTGACATGTAGAGTCCCATGGTTAGTTTTTGATGGGAATTCACTATGTATCTCCTCTTCCTCTTTGTGGCTACCAGAATACTGCTTTAGTAGACCCATCTGCCTACACTTATCCTGCATGTGTTGCTTTTACATCCCCTGTGTAATCTTCATCACTTTTTCGAGTCTGACAAACATATCTTGTTTTTTAGGAATAAATCTTTCTTGACGGATCCTGTTCAACTGAGGAAAAATCACTGAATGGTTTGGCTTAGAAAGGACTTTAAAACCCATCTGGTTCCACCTCTTACCATGGGCAGGGATACCTTCCACCATCCCAGGCTGCTCCAAGCCCCATCCAGCCTGGCCTTGGGCATTGCCAGGGATCCAGAGACAGCCACAGCTGCTCTGGGCACCCTGTGCCAGGGCCTGCCCACCCTCCCAGGGGAGGATTTCTCCACAATATCCCATCCATCCGTGCCCTCTGGCAGTGGGAAGCCATTCCCCCTTGTCGTGTTGCTCCATCCCTTGTGCAGCTCTCTTTAAGCCCTTCAGGCACTGGAAGGAGCTCTAAGGTCTCCCCAGAGTCTTTTCTTCTCCAGGTTGGACAATCCCACCTCTTGCAGCCTTTTCATTATAGCAGAGGGGCTCCAGCCCTTGGAGCATCTTTGTGGCCTCCTCTGGACTCACTCTGGCAGCTCCAGGTCCTTCTTGTGCTGAGGACACCAGACCTGGGCACAGGACTCCAGGTGGGGTGTCACAATTGTAGGATAGAGGGGGAGAATCCTCACGCTTGGCCTGCTCCTGTGCTGCTTTTGATGCTGTCCAGGCATTTTGAATAAAGTTGTGGCATTGGTTTCCCTGCCACAGTACAGTTACAGTGGGGCAGCGACACCCAACAACCTCCTCCAGATCCTTTAATCCAGATCCACACTCAGGAGGTTTGGGAACTGACTGTGGTTTATGAAAGGGCAGATGGCAGGAAGCAGTGACACGGAGACAAAACTCTCCCATTAGCTTTGTCAAAACATTTGCTAATTGCAGTGTGATCCCTCAAAACATACTTCTTAGGGAAAAATGAATCTAAATTCAAACCCACGCCGACCAGGGAAGAGCAGAGTCCTCTCCAGGATGTAAATTAGATTAATAGTTGAGTGGAATTGATTCTGCTGAGACTAAATTAATCACAGTGCTTAATCACTGTAACCTTTAAACATAGCAGTCCTGACCACAGCTGTGGGGTAGCACATTGTTCTGGCAGACTCCTGACCTTCCCAAGGCACTGGGACTCTCAGGCAGAGCAGTACGAGTGGAGCAGAGTCAAAGCTGCTTCAGCCTGACCTTCACGTTCTTCCACCACTTAGAAAAGGGGAAAACATTCATACTTTGTGGATATAAACCCGTGGTGAGCAAATGATAATGTCAGTGTCAGTCAGGACACTGTCTCCTCTGTCTGTGCTGGGATAGAACAGTTCATTATTGAGGGCTGTGAAATGACCCTGGATCCACCTTCACTCACAGCTCTTCACTGGCTTTGGGGTGTGTGTTCTGGACCTCAGGCTGAAGGATTCATCTTTTCCTTGTAATCCCATAGGCTACACATGCTTCCTTTTGTTCTTTACATTAGCAGAGAGCGTGAGATTTCTGGCAGAGATGTGTTTGGGCACAGAGTGGACACTGAGAGACACATGCACACGCTCCCCACCCAGACAAGTATTGTAGGACACTGAGATCCCAGTGGCAGAATCTCCAGCCCATAGATTGATGCCTTGGGAAGGCTGACCTAGAACAGAGACTAGATGGAGTTAAAGAATAAAGTAGGGATTTATTCAAAGGCCTCCATGGATCCACCTTGGGCAGCACCAGAGCCCAGCCAGGGCTGCACCCAAGATGAACCAAAATGGTCACAAAATGCACGACTGCTCACGGGGGCTCTCACTGTGATCAGTTCTGCTCCATTTGCATATTGGAGTTAATTGTCCAATTCCAGCTCCAGCCCATGAAGTCCCATCCTTGTTTTTCTCTCTTCATTCCACGTTTATGCTCTTGGGCCTGAGATTTGGATCATTTGTCCTTGGTCCCCAGCTAGAGAAGGAATAGTTTTGTCTCCCTACTCTGTGCAGAGGGCTCACCATCCCCTAATATGAAGCCCAGACCCAGACACTAAAGCAGCACAGTATCTAAAAAATATAAAACGTAAAACCTGAGGCATCAGATGATCTTGAAAACCAAACACCAGATAAAAATTACTCCTGGAATTCCTCAGTTTAGTCTCCTGCAGATCAGTTTGTACAGGTGGTGAAAGCTAATGCACTTGCATAAGGAGAAAAGCAGGGAGGTTTTAAACACAGTCCAGCCTCAGTTTTCAAGGGCTGGAGGGGACTGTGAGTACAGTGTCCTTCAGGTGTTTGCTTTGTAGTGTTGATGCCAAGGTCCATCCTCTAATAAATGTGCCAAACTCCTGAGAAGTCCAAAATCACTAGCTTCTCTTGAAACCCAAGGCCTTTTCCTGCAGCTTTCAGCTGCTCCAGCCAGCTCTTGGAGTGCCAAGAGAAGCCTCCCTGTCATGCCATGAGAGGTGGGACAGCTGGGTTTTCTTTCCACAGTGTGGACAGAGCCTGAAGTTAAAGGGACCAGACAGTGCTGAAGCAGCTGTGTTTGAGGTTGATTCTTTTAAAATTGCATTTTTCTTTTACTTTAGAAATATTTGGGGATATTTTGCTGTGATGCTGTTTAGGAATAACATCTTCTGTATGGACATGAAGAAAACTTGAGACGAGAGCCCACCTGTGGATGTGGTTTGCTGTTGGGGTCTGTTCCCTGCTCTCATTAGCCAGCATCAGATTTGGATCTATGCTCAGCTCTTCCACTCTTCTCCTTACATTTTTTCCTTCAGATTCTATCTTGTAATCTGAAGATGACTTTGTTTCTGTCCCCTACCATCCTTTGTATTTTCTCTTTTAATTGTTTACCTTTTGGGGATGTAAGGTGCAGCACATGAATAATTGATGAGCAAAGTTTTCCACCCAGCAAGGCTTTGGGCTTGATTGATGATGGTCAGACAGTCAGAGCAGCAGCTCTCTCTGTAAACAGCAGAGTTATTCTTTAAGGCTATGTCCCATCCCTACATAAACCTTTTACAAGAAAAAAAAATCCTCAATGAAGCTTTAAAAACCTGTGCTGAGAGGAATTTGTCACTGCTTTTAAAACTCATGCTTGCTGTGATTTATTTTTCTTTTTTAAATAAGGTATCCAAAAATTTCTGCAGCTAAGGGACATAAAATCCTGTTTTGCTGTAATGTATTGTTTCACACATCTACTTTCCATTAATCATGAAGTACCTTTGTGACAAGAAGCTGGGTAAATTGTATGATCCCTTGAAACCATCTTTCTTTGCTATGAATGATTAAAACAGCACATCATCACCCTGAGTTAACTAAGTGTCCCTGCTCTGTTAGAAGCAGAGGGAGAGGCTGAATGCTGACAATTTGCCATAGCACTGCCACAGGAAGTACCTATTTAGACACTGAAGATGAGTTAAGTGCTGCCAATGTGAAATAAAACAAACAAAACATGACTAGAGGAATTTAAAATGTCTTTGAAAAATACTGCTCTGTCTCTGTGTGTTATTTAGTTATTAATATCCATATTACAGCCATATCCTCACAGGAAGGAACTGAAAGTGTACTGTTAATGGTCACTGGAGTCAGGAAAGTCTGAAATATTCAATGGGAGCATGGTCTGTGAACAGGGATTGGGCTTAGGAATTTGTACACCTGGGTGGGAAAAGCTGGAAAGGATCCAATGGCAGCATGGACTCAGGTACTGGTAACGTTATCAGCTTTGGAGTGTGTTATTTTTGAAGCTGTTTGGTTTTTGTCTGTTGAGTTTTGAGAGATTTGAAGTTTATCCTTTTCCATGTAGGAATATCCCATGCTTTGATGTCCAGCCTGGCACACACTGGAACTGGTCACTTCAGCACTGGCAGGTGCCAGGCCCTGCAGCAGGGCTGTGCCACGGGGACAGGTGGGACTGATGGGGCAGAATTCCCTGCCCGCTCCCAGCCCTGCCCTCCTGCTCCTCACTGAGCCAAACCTGCCAACCACACTGCCATAGCATCATTTAAAGGAGACTTGCCATGACTGCCAAAATCGAGGTGTGGTAATTCCATTTTCTACAGGAGGTGCAGAATTCTATCCAGGAATTTTGGCTTGCAAACTGAGGCCAAAAGGAGGCACCAGCATGGGGCATGCTGGTCTCCTCCTTGCCTATGCAGAGCTGCAGTTGGCACTCCTCAGGCACACCTGAGCCTCGTGGGAGGTGTGGAGATGTCAGGCTGAGGAGTTAAAGGGTTTGTGGAGATGGCTGAGGAATTTAAGGGTTTGCTTTCTCCCTAGCTGCTTTCTCTCATGGGTGTCTTTGCACTGCCTCCTGACAGGGAGTCAGGGTGCTGACACCTCAAGGGAAGGGGTCACCTTGCAGATCAGAGGTGATTCAGTCCTTGAATTTATTCACCTGAGCTCACATCTCGGCTGGATCAAGCTGGGTGCCAGTTGTGGTGCTGGTTATGGGGTCTGGGGAGTGCCTGTGACCCATTTCTCTGCTGTCACACCCCGAGCAAGGGCTGCTCTGCTCACTCCTGTGGGGAATTACTTTAATCCATGATCATGCAATTGGCTTCCTCACAGCTTAAGCAAAGCGTCAGAGTAGGGCTTGAAACCGGTTAGGTCTTCAACAGAGATGATTCTTTTCTCCTGGATTTAATTATGCACATATATTTCAAACATAAATACATGTATATATGGTTAAACTTTTATTTTGTCATTTCCTGCAGCTGAAATTTATTGTGGATTGAAATACACAGGTTTATCTGCCTGACCTTTTGCTAATTATTAGATTGAGATAAGTGTGTATGTAAGTGACAAATTGCCTTTAATGACATTTAATCTGCACACTGACATTAATGCTGGGTTTAGCAGCCTGGTTATAGTCTTTGTTGCTGAGAGACGAAAAGAGCAAGGACTTTTATCTTAATTTGACCTTATTCAAAAGGTGTTTGTAGTAGTAGTCAATTTCTGATTAACTTAATGACCTGTTTTACATAGAAAGCAGTCAAACATTGATATATGAAAGGGCCCCGAGGTGATAGATTACAGAGGCAGCAGTGACATTGCCAGATTCTCACTCTTAATGGATGGGAGAGAGGGAGGTGGGAAGAGGAGCAGCCCCAAACTCTTCTTGCTGATACCACAAGGGAATGTGCCACATTCAGAAAACATGGTTAGAAAAGCATCTGTTGAAGGCTGGGTGCAAAGAGCCAATATTTGGCTTTGCTGAATGCCTTTCTGTGCAGCCCAGCCTTGTGAAACACGGAGCTGTAGGACTGCACATGCACTGAATGGAGTGAAAGTGTCTCCACTGGGGATTACTGAGCTGAATCTGTCTGGGAATTACACAGCCCCATATCGAGGTCAGCCGTGGCCTATTTCTGTGACAACAGATCTGCACATCCTGGGGGGCAAACACAGCACAGAGCCCAAGGTGGGAAATTGCAGTCCCTCCCTCTCACTGCCCTGTGGTACATTTTCAGAATGATTTAAGAGGGACTTCAGAGACAAGAGCAGAGGTTATAAACTGCTTTTAGGAAAAGTAAACACCTAAGCAAATCATTCAGGAACCCATTAAATGGCTAGACAGCTCCTATAAATACAGTCCATAATGCACTTTGGAATGCTCCAGCACCTGCTGGCTCTGATGGGCTTTCCTCTGAGAGCTCCTGAAAGTTATGTTTTAATGGTAAAAATTGTTCCTTGCACATCACTGCAAAAATGTGAAGATGCAGTTCAGAAGAGAGCTGGAAGGATAATAATGTACCTTAAGTTTGTAAACCGATGAATTAATTTACAGTGTAATGCCATTTTTTAATGCAACAGAAATGCCTTGAAAACTAAACCAAACGGAGTGGCAAATTGACACAAATGTTTAGTGAATTGAGATCAACACTTATTACATCAAGTGACAATGGAAATGCAAACAGAATGCCTTGGCATGTTGTCGTGGAGCCCTTCAGCTGCTGCCTGCCTTGGCAGGGAGGTGCTGCCCAGGCAGCAGCCACTGGGCCATCACAGAGCCTCTAAAAGCACCACAGGAGCTGGAGAGCAGTGTTTGGAATTGAAGGATTCAGTTCTGGGTTTCTGGAGTCTGCAGTGTGTCTGCAGTGTGTCAGCCACATCAGCTGGAGATGCTCCTGCCTGTCCTGCTGTTTGAACACTGTTAATAAAGGAGTGTTGTGTCATTTCATAAAAACAACCAAACACAAACCAGCTCCATCAGTGGGACAGCCTGGGCTCTGCTGCTGCCCCTGAGGGATGGGACAGGAAAAGAGCTCACACCACAGTTTGGGCATTTGCTGAACTCCATCTTTTATCCCAGTTACTCTTTTCCCCCAAAAATGTAAGTTCTTTGAGAGTTCCCTCTGTTCCACTGTGTCAAGGTGAACTTGGGTCTATGAGTTAACAATATTCTGAGATGTGGGAAGAGTACCAGCTCTTTGTGGGAATAGGAAACCAAGCAAAACCCCAGAAAAACATTCCCCAAATGGATGAAGAGCCTCATATGTGTCTTGTATGCTAAAAGGTATTTTATGGCTATGCCTTTTACAAAGGAATTAAATTTTAAGTTGGTGCTGCCCCATCTAATTTTTGTTCTCTGTTACTGTAAAGGGGAATTTGAATACTGCACCCTAAGTGGATAAATTGTTATCCAAGGACTGTTTTCCCTGTGTTGATGCTCAGTTGAGATGTTGATCCTTTTGAGAGCAGGGATGGTGTCTCTAGGCCAGCCCCAGTGCAATTGTAATTGCATTTCCTTGTGAGTGCCCCAGTTGTTCTGGATTGCTGTCCAATCTGATCCAAGAGCAGGATGCGAAAAAAAATCATTTGGATCATTTTGAGTGAGCTTTTGTAGCACTTGGGAAGCAGGAGTTGATGTAATTAATTCTTGTTTGAGCATATCTTTAAAATAAATAAATCTGGTCTTCACTTTGAATTGCCAGTAATTGAGAAACCACTGCAGCCCTTAGGAAGTTGTTCTAGTGGTTAATTACCCTCACAGTTAAAAATTAGCATCCTATTTATAACCCAACTTTTTTTCTCACTTCTGCTTGCAGCCACTGGATTTTATCACACCAAGAGAACCCATTCTTTGGGTATTGTTCTATCTTTTCCATAATTTCTATGTCTCCTTTCACTTCCATGTAGATACAACAATGCTACAGCAGTATGGTTTTGTTTAGGTTTGTTTTTTTTTTTTTGGTTTGTTTTTTTGCCTGAGGTTGGACTACATTTGAAATGTGTTTAAGATTCTTGGGTGAAAATTGCTACAATACACAAATTTCACAAAGATCCATTAATTATCCATTTTCCCAGTGCGACCTTCTGTACCTCCCAGTGGTGTACACTCAGCAGGGTTTCTTGTCTTCTATTAATATTGATGCTGTTTCCTAGGACTGACACCTGGGGGAGAAGGAATATCCCCTGGCTGGTAGCTGAGGGTTGAGTGTGTGCCATTGCCAGCTGGGGAGCCACAGCCTTTCCCCACAGTGGGGTTTGCAGGCACCAACCAAACCGGCTCCACTGCCACTCTGGGGTTTCACCTCCTCCTCAGAAACCTCACAGGCTTGCTAGGGAGGAAGGGTCACTACACATTTCATGGTCTCATGCACTGGGATTTTATTTGGTGGCTGGCAATTACAGACTGTTGTGCTAACAAACCTGCACTGAAACTGCCCTTCTTGTAAAAGGCCAGAACCAGATTCTGTGCCCCAAATGTTTTAAAAAACACATTTTCATCAGATTTTACTCAATCTGTGTTTAAAAAATGGTGACCTTAGCAAAGGTGTGTGTTGTGCTTTTGCAGATAGGGATGGTATGTGGGTTCCTTAGTCTTCATGATCTTAAATTATCCAGAAATACATTGGCAGATGGACTTGAAAGCATTTGTTTCAGGCAGATGGACTTGAAAGCATTTGCTTCTTGCTTTCTTCCTACTTAGGAGCTCTACAGACCTCCCATAAACTGGTGGGCTGTGAGGATGAGGAGGGCCTGGAGCATCTCTGTGCCCAGGAAAGGCTGAGGGAGCTGGGGCTGCTCAGCCTGGAGAGGAGCCCCAGCTGAGAGGGGCCCTCAGGCCTGGCTGTCCCTGTGTGCAGGGAGGGCAGAGCAGGGCCCAGGCTCTGCTCCGGGGCCCAGCAGTGGCACCAGAGCCACGGGCAGGGCCTGAGCCCAGGAACTGCCCCTGCCCAGGAGGCAGAACTGCTGCCCTGGGCAGTGCCCAGCCCTGAACAGGCTGCCCAGGGAGGGGCTGGAGTCTCCCTCACTGATATTCCAGACCCATCTGGATGCAGTCCTGCTGGATGGCCCTGCCTGAGCTGGGACCAGTGACCTCGGGGCTCCCTTCCAGCCTGGCCCAGCCTGGGGTTCTGTGTTGAAGCAGTGTGTAAACAAACCCCAAAGCAGACCCTAAAGCCGTGGTGTCAGCTCCAGATGCAGCTGCTAGCTGAGGTTTGCTGCTGTCCCTGGGGCTGCCCAGGCTCTGGCTCTCTCCCCTGTGCAGAGCCACCTGCAGCTGCAAGGTGTGCCATGGAGAGCAGCAAAGCCTCTGGCAGCAGTTGACAATGCCAAATTTAGGGGCTTCTGCTGGTCAGTGAGATGGACACCTCAGTTCCCGTTTGACTTTGTGTCTGTGTCTGTTGGAACTTGGAAAAGGCTGCAGAGATTTTTTTTTTCCTGTGTGTTTTCACTGGTATTTTAAATGAACATGCTTTTCCAGTGTCAGCTCCTGCCACCATTGTCACTTTAGCGTTTCAAAGTACTTTTTCTTGTTCCAATCTTCCTGATAAAAGTGTCTGTCGAAAAGAGGAATTATCAGATGTGACAGAATATGCATGTTTTGAAGGTGCATGTTGGACTTCTCTTGGCAGTGACAATTGAAACGTTGCTGCAGTCAGAAAATACAGACGTGTGGTCCAGCTGATATGTAGGCTTGGGGTTTTACTCTTTGCCTGTTGGTATTTAATTTGTTTTACTGATAGAGGAGGATTTGCAGCACCTGCTGCCAGGCCCTGAGCCAGAGCCAGGGACCCTTTGGATTCCTGGTCCTTGTTATGGCACTAGAGTCAAAAGCTGGTGTTCAGCACCCAGTGCTCACACAGCCTTGGGGTGGGTGGGGGGATTTCTCTATGTTGGCTGGGAGTCTGTGGCCAAAATCTACTTTGGTGAGCACTGTTTGATGTGTGCTTTAAATTCCTGCTTAAGCCTTGAAAATGTATCCATGAAACCCACAAAGCCCTGCCCGCTGATGATAGAGCCAATCTTGTGTGAAATCATTTATTATAAAGTTCCTGGGTCTTTTTTTTTCTCCGTTTGCCTTCGTTTCCCCACCCATGAAATAAAAATACCAACCTTCCCTTTCTTCCAGGCTTTCTTATCTGTGCTAATACAAAGCTGCTGGGGGATGCTTTTGTGCTGTATGTCTTCACAGTGCTGAGCAGAGGGGGGCTGTCAGTCTCAGCTGGGGGCCTGTATTACTACTCATTCTGTAGTCATACAAATAGTGGATAATATAATAATGATGCAGAAAAGAAAGTAAATGCTCTTTATATGGAATAATTGAATATCGCTGTGACGTTGAACAATGAGTCTTAAAAGGATGGGGGGAAGTCATGCTTTTTTCTTCCTTAATTACAGCTGAACTCAAATTACTATATTTAGTTATTTCTAAAGCTTCATTGTATTTTTGTGTGTCTGAAAGAACACAATGATTTGGATATGCATGCATTTTCCTCTCCAGATGTCCTATTGCCTCTTGAATGTGGTTTTATATCTTCATATCTCCAATAATGGAAGCTTGGATTTCTGCTCCAGTAGTGTGCCAATTATGCAGGTCAATATTAAAGGAATATTATAAATGGTCTCTGTAGGCTTAGAATAGCTTTATCTCACTCTTGCCAGTACTTTGTATGTGGATAACTGTCTTAGCTTCCTTGCCTTTGTGTTTTATTTGGATTAATGGGTAACCTAGATATTTTCAAGTGCCTGTAATACAGTACTTTCTGTAAGAGACTGGAGAAGTTCTTGTTCTCTAGGATTGAATTCCCTGTTAAATTTGCAGTGGTGGTGCTTTTTGCACCCTTCTGGGCAAGGGAAGGGCTCAGTGTTGAAGGGAGCCTAGGGTCCTGGGGTGCAGTGTGACGTTCATGCTGGCAGCTCCTGCAGGAAAGGCAAGGTGTGTAATCATCCAGCAGCTCCCTCTCCTTGTCTGAGCTGGAGAATTCCTTGATTTCTTGTTCACACACGGGTTTAGCTCCGTGGCAGTCACAGTGAGGGGCTGTGCTGTCCCCACACCACCCTGTGATGTGCTGGGCCCTGGTGTCTCCACTATGCCCAAGCTGTGTGCTTGGTGCTGCTCGAGGCACGTGCCATGCTCAGGCTGAGCAGCCACTTGCCACAGAGTCAATTGCACGACTTTAGAAAGCAAAGCACTTTTTGCCTTTTTAAAATAAGTTGGTTTTTTTTGTGTTGTTTTTTTTTTGTTTGTTTGTTTTTTTGTTTTGTTTGTTTGTTTGTTTGTTTGTTTTTTGTTTAATTCAGACGTGTTTTGGTGATTGTGGGGCTTTTCACCAGCTCTTCCTGGTGGCTGAAGGCCGGTGTGCCCAGTGTAGGTTCCACTTCACGCTGCCTAAAGGGGAGCTGTGGCTCTGGCTGGCAAACAAGATTGTGAGAAACGATCCTTACTTTTAAAAATATAAAAGGTTTATTAAAACCTTATCAAAAATACAACAGAAGACTGAATAGAGAAAATAAACACGGCGCCGGGAGCAGAAGATCTTTCCCACCATGTGCTCACCCACACCATGGAGGTTTCACCTTTTAACCCTTTGGCCCCTCCCAAAGCTCTGTCCATCCACTCCTCCTTCCCTGCCCAGTGCTGGAGATCACTGCCTGACATCCTGACTGGAGCTCAGCTGTTGCCATGGTAACGAGCCGACCCTCCCAAATGTCCCAAACCCAGGGCACCCCTGATAACAATGCAAGGGGGGAGAAACACAACTATAAATCTATAAATCTTCTCCTAACATACATACTTGACATTTGCCTTTTAATTGTGAGAGTCACCCTTCCTATTACTCATCTATCACAAGGTGCTCAGGCTTCTCCTTCGCTGCCTGCCTACCCCAACCTCCGTCACTTAACATCTCCCTACCCCAGGTTCCCTGTCTGCCAAGCCCGTGTGATGTTTCTCTACTTCAAAGCAGACTAACACAATGTAATGGTGGCAATATATTTTAAGATCCTTGCTAACCAGCTTGTCTCACTGAGCTGAGGAGTTTAATAAGCTGTAAGACATGTTTTTGTCTTGCCAGCCTCTGTCTTCTCAGAGCAAACTATATTCATATCAAAGAGTAGCTGATGTTAAGGGTTATGTACATGAGAGCACCCTTCATGGGAGGCATGTAGCAGTGATAACAGAAGTAGTTTGACACAAAGACGCCTGAATAGGGGGAACTCCTTTACACACATCTTCACTCTTATGTGCATTTCAATTTACACGACATCAAATTGGATTAGAGTCTGTTAATTCAATTAATGACTACATTGAAAGTTTGCCTTTGCTCATAGTGAAAACAGGAGGGCAGCTCCTAATAGCCTATGGATTTAATGACTGCAACTTTGAAGAGTGTTAAGCTAAAGTGAAGTTCAGAATGGCTTGTTAACTGGGTTTATTAGCTGTTGACCTTCCCTTTCAGCATAATAGTAGCAGCCAGACTGAAGAAAGCATTAAAGTCCTCATTAGCATTTATCTAAAGATAGGCTGCTGCCCATTCCACAGTAAATTAGCTCAATCAGCCATAAAGAGCCTGAGAAACATTTTCTCACATACCTTTAATTCTCTTTCTTGCTCCCATCTCCCCCCTCCCCCCCCCCCCTTTTTTTTTTTTTTTTTAAGTTAGTTGAGTTCATTTTATCCAGCTTATTGAGACTAAAGCCTCAGGACAGTTGCATTTAAAGTGTTTCTACATGCTTACATAATTACAGACTTTCTCCTGTGAGACAGAGGCATGGGAGTGGAAGTACAGGCTGTCAGTGATGTCCTAGGCTTAGCCTTTTGCAGAGATTGCTTGATTGTCTTGCTTGATTTCCAAGCTGACAAAATGCCCTGGGTTGGCTCTGGTACAGACAAAGAAGTTTTGTTACCTGCCCTCCCTCGCTGGCCTGGCTTTAAAGAGAGGAAAAGAGATTGGGAAGCGTCAAACCTGGTTTAGATTTGTCACATCCAATGGTGAAAGGATTTATGCCTTTAGTGTAGTGGGTTTTGTTTGATGCAAGTAATTTCTATAAAATGGATTGTGATCTTCCGTAATCGATGGCTGAGAAGGCTCTGAGCACCAGCCTCTATCCTGCCCACAGATCTGAAGCCCAGTTTGTGAAGAATAATTTTTGACAAATCTACAACCCCATGTATTTAAATTGCTTTCTGGGTCCCTTTATTGTTCTATCTATTCAATCTGAAAAGATGCTAAGAATGTCAACCCCAGTTCCAGAATATTTTGCTTATTCAGATGAGATAAGCCTTGTTTGTTTACAGTTCAGAATGTATTTACAGCTTTTGCTGCATCAAATCTCAAATTCCCTTTCAAAGGTTATCAATGAACATTAATATAGATCACTGAAATAAAAATATTAATAGATAGCATTTTCTTACTTTTTCAGTACATTGGAGAACAAAAAAAAAAATAGAAAGAAATTAAGAGACTCTAAAAAAAAAAAAAATCTGTTTTAAAAGGAGCCAAGGAAACCAGTGGCAGTTTAATTGCCAGTAGTATCTCACTTGGTCCAAGTTGCTTTACAGCAATTTAGTGGTTTTTCTTCAGCATTTCATGAGAGTTCCCCTCACATTTTTAGTTCTATTATATGAAGTATTGCATAAACTTCTTTTACAAGACTGTTTTCCTCAAAGCTTTAAAACAGGTTGTAAGATAAAAGCAAAAAAGCTATCTTGGTGCAGAGGGAGGAGGAGGAAGATGGAAGGATGAGATGAAGGAGGAGGAAAGTTCCCAGGTAACAATTGACAGGGTAGGAGGAAATGGTCTCAAGTTGAGCCAGGGGCGGTTTAGGTTGGACATTAGGGAAAATTTCTTAATGGGCACAGCTGCCCAGGGCAGTGGTGGAGTCCCCACCCCTGGAGGGATTTAACAGATGTGTGGATGTGGCACTGGGGACATGGGCAGGGGTGGCCGTGGCAGTGCTGGCAGTGCTGGGGAATCATTGGACTCGCTGATCTTGGAAGCCTTTCCCGACCTTAACGATTCGCTGGTAGTGTGAAATTGCCCTCCTGGGACAATCAGCACTGCCTGTGGTGTCCTGGGCCTGTGGCTTTCCCTGAGGTGTTTCCCTAGGTTCTCCTTTGCCCTTGGGTTCCTGTGTTGTTCTGAGCCCAGCTCCTGCTAGAGCAGGAGTTTACCAAAGCTCTCAGTGCCCCTCTCCTCCTGTCAGAACTTGTTTTATTTATAAAACTTCCATAGGAATTTTGTTTGAAGTCTTTTTATTATATTTCTATTTACTCTTAACAGGTCTCTGCTTCCAGTCACCCTGTCTTTAGATTTTCCAAACCAGTAATTATTCAGGATTTTATGTCTGATGTAATGCTTCTCTTGCAGGAATAATCAGAAGCCAAAAGTTTGACAGGCTCAACATAAACAGTTAAACATACACTCAGGCTCTAAAATTTAAGAGCTTGATCTTTATAAGTGTGGGTCCAGGCCTAGCAAAGTACTTAAGCATGTGCTTAATCTTAAGCCCCTGGGCAGCACCATTAACTGCAACAAACCTCTCCCTGTATTTAAAGTTAAGCTTGTCCTGAAGGATTCTGCTGAACTGGAGCAGGAGTACTTGGCATCTTGAAGGATAAAGCCGTAAAACCAGCCCAGTTTATTAAGGCAGCTCAGCTTCTTCAGCTGTCGTTAGTTTTAAGAGGATTTTGGAACTCAGTGGTTTTCTTTGCTTCTGGGGACCCACTGTGTTGGCTGCTGCTGTAAAGGTATTCCAGCTGTACTCAGAGAACCTACATTTTGTTATACACTTCAGGAAAAGTTACTTTAAATAAAATGGTGGAGGATTTTCATCTAAATATAATGCCTTGAGTGCTGGAAATTTGAAGAATTTTCTTCCCTTAGAGTAGAAACCTGCTTTTTTTCTTTTTATTTGTGAACATCAGATCTGGTAACATCTGGAATATCATGATCTGGTAACAGCTTTGAAATTTGTAACCCAAGAGAGGCATTTTGTTGTTTGTGGATTTTTTTGGCACTTGTTTTGCCTCTAATACATTTTGGGTTGTGAGTTCAGTTAATCAAAAATAAAAAGTTGTGCTGATGGGGAGGAAATAGATGCAAATCTTAGAGTTACAAAAGCCCTATGGGTTTAATAGGATTATATCCAACTCCTAATAGGGATGGGCACCATATAGAGAGCTGTGGCTCAGCCCTGAGCACTTTTACTTGTTCTGCCCGAGCTTCTGGGATGAGGGATGGAGAGGGGCCAGAGGGTCAGGGCAGGACAGGACAGGAGCCCTCGGAGTCCCTCTGAGCCCTCGTGGGGTGAACCTCTACTGGGTGAGGGCAATGCCTGCAAGCACCAGGATCATTTATTTGGTCTGTATCTCCAGCAGGGCAGCTGCGATTGTGCCGCTGTGCAATGACTTCTCAAGAACTCTGGAGCATTGCAGCCACGTGCCGGGCACGGGGTGCTGCAGGGAGGGGTGACCGTGTCAGAAGGGCTGAGGACACCTGGCACGGGAGTGAGCCCCTGGGTGGGAGCTGCGCTGCCTGCACACGGGTGTTTTTGCCGTGGGCTGAAGGGAAGTTTGGGATCGGGGAAAAGCTGGTCGGTAGCACCATCTGCAGGCTGCGAACCAGGGCGGGCGCCGCTCGCCGCGCTCCGCTCCGGCACTCGCAGGGAAAACCAGGGACAAAAAGCACCTGGAAGAAAGGCAGGTCCGGGAAGGGCTGTGCCAGAGCCGGCGGCGGTGGCTGGGCATTGTCAGTGGCTGCTCCCACACCCCGCAGCGGTGCCGTGCCCAGCGGGGAGGGGACCCGGGGCTGGTGCCAGGTACAGGTGGCAGCGCGGTGACAACGCGGCTGTGCCAGGCTGTGCCTGGCAGTGGAGGCTGGAACTTGTTACTAAGCGTGTCCCTCTGCCCTGAGCCGCACATCCCTTTGCTGTCCCAAATGGCTGGCATTGCTCTGAGCTCTGCTTTACTTGAGGCTTTTTCCCTGCGAGCTGTGGAAACCCTCTGAAGTTCAAACCTTGCTCTTCAAGTCTTTCTTCAGCAAGCGGTCTCTGAGGTATCACCCTGTGGGCTGGAGTAAAAGACATCACGAGCGGATTGCAGTCAGGAGATGAAGCTGCAGGGGTTTGCCCATCCCTGCTTTGCTCCAGCGAGGCTGGTGGCAGCTCCGGGTGCATCAGGGCACCGCTTGGTGCCCCAGCCTCCACAGCATCCTCGTGCAGGGCACGCCGCATCCCAGAGCCCATGGGCCTGCAGGGAATGCGGGTGCAGCCACTGGAGACAGCACAGAGGGAGCAGTAGCCCCACACGAACCCTCGGGCCTCTCTCTCGGACTGCCCCGGGAGCCTTTCCCCTGCCCCAGCTCGGTGCCTGCTCCGGCGCTGCCGCTGCCCGGCCGCTCGCTCGCCCGGCCCGGCCCGAGGTTGCTCCAGCTCTCTGCAGCAGATGGCACTCTTTAGTTCTGTTTCAAGCCCTCTCCTTCTGGAAGTTTCTCTGGGAGAATCTGTTTTAAAGGGGCCTCAGCACTTTGGCAGCCCTATTCTCCATGAGGTTTCATGAAAGCTTTTAAAGGCTGCGGGCTCTGGAGGGAGGCGGCGGTGGCAGGCAGGCCCTGCCAGGCCCCAGTGACATGTTGGCTGCACTTCTGCACAAGTTCAACTGGTTTTGTCTTTCTGCTCCTGGATCAGTAACACCAACCCCTCCAGGAAGCCCCCTTGGGACCCAGTTCCTCTAGTACATGTCTGGTTTCTTTAATCCACAGTGGACAAGGGGAACCCCTCTGTGTTCTTGACCCACCTTTATCTTGTCGCTCCCATCCCACTTTGTGCATCAGACCCATAGCAGTGTCACAATTACCTGGGAGAATTAGAAGGTGATGACAACCACCACCACTATCAGTTTCATCACCTTTCTGTATCATGGAAGGGAGAAAAATAGTAACTACAACCTAAATGAGCCATCAGTTAATGCTGTGGCATTGGTTGTAGTTTATCTGCATGAATAAGGCTTATATTTAAACTGCATAAGAGCCTCAACAGCATGGGAAGATGTGAGTCCTGTCACACACACTGCAGGGACACTTGGTGCATTGCCATCCTCCCAGCCCCTCTCCCTGAGAGGCTGCTGGCCAGAACTGTAGGGCAGATTGCACAAGGGACTCACTGAGCTGGGATGGGCTGGATGGGGGACAGCAAAATGTGTCAGTCAGGAACTTGACTGGAGTGCCTGCTGAGCAGAGCAAAGTGAACTGGTGGCAGAGAGGGCTGGGAAGGCTGGGCTGCTGGACAGGGAGGGACTGCTGGTGTTCTTTTGGCTTTGTACACTGAGATGATGTTGTCTCTGACCTTGGCACCAAAGCCAGCTTTGTCACAAACCTCAGTAAAATAGTTGGTTACAGCCTGGTGCTAAAAACACCACGGTGAGGTTTGATTCTTGTATGGGCCATTGATTGAAGAGTTGGACTTAATGATCCTTGTGAGTTCCTTCCAGCTCAGAATATTCCATGATGAGAAGAATGCTGTATGGAAAGCAGGTACCAGCCCTGGGACTGGGAAAATGTGCTCCGTCCCATGTGACACACTGAGCTGTGGCTCCTTGGGCATCCTTTCTGCCCTGTGTTTAATTTTAGAGGTGACCACTTCCAGGGAACCAAAATTTTGCATTGAAAATAAGGTACATCTGTGTTTGCACATGTTTACAGAGGTTATTTCAGGGAAGATCAATATTTTCCAGCCATTACTTTATGTATGTGCCTATAGGAAGAAGAGTTTGACTGATTTTGTTGGTTTGGGCTATTTATTTATTTATATGTTTGGCTTTTGTTATTGTCCCCTCTTAGCTGGGATGCTCTGTTGGTTTTCACTAATTACAACATGGTTGCTGTTCTGAGCAGAAACTGCTGTCCATGGAAGTACACTACAAGATGTCTCTGCTCCATAAATCAGTCTCAGGATTTTATTGGACTGTTTATGTAACCTTAGTTTATGTGCTATAATTCTTTGCTGTGTTGCCTTGAGTAATTCCCAAAGAGAATGTTTGTTCTTCTTGCTTATAAATTCTTTAGTGTGGGAGCTTTGCTTAAGACTTCTTTTCCCTCCATTACTTTCCCATTCCTCTTTTTTTGGGTAGCACTTTGTAGCATTTTAAATTCCAGTCATTAAAACCTAACTTGTATTAGTTACTCACACATCATGAACTATAAGTATCTTGAAAATGGGAAGGAATAGCTTTGTAGTTAACCTGATTGCATTGATTTTCTTTTTAATGCACTTGAAGAAACTTTGGAAGTACCTAATCCCTCAAACCTTGGTGCAGTTCTTGCATGGAAGGTGTCCTCCTCTTTGGAGACCTTTGAGTGGACATGCTTAGTTTTGGTCAGATCACATCTCATAAGATAATTAGTAATAATTGAATCCAATAAAAATCTGGTGATTGCAGGGGGTACAAAGCACAAGGTGGAGCACAGGTTTTCCACACAAGGTCTCTGCAAGCAATACATCTGCCAGTAACTTCTGAAGGCAGCAGAACTGCTTAGGGGCTTTTGCTGACATGTGTTCCATCAGTTTATAAAACCATAGCCTCAAACATCTGATAAAAATCAAGTGTACTTCTCTTGTGAAGTCATTGCATGGCCACATGCAGAGTGTTTTGACATAAATCCACAGGGCTGCAGTGGAAATGGCTCCATCAGGGGTGGGGGGAGGATGGAGGCATCACCCCTGCTGCCTGCAATGGTTCCACACCTTCCATCCCTGGGCTGCTGCAGAGGCTCCTGCAGGGCTCTGAGCTGGGGGAGCTCCCGTGCTGGGAGGCTGGGGGCTGAGGCTGTGCCCCACACAGTGCCCCACGTTCTGCCCAGTTCACATCAGCCTGGGGGAAACATCAGCTTTTTCCTTACCAACATTTCTGGTGAACCAACAGGTCTACTGGATTATAAGTTCTTTGAGATATTTAAATACGATGTTTTCTTCCATACAACAGAAATAATTAGCACCCTGATTTCTTTGCGTTACGGACTAGCATGTGGGTGTTATCTCAGGGCTACATGGCTAAACCACCTCTACCCCACATATGCCCCTATTATTGAATGTTATTTCCTTTACTGTGTCTGCCTCTGTCTTCAGTCCCTGCCCCAGTCTGCCTCTCCTCTCTCTTACCTTCTTTCATCCTCCCACAAATACCCTTATTTTTGTGCGTAGGCACCTCTGCTAGAGGCAGCAAATTCCCACTTTGGTGCCTCTTTGCATTATGGGCTGTAACTTACTCTTGGACTCCTTTTTTTTTTTTTTTTTTTTTTTTTTTTTTTTTTTTTTTTTTTTTTTTTTTTTTTTTTTTTTTTCTGTGACCAATTTGATCAGGTGTGACCAAAGGTACCTGAGGCAGGGGGGGACAGTGCATGTCTTTGTGATGCTGCTGCCCCCATGCTGAGCCAGCCCCGGTGCAGAAGTGGCAGTCCTTCAAGAGCCATCAGGGCTTACAGGAGTCTGTAACAGATTTCAGGACAGCCTGCTTTCTCTCTCTCTTCTCTCCCCCCACCTCTGTAAACATATGAAAGAAACATGAGAGAGCATTAAACCACAGAAGACAAATCATGGTCAGAATAAATATACTGTTTTCTAGCAAACTTAAAAATACGCTTGTGGATTCTAATAGCTGTAGGCAAGAGTTGGATATTTATTGCAACCAAGGCTTACTGTGGTTTATTATGTTTATAAAACAGTTTAATACTACTTTTCTTTTAAAATGAGTTTTTAATTTAGAATAATTTTTTAGGATTTGTTTCCATAGTACAGATGGCTGATCGCTGCGGGGGTGCGGGGTGAGAGGGAGAAATGTGCTTGTGGGTGTGTTTTAAAAGCGCTCCCAGATGGAGTGTATTGAATGAAATTTAAACCATTGCCCTGTGAACTACAAGTGTGATAAATATAATCAGTCAATCCCCAGAACCACGGCGGAGGGGGAGCAGATTGATGGGCACGTGGTGGGGAGGGAGGTGGGTCAGGCAGCCTGGCCGCCCGTGCCGGGCCAGGGCAGCATGGACTTCTCCCATGGAGGGCTCCTGATCTGCACCAACGTGCTGACAGCATCCCCCACCTCCTTTGCAACCCCTCCAGTCCCTCAGTTCCTCACAGCACACTGAAAAAAGGGAAAATTGATGCCAAAAAGAAGGTCTGGCTGCTGGGAGTACTGAGCTCTTGGAGAATTTTTCATTTACTCAGTCTTAATTACTTTCTATGTGTAAGAATTAGCTATCACTGTTCTCTTCCAGAGGTTAGTGTAGTCCAGTCTTTTAAAGCCCATAGATTTCCTTAGAAGGATTTGTTTGTACAGCTTCTTTCCGTGCTTAAGGCAAGTAAGCCACACTGAATAAACTGCACAGACTTTTTTGGACAACACAACAGAACAGGTGAAGGAAGTGGGGTGAATTTTAATTGCTCCAAATTGTTCTTTCCAGGCTCTAGGAAACAATTTTCAGCTAAAAATGATCGATAGGCCTTTTGTTGGTTTGGTTGAGGTGTAGTGTGGGAAAGGGTGTCTGTGTCCTGATGTGCAGATGAATAATGTAGCATTCCCCCTCTGCTGGACTGTGGAAGAGGGTGTAAGATGGACATTCACAATCGCTTCTCTTATTGCAAACACGTAGCAGCTCAGCCTCCTTGGCTTCCTTCCTGCCAACTTCCATCAAAAATAAAGTCATCTCTGCCCTGGCCGAGATAAATGTCTGGCCAGCTCATTTTCCAAAAGGATGTGCTTTGAGCAGGGCTTATTAGAAGGTTGACAGTTTGTTTTTTCCTGGCCAATACAAATTTAAGGCCATGTCCACACTTGCAAAATCTGGCAGGTTTTCTCTCACGTCGTTCTTCCACCATGCTTTCATCATGCCTAATGTCTGGATATGAAACTGCCAGATAGGCTTCCAGACTTCCATTTGGATTAGATATGCTCCAAGCAAGGTTTGCTGGTGCTCTCTTGCATGCTGTCGGCATGGACAGAAATCACTGGCATGGTGGCTGTGGCCAGACAGCCACTCCTGCTGCTGCGCTGGGTTGTCCACAGCTGCCCAGTTCTGGTGCTCCCTGCCTGTCTCTGGTGCTCCATGCCAGGTTCTGGTGCTCCCTCTCTGTCTCTGGTGCTCCCTGCCCTGTTCTGGTGCTCCCTCTCTGTCTCTGGTGCTCCCTGCCTGTCTCTGGTGCTCCATGCCAGGTTCTGGTGCTCCCTCTCTGTCTCTGGTGCTCCCTGCCCTGTTCTGGTGCTCCCTCTCTGTCTCTGGTGCTCCCTGCCTGTCTCTGGTGCTCCATGCCAGGTTCTGGTGCTCCCTCTCTGTCTCTGGTGCTCCCTCTCTGTCTCTGGTGCTCCCTGCCCTGTTCTGGTGCTCCCTCTCTGTTTCTGGTGCTCCCTGCCTGTCTCTGGTGCTCCCTGCCCTGTTCTGGTGCTCCCTGCCCTGTCTCTGGTGCTCCCTGCCCAGTTCTAGTGCTCCCTGCCCATCTCCAGCTCTCCTTGCCCATCTCCAGCTCTCCCTGCCCGGTTCCCATGCCCGGTGGGCAGTTTGCCTGGCAGGCAGTGCCTGTGCACTCACCGTGGAGCTCATTTGTGAGCCTCTTTCCCGCGGCTGCCTTTGTGCTGCCCCCAGCAGCCGGGTGTTTGGGGAAGGCTCGCTCGGAGCAGAGTGTGCCAGCTGGCCGGGGCCATGTGCAGCCACCGGTGCTGCTCCGCAGGGCTGGGACACACTGCCAAGCCTGCTCTGTCATTTTCATCACTCCATACATTTTCAGCTGACACTGCTGAGAGGCTATGAGAGATGTGCAGTCTGGTGCTGCAAGGATATGCAGCAGTACTGGTGGCTCTGCTCAGAGTTAAAATGGACTTTATCGATGATCTTTGAAAATCTCAGCAGATCAGGGTGAGGGACAGCAGGAGGATATCTTTGGGATTGGGCTTTGAACAGCTGATCTAGTGGAAGGGTTGAAGGCAGATGGTTTTGAAAGTCTCTTTCAACCCAAAACATCTTATGATTCTTTGTAGTTTTCTACATTGCTGGTCAACTTTGAGCTGAGATGCAGGATGTTTCCTGGGTGTCATGATTTATTTGAAAAGATTCAGCCAACAACGGTACAACAGAAAGGGACCTGGGGGTCCTGGTTGATGGCCAGTGGGATGTGAGCCAGCAGTGCCCTGGGGCCAGCAGGGACATCCCTGTCCTGGGGCTCCAGGCCCAGCAGTGCCAGCCAGGCCATGAGGGGATTGTCCTGCTCTGCCCTGGGCTGGGGCAGCCTCACCTCGAGAGCTGGGGCAGTTTGGGCACCACAGTGTGAAAAGGACATGAAACCATCAGGGAGCATCCAAAGGAGGCCACGAGGATGGGGAAGGGTCTGGAAGGGAAGCCGTGTGTGGAGCAGCTGAGGGCACTGGAATGTTCAGCTGGAGGAGACTGGGGTCAGACCTCATGCTGGTCTTCAACAGCCTCAGGAGGGGCAGCACAGGGCAGGTACAGGGCAGCACAGGGCAGGTCCTCACTCTCATGACCAGAAATGGGGCCAGGGAAGGGCTGGAGCTGGGCCAGGGCAGGTTTAGGTTGGATCTGAGGGAAAGATTCTTCCCCCAGAGGGTGCTGGGCAATGCCCAGGCTGCCCAGGGAATGGGCACGGCTCCGAGGCTGCCAGAGCTCCAGGAGTGTTTGGGTAATATTTGCAGGCACAGGGTGTGACTCTTGGTGATGTCCTGTGCAGGGCCAGGGGCTGGACTCCATGATCCTTCAGGGTCCCTTCCAACTCAGGGCATTCCATGATTCTGTGGGGGCAGTTAGCAAATGGCTTCTGTTTCAAGTATGTTTGTTGTTGTTGATGAGTAAAAATGCAGGCTCCAAGCCTAGAAAACAGCTTTCCATGTTGTCACAGAGCTGTCATTTGGATTTGTGTGTCACATGAGGACCTGGGTGCTGAGGTGACAGAAAGCATCACCGTGGCTGGCATCCTTGTGGGGTAACATCATTAATAAGTCTTAATTGCACTGTAGGGCAGCAGTTTCCTACACCAAATGCTGTTTTTCACCAGCTCTATCAATTCCTGGTGTCTGCTAACTCCTGTGTATCTGATGCCTGGTACAGTCACATTAGGCAGGAGTGAAGAAGCTGTTCTTTAATTACATGGAGGTTTGCTTTGTGGAGAAGCAAAACTGCCCTCCAGGTAAACACAATCCTTGCAATAATAATGGATTTAAACCTGTACAGACCTATAAGCAAACTTTGTAAATAAGCAGAAGATAGGACCGTAATTAGAAGGAGACATTCTTAAAACTTTATAAGGGATGTTTGGTCATACATAAATTAAAAGTGAAATTTAGCATATTTAACAAGTAAAATTGCCTTGTAAGACATGCAATGCAAAACCAATAAACTTGCTGTAACTTGACAGTTTCAGCATGCCTTTGGGTTATTTTGGGCTCTAGACAGTTTGTGCACAGAATCTCTGGATTATTATTAGCATTATTGGAAGTTTCTGTTGGAGCATTCCTTTGTGGACTCAGTTTTGGTGGTGTAAGAAAGCAGTCAGCCCAGCTGTTCATATTTCATTTAAAAGAATTGCTCATTGCATTTCACCTCCCTTTTCAAAGGAAGTGTAAATTTTGCTAACCAGTGGTGAAAATTCAGGCTATGATATTTGTAGCCCTGTAGACAATCAAACCAAAGCACCGGATGGCTACAGATTTTATCCATAAAACAAGTCCTGGAGGCTTACTCAGAACTCTAAACCTGATTCTAATTTGCTTTATGGGTCTCAGTTTTTCCCATGTGTAAAATGGAGATCTCTGGTGAGGGAAGCTTTGATCAAGCCAACACCTTTAAGAGCTGTGTTCCCCTGCTCTGCATCAAACCATTCCCGTGCTCCTGAGCCTGAGGATGCAGCTCCACTCCCCTCCTGCCTCAGATGCAAACAGCAGGATCTCTCATCTGCCAACAGGTAGAGTTCTTGGGAAAGCAGAGCTGCCATATGGAGAGCAAGAGGCCTTGTGTTCTCATAGTAGTAGAAGCCTCAGTCTGCTTGGTCAGCCTTTTGCTTGGTCCTTCTCTGTGTTGCCTCTTTGGATACAAATCCTGGTCTCTGTGCTCCCTGCCTCTCCTAGCTTTCCTGAACCTGATGTAATACACTTTTTCCCTCTTTTGCCAAGGTCTTTTGATTTGTCTTCATTTTGTTTTAAACTCTGAAACACTGGTAATGCAATTGTAGAGCTAAATAAACACTGTATTATGTTTGGGGATATTACTTTCAGGAAAAATGGTCCAGTGCACAAATTGATAGTGGAGTGTATTGCACTTAAGAAAGATAGACTGTGCACTTACTGCTTGCTGGAGAAAACACTGCGGGAATTTCTGGTCCTATTTATTGTTCTTTTTTTAAGTTTAGTTTTTTAGTCATCTATTTTTAGAGCATGAGTTTGGTGTGTAAAATCTCAATGTCCATGGAGGCATTATATTCTGAAAAGAACATGTCATCTCAGTCATTTTCCAGGGTGCTTCCTGTAGGAAATCCTCGAGAAGCCTAAAGCAATCCCATCTCCTTTTTTTTTTTTTTTTTTTTGTTTTGTTGTTGTTTTGTTTTTGTTTTTGTTTTGTTTTGTTTGGGTTTTTTTTTGTTTTTATTTTTTGTGGTTTTTTTTGTTTTGTTTGTTTGTTTGTTTGTTTTGTAAAGGTTATGGTATGACTTTTTAGGAAAAAACCACAACTGGTTTCTTGTGATCTCAGTACCAAGGAAAATGAATAGTAAGGGTTTTCACTGGCTGCTTTTTATCTTGTCTGTAAAGGGGGATCAGTAACAAAAGGAAGACAATGACTGCTTTCCTTTCTACGACCCTTGTTTCTCCCTCCTAACTTTTTTCCTTTTTTAGCTGGGTGCCGGTCTGCCTTTTGATTCCAAGGGCCTTGGGAGCATGTGCTGTGCTTCCCTGAGTGTCTGCAGGGCAGCACAGCACTGTGAGTGCTGCCACAGAGAGACAAGTGGCACAAAACAAACCCAAGGAAGGGCTCACTTTCCATACTGTGTCACACAGGTTCACACCTGCCACCACACCCCACTGCCACGCCAGGGGCACTTTGAAGAAGATTTGGAGAGAGGGGACAGGTAATGAGAGGAATTTAAAGACACACAGCTATGGAGGTAATAGTTCCCTGGGTTGAGCTGTACATCCAATACATCCAAGATTTCTACTTCTTCAAGCCTAAGTTTGTACTGCTTGATCAAGGGCTGGATGTGTTATTTGAAGTAGTAGCAGGCTCATATATCTCCATTTTCTGGTTGCTTTAGGGATGCATACTTAGCTGGTATAACACCTGGGTAGTGTAAAAGCTGTACAGCACTGCTGGGATTGCACTCTCCAGAGAAAATACTGAGCTGTGGGTGAAACCAAAGGAATGTTTCTTACCCATGCATGTGGTATTCCAAGCTCCCAGTCTGCTCCTTTCCTCTTTCAAGTGACTCCTGGTCCTTAGCAGGCAAATACAGTCTTGGTTCAAATGTGTTTGGCCCCAAAAAGAAAACCCACAAGTGCTTGCATGAGTTTGGATTGAGGCTTTTCATTTATTCTCTTGAAGGTTTTTCTTTCTGAGAAGTCCAGAACGGTGGTCCCAAGAGTTCAGGAAGTGCAATTCACTCCACAGTGTCACAAGGCTCTTTGTTAATTTTGAATTTCCAGTGTCCCACAGAGGCTTGTGAGTGTGTGTCCCCACTGGAGGTTAATGAGACCTTTGTTACAGGTTGCATCTTCCTTCCAAAGAAGGTCACTATTTATATTGCTCCCAAATGGTTCTTGGAAAGGAAACTCTGCAAACTCTCAAATTGCAACAGCAGGAGAGCTAGAACAATTTGACTGGTGGTCAAAAGGAATCAGAAATTCATTTTGCACTCACCAAAAGGAGATGTCTCTGCCTGTTCACCTGGAGCTTCGGCATCTCAGGCATTGCTGTGCTGCCCAAGGTTAAATAAACTGAGCTTCATGGTGGTTTTAAATCCTTCATCCTCCTTTCATGGCATCAAAAAAGAAATCATTAAAAATATAGTCTGGATATTTGCAGACTGTCTTCTGTGCTGGCAGCTCTCTGGTTATCAGCTGGTTTTGGTTTTGCCCACTGCAGGCAGAGGCAGCTCAGCCGAGTGCCCCACACACAGCTCCAGCAGTGTTGGAGCTGCAATGGTCCAAGGAAACAGTGGGACAAGGGCTGGAAGGAGAGATAATATTTTGTGCTGGAATAATTCAGAACTGGTTTTTATTCTATCTCTTTTCACTGCTGCTTCTGCCTGGCACAAAGAGCTGCCAGCAAAGGCCAGGGCCTGTGGATGAGGAATCACCACTTCTCCCTTGTGCCAGGCTTGCCTTGGATGAGGGATAGACCTTGGAGCTCCAGAGTCCTCTCCAAACCAGGGAAGGTTTACTGAAGCTACATGCATGTGAGAGTTCATGATGGGATGTTCTTAACAAGGTCTGTTTCTTTTGAGCAGGTTCCATTTTAACGTCTAATGGGTAAGAGAAAACCACTTGAGTAGAAATGCATGTTTTTATCATTAACTTCTGTAGCCAAGATTGCTTTTCTAGAATAACTAGATTTACTTTCACATCTTTTTCTTTCTTCCTCTCATTTTCTGTCAGAATTCACTATGTTCACTCTCACTGTGGCTTTATTATCTCACTGCCAAAATTAAAATCATACTGATGCTAACTGATTTTCTGGTGGTTGTGGTGACAGATCTGTGATGTTCAGAGGTTTGCATTCCTGCCCTCCCTCTGAGTTCCCCCTCCCTTCAGGGGTGTCTGTGCCAAAGAACAAGCTCTTTGCCTACGGCGCTCATCGTTGAACCTTCAGATCAACCAGTTAATACTCAAAACATTTTCTATTTAAATTAGAAACTTACTTATCCTTAATCTCCCTGTTCCCCACAAAAATCTCAGGCTCAACCTCTCACGCTTCAAATCTAAACCCAAGGGTAAATGATCTTTACTGTAAGAAACTAATCAGATGGAGGAATTTACTTAATAGAGAAATTTTTTGAAATGGATCTCTTCGATAATAAAAAGTGAGAGCCTCAAAACACTTTGGTGCTTTTTGAAGTCTTAGCAGAGGGTATCAATAGACATCTTCTGTGGTAAGGATTTAGCCTGAATTTATTAAAATCCATCTATTAGGCCTGAGCCTGTTGACTTCTGGGGGCAGCTGGTCCCCCAGTATTATTTATGACTCTTTGAACATCTCAAATGCAGTCTCAGATTTATGAAACAGAATTATGTTTTGGCAAGTATCCCATGTTTATGCTGCTCATATGCCCTGTATTTATATACTGTGTAATTCTGGAGAAGTGCTGTCTGCTGAATTGCTGGGTTAATGCAGTGCAGTGTCACTGCAGGAAGGTATTTCCTTCATGGATACCATCTAGAAATCCCTGAGGATGGTTTAAGGATGGCTCTCTATTTCCCTTTTAAAGGCTTTATAAAGGAAATTACGTATTGAGCAGCATTAGGTAAACTGGAAGGGAGAACTGAATGTTTCAGTGTTCATACTTTGTTTCTTAATGTACTGTTCAGAGGCAAATTGCTTTTGTTTTACCTCTCAGCCTTTTTTCAGTCCTTCCTCTCCTACCTGCTCTTTCTCACCTGCCCTGCGCTCAGCAGCAGTGAAGGAGGACATAAGGGAATACAAAGGGATTAAAAAAGTTAACCCTAATTCTAAAAGTTATCATTTTGAAAAAAAAAAAAAAAAGAAAAATTTTGTGAACATTAAAGCTTAGAAGGCCAAGAACAGAATAGGCTCTGCTTTGGGGGGCGACTGTGGAGTGAAGGGAAAGCAAAATGGAAATGACATAATGTACTTTGCTTTCTTTTCATTACTCTTTTTATGTGCTTTTTCCCTCCTCATCCACTTCCTCCAGAGAAAGATCATTTTTTCAGCAGGAATTTCTGCACACCTTCTTTGGGGAGTAGCAGTATTTGTCTCCATCCCTCTAATCCACTTCCCCCCTCTGCCTGTATTTAGCACCTGTGAGAAAATCCAGAGGCACTCCACTCCCTGCTCCTCGTGGCTGGGTAGAAGTGTCAGCAGGGAATAGGACTGAGGGCTGTTGTGCACCAGGAGGGCAGAGCCTCTCTGCAGCTCTGTTCCTTGACCCCAAAGCATTTCAGTCCCAGGCTTGCCCCTGCCAGGCTGGCCCAGCCCTGGGCACCGTGTCCCCAGGAGATTGCAGAACTGCTGAGGCCATCACCATCCCTCTGTGCAGGGTTTCCATTAGGACTCACAGCTCTTGGAAGTGCTCTGCTGGAATGTCAGCAGAAGGTTTTAATTTGGGAGTCATAATGGGAAATAGATCAACAGAGCCTTGCCCAGAAAAGGGTTAATGTGACAGAGCCAGACTTCTGATGGAGTAAAGCAGGAAAAACTATTTCCATCACGGTAAATAAAAGTGCATTAAAAAGACATTTAGTCATGGGAATAAAAGCTAAAGAAACACATGCTACATTGGGATGGTTTATATTAGTGTCATTAACTCCTATGTTTTGGAATAACTCCCAGATGAAGGATTATGCTGAGAGTAGGAATTAATGGCACTAATGTAAGCCATTCCATGGAGTGTGCATTTGTACCTTTGATTTCCAGGCACACAGTGAGCAGTTGGTAACACAGCAGAGCTGAGAGCTGGACAGGGCACAATTAAAGTTAGCCTGAACCAGCCTTGCTTTGGGCCAAGGCAGCTTTATCCCATGGAATTGAGACAGCTGGGAGGAGGATGGAAAATCGTTAGGAAACCTCGTGTAACCTGCCATTAAGGTCTTGAGCTTCTCAGAAACCAGGCACCTTCATGCAGAGAAAAATGCAGTGTGCAGTGGCAAGCAGCCTGCAGCCTCAGCAGTGAGGAGAACGGCCTTTCCCAAAATTCTCACAGTGTTTGCAGCCTGAAATGAGCCAGGTCCTGTGCAGCTTCCAGGAAAGCTTGCAAGCAAAGGAACATTATTTGCTGTGGTGGAGCACAGCTGAGCTCCCTGGTGAGTGCACAGCAGTAGCAGTTGGCTCCTTCCACTGCCAGATCTGCTCTTTGGGGAGTTTTAGGCCAATAAATGTGAATTTCACTGAAAAAATGACCTGTAGCACATCAGTAAGTGACTCAAGAATAGATGCTTATTTTTTTCCATTTTTTTTTTTACCCTCTTCACTCAATTCAATGCTTACTTTATCAGTGTTTTTAAAGGGATATTTAAAAGTGTGTGAGCACTTTAGAAAGAGAACTACAAGAACTGCACCCATCCTTGTGAAAATCCCATCTGTAATATTTGTTTTGCTACACTGTCCTTTATGTCTGCTTGAATAACCCTTTATAAACTGCCACCTCTTGAGCACAGGGCCTGTGGTCCCAAATACTGATGGTCCTGCCTTGCTCCCAGCAGCCTCCCTGGTCCATGAGGGTGTTTGCACTTGAGCATTAATTATTTCTTTGTTTAAAATAAGATTGTAAGTAGTGATTCAGTTGTTTTGGGTGTGTAGAAAAACACATCAATACTCTTTTTAAATCTAGTCAGAGTATCCCATTTCTTTCTAGTAGTACTGTGAAATGTTTAAGGGAATAGAAGACGTGCTTATGGCTGTGTTATTCTTTTAAAAGTTGAAGTTGTTATAGAAGGATACACAAAAATAGCAGACCCTTAATTCCTATGAATGTGCTTACTTTAACACTGAACCTGAGACATGTTTATTTTAACCAACTGTGGTAGTTCTTGGATCATACCTAGTTTAAGATAAACCCAGCTTTAGTTCTTTCCCCTCTCCCTCCTGGAAGTTGAGGTTCATACACATGTTGGTGCTCTGGAGGAGCCTCCTTAGATTTTCTCATTGTTGTCTAATGTCCATGGAGGTATTAATGCCTACAGAAGCATTAAAAATAGATCTTTTTTTATCTTTGTAGATCTTTACAAGTCTCAAGGCCTGTAAAACCTCTCCCATAAGGATTGCAATGTCAATGATGTACCTGCACGTTAGTACTAACTCCTCCTTTCCTCTTCTTTGCTCCTCATCTATTGGAATAAAAGGAAATGGTAATGAATCCTCTCTCAGCATTACAATTGTATGTATTTTAATTTGGTGATCTCTCTGCTTATAACAAGTGTATGTAAAACTCTGAAATCCTGTGTTTTGATTAACTTCTAAGGCCTAACTAAACTTTGAAATGGAAACTAACTTTGCTGAAAACAGAAAGCTTCTTAGTTTCTGGACTAATCCTGGAATTACACACTGGATTTGCTTCATGGAAATAAGTGTGCTTAAAACATTACCTCAGATAGGTAGGTTTGCATTGTTTGCAGAGGCCAGGAACAATAGGTGACTTTAACTCTTGCCATCTGTGTTGCCTTTGTCCCTGAACAGGGCATTCAGGCCAGTGGAGCTCTGGGTGCCAAGGCAGGTGTGCTCACCACCCACATGGGGGCTTTTGAACATGGCCTTGGCTCAGAACCCATGGTGAACCCATGGTTCTTGTCTTGGTTGGAAAAGACAGGTGTGTGCTAAGGAAGGCAGGAGCCTCCTTGAAATGGAAAATGTAAAGCCCCTCCCTCTGAATTATTATAATTTTGAAATTAAGGGGCTCTCAGGCAAAGATATGGGAATAGGAATAACAGTTCTTTATTAGGAAAATTTAAAAGAAATAGAAATGCAATAGTACAAAAAGAAAAAAAAAAGAAAACAAACCACTGTCAGGGTTAGAGCAGGCCCTGGCAGGCTGTGGGTCAGGGTGTGGCAGCAGTGCCATTCCATGGGGGCTCAGCCCTCCTGCAGTGCCAGCTGTGCTTCTGCTGGAGCAGGATCCTGGACAAGGCTGGAGTTTTCCTCTGAAGCTCCAGGGCTGCTGTGGATGGGCCTGGGCTCCCTCTGGGAATGCAGTGGAGAAGAAAGCTGCTCCTCTGGGAATGCAGTGGGCAAAGGCTGCTGTGCTGTTCCAAGGGCAGATTGGATCCAGGTAGGAATGCTTGGCTGCTCCCCTGGGCAGAGCCTCTCCCCATGGGATGCTGGAATTTTCTCAGCCATGCAGGGACACTCAGTGGCCATGAACAGAAGAGATCTCCTGGAAGGAGGATTGGCTGTGGGAGAGATAAAGAAAAGTGCCCCATGAACAGCAGAGAACTGCCCCAGCTCTGACAGATGGCAATAGAACACACACCTCCAGCCTAAGACAGTTGTGTGAAAGGCGATTAAAATCAATTACAAGGCAACTTCAAAGCCCCACAGCCTCAGGGGTGTGTCAATGCTGGTGGCTTTGGCTCCACACAGAGTTGGCTGGTGTAGGGCAGGTGAGATTGTGTTCAAAGTACTCCCCAGCCCTGTGCACTCACCTGTTGGAACCCTGGTTACTGAGAACTTCAGACTTTCTGTGCTGACAGGCACTGGCCCCCAAGAGAACACTGCTTTTGACCTGAGGCTGAGCAAGAAATATCATCTCACACATTTAATCCCAACCCTGGCAAAAAGATCAGATTCCACACACCAGGCTGTGTTTGGAGGTGCCTGTGCCCCTGAGGGGTGGGGGGATCTTGGCTGCAGTCAAAGCATCCATTTGCTGGCACTGAGCTGTAGATGCAGACCTTGGCTATGAGCATTCCTCCCTGGGGAAAAGGCTGGAACACCCCTGGGATGGTGTCCTGGGCTAAAGGTCTGTCAGAGGCAGCGGGACACAGGGCAGCACAGTGACATGTGCCCTGCCATGGGAGCTGCTGGGGCTGCCACGTCCTCTCCTGCTGAGCCTCAGGATGTTGCTGTAAGATGGCAGAAAGGTCTGGAAAGCCTTTTGCTTCATGGGAAGGCTGGGACACGTTTGGGCAGGGAGCTCCTGCTGGGCATGGGCACTGATGAAACACATGAAGGGAATAATAATCCTGCACTAAAGTGTGCTGGCTCAGGGGACACAGGCTTGACTTTGTCTCTGCTTTAGGCTCAGTCTGTCCACAGAGGCCTTCTCTTTTCTCTGCCTCATTACCCCATTTGAGAAGCACCTATAAATTCTGCTTTTCCTGGCTGGGATTTTGTGCTGTTTAATTCCTTTATGCCTGTGGTTGCCTCGGATAGTGCAGTGAGGGGTCCATGTAGGTTCAATAAATAAATTATGATTATTATTATTTCTCTTCTGTTGCATATTTACAAGGCTGTGTTCTCTTGTGCACCATATTTAGTGCAGAATTTGTAATGCATTATGTTGCAAAAGCTTTTCTAGTGGCTTTAGAAAGGTCAGGGCGATTTAATTTTTTCACTGTATCCTTTATTCTGTGTAGCTCTGAATTTGAGATAAAACAGGCTTTGCTGAGTTGTGACTAAATGCCAAAAAAAATATGTTCAGTTCTAAATTCAGCTTCACTTTTCCCCCTTAAATACATAATTCTTCACAAGTATCTTAGAGGTCTTTTCCAACCATAATGATTCCATGATTCTTCGCAAGTGAATTTAGAGGCAAGTAGTTTACTTTGGGATAATTGTACACTACAGCCATAGCCCATCCTCCTTCTCATGCCTGTCATCCTGGAGAAAATGGCTTTGTTTTTTGTTGTTGTTGCTGCTTTATGATTTAATGTTTAAAGTGTCCCATCAGTTTCTCAGTGTCAATACTTTCCCTTGCCATTAAGCACTCAAGACAGGGAAGGGAGGAGGGAACATGTATCTATAATTTCAGAATACCTTCTGTAGATGCTGACATTGACCACCATGCCCTCCAAAAGCAGAGCTTTGAGTATCCAGCGGCTCTGCCTGCACAGCTCTTGCCAGGCATGCTTAGCTCGAGCAACGAAGAGTTCTGAACATCTTCAATATTTATGCTTCACAAGGCAGTTATCCTCAGTTATCCTTTTAGCAAGTCCCATTTCTCCGTGTTCTGTCATGGGCTCATTTATACTAGGCTGATTTAGTGCTAACTGGGGAGATTAGATTGCCCTGCTTGATGCTGTCAGCTAAAACTGAGTCAGTGTCTGTGTACTGTGGCCCAATTGCTCAAAGCACCTTACCCTTTTCTGTATTGCTCATTCTATTAGCTACAAAAGCCTTTCTCACCCGGCTTTTGTGCCGGGGTCAATTAGCTCCTGAAATAGCTCATATAACACAAATAATCATGGCAGCACTAATCCTTTGGGCCAGCTCCGTACAATGGCCACTTCTGGCCCCGAGGACAAAGAGGGTTGTTTATCTTCCCTGCACACAGGCTCCAGGACTTTGCCCAGTCATTTGCAGAAGAATTTATTATCCCAGAGGTCAGAGGTGGTTTGCATTGGAGGAGATTTTCTACCTTGCCACCATATGGGACGTCCTTGTCTTATTCCTGTAGGATCGAGCGGCGCTCCAGGTGAATTGGATCACAAATACACACGTTCAAATAATGCTGTCTTAGGTAAACACAGACCTGAAAGACACTTTGACTAACACAGCACATTTAATGGTCCTGGTGTCAGCAGAGAGGGTTCCAGCAGGAGCGATGCCTCCTCCAGCCCGGAGCTCCCGCGGCTGCAGTCACAGCAAAGGGTTTCACAAAGGACAAAGCCTCCAGACAGGGCTGGAGTCTGGCTGGACTGCATCATGTCCCAGCCCCTACCCTCAGAATAACCTGATCTTTGTCTTTTTGCTCCTTACGCTGTTGCAATGTATTTGCAAGGGTTAGGCCATAGTGTGTGCACCAGCCAGCCTGCTTCTAAGTTTGTTATCAAAGCCTCAAGAATTCATCGAGGCTACTGAAACATAAATTGTGCTAGATTAAGAAAGAAGAAGCTGAGAAACCAAATACCAAGACTCAAGAACTAGATAACAGAAGACTGAAACACCTAGACTGTAACCAATCACAGATGCTGAGAAATGGAAACAGAAAACGAAGGAACAGGACAAAGGCACCAATCAAGAAGTGTGTACTTGGTAGTTTGTAGAATCTATAAAAGTGTGTGTAATGTAAACAATAAACAGCTTCTGCTTGATCATATCGGTCAGTTGTTCAGGAGTCCTGGATTTCCCGCAATATTTCACTTTGGAAGAAAGAAAAGAACTGCTACAATAAATTAATAATAAGAATTTTCTGTGTGTTCACAGAAGGAAAAAAGTTGCCCCCAGCCTGGGATCCTGCAGGTTGAAACTGGCTTTGAGTTGCACCTTTAGGTTTGAGTATTTAAATCCCTTAGAAAGAGACAGGAATGGAAATGCTGACAAAGTTACACTGCAGTTAACCTGGAAACCTTAGCACTGCACTTAACCTTCCTGGGCAGACATGATCCATATTTGATAAAGCATGAAAAGCATGAAGAGCTGCTCACCAGACAGGAATGAAGAGGTGTTGACTTCCTTCATCTTAAATATTTCTGCTGGCCTTTTAGCACCATAATTGGCATGCAGAAGGGAACATTAGATCCAGATAATCTCTACTGCTCTTTCCTTCACAGGAAAAGCTGTGGTTCCTCTACAGGTGTTAGCATGCCTGTAGGACAGGAGAGGGATGATTTATAGGCCTGAAACATGGAAACAGCACTTCCCACTGAGCACTTTCCAGGCTCACATACCTGTTAATTTCCTCTGATGTTCATTTGTTTTTCCTTGTGGCTGGTCTTTCTCCAAAAGAATGATTTGCCTTCTCACTCACTGCATGAGACATGATCTACCATTGGTTCTGGGGTAGAGGGTTTATATTTCTCTCACATTTTTGGGTTCGTTGAGTTTTTAAATTTTTTTTTTCTACCTCATTCCCCAGGAAGCCTTGTGCTTCCCTAGTAGTTGTTTCTGTTGCACTGTTGTGGCATGGAGTTCATGATTTCCTGAGCCCTGAGCTTGCTGTGGGATTTCTGAAGGATGGGATCATCCCAGGGCCGTGGCTGCAGACCTGGGGTGTGCTGGGAGCTCCTGGAGCCAGAGGCTTCAGCAGATCAGTGGGGTCATGAGGAGAGACGCATGATGGCTTTTAAAAAGTTCCTTTCCATTGTTAGGCAGTGTTAGCCAATTACAGACCATCCTTGCTGGAAGTCTGGATAGGGGCTGTGTTGCCTTCCTGTCTCTGCAGCTCCTCTTATCTTCCCAGAGTACTCTATGAATTTGTCCCAAAGACGTTTATTTCCATAGTTCCTTTTCCTGTGCTTTTCCCAGTCCAGTTTTGCCAGATTTTTTTTAATCCTTGCTGATGAGAAGAAAAATCGCAGTAACTTTTCCTGCTCATATAAACACTTTGAGATGAAAGTGGATGAGAAGAGAACATGGCAAGCAAGTTGTACCCACAGTGTAACAACCATTACACCAATTGCTTTAGTTTAGTTCACTCCTGGTAATAAGATCTGCTAAACTTTCAAGGCTCAGCATCAAGGGAACTATCTTTTAAAAGAATAACAAGGAGATACGTTTTAAAATATCTCCTTCAGCCTTGGATAAATCTAAGGGTAGATGACATGTAAGCCTCTAGGGACTCAACTTTCTGAAGCAAGTTGGATAAGCTTCCCCAGCTACTTTTTCATTAAAGAGGAGTGTATAGTGCATGTTCAGAGTACATTAATGACTACATCATCAGTAATAAATTAGGTTAAGAGCTGTATGTGATGCTATCAGATCGTTGTAGCCATCCTGCTTTCATCCTCTATTTTTAAATGACTCTGGAGTCATATCTAGAGAAAGTCAAAAGCCTCTGAGGCCAAAGGGGAAAAAAAAAGGCTGGATGGCTGACTGGGAGAGAATAGCAGTAGATTTGTGGAGAGAAGAAATAAAGCTGGATGGGTTTTATTTCTCTCACCCAATTTTTGTGTTGTATTTGCATCTAAACTCCAGTGTGAGGAGGAACATGTCCCACGTGCAGCGTGGAGTTAGCTGAGCTCGTGGAGATCAGTGTAAAATGGGCATTTTAGGAGCAGCAGGAGGGTAGTTGTGCACTGAAATGTGGCCTCCCTTCTCTGACCTGCTGGCAGAATCCCCTCCCAGCTGCCCTGTGCCCCAGGCAGAGCTGGCCTGCGTTTGTTCTGTTCTGGGTGTGCCCTCCCCTCCATGGCCACCAGTGCCACCACGCTGTCCTGGGCACGCCATGGCTGTGTTTATCTGCTGGTTCACATCCTGCCACAGCTCCAGTCCTGCAGCCTTGCCTCAGCAGTGATGTGGGAACAGCCAAGCCTTCATCTAATCATTCAGAAAATCGGCTGAATTTAGTGACTAAAAAGATTACTTTGGTCTGAAATAGATCCTTCCCACATGCTCTTCTCCAGTGCTTGTCCAGCTGGTTGAGTTGGCCAGTAGTCAAGTGTGTTAAAGAACCAAATCCTACATTAGAACATTGACCTTTTCTTTATGAGACATCTAATTTTATCCCAAGAGTTAGGGCAGTTTCTCTTTAGGAAATGTGCCTCCTCATCTGCTTTTGTGTAGCCCAGAAGATGTTGCTACAGAGTCCTCATCTCCATTTATTCTCCTTGGCCATAAAAAGAACACAGCTTCCCTTGGATAGAAGATGAGTTCATTGATAGCCTTTAAAGCCTTTTTGACATAATCCCATGTACTGGGTTATTTTTTTCTGTTCCAAGCCATTCCAGGTCAAGTGTCCCATGCACAGATAAAAAATCCTGCTGATACATTATTTCAGCCCTCAGACATTTACCTGGGGAAAGCACACTGGCATAGGTGAACTGGGTTGCTTTCTTTGAATTAGGAAAGTTCTGTAATTAATATAAATAACTGGCAGAATAAATGCATGTTTTAGGCAGAATTAGCTTTTTGGTTTGCTTTTTGTAGTGAAAAAGGATGAACTTGTGTAGAAATGCAGATTTTGAGCATTATAGTCTATTTTTATCCTGTCTTAGATCATGAGAGTGGTGTGTAAACAGTGCCCCAATTATTTCCAAACAACACAGCATTGTCCTGCCACCTGTTTAAACAGAATTTCACAACTGACAGTCATCCCCTAGAAGAGACTCTCTTCCAGGACATGTTTGTTGTCCAAAGTTGAAAGTGTGAAATTACATTCCCGTGGGGTTTTGTGTCCACTTGTGCCTCTGGCTTTGCTCTGTGTGTCCATTTATTCCCTATAAATTGGTGTGTATCACTTGCCTGGCTCCCAGGAATGTAGTGAAACATGGTGTTTGCAAAGCTGTTTGGTTAAAGAGATTATTCCCAATAAAAGCTGGTTCTAAACATCTGAAAAAACTGGACAACATTCAGATCCCAGATGGACATCAATGGCTTGTGTCCACAATGATTATTGACAGCAGGAATTGGGGCAGGATTTTCCTAAGGGCTAAACCATGCGGGTTTTCCTCATCTACCTTAAATTTGGGTTCTGAGCTGTAAATCACTGCATTTTTTCGAAGCATGAGCTCTTCCTTGGCACACAGCTGTAAAACAAGTTATTTGAGGGTGAGGTAGTCTGTGGGTTTAGAAAAACAGGAGATTCTCTGTGGTTGTTGGCTGTGGCACAGCTGTACAGAACAAATCCAGGCCATCGCTGCTGGTCCCACCAGGGGCAAGGGTGGATGACTGGAGTGGAGCAGAGGATTCCCTTAATACCTGTGTTCAGAAGGGAGGAGGGGTTTTTCATGCTGTGAAGACCCACTGGTCAGTGTTTCCCACTGCTTCAGGAGCCCCGTGAGCTTTAGTCCCATCAGCACTTCCCTTGGATTTACAGCAGAGCACCTTTGTCTTCTGCTAACACCAGAATGCCAATTTATGTAGTTCCTCCCAGTAATTTCTAGAACAGCTCACAGATTAGGGAAAGGAGGGGTGTTGTTTTAAGTGTTTCAGAGGGTTGATTTGGGCTGGCAGGTGGCTCTGTGCCACACTTGGTCCCCACACCCTCCTCGTGTCCCCAGGCTGCCACAGGGCCCGGCGCTGGCAGATTACAGCTCTGAGCTCGTCATGTGTGATTTATTTGAGCCTGTGTCTCCAGCCTGCTGAGCCTTCCCGGGCCAGCATCAATCCTGGCACATTGCAATTCCTCAGAACCCACAGCCCATCCGATGCTTCGATCCACGAGGAATTTAGCTGGAGGCGCTTAGACAAAAAAGAAATATTGTGGCTGGGGAAGCATTTAAGTTAGAGGAGGCAGCCAGGGCTGTTTTATTACTTAGACCTCTGTCACCTGTGATGACCCATGAGAGTGGGGAATATTGATCGCTTGTCACTCACGGCATTCAGTAGATTGCATTGACAGAGCTTGTCAGGCCTCTAATCGTGGGGTGAGTGGCCTTGGCTGCCACCCCGGGGACAGCTCGGCAGCGCCTCTAACGTGGCAGCCTTAACTCCTCCGGAGCTGGGAGTGAGCGTTGACAAAAGGGAGGGGATCACTTTGTGGTTACAAATGCCTTTTCCTGCTCTGTGCTTTGTTTTCTGTTTAATTTCCTTTACTTTTCACCCTGCTGTCTTTTTGCTGAGGCAGGGAAATTGGGTTGGTATTCTTCCATCGCCATCTCCAGTGCTGGCATGAACATGGCAGGTCCTGGAGCAGCTGTCTGGTCCCTCAGTCTTAGAGTATATTGCAACATGTTCTTACAAACAGGCTAGAGAGAGAAATAGAGAGCCCAGAGCTGAGCCTGATACCTGCAGCACTTAAAAAATACAGTTATCAATCACCGTGGAGTGAAGGTTAGTGAACCGCAGCAGATTTGTGTTTATCCTCAGATCTCTGTCACTGCCACCAGCTCTTGTTACAAAGATAGAAACAAAGAGTGCTGGATTTATCTTGCTTTGACTTCATCTTCCCTGGCATCTTGGTGTGGGATTAGGACTGACTATTAATACATACCTGTATGTACTGGGGGAAGGAGGAGGGCATGTATGCCCCTTCTAAATGCAAGATTCTTTCCAATCTAATCTATCCTTGAGTGTGCAGTTCATCTGCACACAGAAGGGGACTGGCACTACCTAAGTGTTCAGATGCATCTGAGGCCATTCTTGGTAATTCCAACCTCTTCATAGTTAAGATTTCAGCTAGAAAACTGGCAATGTGGGGACCTCAGAGAATGCAGAAAAGCCAGCTGGATTTCCTGAGGGGAGGTTCATCCCACACCTCAGATCCAGCTCCTGCTGGCCTGGCTGCCTGGAATGGCAGTGTGTGCTCCTCTGTGTCCAGGTAGTGTGAGACAGCAAGGAATCAAGCTTTATTTATTAAATCTCCAAAGCAAATGAAGAGTCAGTTTGAGCAAATAATTGTTGAATGTTTGATGCACACGTGTTCTCTCTGTGTCTGCTTGGTTGCTTGTTTTTAACTGGGTTTTTTTCCCAATTCACTTGCTACTGCCTATTGTTTGAGGTAGGAGAAAAGGCATCTAAAATATGTAATCCTCACCAGTCTTTTCAAGGGATTATGGTCAATAGTGTGTGAGAAATGCATTCTGTGTAGAATGGAACAAGAAATGGAACAAGAGAGCAGCTGATAGCATTGCATATTGTTTTAAACTAAGCTGCAATGTCTATTCATTGAGAAAGGCCCCAGCTGGAGCTTAGCAGCACAGCTGAACTTTTTAAAGAGAAAGAGAAAATCAGGACCGTGGGGTTTTTGCATGCTTCTCAAGGCTTTGTGACCAAATGTTCTGCTTTGCTTCCAGTAATTTTCTCTGATCCTTACAGAGGGAGTGTGAGCAATAGTAAATAACTTGTGTTTCCTTGCAATGGGTTGTTCAAGGAGTTGGAAAGCAGTGTGAGAAGGCAGTTTGAGTCCCATATGAGATCTAGCAATCCATATTGCATCGTGGTGCATTTAAATGGAAAATCACCATCATGGCAAATCCCAGTGTGGATTTCTAAATCTCCTGTGGGAGCTGGATGTGCTTCTTTCCCACAGTGCCCAGACCCTCCCTCTGCAGCAGGCTGACAGCAAGTGAGCAAAGCTGATGCTCAGCTCATAAAGCACTTGTCTTCTCCCACCCAAAACATCTAATTACACAGCTGCTCATCATTCCTGCTCCTCCACAGCCACAGCACAGGACACCCTGTCATCCTTAGGGCTTCTCAGCCTTCTGCTTTTCAGCCATTAAAATCACCAATAGTTTGGGTTCAAGGATGACCTGCTTGGCTTTGTGAAAGGTAATGATGGCATTTCTGCATCTAAACAGCAAAAATTAAACTTAGCAGGAGAAATAAACACTGTGTTAATTAGGCAGGTTTCTGGACATTTTGATCCTGCAGAGCATCAAAGTACACTTGCAAAAGTGATTGTGGTTATTAAACTTAACCACATGCTGGAGCATTTCTCAGTGTGACTACAGAGGAATTTTCTGCTTGAAGGATGGAGCTGGACACAGGCTCCAAGGAGAGCTTGCTGCCAATATATTCTCTTCTTGCTATCCCCAGGCATCCAGAGTCTCAGCTCTGTCTCGGGGTTAAGACTAAGAGCTGCTTTTTGTATCTACTGACCAACTCTCAAATTCTTCCAATCTTCTGTGTGGAAAAAGCCTTCCAGCTGTAATAAAATGTCTGTTGTATGGGGCATGGCTTCCTCTGCCTGCCTGAGCATGGTGGCTGGTAGAAAGAAAAAATTAATTACCTGTGTGACTTTGTCCCCATCTGAAACCCAACTCGGGCAAACAGATGCCTGGCATACTAATTCACTGTATCACATTGAGCCTTGGGTTTGAGTTCTCTGTAAAAGGTTTTATAATTCATATAACCTGAAATAATTTACACCTAATTAGATTTTGTAAACTGAATAATTCTGTCTCATGCTGCTTCTGCAGAATAATTGAAGCAACTTCATTTTATCCTCAAAATAGTTGTAAATGTCACATTAATTTTATTGACACTAGCAACTTATAGGAAAGTCAACCAAACATATTATGGGCTTTTCCCACTGAGCAGAGCCCAGGGATGGACATCTGCTCTCTGATACCCTGCACAGGCTGTGAGACCAGAGTTTGTGATAAGGTGCAAAACCTGTTATGTCAGAGGTGTGGAGATAGTTCACATCCCTGGGATAATCCAGCTGCTGCAAGTTCATATCCCTGGGACAATCCAGGTGCTGCAGTTCCTTTGGATTGCTGAAGAGTTGATGTGCCTGGCAGAGCCTTCGGTGCCTTTCTCACCACCCAGAGTGATCAGAGCCCGTTGTGCAGCCTGGGAGAGCCGTGGTTCACCTGCATCAGTGACCTTGGGCAGGCCTGGCACTGGGGAAGGGATAAGAACCATTGGCACACGTCACCATCACCACTCTGTCAGACAGAATGGTTTGCAGATGCCCTTAGACATTGGAGCGTTCCAGGTCGTCATGGTGGTCTTGGTGCAGGGAAGAAATGAGTGAAATCAAGGGTGTGAACACGTGAACTGTCCTGTGCTGCCACCCACGGTGCCTTCCTGAAGGCGTCACTCCCCCAGCGTGGCAGATCTGCCCCAATTCCTGCCCAAAGGAGCTTACTGAGGTGCACTGTCCAGCTGGAATGTGTGCCAGAGGTGAAGGAGATCATTCAGAGGGAGCAGGTAATTGGATTTGCTGCCACAAGATATTAATGTTATGCTTTTTCTGGTTAAAAAGTAAAATAAAATTAAAAAATAAAAAATTACATGCAGTGTGACATGCTTGGAAAACAGAAGGTAAGAATTATCTAGAGTTATATTTGTTATGTGGTTACTTTTTTATTAAAATATTGAAAGTGTGCTGGTTGGTATTGAAGGGCACAGCTTAGTCCTACACTGGATTGTCCTGGGCTAAATCAATATGCTCTATTTGCCATATTCAAGTTAGGGTAGATAATGAACGTGGAAGTGAAGGATTCAAGATGTTGTAATAGCTTTTGGAAAGGGATTAAATGTTTCAAAAAATGTAAAGCAACTGTGATAAAATGTACCTTCTGTGATTTCTGTAAAGTGCCACTCAAACTTCCTTTAATATCTGTGACATTGGAAATTTGAATCCTATCTTCTTTTTTTTTTTTTTTTTTTTTTTTTTCTTTAAGGAAATAGTTAATGTACATTTACAGCTAAATTACTGATACAGAATGGCAGGGAGGAAGTTTCATAGTGCCACTGCCTTGGCCCCTGCTGCTCACATTGGATTTTTCATGTTTCCTGGTGGGGCAGCCTGTTTGTTTTACTGCTCTCCACAGTTGTCAGTAATGGGCCGTAATGCCAAGCAGAAGCATTTACTTATTTTTAAGAAAGAATGGACACGTTGTAATGAAGGATCCTAGGAAAACAGCAGATCCAAGGACTAGATTGCATTCATTTGGAAAGTATAGATGTGTGACTGGGGAGGCAAATCCAGGTCTCATTTACCAAATGGCAAAATACCTGGTGTAGTCTGCAAAATAAAAGGCAGCATGGTTGGAGATAACCTGGACTGTTGGATAGCACAAAGGATGAGGTGGAGGATGCACAGGTTGGTTCACACCTGGTTTGAGCCAGGTTTTATTTGCCTTTGTTCAAGGCAAGCAGGGAAAGCATCTACATTTCAGTGTGTATATAAAAAATACTTTGCAAACAGATTTCAAGATAGGCACTACTCAGGCAAAGTTCTGCCCTCTTTACCAGGAGAGTTCTGGGTTTATTTAGCAACACTTGGGTTCTGCTGCCTTTACACAGATGCTACAAATTCCCCTAACTGATGCCTTAGCTGGAAAGCCAGCAGGGCACCAAGGCAGTTGCTTGTGCAGAACCAAACTTCTCTGTCTCCCTGCAAGAACTACAAAATTCCATTTCTCCTGGGAAAAGATTATTTTAGACACAAAACCAACCCAGGGTAAAACCCCCACGCCTTTGATCACGCAGTCTGATGTTTTACATCCATTGCCTGGAGGAGATTTATGTCCATTAACTCATGTTGGAAATAAAGTCTCTCTGATAGAATGTCTTCGTTATTGATTTACAGCCTTCCAGGTAGTGCAGGACTTACTGTGCCCACATAGAAACTGTTCTAAGGTTTGATTTTTTCCCTTCTCCTTAAGGTAACACTTTATTTTCCTTTTGTCTTTCTTTCATCTCTCAACTCCAGCCACAAGTCCCCTAAGAGGTGCCTGGGACATGACTATTGGTGTCTTGTGTAATTCACATTTTTAGAGCCTAATCCCACTGGCAGCAGTCCTGACCTGACTGTTTGGGATTGAGTGGTGCCATCATATCAGTTGTTGTGGCAGGGACACAGACAGACCACACTCAGAGCCATCAGGTCCTGCAAAATTTCCAGAAGCACTGAGGAGGACTTGACATCAGGGCATTTTTATTTAGATATTGTGATAGGCCAACTGAGGGCCCACCAAATCCCCCACGCTTTGGTGTGCTGAGCAGTGGAGTTATACTAACAGTGCTGTTAAACAAAACAAACAAAACACACACAAAAAGGGTGGAATATGCAAACTGAGGGTTTTTTATAAAGAAGTTGATCTGTGCTGTAACTCGGGTTTCTCATGTTGGCTATAAAGCTAATTATCGCATGGATTTTGAAATGACTCCCTCCTAGTTCTTGTCTGGGTACAAAGGAGTCCTCGTTCTGTTTTGGAGCGGATAAAATCCTCCTCCTGGAAGCATTTGTTGATCATATTACAGCTTCACATGAGCCGAGCTGAAGCCTGACCCCATGTTAAGTGTCTGTGGTAGATTTCATTACATCCATATACTGGAAGTCCTGCCAATATACTGGCAGGAAAATCCTAGTGGAAAATAAATGGCAATAAAAGAGAGAAATGATGGGCTCTGTGAGTGGTGAGGAGCAGAGCTTTATTGAGGCTGGACAGCCCTGGAGATGTCACTTGGCATCGAGACACGAGCTTAAGAGAGTGCAAGTGAAAGCTGATATTGGAATAACGACTCTGTGGCACAGGCAGGGGAATAATTTAATTAATTGCACCGAAATTTCTTTGATGAATAGTTATGTGGTGATAACTATGAGGTCGAACAGTAGAACGAGTTTCAGCTTTTTAATGGGCCAGCACAGCTGCAGGTTTGGAAGTGTTCCCATTTTATTTTTGCCCTCCTCGCTCCCCCCTCGCTCTCAGCGCGCCCGCGCTGCTCGCACCCACATCCAGCCAGGTTCAGCCTCACCCTGCCCCGGGCACGGAGGGGAGCTGGCCAAAGCCACTTGGCTCAGGTAGCCCCTTTGAAATCAATGCCAGATCGAAAGGAAATTGTAGGATGGTTTCTTTATGAATCCTGCATTTTTCTCCGATGATGCTTTTAACAGGGCCTCTGCTGCAACAGTTGTATGAAGATTTTTAATAAAACTTTTCTGGTCTCCAGAGGAGGAGGCATGTCTTTGTTGTTGGAGAGCTGGAGGAAAGGGAACAATGCAACACAGCTGGAATTTGAACATTAATCCTGTGATTCCTGGGCTGTTTTTTTCAGACAGATCAATTTCTCCTGGCTGTAACCAATCTCCAGCCATTTCCTCACGGTCCGGGGCTCCATTTACCATCACTTGGATGCTGCAGCTTGACATAACCTCCTGCCTTCCTAGCAGTCGAGCTGGAAATATCACCTGCCAGACCTGCGGCCCCTGTCAGCCGTGGTTTACCAGGAGTTCACTGAGAAATTAGGGATGAGAGCTGTGGGTGGTGCTGGCTGGCTGGCTGGCAGTTATATTTAGTGCTCCTCTCTCCAGCCAGCTCTGGGTGAGAGCTGCAGGGAGCTCTCTGGCAGTCACTGGACGGGCTCTGCTGGTTTGCTCAGGTCAAGGCCTTGGACAGAAGCCACCACGCTCCATGGCAGGAGAGGGGCACTTGAGCTGGGCCATGAAGAAGGAAGTCCGTGTCTTGCTGGGATTGTGTCCCTGAAGATGAGCTCCTCCAGCAAAAATGAGCCCCCTCTCCCATTAAGCCAGGCTTGAGGCCAGTCAATAATCTGCCTAAGCAGATACGAACTCTTCAAACACAATGAAACAAAACATGTAAATAGCTGGTAAAATCTGTCAGCATCAAAACATTTTTTTCCAATGCAGTAGAGCTGCACAGACACCCTTGGTTTTGATAGATGTTCACTTATTGCCTTTTTAAAAATTTCCTAAGTAGAGTGTGTTACTCTCCAGCAACAGCTTCCCACCGAGGTTCACGTTGTGCCTGGCAAATGTTCATTTATTGAGCCGTGGAGGCTGAGACCCAAATCCCAGCCCAGTCACAGCCATAGCTTGGGCCTTCCTCCCAGAATAACAACCTGGCCTCTCCTTGCAAAATTCATAAATAGGCAGTAATTTCTCTTGAACTCATGTAGCTTGTATGTGGCCTCCATAAGGATTTTCCTCCCAGTCTCTCACTTCTTTCTGTGCTTGGTGGATATAGAATACACTGCAAGATCCACCATTATCTTCACTAGCAGACGTTGGTCCTGCTCTCCCTTTCCAGCCTGATTCATGTGTCTGCATTTTGGTATCTGATTTATTGAGGAGGGTCACTGGCAGGGTTGCACAAGAGTCCTGTGGCTTTGGCCTTCGCCAGCGGCTGAGAGCGGCGGCGGTGGGAGTGCCGAGGGTTGGTCGGGTTTCTTTTTTCTTTCCTGGATCTTTGCCCATCTTATTATGAGTTCTTTAGAGAAATGAAATGCAGCAGTAGCTTGAAGAAATCATGGACACTTTCCAGCAGTAAAAGAGCTCTGGAGTCAGTATATAAGCTTTCTCCCCTGGTTGCAGTTAGGAAGGCAGTTGACAGTATAATGGGCTTTTGGAGGGGGCGCGATGGTTTGTGTGTTCTGTTTGATGTTGCAAATACTGAGCCCTCGGGGAGATCAGGAAAAAGGATGTTCTGTTCTTTAGGAAAGGAAAAGATTAACCTGAAATGTGAACTGAAACTTAGGAACTCTGCAGGCCTTAGGTGCACCAGAGATGAGTTTGCTTACTTTAATGGAAATATCTTCTGTCTCGTAGCAGAGGCGGGCCAGTGTTTTTTCAAGGATATGGTTGGAGAAGTAATGTGTGTGTGTTTATAGAGAAATAAAAGCCACAGCCAGGGCTCAAGTAGGTGAATCTTTAAAGCACAGCAATTCCCTCAAGATGAGTTTCTGACTGGATGCTCTTTAGAGTCAGAAAGACTTGTAACTGTTGTCAGAGAAAGTCTGGAAATCATCTGTGGTCAGTGTTTTCCAGGAAAATAAAAAGGCTTCTGCTGCATTTCTTCTTTCTCACTTCTGCATCCATTTAAAACCATGAGGAGATTTCAAAGATGGGGCAGAACATCTAATGTCACTTTTGAAAGGAGCATAGAGGGGGGAAAAATTAAGCCTTTCCTCTGAACCAGGCTATTTTTGTCCATTTTTAGTAAATATTGCTGCTGACAGTATATGTGGCTTTCATCAGCAGAAACTGTGTTTTCACATCTTACCTTTACCTGCAGATTCAAATATGCCTTATATTCAATAAGGTCGTGCCAGTCTGACCAGGTTCCATCCTGGTTGCACCCACACCCTCTTGCTGACATCTTTCTAATACTGCAGCTTGGGCAAATGCAATTTGTAATGTGGATGATGGGTTTGTCTCCTTTGAGTCACCCTCAGTCTTTTCCACAGCTCACAGAACTTATTTTTCCTCTTTTATCTCTGCATACCACAAGCTTTAGGGTTTCTCCTCTTTGAGAGCAGTCAACAGGATTTGGGGCTGGAAGTCTCATAATGTGTGATCTTTTGGATATTGTTCTTTTATCATCTCTGTATGACTCTCCTTGTTACCTTAAGATTCTTTTATGAGTGATGAGACAATGGTTAATGCTTGATGCAGGGAGATGCATCTTTAGTGAGCACAGATGGGTGGGGCCTTGAATTTGCTCTGGTGGGCAATTTATAGAGTTAAGTTCTGCTTCTTAAATAAGAGAGACTTTCAGTCACCCAGAAGGACTCCAGGGAATTGGAAAAATGTGATCTCTGGCATTCTCTGCAGTTGTTTTCATTCTATCTCAAGGACTTCTGAGCTTGCAGGAGCAGAACCCTGAATTTGCAACCTGAAACACAAGATAATTTTCATTTGGTGAGGGGTTCATGGCTTGCTTTTCTTATATTGTTTCCACTGTACTTACAGTTATTGCCAGAAGAGTTGAACAAGTTCTCCTTTAGTGTACAATGATGCCTGAACAGCAGTTTCATCCTCTCCAGCAGCCTATTTTTACTGGCCTGTGGTAACCATAACACTGAAAAATGAAAGTACATGAGCACGGTTGTAATTACACAATGGATCTTAATCTGGACTGATACTGTGAGATATGAATCTATGGCACTTTCAAACTGAAAAAAATCAATAAATAAAACTTCAAGCACTTTCAGTGCTTCAGATAATGGGCATATTCCAGGATTTAGCACCAGCTCTGGCTTCTTTCTCAAAAATAGTATCCTGAGCTTTTACAGCTTGCCTATCCTGCTGGAATTTCCCATTAAGCAGGAAAGCTCTGCTGAGTAAAGGATGATATTCTGATCTTGCAGTGTTTTTCTCCTTTAGGGTAAATGGAGTTTCCAGGTCCACAGACTTGTGTTTTACAGAAAGATAATGGGGAGCTTTAAAGTAAAATTCAATGTCCCCTGTTTGGTTGAAGTAGGCTTTCATAACATTCTGTATTTACAGAAAATACTGATTATTTTTACCTATGCTATATTATTAACACAATCCCATTTCTTGTAGCTTTGTATCAACCTCAACTTCAGAGCAAGTCCAGGTTTTAATCCAGTCGCAATATTCAAGTCTCTGGAGGACAGAATCTGCAGCAGCTTTTTTCTTTCTCTTCTCCTTCCCCTCCACCCCAAATATGTTACATCAGGAAACACAGCCAGTAATTTTTCCCTATAGTTTTGTCAGAAATCAGGGGAAAGAGGGGGAGTTCATCTCACAAGAAGAGGGAGGGTTTGTCTCTTTTACAGTCTAGTTTCACTACACTCGGTGTAGTCAGTGAGATAAAAACCAAACTCCCTCAAAACTCTTGTGGCCACTCAAGTTCAGAGCCTACCCTCCCTTTCTAGATGGGGTCGGGCTCTTCTCCCAAGGAGCAAGTGACAGGACAAAAGGAAATGGCCTCAAGTTGCACCAGGGGAGGTTTAGGTTGGATATTGTGGGAAACGTTTTCACTGGAAGCCTTGTCCAGCCCCAGCCCTGGCTGTCCAGGGCAGCAGTGGGGTCACTCTCCTGGGGGTTTGACAGATGTAGGGATGTGGCACCTGGGGACAGGGTTGGTGGTGGCCTGGCAGTGCTGGGGCTGTGATTTAAACCTACTGCTGTGCCCTTGCCCTGGGTGCCTGCTCCGATTTCAGTGTGACTGCTCCCAGCACCTCATGGTGGGGACAGCTCAGGGCTCAGGGCTCTGTCCCAGTGGCACCAGTGGTGCTCCAGAGGGCAGACACTGAGCTCCCACTGGAGGCAGCATTTTCTCTATGGGAAGAGATGGTGGTTTTCCACTCTTGCCTCCTCCCAAGCCTGAATCCCAGAGCCAGGCTTGCCTAAGGTGCCTGGTATCCTGAGAACTTTTTCAAGAACTGTTAGAAATCAGAGTGTAGGGAGTTCCATGCACTTCAAAGTATTCATTAATGAAAGTTTGGCTAAAGCAATGTCTTAAAATAGAATGTGCAATCAGTGTGCTGTTTCCAAAAAGATTTTTTTTTCCCCTTAAATCTCTTAAAATTTATTAGGTGGGCGTGAGCAAAAAGGTTGTCTCCTTTAAAAAACTGGCTTTGTAATGATTAGCAGGGGCCCTGTATAATTTAAGATATTCTTTACAGTTTATAAATACGGGCTCATAAAAAGTGTAGATATAAAGAAGCTGTGACTTTAAGTCATTAGAAGCCCAATGGTTTGATAAAATAACAGGAAACAGACAATTTATTATGAGCAATCTCGGTAGCTCTGGATTATCTATAAAACTTTTATGGCCCTCCCCAAGTGGCAAGAGGCCATAAAACTTGCCTGAATGAGGGACTTGTTAATTTACTTGTTAAAGCAAATTAAAAATTTATAAGCGCTTTTAGGTAAATGAGATCTTCTCTCATTGCTGCCCTTGCGGGCTCAGGAGTCCTGGGAGGAAAGAAGTGGTTGTGCTCAAACATCACAGCAGAACAATAAAAGCTATTAAATTGGCTCCGTTTATTGCTACAGAGCCAGGCAGCTGTTGCCATGGTTTGCTGGGGGATGCCAGAGGTTGACAGCATGGCATTTCTGTGCCCTTAAAAAGAAGGAAATAACATTGCCTTTCACCCACCCAGCAGCTCCTCCCATGCCTCGCTCCTTTTCCTCCTTTTTCAGGTGGTTTTCATGTAGAGCTCTCAAGGCCAGTCCTCAGCCTGTCACAGAAAGTTCAACATCTCCTTCTTTCATTCCTGGCCTTAGTTGTTGTAAAATACATTTATGAACACCAGCAAAACCTTCACAGTTTCCGATTGCTTAACCAGGATGCTTAACAGCAAATTAGGTTTTAATTTCATTCAATGCTCCTGCTGTAACTAAATGTAGGAGTGAGGAAAAAGGGCCTGGCAAGGAAAACGGGGCTGTTGGGCATCTTTGAGCAATCTTTGAAAGCTGTTGAAATGGATTGGAAAAGTGTTTCTCCAGATCACTTCAACAACAGCTTCTTACAGCAGATGAATTCCAGCTGTGGAAGTGTCATGAGGAGCTACACTTGGTCCCTGCAGCTCCAACTCAGGGGAAAAAAACTACTAAGAAGGAAAATTTCTATTGAAAACTCTTAATATTTAGAAAAGGACCTGTTTCAGATAAGGTTTTGAATGAAGAGAGATCTAAATCAAGGTGCAGTGAACTAAACAAAGCCTCTCCTGAACAGGTCTATAAATTGTATCTATACTTGTAGCTACTTTTGTTCAGGAAATATCTTTTACAGATCTGGTATTATTTAGAAAAGATGTTAACAGCACTTCCAGGAGAGAAATAGCGGCATAAATTCAAAAGGTTTGTGTTGACAACACTTCAGGTGATCACTTCAGATATTTTCAGGTGTCACAAGACTGGCACCCAGAAGTGAACCTGCCTGACCAGTCAGTTGGCTAAATGCAGGCCACAGCTTTCAGTACCCATTTCATCCTTACATATTTCATTTAATACTCATTTTGCATCAGTATGATTTATATGATTCTGTATTTCCAAATGGATATTGCAGGAGTTGCCCTTCAGAATAGGAAATACTTGATGCAAGAAATACTGGAGTACATAGAGGAAGTCTAAAAGTGTGGTCTGCAAGAGAGGCTTGAAAGAATTGAGGCAATTTAGTTTTAAAAGAGGGAGTGGAGTGGAGATACTGATACCAGTCCTCTAGCACAGGAAGGTGCTGCAGAGAGCAGAGGAGAAATGTTTGTGCATATCCATGATAGGTGGGACCAGGGACACTGCAGGCAGGAGATGCAGTGGGGCTGTGAAGGTAACTGCTGCAGGGAAGGGCAGTGCAGCACTGCACCAATGCAGCTGCAGGGCTGCAGAGCTCACTGGGTGTCTGCAGCAGGTTTGGGCTGGGTTAGCTCAGGGTCTGCCTGTCAGGAGGGATGCAGGGAGCCCTGGTCCTTCTGGGCTGGGGGACCACCTGGGTCTGCACCTTCCTCTGCTCTGTGATTTTATAGTGCTGAGACTCCTCAGACTGCAGTGGGTAAGCTGAGGACTCAAATACTTCAGGCAGTGCTGCCCCAAAATCTTTATTTCCCATGTGGTTCTGCAGGGAGAGACAGATGTTTAGCAGGACGCTTTTCCTTCATGCTGTTAGACCAAACAAAAGCTTCCAATCTCCAGGAATTCAAGTGCAGCAATTGTAATATTCTGGCACTTCCATCACTCAATACTTGTATGATAAATATTTCATGGAAAAACTGAATCATAAAAGTATTATTTTTGTAGTGTGCCAAGAGTAGATCCAGGCACTTGGAGCATAAAAAGTATGAAAGTCACATTTTAATATTGTGGTCTCCTCACTAAATACAGTGCTAGCCTGAAACTGTCTGACATATAAAAATAAGGCAAAGCCTCCAAGGTATATTAATGGTGGTTATAGAGCTAATGGTTACATGGCAAACTCCCAGTACAGTCATTTCAGTGTGCACATTTCTCTGAACCAGATATGACTGGCTGGAAAGGTCTCTTGAAATCCCATCTGGCATCTCCCGGGACCCCATATTTCACTGCCCCAAAAGTGGATATAAAATGAGCCAAGAGCTCACTGTCTTTCAGTGAGGTTGCACCCCTGCCTCTGCTCAGCACATCGGAAACTCCCAGCCCTAATTCCCGAAATTCATAGTGATGACAGTGCTTGAAGTCAAATAAAAAATCTTTCATGTCCTTCTTACCTAACTACTGTTCTGGTTCCAGACTTTGGAAACCCATATTCCAAATAGGTTTGTGGCTGTTCTCAGCCTCTCTGGATCGGGCCTTAAACCTGTAATAGCCTATTTAAAAATAGGGAAAAAAAGCAAATACTGAGGCAGAGCCAGCTTTGTTCAGGCTGAGCCTCTGAGAAGGGTACAGGCACACAGGGTGGGATGTGACAGGGGTGGGATGTGATTCTGCTGTAGGTGGTCTGTTATAGAAATTTCTATGGAAATATGTAATTATTGTTGGAAGTACTTTGAGCCCAGAATGTTATTTCTGGTGTAGATTAGAGGGAGGGAGATAGAACAGGTAATACCCCTTGGTAGGGCACCAGTCTGCAGGTAGAAGGCCCAGGTTCGTGGCCCTGTTTCTCCTGACTTGAAGCAGTAACCAGAATGTCTCTTGTTCTACTTAACTGCAGTACAAACATTTCTCGGTGCACCATGAAATCCCTGCTGAACACACAAAGTGAATCCAGGAGGCAGAGTCCTGCAGCTGGCTCCTTCCCTAAATCTATGTTTTCTCAAGGCTTTTTTCAATGTTTATTAGTTTAGCCTTGCAATTCCATGTTTACATAAATTACATGATTAAAAGCAAAACAGGAACCTGCACAGAATGTGGTTTCTGTTAAAATCATTCCCAGTTCCTTGCTAATTTAACCCTTTTGAAAACCAGAGACATTTAGGGAGGTGCCTACATGTTTAATGCACAGGGAGCCTGTGTTCCTGCCCCTGTTTGGAGTTATTCCCCAAGATATTTATTTATTGGCTTCATCCATACAGTAGCCAGGCGATGACAACAAATATTGAATAACATCAGCCTTTTTGCTGCACCCTGGGAGCCAAAAGAAGGACTTGCCTGGGCTGAATTTAAATCATAACCTGCTAAATTGGGGGAAACCTGCAGAAAAATTCATCAGCAGTTCTAGTTCTAAGGTGCATATCTGAGGAGGGAACACAGGAATTAGCTTGTGTGGGGCATAGAGATTTTTTTATATCAACTAGTGTTTGCAAGGGTAGAGCTTTGATGAATACTAGCCCATGTTCTTATCATAGATGAAAAAAGGAAATATAAATTAGAGGCTCATAAATATAGAACTCCACTGTCCTTTGAAGAACTTTATTCCATACAGTTTGCATGAGAATGCTTCCATTGATTTTTAAAAAAATGAATTTGTTTTTGGCTGGGTTGTAATTAACGCGTAAGGCACAACATTTTAAGTAGGTGTCCTTTATCTAACGTAGCTAAAAAGGGACATGAGATCTGTGAGGGGTGAATTCCTATGTTCTAAATGAAAATGGAATTAGAAAATGAATTCCTCTCTAACATCTCCACTCAGTGTGCAGATCAAAGCCATCATAGGAGTAAATTTATGTCTGATAGTGTGGACGGTTTCAATGCACACTGGCGAAATATCATGCTGATTGCTGATTGAAAACAGTTGTTAATTCTCTACTTCACTAAATTCAGAGTGGAAAAACTTTCCTTAATAAAGAACAGATTGAAGAGAACCAAGACCTTACTGTGTGGAAATTAATGGCAGATGCATATACTGGTAGTTAAAATGTTTCATTAGATGTTAATGTCTTGCTGTGTTTTTAATTGTTCAGAAATTAGCCTCTAGAATATTAAAACCATCTGTTTGTTATCATGATGAAACAGAATACTTAAATAGTTATTAATTTTGTAGGCTTTTTTTTCCTTGTCTGCAAAACTTTGATCTGTTGAGATTTCAATGGATGCTGGATGCAAAACTGAAAAACAGTTTTAAAACACCTTGGTGCCCCAAATCTCAGCATTTGCTGCCTGCCACCCATATTTTGCATGCCTGCTTTATTTCACAAATTATTATACACCAAGGAGAAGTTGACGTTTTTTAGTGCATGGAAGGAGCGTGCTGATGCTTGCTGAGCCTGTATAATGGTTGATTTAAACTGTAATATGGTACTTTCTCACATGCTGATACTTAGTTTTTAAGTCTTGTGGGTCATTTTAAAGCCCAAATATTTCAAAGCATGGAAGGGCTTCCATGTTGATCCATCATCACAGGGCTTTGTCTTCCTCCATTGCCAATTATTTACAGCTTTTTTAATTTTTTTTTTTTTTAAATTTTTGAAGACCGGGTTTTGGGGAAGTTGGGGGTTGACAGGTATTTGGGTTATCATTTCTGATGGGTTTTTTAATCATCTAAATGAACAATAATGGGCTCCTGCAGGCCCTGACTCAGGTGAATATTCCTCTTTATGAGAGCATACATTGAATTATTTCTGGCATAACAGCAAAGAGAAGCTTACTTTTTCCTCACCTGAGGTGAATTTAAGTGCTGAAGTGCTGTCTGCTGGGGAGGCTGTAACATGTATGTACACACAGCTCTCCAGTGTGAAGAGCACCATTTATAATACATTTTGTAATGCTTGTTATACGTGACTTAAGTGTGAAAATTTATTCAGCAAGTCTAAACATTACTTAGAGAGCCATTAACATATCTTTCCAAGTGATTTTTGACCTTTTTCTGAATAAGCACTTTACAAATTATTAAATGCCAGGATGAGGATTAATTCAAGTAACTGTAATTTGATAGTAGTCCTCTATTATAGATTTTTTTGCACTTATCTTGAAACAATAATAAAGCTCCACTTATCTAATATATGACTATATTTTCAAGATGGCTAAGTTTAGTACAATTTCAAAACATAGGAAAGAGAAGTTAAATGGAGGAGTTTTAACAGTATAAGGTACAGAAACAGTCCATCAAGTATTTGTGTTCCCTAAATGGCTTCTGCATCCCTTGAAGTCGGTGGCAATCCTGCAGTTGTGCCCTGGGATTCTGGTGGCCATTGGTGGCCCTGATGCCACCTCTCTGCTGAGGCTGCCAGCACAGGGACGAGTAACACTGGCTGGCAGAATGATTTTCTGGAAATGAAGATGATTTTGGACTTGGACTGAGGCAACCAGCTCATCAGATCTATCGAGCATTAAATCACCTTTGGTCACTCTTGTAACAGGGGACAAACTACAAGATTGATCAGGAGATTTTTAATTTTTTTTTTTTTTTTGACATTTGCAAACAGCAGGACTCATTATTTCAACTGACAAAAGTAGTCCAGGGTGAAAGCATGCTGCTGCAATGTATTTCACATTATTGCTTAGATGAGGGAGGGAGAGAGGTATGCAAAAAGAAAAATGAAAATCCAAAATGCTGGGATAGCTGAGTGTGTTCAGAGCTCCCCTCAAAATGTTGGGATGCTGACTCTGCTCAGAGCTTCCCTCTGACAGAGGGAGGTGCACCACCAGTGTTCCCCAGTGGCACCTTGCCATCTATCAGAACTAATCCAGTTTCAAACAACTTCAACAATAGTTCCTCCCTTTGCTTTTCTCCTGAATTATTTGTGATGACTAAACTCATCTCCACATCAATGACAGCTGCTAATGAATTCAGATGCTTCATTCCCTTCCCTTCTGTGCTGCTTCAAATAGATTTTCTTTGCCAGATACTTCAGCTTCCCTTTCCTGCTAACAAATTGGTACTGAGGTATATTGTTGTGACTTCTGCTTCTCTCATTCAAGCAGGAGGAAAATACAATATGTATAGATGTGAGTTATATGTCAAAATGCTTTTACTCCCTCTCCCCCCGCCTTCCTTCACATTATTAAATTATAGAGAAATGCTATCATAATAGCCTCTTGGCCAAGTCACTGAGAGCAGAGTTATGGCTCCCTTGATAAATTGCAAAACATTATTAAGTTTTGCTCTTTGGGCTGAGAGTATTGGCATAAAAGGACATCAACCCCAGTCAGATTGGTCTTGATTGCTGCTTAATTGCTGCTTGTTTGTGTTAGCGATCATGTGGTTTGATTGATCTTGCCCTGCTTTTGTCATTATTGTTACAACTTCCTAGTTTTCTCCTTGTACAGAGACCACAGGATGACTTTTAACTCTTGAATAATTTATCTAGCTGGGCAGTTAAACGGCTTAAAATAGTATTATAGTTTTAAGCCAATAGCTCAACCTTCAAATCATTATTTATGCAACCAAATTATTAAATATTTATTCTGAGCTTATATTGAACAATGAAATAACAGGACTCCTTTATGTTAGCAGTGGTAAGCATCTCGAGGTCCATCCATGAATACTGATACTTCCTCCTTCAAAACATTTATTTACTTCTGTAATGTTAGCTGGGTGTCACATTAGTGGTCTGCATTGAGGAAGGAAAGGATGGTGGTCACTGTGACTTAATTCAAGCCAGTGAGTACAGTCACTCTGCTCTTTCTCAGGCTGCTTCACCTCTTTAGATATTCCAAAAGGTCTCATCCCTTCTTGTATCTCCTTTGCACCTGAGGAACACCTATCCTGTGGGCTTGAAACAAGTGGAACTCTACAGGAGCTACCCTGAGGTTGTGTTTCCCCTCATTAAAGCAGATGGAGGCTCTTAGCTGGATCTGTGGACAGTTCTAGAGCTGCAGTGCTGTTAGAGCTTTTCATCCTGGCCCATTTTCTATTTGTTCCATCATGTGATTGATCTGATTTTCTTACTTAAGTGTTCTTTTACTAAGTTACACATTTCAAAGGCAACCAGAGGCCTTCCTTAGAAAGTTGTATGTCAGACACTGGGCTCAGTGGGGTAATATTTCTGTTCTCTCCCCTTTCTGAAGATTCAGATTAAAAGTGGTATTTGCCTTCACTTTCCTACCTCACCTGGCCTTTCCTGTGTGACAGAAACAGGAACTCCTCACAGGTCCTGGGCTGAGGCTGGGACAGAATCCCTGAGGCCCCTGTGCCTGTTACCACCACAACCAGAGCTGATGTTGGGCTAAAACTGCCAGCTTGGTTCTCCGTTCTCTAAGTGAGCAAGCCTAAATGGGACCACGAAAAGCAGTCCCTGGTGGGAAGTGTTGCAGCCAATGCATGTGCACTGCTCCTTGTGGGTACTTCTGGTGAAAAGGGGGGACAGGCACTGCAGCAAGAGTTCATGAGTCTCCCCATTACACTTAAAATCTGGTGTGGGGACGTGCAGAGCAGAAGCAAGAAGTGTAAGTGGTGTAAATGGCTGAGTAACAGCCAGAAATTGTACGTGTAAGGATGAGAATATGGATGGATGGATGGATGGATGGATGGATGGATGGATGGATGGATGGATGGATGGATGGATGATGGATGGATGAGGAATGGATGGATGGATGGATGGATGATGGATGGATGGATGGATGGATGGATGGATGGATGGATGATGGATGGATGATGGATGGATGGATGGATGGATGGATGATGGATGGATGGATGGATGGATGATGGATGGATGGATGGATGGATGGATGATGGATGGATGGATGGATGGATGATGGACGGATGGATGGACGGATGGATGGATGGATGGATTGATGATGAAAGGATGGATGGATGATGGATGGATGAGGGATGGATGGATGGATGGATGGATGGATGATGGATGGATGATGGATGATGGATGGATGGATGGTGGATGGATGGATGGATGGATGGATGATGGATGGATGGATGGATGATGGATGATGGATGGATGGATGGATGGATGGATGGATGGATGGATGGATGATGGATGGATGGATGATGGATGATGGATGGATGGATGGATGGATGGATGGATGGATGGATGGATGGATGGATGATGGATGGATGGATGATGGATGATGGATGGATGGATGGATGGATGGATGGATGGATGGATGATGGATGGATGGATGGATGATGGATGATGGATGGATGATGGATGGATGATGGATGGATGGATGGATCCATGGATGGATCCATGGATGGATGGATGGATGGATGGATGGATGGATGATGGATGGATGGATGGATGGATGATGGATGGATGGATGGATGATGGATGGATGATGGATGGATGGATGGATGGATGATGGATGGATGATGATGGATGGATGGATGGATGGATGGATGGATGGATGGATGATGGATGGATGGATGGATGGATGGATGGATGGATGGATGATGGATGGATGGATGATGGATGATGGATGATGGATGGATGGATGATGGATGGATGGATGGATGATGGATGGATGGATGATGGATGGATGATGGATGGATGGATGATGGATGGATGGATGATGGATGGATGGATGGATGGATGGATGGATGGATGGATGATGGATGGATGGATGGATGGATGGATGGATGGATGGATGGATGATGGATGATGGATGGATGGATGGATGGATGATGGATGGATGGATGGATGGATGATGGATGGATGGATGGATGATGGATGGATGGATGATGGATGATGGATGATGGATGGATGGATGGATGGATGATGGATGGATGGATGGATGGATGATGGAGGATGGATGGATGGATGGATGATGGATGGATGGATGATGGATGGATGGATGATGGATGGATGGATGGATGGATGGATGGATGATGGATGGATGGATGATGGATGGATGGATGGATGGATGGATGATGGATGATGGATGGATGATGGATGGATGGATGGATGATGGATGATGGATGGATGGATGGATGGATGGATGGATGGATGGGAATGTGTGTGGTTGTATATCCATGCAGGCAAGGATGGCACTCCTGTGGCACTGCACATCTGTGTTTCTCAGAGTGTTTTTTAACCATACAAAGACTAGTTTCCCTTACACAGGGCCTAGGGAGGGCCCTGGAAATCCAGGCTGGGACACAAAGAAGCTCAGCAGCGTGGCTGGGTAAAGCCTGGGAGGGCAGATGTGTCCCGCCCTGCCTGCAGCCCCTCTGGCTGTCCCCAAGCAGCCAGAGCCTGGCTCCTCATCCCACTCTGCTCCCAGCCTGGGCTGTGCAGGCTGCTTGCACAGATTGATTGGTACAATGGAGAGCTTTGCAAGGTGTAATTTTAAAGGCCGTGTTTCTCACTGTGCAACCATCAAAATGCAAAGGGTCAGGAGAAGCCTATATTTTTTTGCAATTCAGCTTTTGAAGTGTGCTGAAATACGCTTCATTTGCTGCAATTGCCAACAGCTTGCTGTTTCATACCACTCTTAACAGGAGCTGGGGAACAGAGCAAGTCTGTTACACTTTCTGTGGTGTATAATGTATGTATGATTCTGGGGTGTGATGAGTTTATGCCAAATTTATCTTTGATTTCTGTATAAACAGCACAGAAAAAATGATGGGCTGCATTCTCTGTAAAACTTAGATAAAACAGAGCTACAGACCTCCTTCAGAGTACCTTCTGTGTGCTGTGGATCTAAGGTTGCCCAAGCATATAATGAAGGAGAAGAGGATCTGGAAATAAATGCCTGTTTCTTTCTCCCCCACCCCCGCCTGGCGAGGATGCTGTTTATTCTTAGCCTGTGTTGCTTCAGCTCCTGCTCCTGCCAGCAGAGCCCCATCACTTGGTGTGTCTGCAATAACAATGCTAAATAGCCAAATTCTCCCCAGGAGCACAGGGGGAGAGCTCTGCTCCTTTGCTGGACCTCCCCCACTTAAGGTTGTAGGGGATGAGTTCCTCTACTCCAATTTATTGAGCAAGTGCAGCAGCAGACTCTGGATCAGCTCAGAGGCAGCAGGAAATGACCAGCAGTTCTGTAGAATAAGTGAGTTAAAGATACCCTTGTTATGTATCATCGAGCTCATTAGAAAATTGTTTGTAGTTATTTGTTCAATTTCGATTTTTTTTTTGTCAACAGAAAATTGAAAGAATGTACATATGTTTATTCTTATTTTTTCATGAAAAGAGTTTTGGAACAGAAAAATGACTGAATTTTTCTTCTAATTAAAGGTAGGAAGGAAACAAAAGATAAGATGTTGTCTTTGTTGGTTTGCCTCACATTTACTATAAAAGTAAGCAAAAAAAAAAAAACCAAACTTCATTTCTGGTTGGGATATCAGATCCTAGGATGATGACATGGAGGCCTGGATCCTCAGAAGGTGGCAATTTCTTGGAGCATCTGCATTGGTCGTCATAAAATTGTATATCAAGAGGTAAACAGAGGGCCTCTCCTAATGTTTTATTGTATCTCTCAGGTAACAAGATTTTTCTCCCCTGAGGTGAAAAATTTCTTTGTATTAATAATGTTCAGAGTCCACACACGGTGTGAATTCTTTTTTCACATTTACTGCCTAAACTCATGTGCTGTAAATATTCTTCCTCCTCAATATCTCACCTCTGATTTGCTTTCCTTGTGCTGCTCCCCTGTTTAGGCACACCATGGCTTTGTTAGAAATGCAGTGAAGAGGTCTTGCTCCAGACCCAAGCCACCTTTAATGCTGTGGGTGACATGGGAGTGCTGTATAAGGAGTATTTGTCTGACTTCTGTCAGTAGCAGGAGAGCTATAAATAGAAGTTTTGAAATGACAGCTGTTAATCATGATTGAAATCAGAAGTAACAGCCCTTGATCTACCCTGTTGTTTTTTTGGTTCTTTCTTGCCATGCACTTCTTTTATTTGTTTTCATACAGCCAGGTTTGTTCTTGATAGTTGATAAAATATGTTTTCTTTGCAATCTGATACTGAGTTCTGCCTGAGATGTGCTGCTGCTCTTTTCTGCCTGGTTGAAGACAGGTCAGGGCTGTGTTTGCTGGGCAGGGCAGGGCTGGCCTGGGGCTGTCTGTGCAGCCTGGCTGCTCTGGATGTCAGAGCCCTGCCTGGGGCCTGGGGATGGCCCAGCAGGCCTGGGCTGTGCTGGGATAACTGGGATCTCACTGGGTTCACACGGGCTTCCATCTCCAGGCTGTTGCTCCCTGGCCTTTGGAGCAGCTTGCACTCACCAGCAGTCCCTGCTCTATCTGTGCTTCTGCCTGGATCCGTGTGTGCCCTGCTGAGGAAAAGGCTGTGCCCGCCAGAAGTGACAAAAATTCCCATTCTTGAGTCCTGTTCCATGCTGGGAAAAGGCCAGAGAGCAAATGGAGGCAGGCCCTAAGGAGCAGTGGAAATGTGTGTGTGCTGTGCCCTGCTCAGGACAAACTCCTGTCAGGAGTGGGGTGGGCTGTGCCTGTCCAGGATTTTGGGCTTGGGAAGCATTCCTAATGGCACATGTAGGAGTCAGCTGAGCTGAGCTAGGGAATTCACTCACCCAGGTGGGAGCAGGGACTGCCTCACCCTTGCAAAAGCTGTAGAAATAAAGGATGACAGCAGAAGTGAAAGTGGAGTTCTCCTCCCCACAGCAGGGTTCTGCCATCTCTCAGGGAGCAGGTGTCCCCTTCCTTTAGGACTCTGGTAAAGGCTCAGCTTGCTGGCTGTGCTCTAACAGGGAGAGGTGTTAGTATTCTTAACTTTAAAGTATAATGTAGTGAAATAATCCTTTAATTCCATATGGCATAGAGGCTCAGGCACCTCAAAATGATACTATAGATTTACTGCTGCCAAATGGCGTGGGGTTTTTAAACTAAAATATATCTGAAAATAAAAAAGCTCAGGAGAGCCACACTAGGGTGTTTTTGACATGATATATAAGCTCTGTGAAAAAGGCTTTTGCCAAATTCTCAGCATGTTTATTTATTTTGCTTCTTGTTATGTGCTACAATGGAATTATCTAAAGTGGCTTTGGGATCCAGCACAGCCAACTGTGGTCCCAAGAGGACGATGCTCCCTGGAGTCTGGGGCTCAGCTGCCCTGCCATCCTCCCTGACACCTCTTAACATGATCAGCTCTGCCCTTCCTTCTTTTCCTGGCTGTGAGGAAAGGCCACAGAGAGCCCTGCTGTCAGGGATTACCCTTAGGAGTGTTTTATGGCTTTGTCCCTCCTCTCATGTCACAGAAATGTCTGGCTGGCACAGTAGCTCTGGCACTGTTGCTCTAGGCCTGTCCTACTCCTAAACCTGAGAGTTTAGCTCTACTTTACCCTATAAAACTGAATGGTAGAAGGAGCACAGCAGAGAGCTGCTTTCCCTGGACACAGATGAATATTCAGTTTGCACTTTCACTGTCACAAAGTAGGGCTGAGTGTTTCCCTGCTGCAAAAATAGTTCTGTTAGATTCCAAGTCACCTGAAAATCTCTCCGTGGGCTGACAGAAGAGTTCCTGTTAGCACTTGCTATGACAGCAGTTTCATGTTGATGTTTCTGCATCTATTTTGGTTTATTCATAATTTCTGGATGGTTTCTCTGTGACCTTCAGACCTGAGCAAGTCTCTCTTTCTTCATTAAATGGTCCCTCTTGGTGTTCCATGCTTTGTGCCTCTGTTCTCTCAGTGTCCCTCTCCCTGCCCTGGTCCCTCATGCCAGTCTCCAGCTTTGCCTCCATTCCTCATCACTCTGCAGAGCAGCAGAGTTGTGACTGAAGTTTTGTGACTCAGTCCATGAGCAGCAAGTTCTCCAAACCACATCGTGGCTGAGGCCAAACTCCCCCAGCCCCTCTCACACCCCCTCCTCAGCAGGGCAGAGGAGGGAAGAAGTTTGTGAGGTAAAGGCAAGGAAGTCACCCATTATTGTCATGGGCAAAACAGTCTTCACTTGGGGGAAAAAAATTCAATTTATGGTCCATAAGAATAGATTTGAGTACTCAAACAACAAAAATTGCAATGCCACCCTCTGCCCCCACAACTCAGCTTCCTTCCTTCATCCCTGTGTCCCTGGCTGTGGTGCTGTGGAATCCCCCATCACCCACTGATGGAAAAATCCTCCAAACAGTCCAGTTCTGGAGAGCAGGGAACACCTATTCCTCTCACTGTCTGGGGAAGGTGTGGGAAGGTGGAGAATCAGAAATAAAACCTTTGTGGAAGGTGAAGAATCAGAAATAAAAGCTGAGCCCCAGCCCAGCCCTCAGCCAGCAACCACCCTTCCAAATCTGCTTTTTGGCCTTTTCATTTAATAGAAATGTAGTTATGACTGTATGCAGTTCTGCTTGACTTCTGGTGTCCTCCAACAAATTCAAATGCATTACAAACTAACAGGTTCTGTAGTACAATGAAAGATTTCAAAAAATGACCAAAAACTAGAAAAGTTTTGGAGCTGTGGGTGTGCCCCAGGATTGAGTCCTGTGTTATTCAGCCTGGGCAAGTGGTCTTGAGGTGCTTTTTTTGCACATACCTCATCTCTCTCTAGGGGAGTCCCTGAGACTGCACATACTTCTTGTGCAGTCAGAGACACTCTGAATTTTTAGGGTTTTGGGCTAGAAAATGTCTGTATTTCCTCTTTGTGAGACCCTTTAGATGGATCCCGTCATGGACAAATTCATTCCCACCGTGCAGTGAAAGCACAGAGTCAAACACATGTTTTGTAAACCCTTTTTCACTCCTTGCCTGGTGCAAATTAGGAGATTAATGCTGTGTTAATGTGGGAAGGTCCTCAGTGAGACCTTTGTAGAATCACAGAATAACCTGAGTGGGAAGGGACCCCCACAGATCATGCAGTCCAGCTCCCAGCCCTGCACAGACAGGCATAATGGGATTGTCATGCTGGTGTTGCTGTTTGGGTGGGGTACCCTGCTAGAAACAATAGAGGAACAAGAGTTGTCAACATTGCATTTCAATTTTTTTCCAAGGAAAGTTGCATTTTCCAGGGAAAGTTGCATTTTCCAAGAAAAGTTGCATTTCCGTGGGGAAGCTGATTTTAGGGTTGCTGTGTGCCCCAGGTGATGACCCAGATGCACACAGTGTAACTAAAGATCCTGCCTGTTACCTGTGGGCCTTCTGAGCAGCACTGTGTTGTTCCAGCATTGTTTTAAGCAGTTGAATTTGTGCAAATAGATTGAAATTAAATGACCCATGGCCTGTCCACATTAAATGTTCTCATGTGCATTTGAGTGTAACTTTTGGTTCTTAAGAGAAGACAACGGGCCCGTTTCCATGCTTTACTTTTTTAATTTAACACAGATTGATGGGTTCTGGAATAAAATGTAAACCCTCAACAGTTTGGCACATGGAGAAACTCAACTTGGAAAAAAAGAAAGGAAAATATGGAAAGCTTATAAATCTTAACTTGGACTTATTTCTGAGTTTGCTGTCTAGTCCCTGCAGTTCACTTTTTTTTCTACAGAGTTTCAGGCTCAGATGTCTTCATCATGTTCTCTTACTCCTTGTAAATTGTGTCTAGAAAAATGACACCTGCTGGGTTTTTCTTCTCTTCTCTGTAAATAGCTGGAATTCGTGATGTAGAAGAATTATAAAACTGGGCTGTTATGATTAGCAAATATCTAATGTGTGAAGATTGTGTACAAACTAAATTTAGGTTCTAGAAATAAAATCTGAGACTGGAAAAATAAACGCTTAACACCCCACTTGCAATGAGAGTTTTTCCATCATTGGGCAGATGTTGACAAAAGACCAAGTCAGGGAAACTTGATCCATTTTCCTTTGGGCGGGTAAATTTTAAACTTGGGACCATAAAATTACAGGACACAGAGGTCCTAGATAAGATCAGTGAGTTATATATGAAGTGTAAGACTTCTTGAATTCGTTATCCTCCCCTCTGCCTCCAAGAACTGCTCCCAAGATCTCTTGGATCTGACTGATAAACCATTCAATTGGAAATAAAAATCATTTTACTGGAAATGTTCTGGCTGAGCTGTGGAATATTTAGTCTATTTATTGAATTTTAAGTGTCTGACAAATAGCTCTGGTCCTTCTGCTACGTTTTCTTTGGGCTGAGAGTAGCCTGTGCCATTTTTTGTAGTTGTGCTCATGCATTGCAACTCAGTTGTGTGTTGGAACTTGTAGTTTGTGTCCTTACTTTGATTTCACTGATAGAGAGCACCCAAAGCTCCCCTCTACTGGTGAGGGGAGTAAGGGATTAAGAAGTGGCACACAAATACCAAACTTGCAGATGCAGTTTGCTCTGGCTGTGATAGGGAGAATGTGATAACCTGAGGGTGAGGATGCTTTTTGTGCTCCTTCAGTGACCCTGGGAGGGAGCAGCTGTGGCTGTGGGTGAACAGAGTGTACAGGTGGGAAAACATCAGCAGAAGTGTAGGTTTTACTTGTGTGCATCTGTAAAAATGCATTGGTGTGAATTTTTGTGTATGTTTGTTTCTGGGAGAACTGGAAATAATTGAGAGAGAGAAAAAAAGGGGGAAGAAAAGGTGATGGAGAGTGATGGAGGAGGAACCTTTGGTCTCCAGTCATGGCATGGAGATGAATGAATACCTGCTCCAGTAGGGTGTGAATGGAACTTACCATCATCCTATGAAGAATTAGAGCAAGTTATCAGGAGTTGTTTGGTGTTTGTTATATGGATATTGATAAGTGTAAAATATTTCATTAGGTACCTCACCAAGTATTTTCTCTGCATTTACCTCTGCTTCCAGTATTTATGTGTGTGATCTTAAGTCTAAATTTCTGAAAGAGACTTCTTGCCAGTGTTAACCACCAGAGTTAGTTCAGACAAAGCATCAGAAAGGCTAAATGAAAAAAAATTATACATCCAAGCAAAATGTAAAGAAGGATATTTTAAATCAAAGATGTGCATTTTCAGCATTGCAGTAGATGTGGATGGTATCTTCCTCTTGCTCTCTAGGCTTGTGGACATGTGTAATGGGTGGACATGTGCTTGTGGACATGTGTAATGGGTGTCTGTGGTGAGTGTTCCTCTCAGTACACTGCTGTTTAATGTGGTGACTTGAACAGGCCAAAGTATAAGAGAAAGCAGATGTATTCTCAATTGTAATGAAAATGTAGTTTAGGGTTTTTTTGTAGTTTTTTCTTAATTACAATGCCAGTAAAGTTCATTAGAGCTGGTTTGAAAAACAAAAGCAGTTTGATACTTATTAAGTAGCTCCTGTTGTTTTATGAACATTGAGGTTTGTTAGTCAAAAATTGTTTAGAGTGCCAGGCAGTGTGGTTTCTCTCCAGCAAAAGAAAGGCTGCTCTGGGGTGGTGACCTCCTCTTCCCCTGGGGAGACTCCCACTGATCTCAGGTCCTCAATGCTCTTACACTGTAATGAGGGAGGAACTGATGCTGTGAGTGCTGCATTGTGATGGAAACCAAAAGCTTCATCCATGGCAGAAATACCTTGAGAAGTCTGAAAGTTTCCCAGATGAAGGTCTCAAACTGTGATTTCCTTGGGACACGAGGGTTGCCTCCTCCTGCCTGCAGCACCTGCAGCTCCCACGGGGGCTGTGGTGCCCAGGACTGTCCGTGGTGTCCCCGGGGCTGTGCCCTGGCACAGGGACACGGTGCCACTGGCACTGCCACGGAGCCACGGCCACGCAGCTGCTGGGGCTTGGGCGTGGATAAAGGAGAGCGGGACAAGGACACTCGCCCGAACCAGGCTCAACTCTTGCTCTCTTTGTGTTTCGTCTCTGCTGCAGCTCAAGCCAGGCCAGAACAGCTGCCGAGACAGCGACAGCGAGAGCGCCAGCGGGGAGTCCAAGGGCCTCCACCGGAGCAGCTCCCGCGAGAGGCTCAGCGACGTAAGTGCTGCTCAGCAGCTCGGGGGGATTTGCTTTCTGGGATGGTTTGTTGCTAAAATCTCCTTCCCTTTGGGGGTTCAGGTGAGATATGGAGGGGGGGAGGTCAGAGAATTAACTTAGAGTAGAAAGAGATCCCGCATGTGTCTGGCGCTGAATAAAGATGCATGCCTACTTTACAACTTGTACCAGTTGTGGGGTTTTTCCACAAATCACAGGAGGGGAAGAGGTAACTTAGGTCTCCTGCCCTGGTTCAGTAAACTTCTTACAGACTGATACAATGTCTTTCTGTGTGCAAACTCTCAGCTCTTTGGAAACAGTTGAAGGCCATTTAATAAAGTTAAGATGTTCTGCATAGCTGAGAAGTGAGTAACATTTTTACCCCAAGTGATGGAGGAAAAGAATGTATTTCTTTGGGCTACATACTGTCTTTATGAGAAGTATTTGAGTGTCTAGAGAGACTCAGTTATATATAATGAATTGATATAACATGGCCAACAATAGCATAAGCTCTGCCTTTGTTGCTCTACCTAAAGTGCTGTGGAAGGGCCTGAGATGGCAGCCCTGTGGAGAGTGTTTTTCTCCATGGGAGAATGCTGGTCATTCACCCAGTGACACGCATGAGTTGTTCTGACAGAGCAATGACTACAGAAATCTTTCTGTTGCTGCAATTAGATTACTATTTATTATGTGTACCATCACAATCCTTGAGTGTTTTATTCATGGCTCTGTGTCCTCTGTGCCACATGCTTTACAGCACAGAATATAAAGAAAGCCCTGTCCCAATAGAGTGTCTAAATTGGGGATTTTGTAGGTCAGATCCTTTGCTGGTAAAAGCATGGATAGCTACATCAGTCAACCCAATTTGTACCAGCCAGCAATCTGGCCCTACTTTTAACTAACCCACATTTTGGAAATGGGGATTTTATCGATAGCATGTCTGTGTAGATTTGCATGACAGATACCAGATGGTGTCCTCTATAGGCCAATCCAATAAAACTGAACTGAGCAGGCATTAAAAGAAATACCTTTGTAAAGGATACATTTCGTTGTGCAAATTTAAGCCTGAAGGCACACAGCTAGCAATTTTTGCTGAATTGTGCATATCACTGCAACAGATGCCTGATTTTTTTTTTTTCTGTGAAAGTGTGAAATCTGTAGCACTCTCTCTCCACATCCCTTTGTCACGTTATTTTAGAGGTCCATTTCTTCCCCAGAGGCAGCCTTTATGGGTTACATTCAGCTAAACACTTCAGAGCTTGCCCTTCATAGCTGTCAGCTGAGGTCAGTCTCAGGGCTGTGAGATCTCTCTGCAAGAGGAGAGTGAAACCAGAGAAGGTAGTAAGGAAATGCTCTGTACAGGTAGCAGTGGATGGCAGCTGGATGTCAGCCTGTCACCATCATCATCCTGGCTTGTCTGAGCCCTGTGGAAACTGGGAAGCCACTGCAACCAACTTCACAATTACACAGCACCTTCAGCAAAAATTTCACAGCTCCTTACAAACTTGATTTTAATTTAGCTTTGTCATTCCCTTGCAATGCACTGAGTGGAGAGCTCTGAGGTTTATTGGGCTTCTCAGCAGCTCACAGCATAGCGCTGCCAGACCTGGCAGTGAGAACAGATTCCTGGGTCCCCTTCCACCCATCAAATCCAGTTTTTCTCTGATGTTTGTACAATACTTTTCCTTTGTCTCGGTGCTGTGGCAAAGTAAAAGGAAGTAGAGAGCAAATACAACTTCCCTAGTGCACCTGAGAGAGGACAGAGGGATTCACAGGTTGCTCAAAAGAAACGTTATGTAAATATATGTGGAGATGTATATTTTAAAGTGTTATACATAATTTATGTTTTGCTTAATAAGGAAAGTTCCTTTGCTTTGATAATTCATTGCAATACAAGCATGTCTCTCTGGTCTGGCATTACCAGTTCAGCTGACATTTGAAAAACACACATGAGACAGCTTTCACTATGCCTGGGTCTGTGGTGGCCCTTCCCAGGCTCCTTCTGTTCAGAGCTGTCCATCCCACTGCCCTCTCCCAAAGTCAGTTCAGAGCTGTCCATCCCATTGTTCCTTCTGTCCCAAAGTCAGTTCAGAGCTGTCCATCCCATTGTTCCCCCTGTCCCAAAGCCAGTTCAGAGCTGTCCATCCCATTGTTCCCCCTGTCCCAAAGTCAGTTCAGAGCTGTCCATCCCATTGTTCCCCCTGTCCCAAAGTCAGTTCAGAGCTGTCCATCCCATTGTTCCCCCTGTCCCAAAGTCAGTTCAGAGCTGTCCATCCCATTGTTCCCCCTGTCCCAAAGTCAGTTCAGAGCTGTCCATCCCATTGTTCCCCCTGTCCCAAAGCCAGTTCAGAGCTGTCCATCCCATTGTTCCCCCTGTCCCAAAGTCAGTTCAGAGCTGTCCATCCCATTGTTCCCCCTGTCCCAAAGTCAGTTCAGAGCTGTCCATCCCATTGTTCCCCCTGTCCCAAAGTCAGTTCAGAGCTGTCCATCCCATTGTTCCCCCTGTCCCAAAGTCAGTTCAGAGCTGTCCATCCCATTGTTCCCCCTGTCCCAAAGTCAGTTCAGAGCTGTCCATCCCATTGTTCCCCCGTCCCAAAGCCAGTTCAGAGCTGTCCATCCCATTCCCCTCTCCCAAAGCCAGTTCAGAACTGTCCATCCCATTCCCCTCTCCCAAAGCCAGTTCAGAGCTGTCCATCCCATTCCCCTCTCCCAAAGCCAGTTCAGAGCTGTCCATCCCATTCCCCTCTCCCAAAGTCAGACACCCTGTGTGCTGAACTGACAGGACCTTCCAAACGGTTATTTCATATAATACTTTTTGAAGAAGTCAGATGTCTAATGATATCCACTGTTTACTGTCCAAAAATAATTACAGACAACAGAGCAAGTTTTCTCTGAAGCTCTGCTTCTCTTTTTACAACTATTTTCTCAGAAAAAAATATACAAAAAAGTGTACACAACCAAAGATAGAACCAAAAATATAAAGCATTGCAGGCAGATTAACCCTGAGGTTAGAAAGCAAATTTTGGCCATGAAATATATAAATCTCCACTATTGTCACCTGGCAGCACTGTAAGACTAAGCATGGCTCCTGTATGGAAATGTGGCTGATGACTGAAGTGCATGTTCTCCAGGTGGGTGATCCATTTTCCCATCCCCAGTTTGAGCAGGCTGGTGAAACAGGAATGTTAGAGCTTCACAGGCCCTAGAGCAGGGCCTGAGTGAGAGCTTAGTGACAGATGCAGAATGAGGGAGAGGGGATAATGAACATCCAGCTGCAAAGTGACATGTCAGTGGCTTCACTCTCCTGTCAGGGAACTTTCAACTTTGCCTATTGTAAATGTACCTGCAGACCTTGGATAATGCAGAGTGATGCAAAGTGTGTTTACAAGGAGTGACTCCTTTCCAGGCCAATGGGATCCAAGCAGGTAATTTGCAGCATTTGTGAGAGGTGGGCAAAAATGAAAAGAAGATAATTCAATGAAAAGACCATGTTAAACAGGAGATTTTTCTCATAATGAGGCTTGAAATAGCATCAGACAGTAGGAAAGGGAATATCCTGTGTTCTTGTCAGATGCAATGCAGTGAGACTGATTTCTGTCAACTCCTCTCTTTGTCCTCACCTGGCACACGTGTGCACACACCCACCCCTCTGTGAGGGAGCATAATTAGCAGAGAATTTGACCTCTGCTAGATTAGAGATAAAGATTGCTCAAATGCTCCAGTGCAAGCAGTGTCCTGATCCAGCTCCCCCTCTGAATTTCATAAACCCATGGCTCTCTGCCTTTCTCCCCTGTATAGGTTTTTTTTAGGAATGACAACTTGCTTTTTCCTTTATGGGCAGAGGTAGCTCCAGGGGCCTAAAAGAGAAATTGGAGAGCTGCTCCTCCTTCATATATAGGGTGCTGTAGTCAGTTTAATCTCATCAAAATCTTGCCAGTAGTAGAATTCATTTTGTTGAGATCTTCCTTGGAGACAAGATGGCAGTGCTTTCTCTTTTGCTCAGCTTGGAGCTCAGTCAACTTCTTTTCCTTATCTTCCCGTATGTATTTATTTTTAATTGAGACCTCCCTCTTTGGAATACATTTTTGTCATGTTTTACAAAACAGCCAGGAGAGTTACCTGAGGAAAACATGAGAGTTACAGCTAACCTGGATGGTAAATGCACCAAGTATTCAGGAGTTCAGCCACCTCTTTGCTAATCAAAAATCAACCCCCCTGATTTCTTTGGATCACATTCCTAAATTCCTGATCTACCTGATCTCTGCCCTGCCTGCTGCCTCTGGTGTTGGTTGCAGGCTTTCAGTGAAGGGGTGAACAGCAAAAGCCTCTCCCACATGGTCATTGGATGGGATTCAGCACCTCATCACCTCTTGCTGCAGTTGGCACCTTTCTGTCTGGATTGTTTTTCCATTTCCTGAACAGGGAATGAGACAGGAATCTTCCCATCTGTCCCTACATTAAAGGTCTTCTCTTGGGCTCTCAAAAAAGCTCATCAAAGCTGCTGCACTCTTCATGAGTGCTCCCCTGCTCCCAGTGCTCTGTAGCTGCGTGCTCCTCCTGTGCTGGGTACTTCGTGCTTGAGAGAAGCCACAGCCAGGAGGTGACAATGAGGACCAAGTCCTGAAATCCTGAGGTGCCCTGCCCACCAGGTCTGTTGCTGTTTGCTTCAGGAAAAGATGTGTCTACACCCCTCCAGCAGTGTAAACCTGTGGGCAGCTCATGGTTTCAGCCCCAAATACAGGATATTTTCAATTCTTTTGTCTCCCATCCCTCTCACCTGCACAGAGCCAAAGACAAATTGAGGGACGGCCTTTTGGTTATGTGCTGTGAAACCCTCAGTGCTGCTCCCTCTCCAGAATATCACCAGTGATGCTGGCAGTGTGTGGAGTGGAGCCACACGAGCAGAGCTCTGTGTCTGTGTGCTGTGCCAGGAGCTGCTCAGCAGCAGTGGCTGTGCTTTGTGTGCGTGTGCCTGCGAGGGTGGGGATGTGTGTGTTTGTGTGTCTAAGGTTGGGTGCTTAAATGCTTTGTTGCATTATGTTAATTCCTCGGCAGTGCAATCAAATTCATGTCGTAATTAAAGCTGTCAGTTGGAAGGCAAGCCAATCGCCAAGAAAACACAGCATAACAAATGAAGTGAAATGATTCTGCGTGTAGCTATACAATGCTTCGCCAGGCATGAAATTAAATAAGTAATTTGATGTTGACATCAGAAATTGAAATGATACCCACTGTTCCTTCATTCAGTCAGACCTGCATAAACAATAGCCAGAACAAATATGTACAACACAGTCTTTCTCCCCACCCAGCTCCCCAAGTAATGCACAATATATATGCAAAATGGGTATAACTGTGCCTTCCAAGACCTCAAGGATGTAATTTTCTTTGGTACACAATAAACTAATGCTTACACGAGGGTTACTACATTTTTGCTTCTGGGCCAAAGTTCTTTTCTTTAAGAAAGGATGGAAACAAAAAAAAAAAAAAAAAAAAAAAAAAAAAAAAAAAAAAAAAAAAAAAAAGGCGGGGGGAAAAAGCCCTGAACTCTGTCAATTTTAAGCAAGTGTATTTTGCTGATGGGCACCTGATGCAGGCTTCTGCTGGTGGTTGTGTGAATATCAAACAGTATTTCTAATGTCCTATTTTGCAAAGGGTTTCGGAAAGTGAAACCATTACCTCTATTATAGGCACACTTTATATAAGAGCTATAGAACCAGCCAGTGCGGGATCACGACTCAGCACGGGCTTGTAAAGATGCTTTTACAGTTGGTGCCAAGGCTGGGCACTGGGTAGTGGGATCCTTTCGCTATTGGGAGTTACCCAAAAGGTGAGAAGTTGTCTCCTTGCATAGCCCTCGCTTCAGCCTCTGTGCTCTGTCAACACACGGTTCACAACACAGCTGACAGTCATTCATGCATGTGCAGCACAGTCTTTCATACTTCAATTAAATAGAGTTTGCAAACTGTACTCTCCATATGCAGCATGCAATGTGTGAAGGGCTATATTTCCATCCAGCAAAGTCAAGTTCCCTGAAAATGCGCAGTTGTTCAGTGAAAGTCATTTGACTGCTATGTTTCGACTGTCCTCCCATGGCCATTGCAGCATTGCTTTTGAAGGAATGAAAATATTCAGTGGGAAATATTTTGTTTGCTTATTCTTTTTTCTTCCTCTTTATTGTTTTGTTTTGATATTCTATCCTTCCAAAACTTGGAATAAAAAGCAGACAAAAATTACACACAGATGCAGAATGCAAACTTTGGAGCTTTCAGCCAGTAAAGTAAGTTTAAAAAAACTGTGAGTGAAAGAGTGGGACTCGCTTGGCATCTGCACATAGCTGAAACAAAAGTGGTTATAACGATTGCACGTGTTGCATTTGTGGGTAGATCTGCAGCTTAAATGAAAGGAATCTCAGTGGCATGAAGCAGAGAGCAGGGTGAGTGAAGAGGAAGGCAGTGTGTGTCCTGTTGGGTACTGAGCAGGGGGTGCTCTGTGCCAGGGCTGCAGGGCCACAGGGGCTCCCAGTGATGCCAAAAGTCACAAGCCAAACAACATTAAGATGATAAAAATCTGTTACCTTTAATGAAGGTCCTCCAGGTGCAAGTATGGCAAAATGCACGTGATAGAGGATTTTGACAATTTTGTAATTTTAACAAATTAGCATACTTTAGAGAAAGTATCCAATTAGAAGAACAGTTAATTAAGTAATCCCCCCTTTTGGTTCTGCCCTCCACTGAAGCCCCCATTGCCCCCCCAGCTTCTAGGCCCACATTTTTTATGTCTACAATATATGGAAAAAAGAAAACATCCTTGGTTCACTATAGAGGCAAAAAAGATTAAATAAGGGTCCAGGAAGGTGAGCTTACTGTTCTAAAATCTTAGAGAAAGGGTAGGCAAAGAACTAGAGTTAGTTAAGGAGCTATGTAACTGTATAATAGTAGTCTACAGAGTTATGAATATATGAAAAATGTATAAAAAGCAAAAATCTTTTTGGCACCTCCAAAGCAGGACCTGTGCCCACGGAGTGGCTGTGCCAGAGGGCTGTGCCCAGCTGGGAGCAGCAGCTGGGCTGGGCAGTGGGCAGGGCTGTGCCAGTGCCCAGCTCAGTCCAGCAGGATGGTCATTCCAGGGACAGCAGGGAAGCAGAGCTGGCAGGGACATCATCCCTGGCACCAGGGGCTCTCCTGTGGGTGATGGTGGCACAGGGCAGCAGCAAGAGTGGGGACAGGAGGGCTTTGGAGTGTCTTTGTTTGTGTGGAGTTCCTTTGCCTGCTGATAGCCAGAGCTGTGCACTGCAGATCTGCACTTTGGGTCCCTGTCTCAGAACAGGGGTGAAGTGACAGAAATGCTGTGTCTTCCCCGTGCTCTGCTCAGGCTGCTGGGGCCCCTCTCCTGTCCCTGAGCTGTGTCACCAGGAAAGGGAGGCTGTGCTGAGCTACAGGAGTGGGAGTGGAGCTACAGGAGTGGGAGTGGAGCTACAGGAGTGGGAGTGGAGCTACAGGAGTGGGAGTGGAGCTACAGGAGTGGGAATAGAGCTACAGGAGTGGGAATGGAGCTACAGGAGTGGGAATAGAGCTACAGGAGTGGGAATGGAGCTACAGGAGTGGGAATAGAGCTACAGGAGTGGGAATAGAGCTACAGGAGTGGGAGTGGAGCTACAGGAGTGGGAATGGAGCTACAGGAGTGGGAGTGGAGCTACAGGAGTGGGAATAGAGCTACAGGAGCGGGAATTGAGCTACAGGAGTGGGAATAGAGCTACAGGAGTGGAATAGAGCTACAGGAGTGGGAATAGAGCTACAGGAGTGGGAATAGAGCTACAGGAGTGGGAATAGAGCTACAGGAGCGGGGATAGAGCTACAGGAGTGGGAGTGGAGCTACAGGAGTGGGAATAGAGCTACAGGAGTGGGAATGGAGCTACAGGAGTGGGAATAGAGCTACAGGAGTGGGAGTGGAGCTACAGGAGCGGGAATTGAGCTACAGGAGTGGAATAGAGCTACAGGAGTGGGAATGGAGCTACAGGAGTGGGAATAGAGCTACAGGAGTGGAATAGAGCTACAGGAGTGGGAATTGAGCTACAGGAGTGGAATAGAGCTACACGAGTGGGAATGGAGCTACAGGAGTTCCACACTGGTTCTCTGGACAGCCTCACTAGAGAATGCCTCTCTGCTTTTTGCTGCTGTGCCCATGGGCTCTGGAGGCTGGAGCTGGGCACAGCTCCCCTCTAATGGAGCAGCCTGACCTGGATTAGCATCAGGATCCCCCATGTCTCTGAGAGAGCCTGCTGTGTAATCCCCATTGCTTAGATGAAAAACTAATGAAACAAAACCCTTTATCTCCTTAATTCCTGTGACTATAGAGGTTGTGATCATGTCCCACTTAAACTGAATTTCATGATGCTATTTTTTTATGGCATTTAAACAAATTTACTCTTTTCCATGGTAGTAATATTTGTTTTAATTATTTTTATAGGTTTGAGTTTTGAAATCTATTTCACACTGTAGATATTTGCTGTTTGCTTTTTTGTTGTTGTTGTTGTTGTTGTTTCTGAACCCTTGGTTTGTCAAACAATGTGGACATCCAAATGGGAAATTGTAGTGACTGCATTCTCCAGAAAATGGTACATTGACTAAAGCAGCTTCTCTGTGCCCACGCATTCTTTACATTTCAGACTACTAATTATGTTTACAAAATGTCTCATTTTAGAAAAGCACTATGTGTGTACTAACCAGGGCCTTTCGGGAATAAATTGGCAAACAGGTCATACACTGAAAAAGTCATCCAAACCCACCGGGCTTTTTGTTTTGAAGTCAGTCTACTTTTTTTCCCTTTCTCCCCCTCCCGCCTGCCCCTTTGTGGCCATGAAGCTGAGGAGCTGGAGTCCAGGGCATTGAATGTCAGCATGTCAGGGAGGCTGGTTGATGAGTGTCTGTTTAGTCTCAGTGCAGGGCGAAATGCCATCATTAATTCATTACCCAGCTGCCTGTCAAATAAATTGGCAATTACGTCCACCGCAGAAGCTTGGAATTCAGTAAATAGCACGTTACCATCTCCGAGTCGTTGAGAGATGTAAAGGGAAAAATTAAGCAACAGCGTGTTTGTTTCAGTAGCAGATGACAAGGGGCAGGACGCTGGTGCTGTGATGTGGTGATGAAAAGCTTGGAAAGGGCTGGTAATGAGCTGTGTGGATTGGAACGTGTTAAAAACCATCACTGACTTTCCACTTTGTCTTTGTGTTTTATTGCAGAGCTCAGCTCCTTCCAGCTTGGGAACAGGCTACTTTGTAAGTGTATCTCCACTTTCACACGTGTGCCTCTGAGCAGCAGAGCGTTCCTCACACAAAGTGCCTTCCACAGAATGCATGGACTCAGGGATGTCCCACCAAGCCCATTCTGCCCAATGGCTGAGTGCACCCTTCTTACTTGTTCCTCCACAAATGCACTGCAAGTAGCATTCCCAACATAGTCTGTGTTTTCTTGAACTAATCAGGTGTCATTTTAATTACTACATACATTTTAACAGCACTTAATTTACACAATTATAGCAACTAAAATGCGCCATGGTCTCACCAGCTCTCTAATGGGAGATGGCAGGATCTTGATTCCCCCTTGCACCCGTTCTTGTTGATTCACAGATTTTAAAGAGACCATTACAATGTGTTGCCTCATCTCCTGTGTATCACAGCACAGAGAACGTGCCATAGTGATTTCTACCTGTTGCTTAAAAGCCCATGGCTCGTGAGCACTCTTGGAAAACACAGAAGTTATATTTATGCCAGATTTACATTTTGTGTCCTGAGAAGCAGATCAGGCCCCAGCTAGTCTGAAAATTGATCAGGTTTTTTTGGGTTTGTGATTTATTTGCATGCACCTGTATTGATTTAACAGTCTATATTCAGACCTTTCTGTTCATTCCCACATTCATCAATATACCTTTTACTTGCACAGATAAGTTTGGGAGTGAAAAAGCTTTTCAGTCAGTCCAATGTACTGCTTATTTTCTTCCAAGATTTATATCTCAATTGCTCATATCCTGTTTCTCTTGTAACTTATGCTGTATTCTCCAAGCACATCTTTTCTGCCTTTATAATAACTGTAGGAAAAGGAGAGCATTGTGTATGTCCAAAACCAGGTGGGTAAAATGAGAGCCTTGTCCCTTAGCACTGCTCTGTGAAATTATCAGTATAATCAAAGGCTCCTTCTATCTTCTCATTGAACTCTGGGGAAAAGTAAACTCTACAGTATTCAATCACTGATGGAAAAACTTGGTTGCACTCTTGTCACATTCCCAGAGAGTCATTTTCTTCTATTAGTTCATGGTGAGTTTAGTCTTTTGTCACAGACGTCTGTGATCCTGTAAGAAAGTTATGGGATTAAATTGTGAACGTGTGGTCTCACAAAAATTGCATAAAAATTGCTTAATACATGGAGAAATGCTGTGTCCTGCTGGAATTACATTGGACTTCTGCACAAACAGAACGTTCACACCAATGGTGGTGAGGTATGAAAACAGCATCCTCACGTGAAAATGTTTTGTGGTGGTTGTTCCAATTATACCAAGGCCCAGATCAGTGTAAGGTAAGTTGTGAAACAGAAAAACAAGCTGGCTTCCTTTCTTCATCACTTGCCCTGGTTTGTATCATATGTATTTTTGAGAGAGAGGGGATGAAGGGAAAAATAATATCAAATGGCTCAACGTTTATTTAGAATTAAAAGTAAACCTTGAATGTCTTTCCATATTTCAGAATGAATTGCTTTCCTTTGTCTGGGAAAATTCCAATTGTATGGAGGTCTGTAGACATGCTCTGGAATGGGACAGGTGTATTATGGGCTGGGGGGCTGTGCCACGGATAAATAAGCCTTGTTCTCCTTGCAGCAAGAGCTGAATATGCATGGTTTGAGAGCAGTGCTCAGCTTCCTCTCTAGGCAGCAGAGGTAACAGAAGAGAAGCCATCTGCTGTTCCCTGCACCATACTGTCTGTGGGTTGGTCCACTAGAGTGAAAATCTGGAAGGTGTCAGCATCCCCTATGCTCCAACAGAAAGCTTGAAAGTTTCCAGCTCTCCTGAGCAAGGGATTCAGTAACAAGAAGAAGCCTGACATCTTCTAGGGCTGATGGATTGGCACCTTAAATCATTCCAATTTGGGTCTGTGTAGGTGGGGGAGACATCCCTTGTTGGTGCCATTAATATATTTAACTGAGCTGTTTCTTTTCTATATCACAGTATTAAGGGTCTTTAACTTCCTTTTTTTCTTAGAAAATGTGCTTCAGTTTCTATCTTAAATTTGTTTTTACACTTACACAGTCTTGGACGAAACATGAAGGTTTTTTCCCTCCCTTTTCACTTTGGAAAATTGTTTTTAGGATTATCTTGCTTGTTGTTTTAAAAAAGCCCATACTCTTATTAACTTACATGGGGCAAATAAAACCCAGATGTGTTTTGTGGTACCAGACAACGAGAAAAATGCTCCAGGGTGATCCAATTAGCATGTGTTTCTGATCAATGTAATTATTATATTATCAATGTGCAAAGGAATATGCACTTGAATTGACTTATTTTTTCCAAAGCTTTTAACTAGAAAAGACTGTTAGTTTTTGTGTTTGGTGTTAACCCAGAACATCAAAACAGGGGTCGTTGGTCTCAAATACAGTAAAAATAACTTCTACTTTAAAAGGTAATAATAAAACTTTGGCCCTTGGAAATGATTTGGCATATGTTGTACATGGCCTATGAAATATTCTGTACTGCAGCTCACCAGAGGGAACAGAGGAACCAGGTAGGTGAAAATGGACTGATGGACATCTGCTGCAGAGGGAAGCAGGTTTAATTCAGAAAGGAATGAACACTGAGGTATGGATTAAGTAGCACATGTTTGATGTTTAAATCAAGTATTAATGGAATCCTCATGTGTTTAGGCCATGTTTCCTAGCATAGAGATAATTCCTGTCCAGCTTGGAATCCCCTGCTTGCACCAGGCACTCAGGTTTGAGGGATGGGATGGGTCATGTGTCTGCAATGTTTATGCATGCTACAGGAAAGCTAAAATGACTTTTAGATCCTGTTACTCTGTACAGTCTCTGGAGATCACCGAGTGTTTAAGGAAACATTTATAAAGCTGGCATTTCCCAGGAACACAAAGTCATTGCTCCAATACCTCTATGATAGCTCCATCCCAGAAATTCATTATGCAACTTCAGTAGTAGTGGTGAAGGCTGGAATCTTACCTGATTCTATACTGCATCAATATCTGAATGGCAGAGCTGAGACTGAATTCTTCTGTTCTTGTTGCCTCTGTGTAAGAGCTTCTGGAAAAGCAATAGGGAAAGGAAAAATGCACATGCTCTGGGAGGGCATTCCCAGCCTGCTTTGGCAAAGGAGAGGGTTGGGAATCTCCATCAGGTGATTCAGCCTAACCCACACCCAGCTGGGGTGATAGAACTGCCCTGGATTGAACAAACTTTGTAATGAGCTGCCCTCAGCAAAATGGGACCAGTGGGCCACTGTAGGAGAGGGGATGGTACAAAGTTGTCAATGAGCTCTCCATTCACCTTCAAGTTTGGATTTCAGTCGGGAACAACTCTCTTCTCCTCCTTTCACAGATGTTGGCATTTCTGTAGATTCTGTTTAGAAGACATTTTTGTTGGAGTGTGTTTCTCCTATCTTGGTGGTCCTTGACAGAAGAGACACTTTCCCATCCTTTTTGCATGTTATTAAACCAATAATCAGAAAAGAGGAGGTAAAAATAATTCTAATTCTCCTGGAAGCCTTTTGTGCTGGCCTGACTTCACTGCTTCCTATGGGATCAGTCCAGTTTATGATTGGTGCATGTGAAAAAAAATTTAGGCATGCTGTTAATAATGGTGCACCCTAAGAAATCATAACTTAATACTTCCTGGAATATCTCTCAGTTTTCTTTGATATTTTTTGCATTGCAAATTGTCATTGTCTCTCATCAAAGACAGATTATAAGGTAGATTACATCTCATCAGGATGTCAGATCAGATAACTGGAAAGTAGTTAGAATTTTAGAAAAAAAAATCACCATCTCTTTAAAAGGAAAGCTGTTTGAATTATGGGAGTTTTTAGTGTTGTCCAGCTTTCTTGAGATTTTAGAAAGTTGAGGTGGTTTAGAATACAATTGGAATTTGTATAACAATAAAGCTTTTTCTTTTACCTAGCTTTGAAGAATGGTTTTTGCTCATCTGTGTATCTTGCACCCAAACAAATTCCTGTTAAAGTGGATAGAGGTTCATTGGTTTGCAACACAGAACAGAGCAGAAATCAAAACTTATATAACTGAGTCTTTTGCTTCTAAACAACAATCCTGATTCCCCAGATTGTCAGGTTCTTTGGCAATTGTACAGTTTCTCTGCTTTTGGCAACTTATTTCCATTTCTGTATATGTCTGCTTCTTGAGTCTCTGTTCCAGTTTCTGAGCATTTTCTGTTCCTTTTTTAATTTTTTTTTTTTTTTGATTGCATGTTTGTGTCATTTTCTTTTCCTCCAAATGCAGAGAGTTTGTGAATTTTCAGAACTGGGTAGAATTTGGTAATAAACTGGTGATGGAAATAACATTGGGGAGGCAGAAGACTTCTTTTCCAAACAGTGCTCTTGCTCCACCTTAAAAAAAAAGAAAGAAAAGCTAAAACTGTGCTTTGCACATGGGCTGGTGACTCAGGCAAACATAAATTGTGAGCTTATTCCCCAAGGCTCTGGCTAATCAGTTGTGCTATCCAGTTTGGCCCTGAGTGGGTTGGGTTCAGCAGATGTTTGTGCAGCTCCAGCGTGCCACTGGGACACTGGGTTGTGCAGTGTTGCATTACATTACTCAGAGCTCTAAAAACCCATCCCAGGGAGAATAAGGGGAGCACCAGTGGTGTTTGGTATGGATATGATGGAAAAAACAGCTTTTGGCCTAGATAAGGCCAGCTATTTCTCTGTGCACTGGGAGTGATTTTCATCTGAGACATCATCCTGCAGAAGAAATGTGGAATTAGTTACACCAGCACATTCTCTGCTGTCAGAGACCCTTTCAAAGAGCAGATTTTCCCTCGCTGCCTGGTCCATATGTTTTGGCAGTGATCCTGAGCTTTGTTCCTTGAGGTGGTCAGGTTTGTGATGCTGGTGACTCCTGGGTGAGAGGCTGTGAAGAGCCTCCACTCCAGTGAAGTGCAGTAGGACCCACTGGCTTCCACAGGAGAGAACAGATAGATCAAAAGTGTTGTTTGAAATAAATCCAACCTGCTAAAGCCACAGAAGGGATGTAGTCCTTTACTCCACATCACATGCACGGTGGTGTTGGTAAATAAAAAAACTGTTGTTCTTGCAAGTAGGTTAAACTGCTCAGTTGATTTTAGAGCTTGACTTTAGAAGGCAAACATTTAAGTGTATTTTGCTGATGTGAAAGTGTGTGTCCATCTGAAATACCCTGAGGTCCACAAAGGCACTGCACAGTGGCTGTTGGGATGGCACCACACCATAAACTGTCATGTCCCCTGTGAATAGAGTTGGAAAGAGGATCCTTGTTATCCTCTCTTTGGCACTATAAATCATTGTTAACGAATCCTAATTTGCTTAGTAGGGTAATGAATGAACTCCAATTTTCTCACTGTAATTAGTTTTACCAACTATTATTGTGAAGGGTATATTGAAATCCATTTTAGCTTCACTTTAAATTCTCCATGTGCCCATTCTTTGCAGAAGTGAAACTGACAACAGAGGTTATGAATCTTCTGATAGCAAATTCAGATTGGAGCAAAGTGGACAAGATCCCCAGTAGAAATCTCTCTGTGGGCTGTAATTACTCATTAGTGTTTGCAGCCCTCAGTGGAGTAGGTTTGGTGTGGTGCACTGAGACCAGGAAACCTGGTATTTCTTCATCTAAAATCTTTTAGGTGTTGTCTTTTGTTTTCCAGGAGCCATTAAAAATGCAGTTTATTCTAACTGCTGCTGTAAGGGAGACATCATCATTGCCAACTAAATACACTGCATGTAATAAAGTCTACCCCAGGTCTATTAATTTGAGCATTTATAAACCGTAGTGCTGTTCCTAGGGAGAGCTGAGACTCATTAAAGAGTTTGCTAACAACATGACCAGCAAAGCAAGAAGAACAAGAGCAGCTGCATTTCCAGCATCCTGCTCATCACAGTAAGAATACTTGGAGCAAAACAACAGTTTTTGGAGAAGAAAACTGTGTATTTCACATATTATTAACTCAGTATTTGGGGAAAGATTAGGCAAGCAGAAAAAATGACCTGAGCTGGAATTTGGTCAGGATGGGTCTCTCCTCAGAAAATTTTGAACAGAGATGGTGAAGGCTGGAGTTGTTTTTACAGCCCTTCAGGATGGTATTTCCTCAAACACTGTAGAATCCTGCCCTAAGGCATGCTCATGCTTTTTGGATAACATGTTTTGAATTTAAGATATTAATCCATATAGTTCTTTGGATTGTGTGTGTGAAATTGTGTTGTCCAAATCTTACAGAAGGAGAGCAGGGCACCACAGCAGTTTCTTACCCAACCAAACAGAACTGAGACCAGATTTCAGAACTTCAGGTTTTTCTGGTTTGTCCCCTCATTGCTGAAACACGGATTTTCACCCTCTGTCTGAACAATGAAATTTCTTCAATAACTTTAGGGTAATTTCTTTAGGACAGTCCCCAGATACTTTAGTGATTCAGGGGGTGGTATCCCCAAGGAGGTGTCACTCAGGACTGAGCAGAGTGTGCTGGCCTAGGCCTTCCTTCTCCTTGCCCAAGCCCACTCCTGCTGAAGTTCTCAGAACTGAGCAGTTCTGTGATTTATCTAATGGCTTTGCCTCACCTTTACACTTCTGTGTCTTTCCTATGTTTCTTTTGCATTTTATTTTTTTAGTTTCTGGAATGGTGTTACATTTACTGCTCTTGCCTTTCTTCCTTCAGCAAATGCTTCCCTTTTCCTCCTGTTTCTGTGCATGATTCCCCACTCACCTTGTTGGAGCCAACTTTTCCCCAAGGATTACAAGTGTGATGAATGGAGATGTCATTAAAAAAAAAGAAGGGAAAAAGGAAGGAAATAAGAGGGTTTATGTATTTGGAGGGGCAATATGAAACTCTCCATCATTTGCCAGAAGGGTGTCCCTTCTGTAACCAGTAGAAAGAGGAGTGTTGAAAGTGTCTGGTTGATATCTTCATTTACAGTTGAGAACCCTGGAGGCATTCTTGGTTCATATTTTTTTGTGGTATTTCAGGTGAACTTGCTTAATCATTTTTTTTCCAGCAAATATCAATTTAGAAAAATCAAGACAATCATTTATAGGCAAGTGTTTAATGCAATATTTTCTTCTTCTGGACACTATAAGATTTCTCTAAGTAGTAGAAAGACTTAAGATTTGCTGTCAGTCTGTTTGGTCTCGAATGCCCCCTGTTACTCATGTGGCTCATGTTCTGCTCATCAACTCCTGCAAAGCAAAAGGATTCTTTTTTGTGTTCCCCCTCTTTCTCTTTCCTGTAACACGTGACACAAATTGCAGATGTGAACCTGAATAATAAAGGATTGCTTCACTGATTGCTAAACATGCATTATGGTGCTTTTAAACTCATTTCAGGTCATCCTACTGCAAATTAGTTTGATTGCAAGCAGTTAAGCTGTCATATACAGAGCCTCCATCTTCCAAGGGTCTCAGTTTCATATCATTACAAGAGAATGCTCAGTAGCATTGCCTGCATTGTGTGTTTAATAGTTTGGAGGAAAGATAGTGTTGAGTCTCTAGAGGAAGTTCAGTATGGTTTCATGAAAAGGAGAGGGCTGTTCAGTCCCTCCCTGGAGTGCTGCAGTGAGTCCTGGCTTTGTGTCATGTGTAAAGGGGGCTGACCATGTTCTGTATGACACAAGAGCCAGTTTTCCCTTGTTTGTGATGTTTTGCAACTTGGTGGAATTTGTAGCCCAGTGGAAAGAGTGACACTGGACTGTTCCTGTTGCAAATTATCTCATGGCATTATTGTTTGTGGTGAGATTTTGCTCAGTGAAATATGAATTAACATTTTCAACTATGTGCCCTTAACAAGGGAACCTTTCAAGATCTCTGCATGGTGTAACACAGGAATTTACAGACCAGCTCACTCTTAGGCCAAAAGGGCTTATGGCAAAAAGCATTGTGGTAGAAAGGAGGTGAAGGGCTAAAGTGTGGTGATTTTCCTGGGTTTGTGGTGCCTGTTTGGGTGGGCCCTGTGTGGAGAGGGAGTGAAGCTCACCCCAGTGTGGGAGCCCTGTGCCAGCCTGGGCTGCCTTGCAGAGGAGAAATGCAGAGCTGCTCTGCAAACCTGGTGACCTTGGAAAGCACCAGTGCAGTCATTGGACTGACTGATAGGATTACTGTGGAGGAAGAGAATGCAACAGCCTCTGAGGAACCAGGAGTGTGCACTATGGATGGATGATGAGGAGAAGCCATGTGCTGGCGTTATTCTGATGGCAGTTTCCAGAAGCTTTTCATTTTGCCATTTTCTGAGAAATACAGTTTCTCTCTTTTAAATTTTGGAAGAATACATTTATTAATTTAGGCTGCATCATATTGTTTCTTTTTTTTTTTTAACAATAGGTCTTTTTCTTCTTGCAAACTTCACAAGTAAGGAAATGCTGAGCTAGTTAAGTCAGAAGGAAAATGCTGCTGTGATACTGCAGGCACTCAGCTCTGAGTCTTGCCCAAAGTATGACTTGCTCCTATGCCAATGAGTGGTGTTAAGGTGAATATTAGATTATTCTTCTTTTGAAGGTGAATATTGGGTTATTCTTTTGAGTCCCTTGGAGGGGTAGTAGGCTTGTACCTGAAGCAGAGAACACATCTCCTGATTGCAAGATTTAAGGCTGAATTTCAGAGAAAAGAGTCCAATCCCCTTTCTCAGCCTTTTATGTCAGAACTCAAAATTGCTGTCTGATAAAATGTAGGACACCAGATTGAATTACTTCATTGAACCACTGCTGTCCCCTGTTAATGGTAATTGCACGGATATAGCGGTCTTTCTTGGCAACATCTCAGATATTTACCTCCCACTGTTTTTCAATTCAAACCTTTGATGAAAATATTCCCAGTACTTCTTTAAAGCAGACACCCAACTGTCTTTCTTGACAAAGGCAAGGTCTTTAAATCAGATCCTGACAATTTGTGACACAGCAGTCTATCTAAATCACCTTTTACCTATGTCTCTGTGTCATTTCCTGGAAAAAAAATGTCCATCAGAAGAAGGTTGCTGAGGGCTTGGTGCTCAGAGAGTCTGTGCGTGTGGCAGCACCGAGCTGGAAGATTTGTGTGTTTGTTTCAGTGGAAGTAATTAAATGAAGGCTTGTAAACTTGCAATGCATGCTGTAATGGTTCATTAGAAATATTTGGGAGTATTTTGTCCATAAGAAAATGATTATTAGGTTATTGCTGCTCTCAGACCATTAGGAAGTCAAGGTTTTTGATGGCCTTTCCTTTAGCAATGGTAAATCTGTTTAAAAAAAAAAAAAAGCAGGGCAAATATTTTCATCTTCACTCCACCTGAGGGTTAATGTGCATTCAGCTGAAGTAGCTTATATTCACCTCCTGAAATCTCATCTCTCCTGATGCTGTGAACTCCCCATCCCACAGAGGGGTGTGGATGCCACAGTGCTCCTCAGCCCAGCCATGGCGTGGTTTGGGGCCTGAGGTGAGCAGGGCTCTGACTCCTGCAGTCACAGCCCTGCCCTTTGGGGCATTGCTGGGGCATTGCTGCCTGTCCTTGCATTGCTGGGGCATTGCTGCCTGTCCTTGGCATTGCTGGGGCATTGCTGGGGCATTGCTGCCTGCCCTTGGCATTGCTGGGGCATTGCTGCCTGCCCTTGGCATTGCTGCCCCTGCTCACTCCTGCTGGGGCTGTGCCAGCACATCTCTGCGTTCCTGCCTGTGCTTCTGGGACAATCTCAAGGTTGGCAAATAATATCAGACTTGGCCATGTTGTGTAGCATCACTGTAAAATAATTAATAGGAAAACCCTGTAAAAATCAGTTGTCTGTGAATGAAAAGAGAGTAGTTTCTATGAGAATTTATTATGAATGTTTTGGCTGTTCATTTCACTCTGTGGCCTGTATAGCAGCAGTGTTCATCACAGAGTGCCCACCCCTGTGTGTTTGTGGAGTACTGGGCAAACAGATTTCAAGCTATTACTGTAACAGAACCTCCTAATATTAATAGCATTGAGTAATTGTTCCACCTTAGCAGCTGAAAACAGGTTGTTGTTAAATGGCAGAACAGATAGCAGGCATTGCTTCATTAGCAAAGTGTTAATCTTTGTCAAGCAGGACTTGTCTGTCAGGGATGGTGATGAAAGGTGAGCTTGGAGGGGAAAAAAATATCTTGTTCTGGTGAATGCATGTGCCAGACTGGTTCAGAGAGTGAAGTTCATGTTTGGAGTGGCATCAGCACAGCACATGGTGACACTTGTGCCATTTGGAAATGCAAGGAACCTTTCAAACCAAGTGCTGGTCTGAGGTAGATCAGTGAATGCAAGAGGAATGAGCTGCAGTTTGAAGGAATAATTTCTGATCCCAGGTGTGAGGGGTTTCATGGTGCACAGCTGAAAGAAAAGAGAGGGATTTACGATTTTTCAAACATGTAAAAAAAATACTTCCAGTAAAGATGGTCATGTAAGTCCATGTTCCCTGTGTTGTGATGAGGAATGGAGAGGGGAAGGGAGCTGCTGCCTCCTGTTCTGCTTCCATACTTCTGTTTTCTCCTGTGGCTTCTGAAGGTGGAAGTGAGTGATTCCAGATAAACAGTTTGATGGCTTTGCCACACTTACAGTATCCAGGTTCTGCTTTCTTTTCTTTGATGAAATATGGCATTAAATGTAACGACTGAAGTATTTGTACTGTTGTACCTTGGCACAGCAGCAGTAGCCCCAGAAATTTTCCACCTGCAGCTCCTGTTTCTGTAGATGGCACATGCAGAGGCTGGAGAATTGGCAGCACAGGTGCTGGGAAAGGGGCTGTGTGATGGGGCTCTCTGGAAGGCCCTGATGGTGACAGTCCATGTGCAGAGAGATCACTCCCACCTGGTGAGTGGTGAGCCCTGCTCCTCCCTCCCTCCCTTCCTGTGCACGTTAACATCTGCCTTGCAGGGCTGCTCCCCTTGGAGTGGCAGCTGTGTCAGGCTCTCACAGCAAACCTGACCCCGAGCTGGCACATCCCTGCAGCCACCTCCACGTCCTCTGCTGCCAGCTGCCAGCCTGGAAGAGGCAGCCTGGAGCCCAGCATGCTGTTAAACACCAGCAGGACTTGTTTGCTCCCTCCCCACTGCCCTTTCCCCACTGCACACGGGCTGTGCCGAGTCCAAGAACTGCCGAGCTGCCAACGAGAGCAAAATTACTTACAGCTGCTGAGTGCCACCTGCTCCTGCCCAACTTCAGCCAAAACAGTTTCCTCCCCAGAGTGCCCTGGAGTGGGGAATCCAAAAGCTGTTCAGAGCAGGCAGTATTTAGTGTGGATGGGGAAGAGACACAGCAGTTCTTGCTTGGGAGCAGAGTGTGTGACGCAGGAGGTCTCTAGGACTAATGTCTGTCTCTCCTGTTCCAAGCTCCCTCAAATCACCCCTTCTCATTCTTCCAGTATGTTGCTTATGAATATTAATTCAGCCCTCTCTCCCTTTATATGCCATCCTTTTTCCCCATCCAAGCTAATGCAAATTTAATGTTGTTAAAAAAAGAAAAATAAAAAAAAGGTCTGCAAATGCCAGTGAGAGCAGTGTGTCATCCTTGGCTCTGTGATGTATTAATGCAATGACACCTGGTGTGACACTGCATTTTATTCTGTGGTAGAAGAACTCCTTGACCCTAAGAAAGCAAAAGAACACACTTCCTTGTGATTTCCCCTCTGTTTCTTAATAACTTTCTTCATTCATCCCCAGTGCCCTTCATTTGCCCAGTGGTTCCCAGCAGTTTGCAGATATTTTTATGGTTTTGCTTTACTAAATACATCTTGCCTACTTAAATTGCCTGTGGTATAGAAACAGTAAATAAAAGGTTGACATCATTATGAATTCATAATGAATTCATTGCAAGAGGCCACTTGACAGCCCTCTGAGCACCATATTCTTTCTTAGAGAGTACTTCATCACTTCAAAGGACTTTGTTCTCATTGAATCAGTAGATATTTGGTAGTATTTAACTAGAAAACCATGTTCTAATGTCTACATTCATTTATTTAAAAGGAAGATTTGGGGAAGGCTTGTTGTTGAGTTAACCTGCTGACAGTTTTATCAAGTTTGTGCCTGGCTTTAGGCTTAGGAGCTCACTTGCTTAGGTGTCTTTCATAGTCAAAGCTTAGGTTTAATTTTGTTGCTTGTATCATCATTAACCATTGATTACTTCTTGCTTTCATCTTTGCAGTTTAGTTCCCAGTGTTTCTTTTTCTTTCCTCTGCTTTTCTGTCATTGTCTGAGTGCCATTAAACTGCTTTGAATTTGCTCTTCATTCATTTCTGAGCTCAGTTATAAAGTCCTTTTCCTTGCCTATCTGCAGTACAAATGCCTGGAGTGATAATAACTAAAGCCTCTTTATTATTTCTTGAAAATATCACCTGGGATGTTCAGCTGAAGGTGGGTTTGCTGCAGCTTGTTTGGAAAGATAAAGAGAACTTCAGGCAGCGTGGGGAGAGCCGTGGGTACTCAGGCTGTCACATGCTCACTTGCATAAATAATGTCAGCTAGGAAATAAATCATAGCAGTCTTTTGCTGTTGGTAGCCTGCTTTCCTAAAACTTCTCCAGGTCCTCTCCAGGGGCCTCTGCCTGATGCTGGTGATGAATATGCAAGGGAACAATTGGAATAGAGGGCTTTGAGAAGTGGCAATCCCAAGAAATTCCACTGACAACCTGTTCTGTTTCTCCCATCTATTTTCTTCCTCATTGCACAGTACCAGGAAATTTGTTGCTTATGATACAGGATAGCCCTTTGGAGGAACTAATTGTTCCCTTTCTCTGCATACCCCAGAGGAAGGGGAAATGCTTGTTCCCTATAAAGGGATGACTGAGCTGCCTAAAAGCACATGGAAAGGCAGGATGGTAGAAATAGGTCACAACCATTATCTGCAGGTCATTTGCATCAAAACTGTTTTGCAGCTTTGCCTTGACAAGCAGCTTCCCTGGCACAGGAGCTCTGTGTCTCCCCATGTTCCTGTGCTCCTGCTTCCACAGCATCTCTGTTTCTCCCTTCTTTTCAATTATTGTGTCAGTTGACTGTGTTCACATAGCTAGAGAGCAGTAAAATATTTCATCTGTTGACTGCTGCATCTAAAATAGATTAAATTAGTGTTTATTCAACTTTTTACTGCTGACTTACAAAATTACTTTTAGTCTGGTTTGGATAGATAACTTTTCCTATTAATTTATTGCCATGCTCTGCTTTGATTGCTTTTTTTCCATTGGTATCAAATCATATGCTGCTTTAATATTTCCTCCAAGATGTGCTCTTGATTAAGTCTATGTTGGATATTTATACCACCAAGAAGGATTCTATTTAGAAATTCACTTTCTTAATAAATACCTGTTTTTAAAGCTCTCACTTCTCCAAATTAAGGTGACTTAAGTGTAGTTAATCCTACTTGTTTCATGGAGCTTTTGCATATATACTGGGAGAAAATACTTTCCTGTGTCATGAATGGACACATGTAGAATAAGTGATACAGGATCAAAGGGGATGTGATTTTGGGATGAGGTGTAAAACATTTTGGTTTAAATTTTTATGTAGTGCCAGAATGATTTTGATTTTGGTACTATGGCAGAATCTGAGATCCTCTCATTAGTTTCTATGTATCAACAGTCCTTGTCTCAAAAAGCTCATAAGAGAAATGAGTTGTGAAGTTTGAGATTTAAAAAAACCCAAAACCATTGGAGAGAAGAGAATATCATGCAAAAATGTGATATAAGAATATATAATTATATATTCTATAATTAACTATAATTATAGAATAATTAATTATATCCATAGATAATTATATATTGTAAATAACTACGTGATCTCATAAATGAGACACCAGTTCACAGTTGCTGTCCGTTGCCATCAGTGTGGTTGTGGATGTGCAAAGGCTCAGGAATCAAAAGAACTGTCCAGGGCTGGTACCAGAGTTACCAGTTCCCAACAGCTCCACTGGCTGCATCAGCTGTGCCAGGCTACCCCAGCTGCTGAGCTGCTCTGGCTGTCAGTGAGTAGCAGACAGGCCCTAGATGTGTCACATACCTCACAAATCATATTTTTCCATGTAACTTTCTAGGAAAATGCTTTTTAAAGAAATGTTCTTATTTTGGGAGGCTTTGCTTTTTTGCTCAAGAAGTTTATGTACAACAGAACTGATGTTTTCATGTGCTCTTCAATTTGTTTTTTAGCCTAGCCCATTACACTTGACCTTTCTTTACACCAAAAAAAATTATTCAAATGGTTGTAATTCTTGAGACACACCTTTTTTTTTTTAATGTGTTTTCTTTGTCATGTGCTACTTTTTGAAAAAAAATCCTGATCTATCACTCCAAAGTATGGAGCATGCATGTGAATCTTGAGGCCATGTCAGCTGTAGTTGCTCTGACTGTCTGAAATCTCCTGCCAGTACTGGGAGTGCTCCTGCACCTCCTTCCCCACCCAGCACTGCAGAGATTTAATCACAGCTCCAGCTCATTTTGCTCTTTTAAGCTGATGTGCTTGATTTTGATGGTAGTAGAGGAAGGTGCATGAACAGATCCCTTCTGCTGGCTGCAGGGCACACGTGGTAACTTCCATGGGGGAGCAATAACACCAGTGGGGAGTTTGCAATGGCCTCAGCTACAACAGCTGTTTGTGAATCAACATCTGGCCTGGCTTCAGCCTCAACACTGCCAGTGTTCTCAAACTGATGAACTGAGCATTTGGATAGCATTTATGTAAAAACATTCAATTTGAATGGTTTTCTTTTGCTTTTTTTCATTCTTTATGTCCCTTTGAAGGAAAAGAAAAGCACTTGTATGTAGATTTTTTTCCCCCAAAAAACTCTGGCTCTGTTCTCTGCTGATGGAAAGGCCTTGTTGCCTGGAGATAAAAGCAGCATTTCTTGCATCAGTTTAAATTTCACTCTCCTCTTCACAGTCTCATCTCAACAAAGCAGAGGTTCAAGTTTAAACACATGCTTACATCTATTTCATTCAGAGAGCGTGTAAGCACACATGCATAACTGAAGTCAATGGGATTTAAGTGTGTGCTTCACTTTAAAGCATGTGCTTCACCATTCCCTTGAATGCAGGGGGTTTAATCTGAGTGCTTTGGAAATTGCAGTGGCCTTGCACATATTGGTTCTTTTATCCATCTGGAAGAAGGGCTACTGTGAAATTTAGTAAGTACTGTTCACACTTTGAAATTTTCATGTAATGCGTGCCTGTTTCTCTCCTTGCAGTAAGTTTAGTTTACACACTAAACACCACGTGAGGGTGGTTGGAATTTGTTCCTGTGCCTTTGAGTGGGCTGTGTTGAGGCTGATGGGGGTAGGGGGGTGTTCAGACTGTGGCTGTGCCCAGCTCTTCTATCTAAGGCGTGATGGCACCCAGCACTGCAATATTTAATCTGTGCCTGCCACTGGAGGCTTTCCAGTGGCCACTTGTAACTATTTAACTTGTCCAGGACACCAGAACCTTTCCCCAGACTGTGTTAGAATGAAGAGCTCAGAGGCACCTGAAGAGCAGTGGCTCTTACCTGCCTGCCTGGGTGTTGGTACTTGGATAGCTCTGTAATTGCCCTTCAGATGTGGAACTGCAGCTCAGCAGCTGGGCCCCAATGTTTTGAAAATCTTTGAGAACTAATTAGGCTCTCCTCAGAGTACAGCTCATCCAGCCAGTCTGAATAAACAAATGGCACCGTTTGTATTAGGAAATCTCTACAAATGACTGATCCCTGTCATGGGGTAGCATTAATCTTTTTAGTATAGATTTCCAATAGTTAACCATCTGGCTCCATGCAGTCTTCCAGAAAACACTCACTGCTGGGGCTGGTGCAAAGAAGAAGGTGGGATTAATAACCTGAATACATCATATGAAGCATTAATCTTTAGGATTGGCCATTTGTTTTTATCAAAACAACTCCCATAAGATAATATTTCACAGCATGTGTTGCTTGCATGGACTTCTTTCAAAATGAGGAAATGTTTCCAGTGTCTGCCATGATCTGCACTTTGCAAATTCAGTGTGAATGATAAAGGCTGGAAGAGTTGTGTGTTCTCTTCTGCTTTATGTTGCATTTACAGTCCTGGCCTGTTCAGTGGAAATGTGTGTGCTTTGTGATATTGGTTGTTAAAGCTTTTCATTCGGAACAACACTGCTATATAAGAATCTAAAATCACCCAAGTCAATGCCAATAATTAACACACAGGCTGGGACAGGCACTGCGTTCATCTCATGGATGAATTTTGTCAACTGAGCTGTCCAGGCAAGTCCAGACTCTTGGTGCAGGTTAAATGGTCTCAGTCTGACTGAGCATTTAGGCACCTGCTTGACTTTATTCACCACTTGTTCTGCAGATTTCACTGGTCCCAAGTTCTCTGTTGAAATCCAGCCCTGTGACTTAGCTCCCTGACCTGCAAGCTGTGGCAAATTAAAGGCAAAAGCAGCTGAAGAGGTTGTGGCCCTCAGGCTGTCCGTCCTGCCCCTGTGATAGGGATTACTCCTCTGCAAGGCAGGTGAAGGAATGGCTGCTAAAGCACAGTAAGTTAAACTCAAATTGGAGACAAAATACTCCAAGCTGAAAAGCTAAGCACTCCAGAAGCTGCTTCATGAGCTGTGTCATTGTCTCTGCTGTGGTGGGAGGACAGCTGCCATCAGGGGATGGGGGAGATGGTCTAGGGGATGGTAACTACTTGGGCCATCTCATTTTAATCCCTCGCTGCATGCAAACCAGAGCTCTCAGTGCCACCCCTGCCAGCCTGTTTGCAGAGCTGGCTGGCTCTGTGCTGCTGCCTGCCCTCCCTGCACTGCTGGGGCTCTCCTGCCTTCAGCACTGCCCAGCACCAGAGAGCAAGTCCAGCTGGAATCTCCAGACAGGAGGGACTGCACCTTCCATGTGTTTGACTGCAGCATATTGTGAACACCATCAGAACAGAACTAATAATTTTCCTAATCTGCATGTGACACGAGTGCACTTGAGTAATGTACAGCGCTCTGCACATAAACCATGTTTATACCTTCTCACCCAATCATGTCTGTTGCAGTATTTCCAAATAAATGGTGGGTTTCTCAATGATTCTTCCTGATAGAGAGTGATTTGTAATAATATTGTCATGCCAAACTCATAATAATACTAAATGAAGACATTTGTTGAAGGAAGTGATTGTAAATTACAAGCAAATTCAAGCCTTGCTGGCATTAATCAATACCAAAACACAACTTCTGCATTCCTGATATTATACTGCTGAATCTAATCCCATGGATTTTACATTTCCATGTGAATTAAGCATTTATTTTGATTTAAACCCTTTTTTTTTTCCTCCTGGGAAAGGATAAGGCTTTTTTGAGGTGGGTATTTTACACAATCTTGACAGACCTATACTCCCACACGCAGAGCTGGTAACTTTTGTACACAGTTAGTTAACCTGTACTGCTTACTCTGGTTTGCATTTCCGTGTGGTTGTGAATTGAGCTGGGGTGAGTAAAGCTTTGCATAGTCAGGCTCTCTGAAAAACACCCTCTGAACCTGAGAAACAATGCATTGTTTTAGTTGTGTGGCAGTATTTGATTGAGCACCTTCTCCTGGTGATTGTCATAGGGTTTATTTTCAGTACACGAGCCCTCTCCACCCTGATTAGCACTGCAGGGCCATGGACTGACTCAGAATGTACAGTCCATTACACCCATTGGGAATGGGTGCTGTTGCAGTATTCTGTTAGATTATCTTTTCTAAAGATTTGGTAGAACTAGAGTTCAAAGTGAACCATCAAACGCATTTCAAGGTTATTACCTTTTTGTCAGGCATTTCAGTACCAATTTATTTTGGTTCAGCAACCTCAGCATTGCATACTTAGCAGCACAGTTGTAATGATATTTTCATATGTATTTCCATTAAAAACAGAGAGAGGCTTCCATATCCTATGATCAGTTTTCCATTTAATCTTTCTTCTTGTATCAGCCACTCATTTTGGTTGAATGTGGAAAATGCAGTTGATTGTTTTTGATAACCGCTAATGCATTCTGCCAGTGATTTCTTTCCACTCGTTACAGTAATACAAGAAGATTAATCGTACTTGATTTTATTTTAAAATATTAGACATCAATAATACAAAAGCTGACACTTCTGGGAATTTAACCTATTGGATTATTTATGTCACAGACAATTTTTTTATTTAACCAATTGCTTCAGAGTAAATGCAGAGACTGTCAGCTGTTTATTCACAGCCATGTGCATAGACTGGTGTGTTTGTTTTCTAGGAATAGCACCGCTACGGCACATTTTCATTCTGCTAAACTGTAGCTTTTGAAATATTTAAGAGGCTATTGTACTTCAGTCTTACCAATCTCTTCATTTTAGGCCTGATTTAAAGCATATTGAAGTCAATGCCCATTCTTTGGTTGATCTCAGTACATATAATTCTCAGTGACTGGAAGTTAATAGAGCAGATCATCCTCTGTGATACCTGGAGTTGGTATTTATGTGTCTGCAGGAATGTGTGTCCATGCACAGGCACACAGCAAACCTCAGAGCCTTGTGCTGGGAGCTCCTGGTCTTGGGATCCAATTTATGTGGGAACTGTTAGCTTACTGTGGAATGGGCAACAGTGGAAGTAGCTGACGTGGCTCAGTGCAATTATTTTCAGCAGCTGGGGTTCAAAGGTCAGTCCATTTAGCACTGCAGGGCAGGACTGCAGCATCCTTGGTGCTGCGTGTGTGAACTTCGCTTAAAAAGAGGGCAAAGGGTCTGACGTAAAAGTCACTGACTTCAGTAGGCTTTGGGTCAGAATCTAAATACAGTTTTTATCTGCTAGATTGTTCAGCTATTGCATTTTACAAGAATATTTGTGTGTTTCTTTCCTACTAATGGTCTGAGGGAAGTAATATTTTTCAGAATAATAAAACTGTTAAAGAAATATGGTCTGATTTTCTGTTTCTTTAACGCTGACATCAGGATGGTGTAACTCTTTTGAAATCAATGCAGTTACACCAGAATAAAGCTGCTGTTAATGGAGTGCAGAAATTGATGTTAATGGAGTGGAGAAATCTGAGAACTTCTTTATATCAGACTCAATTGACTCTAATTTTGATCATCTCCCTTGAACTGGAATTAGTAAACACTGAAATAGATAGAACTGCACTGGAGTAAAAGCAGTGTAATGACATGGAGAATCCATCCTTTGTCAGTCAAAATGACTGCTAAAGAACCATTCTAACTTGTATTTCCTTAGTGGAAATTATTCTTTAACCATTCCATTTAACTTGAATGGTTTTGGAAATTCAGCCAGCATTTCAGTGGCAGCTCGGATTCTGTGTTTTATGGAACAGGTTTTTGCCTCGAGAGCATCTTCTCCAAATGCATCAGTGTTGTAACTCAGCTTCCTTCAGATGAAGTAGATGGAGGTAAATTTGGCATGCTGATGAAAGCCTGAAAACCAGAGTGTGCAAATTTTAATAGATCTTCCAGACTGTTACAGCAGTAACAGTTAGAGATCAGATCATGGGATTCAAAACATGCAGAAGCCCAAATGAAGGCAATTTGCTTTCCAAGGTCTCCAATGCTTTGTGCTTAGATGTTTGCAGTTGCCCATTTGTCTGTGATAACTGTAAAACACCAGACTCTGAGAGGAGGCTTGTGTTTTTCTGTGCCTCCCTGATGCTGGTGTAGAGCCATGTAGCTGCACAAGGCCAAAGTCAGGCAGTGCAGATCAACAGCAGTGCAGGCTGTGATCTCTGGGAGAGGCTGTAAGTCATATGGAGGGAATATTGTTGTCCCCTCCATATTTTCTATGTCTCCGTGCAGAAAAAGCACAGAACATCAGAACAGAACTAATAATTTTCCTAATGTGCTGTGACACGAGTGCACTTGAGTAATGTACAGCACTCTGCACATAAACCATGTTTATACCTTCTCACCCAATCATGTCTGTTGCAGTATTTCCAAATAAATGGTGGGATTCTCAGTGATTCTTCCTGATCTGTGAAGGAGAGCAGCATCTAGAACCCTTTGTCACAGGAGTACACTGAATTCTCAGTGTTGTTGGCAAGCTGTGCCTCCAGCTGTCACAGGACAGACGTGGCTCATGGCACCACTTCTGTGCACGCTGATGATCCTTGTGCCTCACTGTCCTTACTGACCCCAGTGCCTTGTAGGTCCTTGTGCATTGCTGGTGCTTGCTCAGAATGACCCCTCAGCTGGGCTGGAATGGAGGAGCCTTGAGCCAGAGGCTGCAGCATCTTTTAACTTCTCTCCTTCCTGGTTACATTGCAGACCTGGGGTAACAATTTGCAGAATGTGCTTCTGCAATTTTGGAGACTCAGACTTCCTCTTTGGCCTGTGAATTTCATTGTCACTTCACACCTATCTTTCAGCCAAGTACAGCAGAAAGGTGCTGGGATTGCAGTCAGAGTGTGGAATGTCATCCCTGTTGTGATGTAATTTTCAACACTGCAGCTTTCTGTGTGTGAAGCAGACTTCAAAAGTGTCTGAGATCAAATCCCTCATATTCCCCGAGCAGTGAGAACCATTGTTTGAGGTTCTAAATTATGGTGGGGAGATGTGGGGGCTGGGACACTCTTTGGTTGAGGGGAGCTGGTGTTAATGATCCAAATTTCACTGCCATCCAGACGTACTACATTGTTTTGAGCAATGACTGTGGAATATATAACCTGTAAATGTCTCAGCAGATTGCATTGAACAGCGCTCAACAGATGAAAGCTGTGAACCATGACTGGATCCTTCTTTTTGAATAAGAAGTGACTTTACCTGGAGCATTGCTCCTGGAGAGGAGTGGGGTGATGACTGGCTGTTTTACTGGATTCCTCCTTGGGGCTGAGTGCCAGCCACTGAAAGAGAAGCCAAATGAAGCATCAGGGACCTTGCAAGTATAATTCATGATCCTAGTATTGCAGAGAAGTTTAAAGCTAATGAAAAGAAAATAATGGGCCACTGGCTTAAAAAAAGAGTCAGGAGTATTTATTACATCTGGCAATGTAAATCTAAAGTCTAAATCTTTACTGTATTCAACCAGAAGCCTAAAGGACTGGATTTTTCTTTTTCTCTGATAGAAATCAATTCTCAGTGTTGCCTTGAGCATCTCAGTTGTGGGGCTTCAATTTCAGTGATTTGAGATCTGTGTATAAGAAAAGAGATGAAAAAATCTCGATCTAAAGCAAATTGTTGTATGCAAGCAGAGATAGACCTGGGAGCAAAGAGAAGGTAGGTGTCATCTGCACTGAACAGATAAAAGCTGTAGCTGACTTTGATAAGAGTTTTCTGTGGCTGAAATTTCCCCTCTTGAAAAGGGATAGCAAAAGGCTGACCATGTATTTCCATGCTGGGCTTGGCCATGACACAGAGTAATTTTAAAGCAAGATATTCGTACCTCGAAGCAAATCTGAATTTTACCCCATGGCTGTGAGCCCTGGCAATTGCTGCCTTCCCAGGGAGTGCTCCAGCACCTCCTGTTAACTGCTCAGCAGAGTTTAGCTGCTTTAGTGCAGCCTGTGCAGGGTAGTTGGATAGCTTTTGTAGGTTGCTAAGTTATACACAGTCCTTTTACTAAACACATACAGCAAATAAAATCAGCTAAGTGCTGCATAATGGATCGTGGGGTCAACGTCTTTCTCTTTCTTCATTTTGTAGCTTATTTCAGCCTCTGAGAAATGTGAACAATTATGCAGGTGTAGTCGCTACCAAAAGTAAGAAAGATTGAATTTGCTATTTGTAGCACTATAAAGCAAATACAGAATTCAATAATGTGTATTTTCATTATCCTAATGGAAGATTTCAGTATGTTAAATGTGTTCAGATGTCCTTGGCAAAATTGGGGTCAGTCATGTGAAATGGAGACAAAACGTGTTTCATCATCTTGTGGTTATTATACTACAAGGATTTCATTGTAAAGTGCAACAAGTAATTGCAGCCACATTCCTGATGCTATTGACTGCTTTATCTAATGGAAATGATTTCTTTCTTGATTATTTAAAATGAACCTTTTACCATTGTCATGTAAGGAAGTTGTAAAGTTGTTGTTTTTTTTTTTTAAATACATTACAGCACCACCATTAATAACAACAACAACAACAACAAATTAAGAGTGTGCGCTTTTCAGATGGTTTCATCCAAGGATCTAAAAATGCTTTAGGCAGAATATCCGAATTAAAGTTCTTGTGTGGGGGAGGCAAAAGGCAGGGAGGATTGATTTAAAACTGAGACTGTTCTTGTGCTAGGCCTGATGGAAAGCTGCACAAGTCTGGGGTAACTCGTGTGTTAGTGCAGCTCCTCGGGCTGAGCTGTGCTGTCCCCAGGTGTGCCTCAGTCAGGGGGTGTTTGTGTCCCTTCAGGGGCTCGGGATGAGGCTCCCAAGAGGCTTCACCCACCTGGACAGACCCCGTGCAGCCCTCACCCTGGGCAGAGCGCTCGGAGCTGTGTCCCAAATTTTGGGATTCACTGCTGCAAGGTTTGCCTGGCAGGAGCTGGACCCGTTTCCCCAGGGAGCTCTGCAGGAGTGCCCTGCCCTGGGCTCTGAGCTCCAGACCTACCCCTGAACCCAGTGCTAGCATGCAGCAGACCTGGGTGAGGGTCTCCTTCATTAAATCACCTTCCCCCAGCTTTCTGTGTCCCGGGGTCACCCACGGCAGTGCCTGTTGTGGGTATGTGGACAGGCACGTGCTCACACTCAGGGACAGCACTCCTGAGCCCAGAACCTGAGCCAGAAGTGCCTGAAGGGCTGGATTTCATTGCAAAACAGCCACAGAAAGATAGGGCAGCTGTAAGGCCCCAGAGGCAGAGGGAACCCTGCCCGTGCCTGGGCTCAGCTCAGCCTGCCCGAGGCTGTGCAGGATGTGCCTCTGAGAGATCCCTTCTCCAGAGGGACAAAATGCATTCTCACATCACACTGGAATGTGTTGTTTGCTGTCAAAGGTCTGGGCTCTCACTTCCCCCTGTTCTTCATGATTCAAGATGCACTTTATGGCTACCAGTTTGCAGATTTAGGATGTGCTGTAAAAATCTTACTTACAGGGTGTTTGCCTGGCAGCAAGCATGCATTGCTGTGGGCTTTGGTTCGCTGCAAATCTGATGTTTAGGTACATCAGGTAAAAATTTCTCAGGTTGTCATAGCCAGGCCTTTCTTTTCCAACCAATAAAACATTCCTTGTTTGTTTTGCACTTCTCAGTTGGATGCATATCTGTATGTGTATATATAAATATAAAGGAATAAATAAATAAATATGTTATTCATCCCAGAAACATGAGAGACCAAATACCAACACCCTTAAGGCTGCAACTCTGCAGATGTGAAATAGCTGTTGCTCAAAATGGGGTTATTCTAGATTTATACCTGTGGAGCTAAGTGGAACTTCACGTGGAGCAAGGCCCAAAACATATGGCAGTACCAATTTTGTTCAGAGCAAGTTTTTAATGATTTCTACCATTTGATCTACTGTATTGTAGATTTTATGGGTCAGTGTGGATAATAAAATAAAATAAACATCTGGTAAAGTACAGCTTTTTTTGGGTAGATTTACAGAGCTGGGCAGGGATGCAGCTGGTGTGTGGCTGTGGAGCCAATAAACAGACACTGAAGTTATTTCTGCTTTTGGGGGAAGAGTTGATCAACTGCAAACATTCCCACTGCTGAGTTTGCTCAGCACGCTGCTCGAGAGGCCCCAGCCAATAATGATGCTTTATGGAGGTGTTTGTGCCTTCTCCCCACATGCAGATATGGGGTTCAGCCGGCCAGCAGCAGAGTGCCAGGATTTACAGGTTCCCCCAAGCACAGCCAGGGCAGCTTTAGGGCTATTAAGCTGCTCAGCCGGTGTCAGGATGGTTCTGCTTGCTCCTCTCACACCATTAATTTGCCACCAGTTGTGAGTTCTTTCCACGGGGCAGTGAAAATAAACCTATGGAATGGGGTGCTGCAACATCTCTTTCGTCATAGGCATGGATTAGTTTTTTTATTAATTTTGTTTTAGTTTTGTTGCTTTTGAAGGATACTCTATTATTATTATTATTATTGTTATTATTATTATTATTATTATTATTATTGTTATTAACATGGTTGCCAGACAAAATTATTATGTTAAATCAGAGACATCACATCCCTTACATTTCGTAGCTCAGTGCAATTTTCATAAAGTGTGAGGCAACATCGAAAAAAACATGACTCAGAATTAGAGTTTCAGAAGATTATTATATAGACATTATTTCCCCCAGGTCATGGGCTTTAGTCAAATTTGGAAGAGAATGAAATTGCCAACAGTGAAAAGCAGACAGAAAGGTATGAGTTCATGAGCAGAGAAATAACATTTTCATTTGTTCCTTCCCCATGGGAAAGATTCAACATTCCGGTAAATGGAGACGGTTATAAGAAATGAATTTTTGTCAGCAGGGATGTGATTTTAAGGCTCACTTATCCATTGGCAATCTAGATTTCTAACCCCAGGAATCTAGGAAATTGCTACAGAATGTAGTCTTTATTATAAACAAGTTTTTTTTCCTTTCTTTCCCTTTTTTTTTCCACCCTGTCTTTTTTAGTAGTTGAGATTTTTAAGGTGCAGGGCTCTGCTGCTCTGAGCATTTCAAGGGGTCATATTGCCAGAGAATTATTCTGTGTGGCTTGCTGTCCCTTTGAACCGTGCCTTCTGTGGTGCAGTGATCCCTCTCACCCAGAAATTCCTCTGATCATTGGAACAAGGTTGTTTTTGCGAGCTAAAAGCACCCCCAGCAATGAGGCGTTTGCAGCAGACTTTGCTCCCAAGGATCTAAGCACCATTCCTTGCTTTGTGGTTTTCTCCCTGGGCCATTTTTGAAGCTCTTCCATTCACACAGGCGAGGCAAACGAAGTAGCCAAGAGTTTAGGGGGTGGCTCTTGTTTTTGGTGTGCACAAATAGCTGGGATTTGCAGGCTTTCCGTGGCACTGTCCCAGGCGGACTACTTTTTGTAATTAAAAGGATTTTCTTCCAAGAGAATTGTTCATTTTTTTGCTTCATCTGACTCTTGTAACCTCACTCTGTATTTAGATTCTGTGAGGATGTTCAAACGCTGTTACTGTGCCTGTGATTTTATATAACCCTAAGCCCCTCATTTCTGATGATGCAGATTGGTCTCTAACATTATTATCTTCTTTTTTTTCCATTTTATTTTTAAATAACAACTTGAAAATATGTACATCTGATACTTCCTTTCCTTGGTGTGTTTTTGTCCATTTTAATATCTTTTCTTACAACCAAGACCTGTTTGCCTAAATATATTGTTAACAAGCAATGTTATTGCCACTGCCTGCCAACATCTTACTCACCACAAATTGCATTTGTTCTGTTAGCTTCATTATTATTGTGTCCAAACTGGGGTATAATGATTATGGAACATCATGATAGAGCCTGATTAATAAATAAGAATTGATTACTCTGACTTTGTCCATTGTATTAGGCCCAGGTGATTTATACTGTTGATGTCATTTTCTGAAAAACTGTGAATGCTTGAGAAAGACAGAGAGGGGAATATAATTTCCTCTTAGGAATGCACAGTCAAATTGCAATCCTTTGTCTCTGCTGGTGTGTGAGGGCAATCAGAGCTGCAGCCTCTGAGTGATCACTGATTGTATTTTAGCATGGAACTATTTTCCACTTGCTTTCCTGTCTTCTAAGATGTGGGCATCCATGGAGTGTTTTCATGGTGTTGGCTGGCACCAAAGAAAGGGAAAGAACTTTTCCTTCATGCACACATACAACTTTTACTGGTGTTTATTCACAGAGAGTGTTCAAACATGCCTTAAGGAGGGAAAGAAATGATGCTAAAACAGAAAGTGCTGCAGCTGTACTGCTGCATCTGCATTTCCTTCTGCTGATCTGATTCTGGGGGTCTGGAAAAACCCATGGCGAAACTCCAGCCTGCTCATGCAGGTGTCCTGCTGCTCCTTCCCTGCCAGCACTGCCTCGTACCTGTAATGCCCCCCTTCCTTTCCAAAGGAACACACTGGTTACAAAGAGCTGTAAAGAAATGGGGAGTTAAACAGATGTTTGCAAGTTGTTTTTTGCTGTTTTACAAACCTTTCCTGCAAACTGAGTGCAAGTGGTGAAACCTTCAGGTTGCCCTGTGTGCTGTATGGTTGTGAGCTGTAACCTGGCCTGTCTGGTGGAAATGCTGTGGATTATGTTTGAGTTCTCCAGCCATGCTGGATGATGTTCCCTGATCCACTGGGCAATGCTTCAGTTTTTGAGCCTGGGAGTGTCTTGGTTTGAAAAGACAGGTGTGTGCTAAGGAAGGCAGGAGCCTCCCCTGAAATAGAAAATGTAAACCCACTCCCTCTGAATTATTATAATGCTGAAATTAAGGGGCTCTCAGGCAAAGATATGGGAATAGGAATAACAGTTCTTTACTAGGAAAATTAAAAATACAAATGAAATAGTGCAAACAAAAACCAAACCACTGCCAGAGTGAGAGCAGGCCCTGGCAGGCTGTGGGTCAGGGCAGTGGCAGCAGTGCCATTCCATGGGGGCTCAGCCCTCCTGCAGTGCCAGCTGTGCTTCTGCTGGAGCAGGATCCTGGACAAGGCTGGAGTTTTCCTCTGAAGCTCCAGGGCTGCTGTGGATGGGCCTGGGCTCCCTCTGGGAATGCAGTGGAGAAGAAAGCTGCTCCTCTGGGAATGCAGTGGGCAAAGGCTGCTGTGCTGTTCCAAGGGCAGATTGGATCCAGGTAGGAATGCTTGGCTGCTCCCCTGGGCAGAGCCTCTCCCCATGGGATGCTGGAATTTTCTCAGCCATGCAGGGACACTCAGTGGCCATGAACAGAAGAGATCTCCTGGAAGGAGGATTGGCTGTGGGAGAGATAAAGAAAAGTGCCCAAAGAACAGCAGAGAACTGCCCCAGCTCTGACAGATGGCAATAGAACACACACATATCTTACAGCCCAGGACAGGGAGGGAGCTGTCCTGACCCAGCTGTGTTGCAAGCATGGCAGAAAGTGGTCCTATTAGTGATTAACTCATTTGCAAGTGAGAAATACAATTAGGCTGGAAAATATTGAATCCTCTCTTTTAAGACAATTCTCATTAGTACTGGAGTTGGAGGTGGGTTTGCCTTGCTTCCCTGGGATGGTGCAGTGTCCTTGCCTGAATCAGGACTGGCTGAGCAGTTTTAGTGGGGAAGGAAATGGAGTAGGAAGAGTAAACCCTCACACCTCTCAGGGTATCACTGATTACTAAGTAAAAAATGTACCAAAGAATGTAATTTAAAGTTATTTGCCTCCTTCTGTCTTTGCAAGAAAAGCATAATTTTCTGTATGCACTTGGTTTAATTCTGGCTTGTGTCTGTCCCATGACTGACTAACCCTTGCTGTAGCCAATACATTTTACAGTAGCAAGATTAATCCTTCTCAGGCTGTGAATTAGCTTTTCCCACCATCACTGTGGCCTTTATCACTGCCAGGGAGTCAGTGCGTGGATAATGCAGCCGAACCCTTGGAGATGTTTTGGGCAGCTTCCCATCCCCAGTGCCAGGAGGGGCTTGGCAGGGGTCTGAAACAGGCCTGGGTGGGCTGGGCAGGCTCAGCTCTCCTCAAGGTTGGACAGGGACCCCCTTTGTTGCATCCTTGGTGGCCTGGGAGGAGCTGGGGAGGTGAGAAGCCTCAGAGGCTGTGGCTGGGGAGGGGGAGTGTGTCCTTGGGGTCAGAGCCTGAATCCTGCAGGGATGGGGAATGGGAAGTGGCTTCCCCTGATGAGTGTCCTTCTTATCTGAGAAACAGCAGCACTGAATGGGGCTATTCCAGGTTGGGTTTTTTTTTGTTTGGTTGGCTGGTTTGTTTCTCTGCAAGGAAGCACTGAGTTTGGTAGTGGGCTCCTAGGAAAGCATTGCTCGTGCTGCTGCAGTATTTATTGTAATTCCTGGAGCTGTCAGTCAGAGCATGGGCTTCGAGGTGCAGACACAGGCTCACATTGCTTACAGTCTATGAAAAATATAATGATCTGCACCTAGTCAAGGGAAGCATTTAATGAAATCTCTTTCAGACATGGGAAACTAAGGTTTTTACTGCTTGTTGATAAAGTCATTCTCTTCTTACTAAGTGTTCTGTTGGGAATGGAACTGAAAGCTCTTGTGTCTGATTGTTTCTTTTGCTGGAGCTAATGTTTTGAATACATGTTTGACTCTGGAATAAATGTTTTCTGTTATAATGTAGTTGCTCCTGTGCAAAGAAGGAGCAAAAGACTTCTATTACTAAGTGATTTTGAAAGTCAACAGTTCAGGGGAATTGGAAATTATGAGCAAAAAATCCTGAGAAATAACTCAGGTTACTACAGCCCCACCTGACCCCGAGCAGTCACTGGACCGGTGATGCTTTAATGCAGGGCACTGCCCTCGTGTATTTTATTTTCCTGTGGTGCTCTGCTGCCTTGGCACATCCTGCTGAAGTGGATTAAACCCTCAGAGGAACAGGAGGGCCCCAGATCCAACATGACCACTCACATTTCGGGGACAGGAGCAGCCAATGCTCTCTGTGGGCTCTGGAGCATGCGTGACTGGGTCTCAGAGCCACCAAAACCCACCTGTGAAAGTGCCCTTGGAGATCAGTGTGAATGGAGCAGGAAAGGAATGGAGATTTGCAGTTTATTACCAGTAGAAGCCCTAAGAAGAAAAGCAATAATTCCTTCTTTTGTAGTTGGTGCAAGGCTTCACCAACTCCAGCACACCAGTCCACCAGTCCCTCCACCAGTCCCAGGAGGGACACCAGTCCCTCCAGGACTTTGATTTGGCCCATGCAAGTGAGGCAGAAAAATCATTCCCAATTTACCAATAGAGTTTTCTTTCTACAGTTGGAGCTGGGTCTCAGTTTTGCTTTATGAAGAAGAAAATTCTGAACTTTTGGGGCTTTTTTGCATATGTATTTGGTATTTCAGTGTCCAAGCCTGGCAACTCTGTTAAGAATTAGTTTTTCACAAGTGGCATTTCTTACTGCAGTCGTGGCATTTGATAGTTTCCTCCATCTGCAGATCTTCCGAAGTGTTTCTCCAGCCCAGCCTCTCTTGCAGGCTAGAGGCAGAGACTGGAGAAGTGAATGTCACCTCCTTCCCCTTGCCCACGTTTGGACTCATGCCATTTACTCTTCAGCTGGTAGGGAAGAAATTGTGGCAATTTTTGCAGTGGTTCAATGTGAAATCCTTTCAGCCTCTTTTCTTCTCCAGGGAAACTGAATCTTTTAGGGGAGGAAAAAAAAAAGGGGGGGGGGAGGTTGACATACTGCAGATTTTTGTGATTTTTTCCCCTTACAGAGCTGCAATGGGAAAAGATGAGGCAGACCTATGTCTCTTGACTCCTATTATTTTGGCTGGAATTTAACCTGTTTCTGTCTGCCCTGTTCCAAGCAAGGGAAATCACATCCACCTTTGGCAGAAAATGTTTCATGCAAGGGCTGTGTTGTAAGGAAAGACTTTACCAACTTCACCTTAACTTCCACTGCCTTTTTTTTTTTTTTTGTAGTAGCTGGTCTCATGGTCTTGGTGAAAATCCCCAGCTGCTGATCCTGAGCTCTGGAGTCCTCCTTGTGTTCTCAGTGCAGTTCCAGTGGGTGTGCTCTGTTCTGCAGCCCACCCTTCCCTTGGTTGTTTTTTTTTTCTTTGTTGGTTTTTTTTTGTGGTTTTTTTTTTTTTTTTTTTTTTTTTTTTTTTTTTTTGGGGGGGGGGGTTTCTTGTGAGTTTTTTTGCAGAGAGTCAGAGTGAGGGAAAAGCTAATTTCAGAACACCACTGCAAACAATTCTCCCTTACACCACAAAACCTGCCAGCCCTTCACAGCTGGTAAATGTTTGGGTATAGGTGTTTTTCTGAGCATTCAGCTTGAAACATCCTGACATTATTTGATGATAGGTTTTATTTTTGATAGTCAGCTTTTTTTCCTAGAAACTCTCTAAAGAAACCCAAGATCTGGACCACCTCGAGCTGCTAGCCAACTCCAACAACTCCTTGGAACCCTGGGATGGAAGACAGGAAGCTTGGTCGTGGGTGATGTGTAACAGGAGAACATGCTCTGTATATGTTTCCTGCTCCAAAAGAAATAAGAGAAATTAGATCAGTGACTTGGTAAATGATATGAAAAATAGACTTTGCTTGCTAAGAGACTGTGAAGAAACTGATGTAGTGAAGATCATCTGTAATATTTCATATTTCTCTGAGGAGAAAAAATTACAAACTTGATGGTGTGTGATTTATTCACATTTCTGAACATAAAGAATAATCCCAAAGTCAGCTGTCTGTTTCACACTCCGAGGCCAGGAGCAGGATTTGCTCTGAGATTTGGTGGCTGGGGTTTCTTATGAGGACTGCAGAGGAGGAACCTGTTGATTAATGATGGAGTTGGAAAAGTCTGCAGATGGGATGGTTATGCAGAAACTGCAGCTTTCTTCGCCTGCCTGTTTTACTGCCTCAAAAAGCATGATGACAAATATGTTAGATTTGGTGGTGTTTGTTCTGGTGGTTTGTTGGGATTTTTGTTTTTTTTTTTTTTCTATCACTCCTTCCTTTTGCTCCCATTCTCTTGGCACATCCAGGGGTTTGCCCTTCACTGCAGTCCTGTCCCTCCATTCATGCTGTGCATCTCTGCTGAGATGTTTTTTGAGCCAAAGCCTTATGTAATTTAGAAATTCTGTGAACAGTTTCCTAGGACCAGAGGGTTGTTTTCCTTTGTTCAGCTCCTGAAAGAGTGGATCTTCATCTGATTCCTGAGAGACCTCCATGGTTCAGAAAAGATCACAACTTCTTTTGCTTCTTGGCCTCAGGACCAACTGCTGTGGTCATGGTCTTAAGGAGGAGTGCATGAAAGCAAAGACCTTTGAAATTGACATATTCTGCTATAGAAGAAAAAAGGAGAAAAAGCCCAAACCCAAGCCACAGAGAGTGCCACAGAAGGAAGGCCATACAGGAGGATGTGCTTTTTTAGGGATTAAATGGGATATCATGTATAGGGTAAAAAACATGTGCAGAGAGGCTGTTGGGTTCTTCAGGTACTTTGCAGTGTATTTGTACCCACAAATTTTCACCTTCAAAATATATATTGTAGAAAACAAGAAAATTGTAGAAAACTTGTAGAACCAATAAAATTGTTGGCTAGAATCATACGTAGATGAAACAAAGTTGTGGTAGAGAAAGACCAAGCCCAAAGTGTAGACTGCAGCAGTTTATGATTTACAGTGGTCTGTCTCCTAAGACATGAGGGACAGATAATAGATTTGGACTAGACTTTCCTTAGCTCATGAGGAGGAAGCATGACAGAAATTGCCAAGGTGCTTGAGAGACAAGATGACAAGCAGACATTCCAAACTTCACTCTTTGGGTGTTGACATAGTGCAAGCTGTGGTTAGGTGAGCAGTTGGAGTGTGACATAATAGTGCTGAAGGTTGTGAGAGAGGGAGAAACCCAAACCCCCTGATAATGCTGTGTGTGTATTTTTCAGTGCCTGCAGCCTTATTCTGCAAAGAGCAAGTTCACAGATGTTAGGGCCAGAGGGAGGCAGTGGGCTAGGAAACCTTCCACCTTTTGGGTCACCAGTTCAAAATTACCCTGCTCCATCTGAAAGTCATTGCCAGCTGGTGGGTGGCTGCAGGCCAGCACGGAATACATGAATGGCATCAGGCCAAGCACAGGCAGCAGCAAAGGTGGAGCAGACAGCAGGACCTCCTGTGAAGGCCCTGAGGTTAAAGGGGGCAAATGACCCCCTGTGCCCCAGAAGAGGCTCAGTGGCCAAGCAGAGAGTCCATGGGAGGTGATGAGGAACTGGAGCACTTTAATTGGGTTGGATGGCAAAGGAGCAATTTGATGTTTAAGGCACGTCCTTGTAACACTCTGCTTCAGCATTAGGTTTACATACTTTGTACTCTGGGTGCATATATGTCTTTTTCAAATAAATATTATTTTAAATTGGGAAAATCAAGGAGAAAACAGAATGCTTAGGGCACACAGAGTGAACTGTGTGAGTGCATGTACCTTTCACATGCAGGGTGCCCACAGGTGTGTTAGTTATAAGCTGGTAATCTGTTCATTTCTCACATTTTCCAGTCAGAGTTCTTTTGCTGCAGGGTGCCCACTAAAGAGACCTTGTCTATAAACACTCCTAAGTGACAGCTGGGAGACATGCAGCATGAGTTCATTTGTTTATTCTTATCTAGTAGCCCCTGAACAAACTGATGAACACTTTGATTTGACAAGGTTGTACTGAGGATTTGTGAGGATTAACCTATATGTGGCATTTACTGAGAGATCAGACAGGTCGTGAAGATTGGCATTAGGGAGTCTAAGAAGATCCTTTCCCCCTCCCTCTCCCCTGAAAGCCTCAATCCAATTACTGTCTTATTTTTGACTCAATAAAAGGGAAATGAGCGTGTGCCATCCTTCAAGAGGAGTGGATGGCACTGTGACACAACCAGGAGCAGGGCAGGGCTGTCTAATGATCTGCCTCTCACCTGATGCTGGGAGATTACTCACACAGTTGTTGGAGTCTTGCCTTCTAATGGCCTCTGCAGCTTCTATCACACTGCCTCCTCTTGGGAAAGGAGAAGAAGTTATCTTTGTGTGTTGCATGAAGCACTGACATGATGGATATTGTTATTTACACTTGTGTGTTCGGAGAGAACTGTGGGGTTTGAGGAAGTGCCTTTGGAAGTGACTATAAAAACACACCATCTAATTTCATGAAACACATCCTCCCCTGGGGGCAGATGAGCATCTCTGTGCAGAGAGCACAGCCAAGCCCTGGCTCCCTGCACCCAGGACCTTTGCTGTATGTGTGTCTGAGGGAGGGACAGGGATGGGGACAGGGACAGGCACAGGGACAGATTTTACCTGCTCCCTGTGTCTGAGGAAAGGACAGGGACAGCCTTTACCTGCTCTTTGTGTCTGAGGGAGGGACAGGGACAGGGACAGGGACAGGGACAGGGACAGGGACAGGGACAGGGACAGCCTTTACCTGCCCTTCCCTGTGCAGACTCCAGGGCAGTGCCCCACTGCCATCTCTCATGTCAGCAGCTCCCTTGCAGTCAGGACATGTCTTATTTACTGTTGCTTCTTCTGTGAGCAAGAGCATTCAGTATTTTGCTGAATGATGTTTAGTGCAGCCTGTTAATATTTCTGTAGCACTGCAAACACCAACTGCTTTATTGTGAGAGTGCTCTGCATCTGTTCTGCCAGAGCAAGATGTTCCTCTGAGGAGCTTGGCAATCTTTTGCACAGACTGGGAAAGGGCAGGATGATGTTGTACCTGCCCAGGGGCACCACAGGAGGAGAGCCTCGACATGACTGAACTGGGGGTGTAAGGAACTGGGGCACACAGGGCATGGCAAACACTTTCATAACCAAAAATTCAGACTTTACACTTTGATTTAGAAGGTCTGAGTGCCAAACTCATTAAATCTCTGCTTGTGCCAAAAGCTGTGGAAGGGTTTTTTTTCCTGATTTGTGGTGCTGTGTCACTGCTTGAGTGGTGCTTTACTCCTGGAGGGCTCTCTGGGGTGGTGGTCACTCACCAGGGGTGGGGATGCAGGAGAGGATGGTGCTCCCTGAGATCTGACTTGTGAAAACTGCATGCTGAGGGGTGGGAGTAGTAACAAGGGGTGTAGCTGCAGGGGGATGGATGGATGGATGGATGGATGGATGGATGGATGGATGGATGGATGGATGGATGGATGGATTTATTGAGCTATGCTTAAACTCTGGCTCCCAAACTGTAGGATTTCGAGCACTCCAAATTCTATTATCACTGATGGGGGGTTAATTATTAATTTATTCTTTAATCAAAACTAATTTAAAGTAATTTTGAAGAGTAGGAAGCTCTTCATTAGGATGCCAAGAAGGAAATTATTCCATAAACTGGGCTGTGAGACATCCTCTAAACCCAGATGTTTGCTTTATTGCTGCTGCTGACTGAAGAAGCCAGTTCCAAACTGCACATCTGCTTTACAGCACCACTGGTCAGGGAATGCTGCTGGGGAAAACCCCTGGTGAAGGGCAGGAGCAGGGTCTCCTGGGCTCAGTTCTGCTCTGTCTGTATGATCCTCACTGGCTTTGGCAGCCCTGATTTACCTGTTTCATCATATTTTGCCTTGTGTCACAGGGCAGAGCTGGAAAGAGAGCTCCCATCTCTGCCTCCAGCAGAGTTTGGTTTGTGTGATGTGTGGTGTCCCATAGGAATTTACAAGGTTTCACCAGAAGGAACAAGATATTGGCTCAATTTTGTTGCCTTTTTTGCCTTCTCAAAATGAGAGCTGACAGGTTTGAGTTTGTTTCCAAACAGAGCTGCCACACAGTTAGGTTTTAGTGTTGGCTGGCCCTGCTCATGTTGTGGTGTGTGTTGGAGCTGCATATTCCAATTAACTTTTTATGGCCCTGCACAAGGGGGAGATAAGTTAATGTGAACCACATGTGTGGTTAGCACCGTGGTACCTGCTGCTCCTCTCAGGGAATCCAGATAACAGCACTTTTGGCTCCAGAGAAAGGAGAGTGTAATTGCAAGTCAGGGCTTTATAGAAGAAACCTTGAATTGGATAGTTTAGGGCAGTTTCCAATCAAAAAGAAATGCAGAGCAGATACATGACCCCAAAAAATCCTGCAAGGTTTCTGAAACGTATTCAGAAAATATATTAAAACCATACTGTGGGTTGTTTGAACAAATCAGGGCTTTCCCCAAGAGCTTTCTGCACCTCCACTTTCATCCCTGTGACTTGAGCAGGAGCCCTGAGCCCATGGGGGTGGCAGAGCTGCTCTGTGTGAGGCTGTGCCAGGCAGACACCAGGAAAGGACTGGGCAGCCTGACGTGGGCTGGGCTGTGAATTGCAGCCTCCCAACGTGGTTGGACTCTCTGTGGCAGGGCTTTAATGGGCTGCAAATTCTGCCTGTATCCTTCCTGGTGTGTTGGCTGCTTCTGACCATAAAGGGATGCCAGGTGAAATGATCATTTTCTACCTAAGAAAAATCCCAATGAGAAAAATGTGGATGTTTTCTATTTGTCACCTGGTTCGTGCTCTCACTCACCTGCCTCCTCTTTCTTTATCATTTTAATAGTCAAAGATACAGTAATGAAGGATGATCAGTATTAAATCAATTAGCAGAGCTGCTTGCTAGTTAATGCACCGTGATTTTCCTCGAGTGAGGAAGCAGGTTTGAAGAGTGGCATCAGATGAAATAGGAAGCAAATTACCTTCTGCTTTCTTAAGGATGCTGTGAAAACCAATATTAAAACGCCTGTTTATTCTCAGGCCCTACCCCCCACCTTGTGACAGCTGTTCTTAACTCTTCTAAAAAGTCATAACCATCTTCTTTATGATCTATTCTTTTTTATAACATTTATGTTGCAGGGAAAGTTGTCTCGTTGTTTTAGTGATGCCTGGCTTCTCCTCCTGGCTCTGCTATTGTCTTTGGCCCTGATTCAGCAAAGCACTTAAGCACATGATTATCTTTACTTTTATGGGATGGTACATGTGTTTACAGCTAAGCATGTGCTTAAGTGCTTTGCTGAATCAGAGATTTTGTCTGTAACCTTGGATTTATGTCTCAACCTATTCACAAGTAAAATGAGCTTAATGGTTACCTCCAGTGATACTATGAGATGCAAAGAAAACACAGAATGGCTCGAGTTTCTTTCACAAACAGCAAAACCCAAATGGCCAATATATTATATATTGCTTTGTTTCAATATAAACAAGCCTGTAGTGGGTTTCTCTAGCTGGAGCCATCCAGACATTTCTGACATTATCAGTAATCCATTACATTTATTGTTCCCTATGGGTTTGTTGTTCTTGTCTTCACTGTTTTTGTCAAAACAACCCTCCCTTGCCTTTGGTTGTGTTTTCAGACATTTAGGTATGTGTGTGTGTGTGTGTGTGTATATATAGTCTTGGAATTACAGCTCCTCTTAAATAAATAAGGGTTGTGCATCTAAATCCCATTGGCAGCTTTGAAAGAAGCACCCTCTGGATTGATAATAATCTGCTGGGATTGGACTGTGGTGCTTTGACTGATATGGCAGAAGTGACTTCTAAATCCTCACCAAAAACAACAAAAAAAAACAACAACCCAGTTTTCTTCTCTGGTTGGTTTCCAGCACATTTTGGAGGGGCCCAAGGAGTGTTTTACCACAGGAACAAACAAGGCAGTATTCTGCTGGAAGTAGCAATTCCCATTACTTTGGAGGAGGGCATATTCCTACCTTATTGTAACCTTTTTTCCCACTCAGGCATAATAACCCAAAAATACCAGATTGCATTTTACACGATGCCTGTGCACCAAGGTGTGACCCACAGCTTCAGCAGTGACAGAGCTCCTGGAAACCACAGAGCTTTGACTTTGTGTCCCATTGGCACTGCCCAGGTCCCACTGCGGGGCTGTGTCATTCCAAATAACCCACACAAAATTTTTTTTAATCCCATCCTAAAAGCCCTGTGTACAACAGAAGGTTGTATTGCCCTTTATTATGATTTCCTACTCCATGTTCTTAAGGCAGGCTTTGCTGCTAAGAACACAGACAACTTTTAGTGTTTTGCAGTACTTCTCAAAACCTGATAAAATCCAAGTTCTCTTTGAGGAAGGGTATAACTCTACTTTCTTTTTCAAAGCCTTGGAATAACATTTCCTGTCTTGTTTCACATCCAGTGTGTAGAGTTGAAAATCTTCAGAGAAGGTAAGATTTTACATTACACCTTTTTGGAGAAATACGAATTTTGGTATTGAGGTCATGATCTTCATACACAGCCATTTGCATTTGAGCTTTACAAATGTTTAGGGTTATATATATTTCTGGATAGAAAATAATTAATTAAATTCTGTCTCCTGACGGGATCACAGATGAAGTGTAATGGCAGTTTGGAATATTCCCCAGAGATACATCATACCAGCTGTCAGTCCCATCAAGTAGATCTTATCACACAGAGAGAATTGTTTGGGAATCCTTTTCATAAAAGAAATAAAAATGTTGAGAAATCCTTAAAATAACAGTGAATGTTTAAAGAGAAACAGATATTCTGTGGAAAATTGTGTAGGTTTTGCATGTTTCAAAAAGTATAACTTTAAATACTGAAATTTTACGCACTGGAAAAGAGCTGCTATGTTGAAAGTTAGAGTTTCAGGGAAGTTTGGCACTAATACAGGCACAAGGACTCTTGTTGCACTGGAATACCCAGGCTCAGCACTTCAATCTGTCTTGGGGACTTAAACCCTCACTTCAATAAAGTTAAATTATTGTACAATAAATAGAGATAAAAAATGAGCATATTTAATGCAGAACTGCAAGACTAGTTTTCTGTTGTCTGTCAAGAAAACCAAGATTAATTGAGCAGCACTCTAAAAACAAACTCCCTGGATCCCCTTGTTTGTATTCCAATAAACAGGGGAGCTGGGAGAAGGGGTTGGGAGGTTTGGCACCAGTGCCAGGCAGGTCTGAACCCTCAGTTCCTTCTCCTCATGGGTTTCTCATGTTCTCTGAGCATCCCAACACTTGGGACAGGATTCAGAGTGGCCAAGCCCACCCCTCAGAGTGTGTGTTTTCCTGGATTTCGATGGTTTTGTGTCCAAGCCAGAGCAGCCCTGGGTGAGAGGAGTTTCACCCTTGGGGGTATTAAGCTGATTTCTTGGTTATTCTTTGTGGATTTAAATGCTGAATCTGAATAGCTTTAGACAGGACTAAGTGTGTGCAGTGTGTTGGGGTACTAGAAGGCACTCAAGGGCTTTCTCAAGAAAACTGAAGGAAAGAGTTGCATGTGTCATATCCACGTGAGATACGGATGGATCTTGTGTAATTGATGGAATAAAAGAAAAAGCAAACTTCTTTTTGCCTCTCCCATTAAGCTGCAGTTTCTAAAAGCTAGGTCAGTAGAGTCTTTGTAATTGGTTATGGGGCTTCAGAAGAAAATTCAGGCTAACAGAAAGAGTACCAAAGTTCCAGGAGCTTCTAATCCTCTCTCCAATAATTACCAAGAATTTCAGTTACACACAGGTAGAGATCAGCACAAAACATTTTCTGCAAGTGACATCTCTCAAATGCTTGATTGCACTGGAATACCTGATGGCTTTTGGTTGTTGGAGTTGAGTAGCCAGTGGTTATCTCCTTGGTCCTGGCTGAGTTCCACCTGGATTTCCCAGCCCTGCAATGCAGTGTGGTCTGCAGCTGCTGCTGCCCATGACGTGGCTCTCTGTCATCCTCCCTGTTTGCCCTCTTGCTGCAGGTGTGGGTGTTGCCTGAGCAACGTGAAGGTGTTTTCTGCTCCGTGAAATGTCAGTGGAGAAAGGGCAGAGTTATCTTCAGGTTAGGGCTTGGCTGTCAGAAGACTCTTAGAAAGTTATGCTGAGAAGTGTGATTTACACAGAAAAGCTCCTTGGTGGACTCTTATTTAAGTTTAGAACATTGTTTATTCAGTTGTGTTTACATCCTAAATAGCTTTCACATTAGTCAGGTATTGTCTTACAGTGTAATTGGGATCATTTAAGAAATTACCTATTTCCAGCTGGCAGTTGCCACCCTTGAAGCCATTCCAGGTTGTTTGAGGTTCAAGAGAAACCATTTCTTCCCCATTTTCATGTCTTGTTTCTCCCCATGCTGATACTTCCATTGGTGCTATAGTCCAAGAACCTGCAGTAACAGGGAGCAGCCATTTCCTAATTTCTCTGTACTTCTTACTTTTTGACAGGCCCTGGAAGAGCTGCTTCTCCCACCCCTCCCTCTCTTGGCCCTGTTGCTGAATTGAAAGATTTGGCAGCACAACTTGCAGCCCCTCTCTGTGGGGAGGGAGACAAGTTCCCTTAGGCTGCTGTGAAGGTGATGAGCCCTGAGCTGTTCCATTTCCCCCTGGAACAGGCCAGTGGGAGCAGCTGTATCAAGCTGGTCACTGCACTTCAGGAGTGAGTAACTCCTCACCCTGCTTGGGTTACACCCCAAGAAATCTCTAGCCAGAGGAAAGCTGCTGTCCTTAGCAATTGTGTCTGCACAGGGGTTTGCAGCACTGTTCAATTAACACACTTCCCAAGTTTATTCAGATTAACTTCCAGTTTGTAAGTGTGAAAAGCAAGCCCTTGATGACACCTGGCTGTGCAATTCAGGGCTGTTTGCTGAAAGCCAGTGCTTAGGTAATTAATATGGTTGCACTTTCACTCATCAGTAAGCATTCAGCTACAAGGACCAAGTTAGAATACATTTCTTTGTCCTCTCTAAAATAGAGGAGAATTTTACACCTTTTTGACTGTCATTCAGCTGTGTGTTATAGCTTTCTGGTGACGCCAGCTAGAACTAATTTTAATCTTACCAAGCCTGCCAGAAGATGAGTATTTTTGACACAGGAGTTCCAGGGCGCCTAAAGGAATTAAGTTCTTTATAAAGACCTGTTTTCTTATTTACACCTGTCTACTTTGAGAATGTTTTTAAGTGCCTCAATTTGTTTATTAAGTGCAGAACATTTGTTCAAAACAATCTCTGTAAGAGCATCTCTGTCTCTTAAAAATGGTATAATTTTAGGTGAGAGAGCTATTAACCTGAAGAATTTGGAGTATTAAGAGCTGTCACTGCCAGGTGTCAGGGCCTGAGTGTCAGTCTCATCACTCCTGTAGTGCAGGGTGCCAGGGTTGGTGCAGGAACTTAAGGGAAGCATAAAACAAAACTGTCATTAAACCTACTCCAGTAGTTTTTCACTATTTACCTTCATGTTTATTATTTCATATGACTTCGCCCTGCCATTCCTTAGAGAATATTATTAAATATAATGAATTCAGTTAGTTACAGGCCCCATATCCAGGCTTAGCCTTAGAAGCTCCAGCTTCCCTTTGATCTTCGACATACCAAAATGTGTGATTATGCTATAAAAAGATAATAGAGAGAACATCAAAGGAAAGTTGAAAAATGCCAATGTGGCTTAGTAACATAACAGCTTAAGAATAGCAGCATAACATGGAGACAACCCTAGTTATGTCTTAATGCATTTTAATATGTACTCTGCAATAACACAGTAACACTGGTGTCTGCAAAGCAGGAAAGCCCTCCCTTCTCTGGGAAATCTTTTCAAATAGAGGACATATTTGCAAGTTACTATCACAGTCATGATAGGTTGTGTGGAAGAAATTCTGTTCATGTAGGTGATCACTGGAGAGCTCATCCCTGAGCTCCTGTCATTCCACCTCTGGAGTTAGTCAGGGTTTAACCTTTGAAGGCAACAATAACTGTCTCCCATGGGAACATCAAAGCCACTTTTGGCCAAAGCAGTGATTTAGGTGTACTTACTGTACCTCAAGCTAAATGTCAAGTGTGATTAAACCTTACTATCATGTCGCGCTCTAAGTAACAAAGTACAGGAACTTAGGAGTGACTGCAAGCCCTGAAGACATCTCTGGCTGGAGGGGTTTTCCATCTGGATGTTGTGCTGTCACACTTGGGCACAGCCCCTGTTCCTCAGGCAAATGGACCCTGTCTGGGGGAGGTGGGATGGATGCAGGCAGGGTTGTGTGTGCAGGTCCTCTAAAGAAGCTGCTTCTTACCAAAAAAACCCAAAAACCAAACCAAAGCAAAAGCACGTGCTCCCTTCAGCACATCTGCAGCACTCCTGCTGCTTTTAGGAGTTTCCATCTTTCACCCAAGGGTTTCACCTGCACAGGTTATTCAGAGAAACCCAGTAACAGGTGTCTCTCAACATCAGTCCCAGCCTAAAAAGGCAAAATCTGAAGACAAACAGATAAAAGTGATGTTACCAGAGCCTGGCAGAAGGAGAGAAGCACTAACCACTTCTAAAGGGCCATGAGAGAGCCAAGGCTTTGTTCCAAAATCGTTGTTGATCACTCAGTTGTTTATATTTGGATCCTGGAGCACTCAGAGTGTGTCCCCTGTGTCTGGCAGAGAATTTCTGATGGGATTAGTGGTACAGGACGTCTCCGTTTTAAGCAAACTGCCCAAGATACCAAATTTAAGACTGAGTGTTCTGGTTTGTGACAAAGGCTTGGCACCTAAAAATTAAGTTTGTTGGTAGCTTTTGAAGAGCCCAGTATTGTGGCCACACCTAGAAATGAAAGAATTCTGCTGGTTTTACCAGGTTGTGGAAACTGGAAGATTCAAGGTTCACTGAAGTGTTTTCTGTCATTATGGCCATTGTTCAGAAATTCAATATGTGGAGAAGAGACCTGACATCCTTAACTCCTATGATGGCATTAAGCAAATATTTTGTCAAAACTGCCATGATGATGGGAGGGTTATGTGTGCAGTAGGTACAACCTTACTAACCAAGGTCTTTCACCTTGGAGACAGGGCATTTTTTTTAGACTAAAGCTCAGCTGGCTTTAAACTGAAAGAGAGTAGGTTTAGATTAGAGATTAGGAAGAAATTCCTGGCTGTGAGGGTGGGCAGGCCCTGGGACAGGGTGCCCAGAGCAGCTGTGGCTGCCCCTGGATCCCTGGCAGTGCCCAAGGCCAGGCTGGACAGGGCTTGGAGCAGCCTGGGACAGTGGAAGGTGTCCCTGCCATGGCAGGGGTGGCACTGGATGAGTTTTTATGTTGTTTGCAACCCAAACCATTCCTTGATGCTATGATTCTGTTCATATTCTCTGCATGTTCCCATGGCTGTACATTGGATAGTGTTCAGAACTGAGCATTTATTGTTTTGTTACAAAGGTGGTAGGCCTGGTCCTCTATTCTAACAGACATTTGAAAGTCTTTTGAGGATGGTAGAAAGTTGTCCCACATAGACATAAGAAAGTTTAGGAAAAAAAAGAAAGTAAAAAAGAGTTGTCCAAGGTGGTTTTGCTTTGGTTTGTTTTAGAATGCTTTTTTAGCCCCAAACCTTTCCAAACAAGTGAAATAGACTGACTGGGTGCAGGGCATTATCTGCTGAGATCCTGTTCTTCAATCAGCAGGAAGGGGACACAGCCAGCTCTGCTGCCCTTCAGCCCCCCCTGCCCTGTCACCTCCAGCAGGGAGGGGATGGGCCCAATTTCCCACCCCTCATCCTCACTTGTATTCTTTTAAGATTTGAAGAAAAATAAGGTCCCACTGTATTCAGTGCTGTTTAGGAAAGATAATTATTGTGCCCAGACAGCTTACATAGCCCAGGCTACATAAAATGAGGTATTACATTTTTTTATTGTTGGAAGACACCCACTAGTGAAGGTGTCTGGAGTACTGAGAGCTGTGAGACCTCCTGTTACCTCCAGCTCACCATCATCCCTCCCTCTGCTGACTTTTGTCTTTCACTGAGGAGAAAAACATAGGAAACCACTTTCCTGGGTTGAATTAATACATTGGTGCTTTAGTTTTCTTTATTGCTTCAGTTTGAGTTCATTCATTCCCAAAACCTTGTTTATTTGCTCGGATCTTGTGTCCATAGCTCTCACATGATACAGTCCTGATGATTTTAAGTATTTAAAATAGATTTTAAATAGGAAATGGAAGTGTTTCACTTCCTCTTCACAACAGATTATCAAGCTAGAACTTTTACTAGATGGTCAGATGAGTAGTGACCTAGGATGGGTTTTCTGCTTGTCATAAAGAAGTGTGATTTTTACTTCTGTACTAATTTATTGTTATTCAATTAAAAAAAAAGTAGTTCAATTAAAGAAAAAAAGAATAAAAAATACCTTAAACCATCACAGCATAACCATAAAATATTCCTTACTTTCTTTTCAAATGCTTCTTAAAAAGTCTTGCAGAGTTGTGGTGCACAGAGCACGGAGGCAGCTGCCAGTGATGAGAGAGCTCCTCAGGGACCTGGAGTTTGTGTCCCTCTTCCCTGGGAGCTTCCAGCACGGTCACCCTGAAACTGCAGGGCACAGGAGGAGCAGGCTTTTGCCTTTCGCTTCCCCTCACACCTGCACTTCCCAGAGAGGTTCCTGCTCTCTGGTTTTGCAGAATCAAAGCCCTCCCTAACAGGGCTGGCTGTGCCCTGGCAGCCTTTTGTGCCCGTCCAGCCCTTCTGCCCCCTCTGAGGAGCCTTGGCATGCCCTCAGTTGTTGTTGTTCCATCAGAACCATCAGTGCAGTTCTTGTCTGCTGCTGTAAGGAATGGGGGAATCATGGAGTAATTCAGGCTGAAGGGACTCCAGGCATGTTGGAACCCTGGTTGCTGAGAATTTTAGACTTTCTGTGCTGGCAGGCACTGACCCCCATGAGAACACTGCATCTGACCTGAGGCCTTGGAAAAAACTTCCAAAATTGATTGGTGGAACTGGGATTGTGTGTGTGGAGTTTGAATAGAATTGTGTGATATCACAGGGTGGGAAACTTAAGAGTTTAAGGTTTTAGAATATAGTAGTATATATAAAGCAAGATGGAGGTTTTAGGGTGGAGGCTGCTCCTTCTTCTTCATCTTCTTCTCCATGGGTTTGGGTGGTTTTGTGTAATTGGATAAAAAAGTCTACACTGAGGGCACAGGTGGTTGGGTATTGGGCTAAAAGTAAAAATAATTAGGTGTCATTTCTTAATTGGACAGTTTATCCTTGAAAGGCCTTGTAGAGAGAGAGACACATCTCCATTTTTAGTTTGTTACAGTGAGGTGCTGTAGCACTCAGGGTTTGTGAGACTGTGACATGGATAAGAACTAATAAACATTTGAGTCCCAGCAAGAAATTCCATCTCACCACTTAATCCTGACCTTGGCAGCAAAGAAGCAAAGAATCCATTACAGACAGGCTTTAGTCCAGCCCCTGCCCAGGCTCTGAGATCAGACCAGGCTTCTCAGGGTTTCATCCTCCCAGGCCAGGCTGTGTCACCTCCTGTCCTCCAGGGCTGTCACCAGCCTTGGGCCTTGCAGAGTGTCAGCCCTTCTCTGTGAAGGGGTGTGAAGATTTTTTCCCTCTCTTCATCATTTTACATTCCAGAAAACTTCAGAATAGTATTTTAGGAGGGAAAAACAAAAACAAAAAAACAAACAAACAAAAAAAAAAAAGCCCCAAAAACCAAACTAAAACAAACCCCAACCAACCAACCAACTAACCAACCACAAAAAACACAAACAAACAAACAAACCCCCAAAAAACCAAAACAAAACCAACAAAAAACCAACCAACCAATCAACCAACCAAAGAAAAGATTGTGGTTTGCTTTCTGTGGATGCCTGTAAGAGATCTGTCACTGCAGCCTGCCCCAGCAGGAGTAAAACCTGCCTTCCAGAGCCAGACGACAAAGGCAGCTCAGCTCCAGCCCTGCCTGGACTTCTCAGTGAGCAGTACTTTGTCCCAACAACTGTGTGGAGCTTTCTAAATATGATAATAAAATTCACCTCAAAATCCTCCTACTTTTGAACTTCATCACCCGCAAACATTAGCACTTTTAGTGCTCTAATTAATGTTTTTATTTTGAGAATAGGTGTTTTATAACAGGACTTTGGCTGGCTGAGACAGGCACTGAAAGGGAGGTGATACAGAAACCCAAAAGCAATGGGATTTAGGAGGAAAAGGGAGGCAGAAGATCATGTTTTGATGCACAATTCACACAAGTGTCTTTTCTGAAGCAGCAATTTTCTTTCTGTTGCTGGAGACCTGGCCTGTTGCACATGCATAGAAATAACAGGTTGGGATTGAAAAAAAATAGAAATTAGATCAGATTATACTAAAATCATTAACATCATCAACACATTAAGAAAAAACACTTCTTGAGCCTTGAAGGGATCTAGTAGCATTCATGCCAGCAGGCACTAGCTGCAGGACTGTGTTTTTAATTCCTCTTTATGTTGTTCTGATGAAAAATGAAGCTGGGAGGGTGTTGTGGTCTGTGGTGGTGTTGGACACAACCTTCCCTGAGAGTGTCTTGTGCCAAGGGGCAGGAGCCACGAGAGCACCAGCACACACAGACAGACAGACAGACAGACACATGAAGCAGCTCAGCAGTGAAGACACAGAAGGGTCCAGGCATGGAGCTCCAACAAGAGTTTATTAGAGTCTAACACTGAAGGGTCCAGGGGCCAAAGACACAGACAAAGGAGGGTCCAGGGTATAAATACAGGGAAGGGACCAATAGGGAATGCCAGGGGGGATGGGTGGGGTTACACAAACCAGTGGAAACACAGGGAAGGGAGAACTCACTAGAACATGAACATACAGGGTAAAAGGAGTAGGGAAGGCCAAGGGGGAGGAAAAAACCAGGATAAATTAACACAATGCTGCAGGGCACCATGGGGGAAGCCTCTTTCCTCACCCTCAGCTGTGAGGAGTGCCTGGAGCCTGCAGTGCATCTCCCCAGGGCATTGCTGCTGCTCTGTCCCCAGCAGGCCCGTGGGCCTCCATAGGAGGGCACCTGGGAAGGGTGGGAGGTAAGGGAGGAGCCTGGAAGTGAGCAGGAGGTGAAGGGGGAGCCCCTGGAGTGTGAGAGGAGCCCCCAAGGGAGCAGGAGGTGAAGGAGGAACCCCTGGGAGGTGCAGGAGGAGCCCCCAGGTGAGGAGGAGGTGAGGGAGGAGCCCAGGAGGTGCAGGAGGAGCCCCCAGGTGAGCAGGAGGAGCTGCACGGGTGGGCAGGAGCTGAGGGAGGAGCCCAGGAGGTGCAGGAGGAGCTCCCAGGTGAGCAGGAGGTGCAGGAGGAGCCCCCAGGTGAGCAGGAGCTGAGGGAGGAGGTGCAGGAGGAGCTGCAGGGGTGGGTGGGCGCGCTGTGGCGCCCAGCCCACAGTCAGTAGGTGGTAGTGAAGGTTCGCAGTGGAGGTGGTCTCCTAATGCCTCGTTAGCCACTTGGATTTTGCGTGGAGGGCGGGAGAGAGGAGTGGGTAGAGCTGTGGTCTGTTTGGGGAAAAAAAATATCACAGCCTATTAGTTAGAAGCAATGAAACGGAGACAACTTCAGGGACTCCATTAAGTGTGGCGTGTTTAGGCTGCCCGCGTCCCCAGGTGAGCTGGGCTGTTCTGGAGGATTGTGTACTGCAAAATAATTGGACTTGGGAAATCAACTGGGCTTCAGTGGCCTCGTGTAGCCTGATACCAGAGAAGGAGTACGGGGGGAGAACATTTTCTTTTCCGTAGTTTTTTTTTTCCTTCCAGTCTAAAGGCTGCAATGAATACAAAGAGGAAACGGCATGCTGGATAGATTTACTGTCAATAGTCGTTTGAATAATACAAACAATGGCTATAATTAAATTTCGTTTTGGCAGGGGATTATTTGAAGCATGTCATCATAACACCAGCTTGTAGTATATTATTCTCTTGGCATCCTGGACTTTTCCTATTCCATTCACTGAGTAAAAATGATCCAGAATTCAATCAGAAAAGGCTGAATCTGCAGGGATGCATGTTAATGCATTGATATGTCTAGAATCAGATTCTTAAATAAAACATCCCTTCTTATTTGTTTATTTATTTATTAAAGAAGATAAATTAGAAATGGCAGAACAAGTTGAACCAGAGCCACTTTTTGCACCTAGACCAATTGCTAGATAAAATCATACTGACAGTGTTACTGAGGGGCTCCAGTGATACATGAATCACAGGTAAGGGCTGTGTCTCTCTTCCTTCAGGTGAGCAAAGGCACTGTTTAATAAAGTAAAAGTTGTCCCACAGTGAGCCCCAGTGCTCCCAGCAGTGTGTGTGACAAGGATACCGTCTACTCCCACATATTCCCATTGGCTCCAAACAACACTTTGACCCAAGAGTAAAATTAATAAAATGCAGCATTGCTAAAATGCAGGTTTTGTCTTTTCTGATGTACGTTAAGAAATGTTGTGAGGCATCAGCATTATTCAGTAATTCATGAAAATGGCATGTTTGGTTGGTCGGAGAATGAGAACGCAGAAACAGTGCAGATCTGCGGATGTGTGGGGGGCCCATCACTCACTGTTAACAACTGCAAAGGTGAAAGGAGGAGAGATTTGTGACAATGCCTAAGCCCCTCGGTACTCTCACTAAACATCTCCTCTGCTCTACTCTTGATGACTGCAGAACCTCAGGTATTAATTTGGTCAGTGTAGGCAAGACTTCAGAAAATAATGCATTATTGAGTTAAAAGGCACAATGTAAGGTGCTATTGGATTAAGAATGGGTGTGCTGCAGTGTAAGTTAATGGAACAGTAATAGTGAGAAGTGACCTTCTTCCCCTCCAGAAATGGAAAAAAAGCAACACTTAGCAGTAGAAAATAAGATGGAAACCTCTGAGTGTAAGGTCACTGCAGCTCCCAGTACATGTGGCCCTGCAGTAATAAAATGGTGTCTGTGGCAAACCAGTTCATCACTCATTGCTATTAGGGCATAAACAGGATCAGATTATATTGCTCAGCTCCTCTAATAATAGATAAGTACTTTGTGTGTCTCTTCCTTAAAATACCAGTTGCAAATTAGGAAAACACACAGAATAAAAAAAGGAAGATGTGATCTTATTCAACAGTCATCTTTTCCTCTTAGCTGAAGCCATTTCTGTGGCACTCCTGCTTAGTCTTTCCTACTCCACCAAAAATGAGGACAAAACCCCAACTCAAAGCAAACAGAGAAAGCAAAACTCCAGAAAAATGCCCTTCAACACTGCATTTCTTAGGTGCAGGATTTTTTTAGATAAGCTAGAAGACAGAGTAATTAGCCTATGCATTTCCTCATTAAAATATCATTAGTTAAGGCATTGTTCCTTCAAGATGGTGCACACAAGGTTTATTGCATTGTGTTATGTCACAAAGAGAGTTGTTGTCTGTGAGTTTGAAGAGGCACAGGAAGACTTGTCTGGGACAATTGTGGCCTTCAGTATAGCAATATTGTCATTCACATGGGGACCCTGGGCTGTGGCTTCTCTTGGAAAACAGTGGATATATTATTACAGATTATAATATAATATAATATAATAGTTACTATGCTATATATATATATGTATATACTATATGTTGTATATTATATTGATATATTATTATATATATTGCTCTAAGTAAACTGGTCCTGCCATTGACTGACAAGAATTACAAGCAGTTGTATTTTTGTCTGCTTGGTTACTGCACAGTGGATTTAACCTTGCAATGTGTATTTAAACACCAGTTTGTGCAAAGTTAGCAAAATCCGTGTTTTCCTTATTGTGACATCAAACTTTAAGGAACCATTACATGAGAAATTTGTGATAACTGAACTATTTTAGAATTTCTGTGGATAGCATTCTCTGTGCAAGTGGCTCACAGCTTGTCTCTCTTGTATCTACCCTGTATTGCTCAATGTTCACTTATCAGGCACAATTTGTGTAATATCCATCCACTGGAGTCCCACGTGCACTGTGGTATCAGCAGCTCAAAAGGTATTTTGAAAAAGTAAAACCCAGCATCTTGGATTTCAAGGGCTGGAAGTGCCCCGGCAGCAATTTCATTTTGCCAGATTCCCCAGCTCTGTAAAATACGAGTGTGGTGGATGACACTGCTTTAAAAAAATCCCTGTCAGAGCCATGGTGTGTGTGCTTGGATGTAGAGAACGGTCCTCAACAGCAGCTGCACGGTTTGCTGTACTGGAGACCAAAAGTAAGGATTCCTTCTGAATCCCAGAGTTCACAAGACTGGAATTTGAGGGTTTGGGCTGAGGCAGCCAGTGCTGGAATCTCAAGAAGCAGCTGCAGACAAGGTTTTTCTTCAGGCGTGTGTGCTGGAGAGGGAACTCAGTGCCACATGGAACTGCTCTTGTTTCCATCAAAAGCTGCTCCCTGAGATCCCAGCGTGGAGATGCTGGCTGGGAGAAGGGTGGAATCACTTCTTCCCTCCCTTTTCTCCTCCCTAATAGCTCTTCTTGCTGAGACAGCAAACTTCCAAGCAAACTTTCTGAGCTACCTTGTTACTCAAATGAAAGTACTCTCCTACTGTGATTAACATCTGTTTATGGGATGGGTTCTGTTTTTCATAATTAAATCCTGAGCAGAAATGCAAAGTCTGCTGTGTAAAAGTGTAATGAATCTTTATTGCACCAGTGCAAATCAGATTTGTGCAAAAGGCCCTTTGAAAACAGTAATAAGCCAAGACATGTATTAAGTCCCCAAGATAAGGTTCTTGCTTTTGTAATTCCCTTTTATAAATGGAAATTGTAACTACCCAGTGGATTTCATGTGATCCTTCCTGCCACTAAAAGAGATTTTAGCCTTGACCTTAAGCTTAGCACATGCTAACCCACCTTCTTCATGGCCAAGCCTCTAAAAAAATATATATGTATTTTAAGGAGTAGAAGCAGGGATGGGCTTTGTCTGCTTTCTTTGTGCATCTTCAGTAGCAGTGAGAAGTGGGGAGGAAAGGAGGCACTTGAAAGGTCTGAGATACGATCTAATCAGCCATCCCAATGTCCATTTAGCACGAGCTGTAACATTTTAAGCATCTCCTGGCCACTCTCTCAGAAGGGAAGGCTCATGTCATCCCTTGTATTTTCCCATTGTACACATCATTTCCTGGCGAGCACAGGATTTATTCCCCAGCTAAACCCTTCTTGACAGGTTTGTTATCTGTTCACCCGGTCGGCGAGCCCCTGAGAGCAGAGCATGGCTGTTAGAGAGAGGGGGAGAGGGGGAGGGAGGAGGGAGAAGAAAGAGGACTGGGAAGCAGGGCAAGGAAATGTCAAGCGAGCTGCCAAGGATGGATATTATAGCTGCTGGGGACCTTAGAGAGTATCATGTGTCTTTTGTGTCTATTTTACAGTCAGTGCTTCATGTAAGATGGCAGTCTCGCCTGGACTGTGCTTAGTATTGATTTACTTCCAGGCAATGCACAGACCATTTTAGGAGTATGTGGGAGACTAGGAAAAAATCCTCCCACCCCCCCATTCCGGCCTGCATCTTTTTTTTTTTCTATAAGCAAGCACATATAAAGTGGTTTCTACTAAGTTCACTCTCCATCTTGGTTTTTTCTTTGTTTTTTTTTTTTTAATTTTCAAATTAGCAACTGGAACAGCAGCTTCTCAATGCCCATAGATGCCTAGAAAGTAATGTGGGTTATTGTCTTGTGTGCACACTGCAAACTGTGGCCTTTCTGGCTGTTGGAGAAAGAGCCAGAGTTCCTGTTACTCAACCCCTGATCCTGGATCTCAGCTACCAGGAAAGGTGCAAGCATGCTCAATTGGAGAACCTGTTTTTTTTTTTAATCTCCACGTGATATACAGCCCTTATTATTTGCCGTCTGTTGTTTTCTGCAGTTGCTGCTCAGCCCTGGGAGCAGCATGTTGGCTGGGAAGCAGCCGTATGGCTGTGTGAGCAGCCAGCAGCTGCTCTGCTCTAGGAGCAGCCTTGGGCTGGCTGTGCTTCCCTCTGGCAGCCTCCCTGCTCCCTCCCAGGGCTGCCCTCGCTCCATGGATGCTGCTGAGCATTCTTCCTTCCACCTCCCCGTGGTTCTGCACCTTCCTCCTGCAGCTTGTCCCTGTCCTTGCTCCAGGAAGAGCTGCTGGAAGGTTTCAGCCTTCCGTGAGGCTGAGCTGCTCTGCAGGGTCAGAGCCTGGAGTCACTTCTTCATGCTGGTTTGCAATGGAGGCTTGCAATGCTGGTCACCAGGGGCAGCTGCTTGTGGCTTTCCACCAAAATAAATCCAAGTATTGCTGTCCCTATACATCTATTTACATTTACATTTGCTGTTTGGAAATGAAAATAATTTAAAGGCTTTTACTTTGAAGGCTTACCGAGGTTGTCATGGTTTTGTGGGTTCTGAATTTAAGCAGGATTATTCTATCAAAGAGGAGTTTGTGTGTGGTGATGGGGTTTTTCCAGGCTGTATTGAACACAGAGCATTCTCAGGGTGCTGCAGGCTCGGATGGCTCCTCTCCCTGGGAGCAGGGGAGTGGGAGTTTGACAGGCAGCCCAGGGGAGCCACACTCTGGGGACAGAGAGCCAGGCTGTGAGCTCCAAATGCTGTTTGAAAAGTCTCTGTGGAGGAGGAGAGTGCTGGGACAGATGGGGTGTCCAGGGAAATGCTGGGGAAGAATCTGCAAGTCTACCTTCACTCCCTGCCTGCAGTGCTGCGGAGCCAGGGGGGTGCAGCTGCCCTGTGCAGGCTGCAGGGGTGGATTTCCCACCTCCAACAGCCCCATGGCCCCTGGAGAGCTGGGGGGACAGCTCCTTCTCCAGCTTCTCCTGGAAGCTCAGAGAAGCAAAATCAATTTCTGCTGGCAAAAAATATTGACAATTTTAATAGAAGATCATTATAGGAGTGAAATATTCAGCTTTGAAGGTAGAGACCAAACAAAAATGTTCAAAGTGTTTCACATGTGTTAATTAATTTACCAGGGCAATGCTTTTTTAATGAAGTCATGCAACAAGTTAAAGGCAAAACCTGGGAATAAATAGAGTTCTGAGCTTTCTTCCTGGTTTTATAAGAAACCACAAGACATTTCTCCACTCATGAATTCCACTGGAGGGATCCAGTACAAGGAGTTAAGTACAGAGATGTTAGCAAAGCGCTCAAAATGCTGTATTAGAGTACCACACATCTTTCTCTTTTCAGAAGCGAGAACAATTTGTTTCAAAGTCTCATTATTTCTAACTGGCTGCCTCATTAAGCAAGCACTGTGACGGCAGCAGAGTCTGTGATTATAAACACCAGGACAATATGTTGCTGTGTTTGTAACTCCACAGATAGAAGGAAAAGGAATGTTTTTCCACCCTTCTGTGTCTAGTCAAGGTTTTTTTTTTTTCTCCTCCCTTCCCTCAATCCCTCCCAAGCTAATTCTAATAGTAAAGCGTATCACTTATAATCTGCTAATTAAATCATTTCACTCCATTTTATATAATTTTTAATTTAGCATTCATTTTCAACTTAGCTTTTGGCTTCATTTGCTGATAATAAACAGCATTGCACACAACACATGTTCCTCAAAACAGTCATTCACACACATACAGATGCCAGTAATTTTGCCAGTATGCCATGCGTATAAATATTAAATAAAACATCCCACCCTCATTTTACCCGTGATTGAATGTGCATGTTGCTGTTTCACTGTAATCAGGCAAAACATGACAAATTTGGGTGAAGAGGCTTCAGAGCTCCGTTCAGCAGCCCTGGACCTCAGGAAATGTGCTGGCTGGAATGTGCTGGCACTGGGGCAGCTCTCCCTGTGCTGAAAAACCTGAGAGTCAGGACCTGACCTGACTCTTTCTGCTCCACTCCCTGGTTTTAACACATCCATCAGCAGGCCTTTTTTTAGCATCATGGAATATCCTGGACTGGAGGGTACCCAAAGGATCATCAAAGTCCAATTCCTGTCCCTGCACAGGGCACCTCAACAATCCCACTCTGTGCTTTTCTCCAGGAGCTGGGTTTTGGTGGACTCCTGACCATTAGGAGCTGGATTGATGACCCAGAGTGAAAGGATGGCGTTTATGATCCCAGCCTTTGGCTGCTGGAGGCCAGGCAGTCTCATCAGAGCTGGCATCCCAGGACAGTCCAGCAGGCCAAGCTTTAACAGCACGTTCCATTCTAAGGTTTGATCACATCCAGCTCAAATCAAGCACAGATTTTTAAAGTGTATGTCATCTGAAAAAACAATTTCAAAATTTATATGCCTTCATTTGGAGCCTTTCTTAAAACATCCCTGATGCTTTAAAGTTCCTTTAGAGGCACAAATATTGAGAATATTTGCCAGTTAATCACTTCTGTCCAGAGACAAGCACCCACCACAAAGAAACTGGATTATTTTCTTTCTTGAATCTTAAAACTCCTGACATTGTAGTGTACCTTTTCATACCACATACAGTGTACATCTGCAGAACAGTGCAGCCTCCTGAGAGGTGCAGTGCTTTGGTGATCAATTTGATTTTGTATTTGATCCTGTGTGTCACAATTTGATTTAGTGTTTGACCCTGTGTGTCACAATACCTGTCACACTCTGCAGCACGAGCTGTTGTGTGCCAAGGCAGTGGGAAATGGACAGAGCTGCTGCACTGATCAACACATCAGGCAGTGGGAGATAAACACAGGGCATTATCTCCTGGTGCTCCAGAATATATGTCAAGGTGTCCAGGGTTTACAAGGTATCCACTCTGCTGTTTGTAAAGGAAGACAAAAAAAAGCCTCAAGAGTCACTAGTGATCGTGGCAGTGCTTTGAAGAGCACTGCAGGGAAGGTAAAGAGGCAAAGCTCCCCCTCATTTATTTGAGCTTGTGAAAATTGCCATTGCTGCTGGATCTGCAGCTCTGAAATGGATTTTCTGAGGCTGCAAGGTCAGCGTGCCTCCCGTCACCCCCTCCACAGCCAGCGTGGAGCGGGGGAGAAGTGATATCACAGACAAGATGTGCTGCTAGTACTTGCTGTTCTGTTAATTAATCACCACACCACTTTCCATTATTTCCTTTTAATTATAACATTATTTGACCATTCAGATTTGTGCTGATTAAACCATCATTTAATTGACAAAGTGTACAGCAATGCTAATGTTTCCTGTCAGCTTGAATTACACACGTGGCCCTCGTTGTTGCTGCCCCAGATGAGAGGGAAGGGCCCTTCGCCCATCAGCTCCAGAGCTGTGCCCTGCCCCAGCCACTGCCAGGCCTCTGCTCAGAGGGAATATGGAAAGGCAGCATTAAAAAACCAGGAAAAACCCCTGTACATCACAGTAAAATGGACCCGAATGTCGTCAGTTATATTACAGCATCTGCTGCAGAGACTTCCTCTGGAATTCAGGGGAAGAAAATCTATTCAGATTTCCAGGAGTGGTTGGTTGCACGTTTCCTTGTTCTTTTGCTCATCATATTTTTTTAACCAAGTGCCAAATTAGCTTGTCTTTCCACAATCTCTCATTATTCTTATCTTTTTTTCTTCCCCCTTTTCTTTTTTTCTCTCTTTTTAACAGATTTGTTTTCCGCTCAATTAGACTTGTGATCACAAGAACACAAAGTAGTATTTTTCTCCTTCTGGAAAGACTCTTGCAGTGTGATGGGCAAATTGTCAGGAATAATTATACCAAATGGTGGCAAAAAATCGACAGAAAAAATCTCTCCCTCCCAGTGATACATTTTATTTAAGACACAGTGAGCATCAAGCACATTTGTGACAAGGTGAAACCAGTAAGTGGAGCTTTGCCATGGGTTTATTTTTAATTGCTGGTGAACCAATTAGACAGCACAAAATGTTACATAGACCACAGACACACACAAACCTAACAATGTGGATTGTGTTCTTCAGTAAAGGAACAGATGAGTTGGATGTGAGGAAGGATAATACAAGACACTTTAACACACCACCTGTCCTGCCAGAAGGGCTCGAGATTGCTGCTGTCACTGCTGCTGGGGGAGTTTGAAGGCATTTGAAGTTTTTGGTGGTACTTACTCATCAAATCAAGCAGCCCTCAGGATGAGGATATTCTTTCTTTGCTCTGTTTCCTTTGCACAGTGTAGTAAAATGTTGGTGTGAATGGACATTTGCAGCTGATGAAAGGTATAAAGACCAGAATTTGTCTGTAAGCTTCACCATTGAGCTGTGGCTCAGCTCTGTAAAGGCAGGGGCTTAGGAACCTGCGGCTTTTAGCAAAAGGTGGCTCATCTCTTGCAGTCCTAAATTTTCTTGGGCAACAGCAAAGGTCAGGCTCCTCAGTGGCTGAAATGGCTTATGAAAATAGAAACTGGATTTTAGAGCACTAATGTGCATTTGAATTTGTCCATGTAGTTTTCCAGTAGTAGAATTTTCAGAAAACTTCAGTGATTGGTTACTTTTAATCTTACTAAATATTTTTTGTAGTGTCCGCATAGTTTTTCAAGTAAGGAGTCTAAGAAAAAATAAATTCTGGTGTAAATCCAGTTAAGTTGGGGGCATTAACAGGAATCTGCTGGTATGGTGGGGTAGTATTTATCCTACCCTTCTCCAGATACAAAAGATCAGATTTTCATCTACCATAAATGAGTGTTGATTCCCTGAATTCAGTGGAACTACATTTGCACTGCCTTGTATTTACAGAAATAGCAGCATCTTCCTTGTGTGGTTTCTATGATCAGCATATCAGTTGCAGTGCAACTCCTATTTTTAAGTGACATTAGATTGATTTTAGATTTCTCAACTTGAAGAGTAAATATTTCCCCCACTTGGACTGTCTCACAAAGGAGCCACTCAGTCATCCTACCTCGGTTATTTCTGGCCATGGTAACATCTCATTGATAGACATTTGGCATTCCCTCTGTAATGGGACATCTGCCTGTCTGCCTGTGTTTGGAATACTGATGGCACTGAGTGATTCTGTAGTTACAGTGTGGCCCTCCATGGACTGATCAGTCTAGGATTACTACAGCAAAATAGCTGTGTGTTTTGGATATCACCTTTTCATCTCCTCTTGGTCAAAATAAGATGGGGTTTGCAGATTAATATCCAGTGTATAATAGGTTTTTCAGTGTAAATTGACTTTCTGTTAAAAAACAGTATAAGTATTATTTCAGGAAACAGAAGAGCAATGAGGGTGTGCACTGATTTTATTCATAACTTTTGAAATGTTCACATTCGTGTGAGCAGGAAAACTGGCTTCATTCTAGGGAAAGAAACCACAAGTAGAATTACCTTTCCCTATTCTATTTGCAGTGACAATCTGAAGGAACCCTCTTGTTTTTTAAATACATGAAGAAGAAAGACATTTGCTGTAAGCCAGGAAAAGGCCTGGAGCAAGTTATTGGTGGAATGTTTATTTCACAGTGAAACTTTCACTGAAGTCCAGTTTTTGAGAACCTCTTACATAATCATTTCAACAGTAACCTGGTATGGCTACCAAAAATAGTTTTAAAATGGCCAAAACATTTATTTGCCACTTACTCTACCAGGACTTCTACTGAACAGCAGGTATTTTGATGTTTCAGTGGTGGAGTCCAGTAATTTGTGTGGGTTTATCTTTTCTCAGTACCTGGAGGTTTCTGGAGGTTTTTTGTGGATGCTGTGTGGAGGAGTCTGACAGCAGACCTCTGTACCAGCTGAGCACAGAGTCTGTGAATGGCTTTAATGTGTAAAAAGCAGGAAAACCTGCCTGCCTTCAGTGAAAACCCATGAATTGGTTCTGTCTGTTGCATTTCCCTCTTATTTACTGATTTATATTTGCTCTAAATAGGGTGCTTGTTCCCAGCTTCTATTCATTGGCCGTGTGAGGTTTACAGTTGGATTTAATGACCTTAAAGGTCTTTTCCAGCATAAATGATTCACTGATTCTCAGCCTGTTCTCCTCCTTCCATTGAAGCCCTTTGCCTGTTTTTGGAAACAAGTGCTAAATGGTGAAAAGGCTGCACTTGCTGTGTGCAGTGAAGGCTCTGGAGTCCCTGCAGCAGGAGATTTGCTCTCTTGGCTGTTGTGACTTCTCCAGCAGCTTCTGTAAGTTTTCCTTGTCCACTCATCAGAGTAAGGCACTGCCTTACCCACGAGCTGCAGAACCCCTGGGAGTATTTATCCTTGTCCAGAAGGAAGAGCAAGGCAGACAGGGGCTCCCACAGCTGATGTTCACCAAGGTGGATAAAACTTCACAGACTTCTCATAGAGTCCCTGGGGAGGACCAGCACCATATAAAATACCTCTCTAATTGTCTCCTAGAGGAGCCCTGTCTCCTCTGGCTGCAGCTAGGCCAAGTTAGCACTGGGGAGTCCTGGGAGATAACACAAACTGGTAAAGGAAGTCTTTGGTGCAGGAGGAAATGGGGCCCCTGAGGATTGGATCACCTCGCTCTGTGTGCCAGGGGCTTGGCTCAGCCCCTGGGTGAGCCATGGGCAGGAGCTCAGGGGCAGTGGGGGAAGGTCTTTGTGATGTTTCTCTGTGCTCATGGTTTGAGGGCCTGACTGGGAACACATCGTTCCCAGCTGTGCTGAATCAGGTAAACATGGAAATGCCTCCCTCTCTGAGCCTGGCCCAGCTGGACAGCTGGATTTTCCTTTGGTTGTCAGTTCTGAGTTGGAAGGAAGGCTCTGCCTGCCCCTTTGCACACTGGCTGGCTCTGCATTCCTTATTCCTGATGATTTTTTTGTGACACTGAAGAATCACAAAGTTTTCCCATGGATTTCCCTAACAAAATAATGACTGGTGTGATTTATACAGAAGTGCAGGAGTAACAGCATAGCTCTAGACCATCCTGACTAGATTCAGTAGACACATCTCCATCTCCAAACCAAATTGCTTTTTTAGAAAATTACATGGGCACAGTCACAGGTTATCTCTACTTTCAGCATGTCTGTATTTATTAATTTATTTATACATGTGCATACTTATCTCTGAACAGCTGAAGATTCTTCAAGTTTCTGAGGGAAAAAAATCAACAACCCTGCTTGAGTGGACAGCCAGGTGTTGCATTCAGAGTGCAGCCTGGCTGTGTCCCTGCAGCCCAGCACAGGGAAGAGCTCTTTAGATACAGCACTGCACTGGATGAGAGCCCTGACCCAGTGTCACACTCTTGTTGGACAAGTGCATTTGATTGTAAGATTAACCTTGTCTTCCATGGAGTAAGATGGGGCCTCCACCACCATGAAAATCAGGGATGTTGCTTGAAGTCAGCTGTGGAAAGAGTCACGTGTTTGCCTTGTGGGAAAAGACAATGGAACTGAGAGCCAAGAAATACAGAAGCCATTGTAAAATGGACCAGTTTAACATGAGAAGTATTGAATATTTTCGATGGAAAATAGATTTTCTAGGTAGTTTCTGTTGGTAGAATCTTCACTGTTGCAAATCTAAGAGCCAAATCTGAAGAGTGTGAGTGTCGTATTTAGGCTGCTACAAACAGAGGATCCCAAGGGGCCTGGGGTTGGCTGTAATGGCTTTTACTCATCAGTTCTGCTGAGCATGGACAGCACATTAGGTTTAGAGTAGATCTTGGGAAGGAATTCTTGGCTGTCAGGGTGGTGATGCCCTGGCACAGGGCGCCCAGAGCCCTGTGTGTCTGCCCCATCCCTGGCAGTGTCCAAGGCCAGGATGGACAGAGCTTATGAGGCCTCAGGTTTTAGCTTTTATATTTTCACATTCTGTGCTGCTTTAGTGTCTGGGTCTGGGCTTCATATTGGGGGATGGTGAGCCCTCTGCACAGAGCAGGGAGACAAAACAATTCCTTCTCTAGCTGGGGACCAAGGACAAATGATCAAAATTTCAGGCCCAAGAGCAGAAACAACATGGAATGAAGAGAGAAAAACAAGCAGGATGGGACTGCATGGGCTGGAGCTGGAACTGGACAATTAACTCCAATGTGCAAATGGAGCAGAACTTATAAAAGTGAGAGACTCCGTGACGTGTCTGGTATAGTGGAAGGTGTCCCTGCCCATGGCAAGGGGTGGAACTGGATGAGCTTTAGGGTCCCTTCCAGCCCAAACCATTCCTTGATTCTATGATTAACATGGAAAGAAAACAGAACTATAGATTCCCAAGAAGTAATAAATACATGCTATCAAAAACTACATAAAAATATATTAAATTTTAAAGATTTATGTTAAAATTAAACATAGAAATTCTACATCTAGCACAAAAGAAATGAAAAAAGAGTTCAAGTCCCTGTGTTACGTTTTAGGTGCTGTGGGAGAGATCCCTGAGCAGTTAAAGGCTCGTGTGACTGGAAGAGGAGGAGCAGGAGCACACACTGAGCTGGGCTCTGGCTGCCCTGGTGCTCACAGTCTGAGAGGCTGCCTGAGGAAACTCCCAGTTTGCATTTTGAGACAGATTCTTTAAATCTTTCCGTGGCTGTTGCTGTTCTTGGGGGTTTTGTGAGAGCGTCTGGGCTGGCTTTTCTTGCTGCTCTCTGTCTGTGTTCTGGCAGTCGTGTTTGCGGTCTCAGCTTCACTGTCTGGAAGTTTGTCATCATTGCTTTGTCACGAGCTTAATATGTCACCCAGATTTGACTGCTGCATGCCTGCACCATCTGCAGAGGCAGGGCTGGCCTGTGTGCAGCGAGCTGGTGAGCTGCACTTTGGCTGGGCTCAGTGTAAACTCCATGTGCTCAGACCTTTAGCCCTGGCTCCTGCCTGGGTCCTGACTGTGTTTTCATTACTTTGTAAAACCTGTTTTGAGCAGTTTATAAGTTGGCCGTAAAAACACTCCCAGGCAATGAAAGTTGGCTGAGAATGTCTCTTGTCTTGGGTATTTTTAATTTTTTTTTTTTTTAACGTACTTGAAAGGGACCTTTTTCCCTTCAGTGAAAGAAAAGTCAGATAGGTTCACAGTTTCAGGAGTTTGATTTTCTGTGCATACCTGAAGCTGGGAAAATTAAAGATGGCTCCACTTTCCTCACTGAATGTTTCAAATAGGGCTCTTCTGCCTTTTTTTTTTTTTTTTGTCATTTATCACCCCCATGGTGGTGGATTTCCCCCAGGTGCCCCCCAAAACCCCTCTGTCACTGCCCTCCTTGGCTGGCAGAGGAGAGGAAATACAACAAAAGGCTCCTGGGTGCAGAAGAGGGCAGGGAGAGATCACTCACCAGTTACCAACCCAGGCAGAAAACTGATACATTGCAATAAAACTGGTACATTAAGAAATAACCAAAATGCAGGAATGGATCTTACATTCATTTTGCTAAACTGGGAGTTTGTTGAGCTGAACCTCCAAAGGGCACACGCTCACAAGTCACTGATAATTGCTCTTTTCAGCAGGCAAAGTAGTTGGGGAAAATGCAAAATGAATGCATCAAAATAAGATTGCTAATCATTTTCTTTATTCTAATTCTCAAAAAAAAACAGGGTGCATGCATAGTTAGGAATGAATACATATTACAGATACCAGGTAAACACAACCAGCCTTGAGGTGATTGCTGGCTGCAACTTCATTTATCCTGGGAATTTGGTGCATTTTCCCACTTTGAGACCAGGTCCCAAATTCTGTTAGCATGTGTCTCAGTGAAGAGCAGCTCTGCAGCACTAGCCCAGGCTTACCATCAGCTTTCCTCCTCTGGATGCAGAAGCCTACTCTGTGATCAGGCATACTTTGAAGACAGGAGTTTTTATGTCAGAACAAGCCATTACTTGGAAAACAATGTAAAGACCAGACCCCTGTCATTTGTCTCCCTGCCTTTTACACCAACGTCCCCATGTGCCACAACTTCCTACAGTGCTGCAAGGCTGTGGGAAATGGATTTGTAGAGAATTTTTAAAGCTTGACAGAAGGCTCACATAGTATGCATCTGTATGTAAACCTTGAGATAAGAAATGTTGACTTAGAAATGCCATGGAATAGGACAGAGATTGTTGAGAGAGAAATGGTTTCAAAGGATGGTTTTGTAACTAAGATTAGATATTTTGGAGAAATAGAACTATGAAAGATGCATTGACTCACGAGGGGTAATTTTAGATAATTAGCTTTAAGGCATTTACAGCATGGTGTGGCAAAAGCTGATAGGCCAAGAAACACTTATAATGTATTGTAATTAGGAAATAGTTGGCTTCTGATCATGATGGCATGAATTATAACATCTGTATTGTCTCACCCTTCACATGAGACTGAAAATGGAATAAGTTTTTAAAAGGCCTCTCAGTTGCCCCATCTCTGGGTCAGGAAAGGGCATAATCCCACAAAAGGCCACACAGGTCTACAGAGCTACGAACTATTTCCATTCCCTAGAGATTCTTTTACCTCAGTGGCTCCCTGGCCCTTACATATTTTCATTTCCAGCAGGTTTCTCATCTTGGAAAACTGCTGCTTAAGTCAAGCTGAAGCATGGGAGGGTGGCCACTGTCCCCTGATTGCCCCCAGGGGTCTGGTCGGAAGTTGTGTGGTCATTTTGGCATTTTCCTGCTTGCTTTTCCGACCTAAGTTACAGTAGGACATCCCTACAGGAAATTCCAAGAAACCAATATAATTATATAGTGATTTTACCTTCCTGACGAGGTCACACAGAGTGCCAATGCAATTAGCAAATATTGCTCTACATTCCCTAATGGCAGCACACCTCACTGCAGCCTGGGCCATCCTTGGGGCTGCTGCTCTGGGCTTTGTCCCCTCTCCTTAGACTGTGCCCCAGACTGAGGAGTTCCTGTCACCACCCCAACAAGGCCATACACGAGCAGCTATCTTAACATCTGTCGTGTTCTGCTCAGCGGGCTGTGAAGGCAGAAATGTTATGCACAGTTTTCATCCTTTTGAGAATGGGATCAGCTGTACTGTGTTAATTTAACATGGAAATGAGAACCCAGCCGTAACAGGACAGCATCTTCGTGGCATGTATTAAATACATGGAAACAGCAAGTATGTTCAGGGTGGTTCAGTATCTGACTGGGACATTCAGTGACTGGGGTTTGCCTTCCTGCTGCCTGGCTTTCTTTTTTCACTTCAGTGAAATCAGAAGTAAGGGGCATGTGCTGCTCTTTGGAGATCCTTTAGGAGCTGTGTCCTGCATTTCAGAAACAGCCACCTCATATGTGGTTATTAGCTACAGTGGGTCACAATTCCAGAACAAGGTGAAATTCCAAGAAGTGAGAAGCTACAAAATTAAGAGCATGCAAGGGATTTTTTTTTACTGGGATTTTTTTTCTTTTTCTTTTTTTTTAAGCTCAGGAGAAAAATTATACCTCAGGTCAGGCTTTGAGAAGGATTTGGTGTTGATTCATATCAACAAGAGTGTCTCCAGCTGTTAGAGTAAATACTAGAAATAAAGAAGAGTTTTAGGAGGGAGCTGTCAAGCATCCAACCTTAAGTGAGTCTATAAATCTTGTGTGACAGCAGGAAAGTTTCTTCGGTGGAGGCTTATCCTATGACTTTGAGATATTTCTGTCTCTTCCTCTGAAACAGATTGGAGACAGGAGGTTAGGCTGGGTGGACCATTATCCCAACCTGTTTTGGCTGTTTTTCTGACCCTGAAAGTCCTGAACACATAATTTCATCTGTCCAGGATGATATCAGTAAGGCACATGGAGTGTTAAATAGGAAAGTTGAAGCTTAAGTGTCATCACTGGCATTACACAGATAAGTGTTTCTGCAAAGAGGTTTCTTAATCTGCTGATAAGGATAATATGACATCCGAGAACAGGGGCAGCAGAAGGGCAGGCAGAGAAAGAAGTGTGTAAACAGGGCAGTGTAATTGAAGCCTGGCCTTCAAATCCCTGAGCTCTGCAGCAGCCAACTTCAGGGATGGAGTTGCAGTCTGGTAGACTTGCAGATTTTGACAAAACTTCCAGGTTTTCATCCAATTTTTCCATTCACAATGTCTTTTTCATCCAGTTTTTCCATTTACAATGTCTCTCTTTTACCTCCAAGACACAGCTGAGTTATGTTTGCTTATGCATTATTTTGGGTGGGTTTCTTTGCTTTAATGGGATGCTAATAGAAGTAGAGTAAGGATTTTTGGCAGCTTTCTTTCCTTGTGGAGGTTCCCCAGTAGTGAGGCTGTGGCTCAGCCCAGCTTAGCAGAGCCAGTGGAGGCACGTGGAGCTCTTGCTGACAAGCCCACATGTGAGGTGCAGTGGGAGACCTCAATCAGTATGAAAATTGACATCTGCATTGTGTCCGTTCCATGGATTTGGAAAATATGTTGTGCCAGTGCTTCACCAAGTGATTAATTTGGTAATTGTGAGGGAAATAACACACATGAAAATCAAAGCTTTGTGGCCTTTCCCTCAAAATTTAGTGACCACCATATTACAAAAGTTAATTTACATATAAATTTTTATCATTTCAGGTGTGAAAAAAAAATTGCTGTCACAGTAGTAATTTACTTAATATTTCTACTGAAGCATTATAAGTTTTGATCAGAATGGATCTCAGTGTTCTAGATGCTGCACAACTTGTTGAATTGCTGACTATTTAAAAAATCACTCACAATGAAAATATTTGTCACTTGGAGTTATAATGCTTTAGGAGTCTCAAAGATGTTTTCAAACATAAATTGATTCTGTCAGCATCTCAGAGAAATAACAAAGTAAGAATTCAATAAAACCTAGAGTTCAGAACTGGCCTAATGCTTCATCCACTGAATGGTAAAATTTTCATTAATTTCCAGAAGCAGAAAGGGCAGAATGATGAACTCTTTTAGAAATCTCCAAACCTGCCCAGGGAAACACACAGGGAATGTGTGAAAACATTTATTAACAGGAATTAAAACTTCATCCCTACAGTCAACATGGTACCTGAAAGGGAAGTTAGTCTTTTTCCTGTGAAATAAAAGAGATGAACCTGCTGAAAATGGGTGTGTTTGAAGCTCAGGGCTGTTCATCACTTCAGCAGCTCAATCGATTCCAGGCTCCTTTCATGAAGTTTCAGCACTGTTGGCCTCTCTTGCGCTGGGGTTTCTGATGTTTGCAAAGGGCACTTTTGTTCTCCTCTCCAGCCACATGGAGGGCAGTGCCCGTGTCCATCAGCTGCTCCCAAACAGCTCCCTGGGTCTTGTTAGCGTTGTTATTTTATCCTGTATTTGATATTTACTGTAGACAGAGATGTCTGACAGGAGGGGCAGCATGGTGGGGTCCATCCCTTCTCCCAGGTAACAAGTCACAAGTGTGGTGGCCAGAGAACCGGCCATGGAAAGAGTTGTTATTCTCCCCTGGAGAGCCAAACCCTAAGGCACAACCCTGCACTTAGGGTGAGCACATGATCCCTCCCAGAGGCCTGTGCAGTCATATGTTGATTTCTTCTACCCCATTGGTCTTTCCCCTTTGCTCAGCCCCTGCACCCTCACCCCATTGGTCCCAGTGTTTTGTCCTGCCCCCTGCCTTTCCCATATAAACCCTGCTTTCCCTGCCTGAGGGGCTCTTTGTTCCTAACCCCTTTGGGGAGGAAGCTCAATAAAGCTCTCCTTGGACCCCCACATGCCGACCCCATCTCTCCTTCTGCATCTCCCGGATCCCAGAGGAGCTGAAATCACCCAGTGTGAGCACAGACCTGCCTGTGCCCCCAGGTGTCTTTTTCATGGTGCTTCTTCAGGAAGCTCACAGCACTCTGAATAACACCCACCAGGACAGGACAAGAAGAAACGGCCTCAAGTTGCACCAGAGGAGGTCTGAGTTGGATATTGGTGGAAATGTCTCCACTGAAAGGTTTTTCAGGACTTGGAACAGGCTGCCCAGGGAGTCACCAGCCCTGGAAGTGTTCAAGAAGCACACAGACGTGGCACCTGGGGACATGGTTTGGTGGTGAACATAGTGGGGCTGGGTTAATGGTTGGACTTGATGGTCTTGGGGGTAATTTCCAACCTTACTGATCCTGTCACATCAGAAAGCACCTGTAAGACAATTGTTGTGTGAGGGCAGGAGCAGGACCAGAGCCCTCCTCTCTCCCACCCCGCTGAGCTGGGGCTGGGGCAGCTCTGGGTGTGCACCCTGTGGGATGTGGGGCTTCCATGGAGGCTCTGTGGGCAGGGGGACATGAAGCTGGATGAGTCAGACATCACAGGGTAGCACACTTGGGTATGGGGGTTTTAAATTGTTGTTATTTTTTATTGTTTAATTTAAAAGCCTGAAAAACTGATGTGATCCTTCCACATGCTTTCCTCTAGCCAAATTTTGGATTTTGACCCCTTGAAAAATGAATGCACATTTCAAATATGGCAAAACACTAAGGTTTTCATCCAGGCTGGGAACCCACTGTGAAAACTGGAGTTTGTAGGTAAAGTCTGTAGTTGTCCCTCTTCTCCAAGGCCAGACTGGATGGGGCTTGGAGCAACCTGGCAGGGGGTGGAACTGAATGATTTTTTAGATCCCTTCCAGCCCAAACCATTCCATGATTCTAAAACAAGGTCAGGAAAGCTGGTCCGGAGCAAGATCAAGGATGGACAAAGTAGGAAGTGATGCAGAAAGCTGGACTGGGAGCAGGCAGCCTTGACAAATGCATGTATGATGCATCTTTGGGCACCAGGTTGAGAAAAGAGGTGGGGTTATATGTCCAGGATGGATGCCGTGAGCAGGAATAGCAAATACCTGGTGTGAAGTGTTTTCCAGCTCTCTCTGTATCCCATCCACAGACAGAATCCTCCCAAAGAAGGGCTCATCATGGATTTTGCTCTGTGGATTTTGGCAGATGGGTGGAGTTGTCCTCTGGCCACGCATGGCTCTTTCATCTGCCTGTAGAGAAAACTCAACCAACCAATCTGAAGGAGGCATTTCAATTTTGACTGACTAAAGTTAGGTAAAATTGAATTGGAAAGGAGTTGAAATCGCTGTTCTTTTGGAGATAAATTTAAAACATGGCCTGCTGAAAGTCAATAGTTTGTGAGTTGTCATACACATTTGGAAGTTGAATTCCTGGCAAACACACAGAGTGTGGCAAAATGGCATCAGGATATGGCATTGGCACCAGGAAGTGGTGAGTTTTAAGTCAGACCCCATTTCAGTGGATGTTCAGGAGACGATGTCAGCAGTGGAGAAAAGCAGCTGTAATCTCATATTAAAGTATGTATTGTTAGATAACACAGTGTTCTTCTGCCAAATATTCCTTTGTTATGCAATTTGTCATGCTGCTTACAGCCAACTCATCATCAGCGTGTATCAGCACAGTCACAGCAGTTTTCCCAGGGAGGGTCAGGGCCTCTGGGTTTCTTCAGAACTGGTTAGAACTCAGTAATCCTGTCTCCTGGCATTGCAGGTGGTGGAAGTAGTAATAAAATTCAAATTTAACACAAAATCTTCTGTGACACATTGTTCCCTCACCTTTTAGTAAGTACAAAATTTCTGTATCTATTTTCACTGATTTCATTAATAAAAATGTTTGAAATTTTATTCATGATTTACAACTAAACAAAACTGCAGAAGTCCTACAGAGACATTTAATCTAGGAAAAATCTACCTGCCAATTGTCACCCACAGTCACCCTGACCTGGAGATCTGACTTCATCTCTGCTGCCTCTTCTAAACCTACACTCAGGCTTCGAGTTTGCTGCCAAGCTGAGTGTGTGTGACTTCAGCCCCAGCCAGTGGGTGTGTTTATATATAAATTGAAATTTAACATAGTGGGATGAGTCACACTCTGTGGGCAATTATGTTACAAGTAGTTTTTAGAAGAAAAGTCCAATTCCATCACTTAGCAGGACGGTCTCCTTTACAAACCCCCGCCTGGAGCTCAGCTCTGTCAGACAGAGCTTGTCCCTGGATGCCATCCCCTGTAACTCAGACACTCAGGAGTTCTTGAAGCCAGCACTACTGCCTGTGCTGCTAAAAAGGGGACCCTTGTCTTCTGCTCACATTGCTGCCTGTGTCCAAAGTGTAATATTTAATTGCATTTTCTTAATCTTTACCACTGTATTGCTAAGCTTTCTAATACCTTCAAAATACCAAATCTCAGGCTTATCCTAATTAAAGAATCTCAATTTAATCCATATTGCATGACAATTCAATTTGTTGATTGCTTTTTCTCCCCCCTCTTTGTGAAATTCCCGTCAAATGTATTAATTCAACATGATGAATCCTGTATTCAACCCACTGGAGTGAATAATTAAAATTAGCTGATAAAACTTTCAGCAGAATTACTTTGTGAAATTGCTGAACAGATGTGTCATTTTAATGAAAATCCACAGACAAGCGCCTTCCCCCCTCGGCAGGATAAAAATATTATCCCCACGGCACATACTTAATTTGGTGGTAAATACACTCCGAGCGATTGCTGGAAGGGAAGAAAAAGCAACTTGTCACACTTAGTAACTTGATTTTTCCCCAGCATGCAGTAACAGCTATCTACAGTAATTCATAGTGCTCTATTGTTGCTGCAAGTCCCAAAGAGAACTTATTAAAATGCAATAATCTCCTATTTAAACAGAAACAATAACCATTAAATTTCCTGTGGATCCAAAATTGAGCACAAGCCCCATCTGGTAAGAGTGATTAGAGGCCTGATGAGGGAATTTAATTTGCAACATTCAAAGACTAAATCTGAGCAGATCTTGTCACCTGGGACTGGAGTGCTGCTTGCTGTCTTCTTAAAAATCTCGACCTAAACTGAAAATGGAATGTAGAAGTGAAAATGTTACCCAGGGGCTGAGCTTGACAGGATTGTATTTCATTATGTGTCTCCATCAGGCCTGGAGAGCTACGAGGAATTTCGGCGTTGGGCTGGGATCTCCTCGCCAGGGCATTGACGGAGGCGGCTGCTCCCTGTGTGGGAACAGTCATTAGAGGAGCCTCCAGCCTGCCCTTGGACCTCCACCACCTCATTTCAGTCACTTGCCCAAATGACACCAGCTTTTCTATCCCATTAGGAGGAGCCAAAATAATTTTAGCATCTCCTACAACAAACAAGCATCTCACGGATGTGTTTGTTTCTGCTCCTGGCAAAACAACAACAGTCCCTTATTACTGACTCCTCTTAATGGCATGCCATGGATCCCTGACATTTGGAGCTCATTTCCCAAACTGGCCAGCTGAGATGTGGAATGTGCTGGTGTAGGCTGCAGAAATTCATGCTCAAAATCTGGTGGTTTGGGTTTTTGCTCTTTGTTTGGCTGGCTTTTCAGGTGAGGCTTCTGTTCGCTCTAATTGTTCAAATTTGGTCAGCTAGTGTAGTGCCACAGCTGTCAGTTTATATATTATTATAAGCTCCTAATTAAGAACCTGTTTGTAATGGCAAAGCTCTAGTTCATTAAAACATATGTTGCTAGGGAGATAGAGGTAACCAGGAAAATAAGGAAAATAGATGCATAAGGCTTTTTCAGAGTCAAGATTTCTTCTCACATTAAGAGTCTGAGCTCTGCAGATGGAGTTTGGTGGTGTCCAGCAGGGTCTTGGTTTGCTCTCTGAAAGCTGCATCCTGAAGGTGCTGTCAGAGCTGGGTCACCCTGTGCTCAGAGCAGTGGGAAAAATGTGATGGATTGGGCATGGAGATACAGGTTTTGTTCCACCAGCCCTGGCACTGCATGGAATTGCTTTGGGACATCAGGCTTTCCCAGCATTTTGGCCACTCCAGCTGCCTGTTTGTTGGAAGCTCTGTCTGCAGTTCCAGACATATGAACACTTTCCCTGTAAAAAATCTGAAATTGTAATTTGGAGAGTAGCTGTCACATAGGAGTAACCACTGACCTTGGTCAGACACAGGCCACTGAGTGCTGGGGCCATTACCAGCCGCCTGAGCAATCCAGCCTGCAAGCCATTAGTTGCTTTAACTATTGCAAATTACCCTGGTCTTTTGTTCTTGTGCAGAAGCAGACCATGCAGTTGTTAAAAAATTGCCTTTTTTTTCTTTTTTTCTGGTGCTCCCCACATTTCATAAAGATGGTGTGTGAGACTCCAGGGAGGAGTCATGCAGGAATTAATAAAAAGAGAACATGAACTGCCAAGCTACCAATCTATTTGCACCTCTCATTAAATTACAAATTTGTATGAGGGCAGAGGGCTGAATGACAGCACCAGCACTTGTCCCTTTGTGCCATTGTGCACACGTGGACTGCTGAGTTCTGACGTGGGGTGATGTGGTGCTGCTCCTGTCGTGAGCCATTTTGTAATGCAGGATCCTAGGAATGTATTCCAGCCTCAGCTGGGTTCTTTCTGCCTCCTAATCTTGGATAGTTCTTGATTCTCATGTTTCTGTGGGCAAGGGGAGAGCACAGGTCTGAAAGCAGGATTCTGGCTTCTCTGGGATGGTGTATTATTAAATAACCTGTGAAGGAATCTGGTTCTTTTTTGCTACCCAAGGATATGCAGCTCATTCTTTGTCTGCAAGCAGAGCTGACCCCTGTTACATCGCAAACAGGTTTTCCATCAATGCCTTTTCTGAAGGTTTCTCAGAGTGATTCCAGGTACGTGCTTTTCCTGGCCTCAAGTGTTCCTTCTTGAAAATGTTCCAATGTACCCTCATGCCTCGAGCCAGCCTGCACCATTGATGAACTTGGCCCATTGTCACCTGTCATCATGAAGCTGATTTTTCTTTTCCAGAATATAAGGTTGACACTGAGACAAAACTTCCCATCTGTGTGCTTTACTGGCATGTAATTGCTCCAAAGAAGGGAGGAGGTTCCCTAGATAAAAGTGCTCACTGCTTTCCTTGAAACTATTTTCTGTAAATAAAACTCTTTCATCTTTGAACTTAAATATATTTCAACCCCAATTTAGGTTCTTTTTTCCTTCTTAGTCCTGGACTTCTCTAAGTTATTAAAAAAAAAAAAAAAAAAAGACTTTCTTAATAAGCCCCAAAGGTAATCAGAAAGAAGACAGCAAAATGAAACAACTCGTAAAATATTCTTCAGCATCTTTAGGGAATACTTAATGCACACAGGGTCAGGGCTTTGTAATGGTAATTTAAGAGTTGTAGGAAGTGATCCATCATTTTAAAGAGCAACATTGCCATCCTTGACAAAAAGTTTATGTTTCGGAATCGACTTGAGTCCCTGCTCACCTCAGGAAAACAAATGCTGGCACATCTTCTTGTAGGACATAATGAAGGAGATTTTCTATAATGTTATGCAAATGTCATGCTAAATGGTACATAGGCTTTGAGAAGTGACAGGCAATTGCAGCTGTCCAGTTTTCTCGAAAGCACTAATGCTGTTCTGGATTAATTTTTCTTTCTGGAGCAGACGTTGTATGGAAATTACCCTTGACTGAAAGCCATTGTTGGAAAGGTCACAGCAGTAGATACAAAATCCATAGGCAGTCAATTGCCTTCCACGGATTCAGCATTACTGCTCTTGCCTATTTTACCCTTAGGCATCTTTTATTTTTTGCACAGATGGTCTCACTCAGCCCTAACAAAATGTTTTAATCTGTTGCATAAATTAAAATAAGAGGCCCCGAAGTACAAAAGTGCAACTCTTTGGGAAGAAGTTGGGGGTGGGGAGGGAGTGCAGAATAGTCAAGGAGAGAAAATGATACAGGGCTCTGCTTCCCCTTCTGGCACCTCTTCCCTTCGCTACAGCAGGTCAGTCACAGGTATTCCTATCAGCACAGCTGAACCCATCGTCTGGGGAGGAACAAGGGGGCAAGGTTGCAATTGTCATGTGCAAAACATCATAGATGTGCACCAAAGTATCGAGGAAAGATGGTCAATAATTTTTTACATACTTTCGGTATTGGAAATGGTGACTTGATCAGGCTCAGCATTCAACCTTGCCATTTACTTTTGGTAAAATGAAGCTCCTCACAAGTATTTCACATATAATTTTAAAATTCTGATTTTTATCTCCAACATGGATGTCATGGTTTAACCCCAGGTGCAACTCAGGCCCACACAGCTGCTCCCTCACTGCCAGAGAGATGGGGCAGAGGAAAAACTGAGAAAACTCAAGGGTTGAGATAAAGCCTGTTTAATAGGACAGTAAAGGAAGAAACTAATAATGATGCTAATATTACTAATAAAATTAGAATATATAATACAAGTGATGGACAGTGCAGTTGTTCACCACTCACTGACCAGTGCCCCGCCAGTTCCTGAGCAAAAAGTGAAATCCCAAATTATTATTTTCCTTTGAAAGTCTTAGACCTCACCTGTAGAGTAAAAAGGAGCATATCTCTGAGCAAACCATTGGGTATGTGCTTTGTTCCTTACTTGATGTATTTTTTAGTTCAGCTTGCCATTGATGGTAAAACACTCCTGTGTTGTTTGCTTGTGGACTGGTTTGCAAGTAAATTGAGGTGACTGGAGTAAAAGTATTGCTTGGGGCCTCAAGATTTCCCCTTGGCTGTGGTCCCACAGCTCCAGCTATTCCTGTCTGCCTCTAACACCCAGGCTCAGTTTTGATGCCTTAGGCTTCCACCAAAGTTTAGCTCTACTGTTGTCTTCAAATCTCAGAAGTGTGAGCCTCCTGATTTGCAGCTAAAATCTTCAGAGGATTTTTGATGCTGTGTAAGAGAGGTGGAAATGAAGTTTATATAGTATTACATGTTGGTATCTTACCTAAAGATGAACTACAAGGGTTTGCAGCTCCCTTGGTGGGGTGGAAACCCCCATAAATAGAATAGGACTTCTTAAATTTAGTGCCTTTAGCTGACTTCCCCTTTTGCTGCTGTTCTGGGGTGTAGGGTCACTGACTTCAGGGAGGCAGCACTCCTCTGTTCCACTGAGCTGAGGTTGATCTGTGCTGCTCGGATTGTGCCTTGTAGCCACTGCAGTGTGATCCTCTAATCAGCCATTAGCAGATTCAAGCTTAATCAGGTTTCTGTGACTTTCACAATGCATGGGGATCTTCCCTCAGTGGAAGTTAGCCACAGATAATATTTCAAAGCTGCAGCTATTAGGTCAATGATCCTCTCTTGAGGCATGTGCCAATACCTTGGGAATTTCATTTGAAAGACCAGTCTGGCAACTCAAACACAGCCTGATACTCAAAGAATTCATGAGAGGGGCAGGGCTGGCACACAGACAGTGCTTGAAAAAGGTGCTCTTGAAATTGTTCTCAGCCAAACTGGGGTTTGGCTGTTGAGGTACCCAGAGTGGTGGTGCATGAAGTCCTGCCAGTTCCTATTTCCCATAGGATAACAGCAGCACGGTGTGGGGTGGGGAAAGGCTCCAGCTGGGGCAGGGGAGTAGTGGCTGAGGCCATGACACTGCCTGGTCACTGGGATGGAAAGGAATGTTGAAACCTGGAATGTGTCACTATGGGGAACTTGCCCTGCCATCAGCCACATCCTATCCCCAACTCTTCACTCATTTCTCATGGTGACTGTAAACAATGGCAGAATGCTGGTCCGTTTTTCCCAGATAATAGTCAATCAAAAAGAAAATTCTTCAAATTATTCTGGTTAGTCCTAGGAAAAGGTCTAGTGCTCGTAATTCCTGTTCCCAAATCCAGTTCTCTTGACTTCTGTATTGCAAATTCTTGTCCTTGCTGGTCAGCAGGATGGTTGTTATCACACCACCACCCTGTCCCACAGTTCTTACTTCTGTTGAGAGAGCAGAGAGAGCAGCACAGAAGCACTTGGACATTGTGCTTTAGTCACTGTCACTCTCTGACAGTGAAACGTGATAAACGGGAATACGGATTTCATAGGTCATTGAATACCACCAGGTGGATTCCTGGAGAAATGGAGTACAGCACTGTTGTAACGTGGGCTCCTTCCTGCACCCCTGTCCTGCAGCATTCCCTCTGTTTGCTCAGGAGCCCTTTTCTCCTCACCATTTACTGGTTGTACCTGCAATGGTTTGTTCTTTATTGGTGGAAATTAGGTTTTGACAATGATGTAAGCTTCTGTTTGTGTAACCATATTTTGATGTGGGGTGTGTTGCTTATTTCCTTGAATATTTGTGGTAGCTGTGTTCTTCAGTGTCTTTTGACTGATAATATTTCTGTACTGTACAGCACATGAAACTCAAGGTGACCAGTGCTATTTTCATGTTTCTCCCACTAGGCAGGAGGTTTCCTGCATTCCTTTTGGACAGTTATCATAGATAAGAGATAGTGTTCTCCTTCAACTAATTAGATGATGCATTTCAGAATAGTCAGTTATGTTTAGTCACTTAATGAATTATGTTTTGCCAGTTTACAAGGATTGATCAGCAGACAAAGAATCCAAATCCAAAAGAGAAAAAGGAAGCACCTATAACTGTATTATTAAAAAAGTATTCACAGACAAATGGAGATGTTAGATAGTGTAACAGCTAGGCTACACTCATAATTATGCAATCATAATTAGAAAGGACCAGTTTCATTTTTACAAGGTTTAGATTATTTTTGTAGCATTGTATTTCAAATTTTGGCAGGTTTGTGTCACACAGAACAAAAACCTCAGATTTTTCATGTATATTGGAGGGGCTTTTTGTTGCAGTTTTTCAAGCTGTGGGGTAATGCATGTGTAGGAAGTTAATGATGTGGTCTCTGGGTGTTGCTTTCCTGTATGGAGTACTGATAATGAGCTTCGAGTAATAGGGTATGGGTCCCAGAAGATGAATTCTGATTACCTTTGTGGTACCATCCCCTGTATGCCCCTTCTTCCTTGATGTTTCTGTAAAGAACATTTGGATTTTGATGAGGGTACTGCCTATTTGACTTTTAATTAGATTTGCAGTATGTTATGTTAATAAACCGTGACTCTCTGTTTAGTTGGTTTGTTTTGTTTCCGTTTTCTTCAAGTGTATATTCATGGAATCATACGGTGGCAGGCAGCAGTTGAAATATTTTGCTTCTCCATGTCTAAAGCTTATATTTATTGGTCCAGAGAGGGTGAATTTTGCCCCATACTCAATAATAATCAGTAAACAGTAGTTAAATTGTAAAGAGACTAGCAAACTGGGGCATACTGTGAAAGTGCAGAGAGGAATCCTCCAAGGAAATTGCATGATAGGTCTTAAATAATACCTTATAGTCATGGGCTATGCCATTATAGGCACTAAAATTAAATGTACAGCTTCCCTAAACAGCAGGTTGTCTTTCCCACTGCCCCTTTTTAATAAAAACTCTGGGACTTTCTCATGGTGACAGGTCAAGTGTAGTGTTTTTATAATCTCCATGTTTTATCCCATTTGGAGTTCTTGAAATTCATTTACCTTGTACTCACTCGTTTTCCCCTAAATAATTTACTTGTTACTGAGTATTTTTAATTGAGATTTAGAAAGCAAAATGAAACCCCAACCTTTTGCCAAAACCCACGTAACAGGGAGGCATTTGGATGGCTGCTGGTTTGTAGCTCTGGCTCGTGGTGCCCATCTCCCCACTTGTGTTGGGTTTGTTCAGCAGACTGCTCTGCCAGTTTAATCCCAGGCTGTTCTGGGCTGGGCTGTGCTTTCTCTGCTGTTGGGCTCAGTGGGGTTTGATTGGTTATGGCAGGGCTGCAATGCCCTGTCAGCACAGGTTATCCCTGCTGCTGCTGCCCCAGACTGGTGTCACTGCAGGGCTGCTGGACAGCGGTGACGCTGCAGTCGCTGAGCAACAACAACCACGAGGGTGAGGAGGGGCAGCCCTGGGCAGGGAATGCTGAACTGGGCAGCTGGAATGTCATCATGGAAAAGTTTATTCATTATTTTCATCCTTTTGGGATGTTCTCCTGTTCTAACTGCCATTGTTACCTCCTAAGCAGAGGTGCTGTTGGTTGTCCTGAGGACACAGGTCCACAGGAGAGTTGGTGATGGGTGCACAGATTCGGTGCTGTGCCCTGCCCTGGAGGGCCCAGGCTCTGCTCAGCACAGGCCTGTTGGCTGAAATTGCTGCATTTGGTGGCAATTTTTGTCGTGCACAAGCCCATTGTGGATGGGCTGAGTCCCCCTAACTCAGGTCACACAGGTCATAGAGTTATCATATAATTCTGCCTTCCAAACTGTCAACTTGGGGTGAGTTTTAATATTTAATGAAGAATCAAAAGCTCAATTTTCTATTGTGGATTGTTGAAGACATCCAATCCTTTTATAACAAGATTTGGTTCTCTTAGGCTTCTAGTAAGCCAGAGATTTTTTAAGACAGAAAATGCTTTGCCTCTGAATTTCTGAACCTTATACTATTTTTTCCATCTGGAGTTGTGTTTCTTTCTAGATACAAATAATAAGTTTCCAAAATGGATAAAATATTTTTTTTAAATCTGCATATATCTTTTGAGGAGATGGGAAAGGGAAAAAATATTTTTGGGAGTGTTCCATCATCATTAGAAACACAATTATACAGTTTCACTGTCCTGTCTGTCTAAATGATAGTAAAATAAACAAGGGGAAGCCCTACTTGGATGGACCAAGCTCTTGAGTTAAACTATTCAGATTAAATGACTGCAAGGTCTGGGCCTTTATGCAGCACTTCCTGCGTTTTATTAATAAATGCTATTTTTGAGGGATTTGGAGGTAATAAATGCTATTGGAGGGATTTTTGCATGTGTTTGTCTTTAATAAATTCAGAAGCAGGCACAGATATTCAGAGACATTTCTGTCCATAGTCATTTAGTTTAGGGCACTGTGTCATAATCATACCATGTAAAGCCCAGCTTGCTTTCCACACAGCCCAGACTGGTGCTGTTTATTTGGTGCTGAGGCCATGAGCCCTTCCCTGTCCTTTGATGCAAAGTTTAGGATCCAGTATAGAAAGTTGTGCATTTGTCTCCTTGTGTGTCCCTGGCAGCTCTTAGGGGTCCCTGTGTGAGGTGTTGGCAGAGGCAGGTGTTGCTGCCAGCAGGAGGACAGCCACCACTTCACACATGGTGCAGAAAACTGGCCTTCTGGGGGTTTGATGGTGATGGAGGAGGTAAATTAAAATATTCTAATTGGCTTTTACAGATAAAATTTATTGCCAGTGCTTTAAATTCTTGGGAGATGAGCATTTGGGCCCTGTCCCTGAGGCAGGGAAGTCCTGTTTGAATTGAGCACGGGGTGAGACTGGAGGATAAACCTCAGCTGCTGGTGCTGTCTGTGAGGAAGGATGGGGGAATTTGGGGGCATTGGGGTGGGGGCTCAGCAGGGCACAGCCCCAGTGGCTGGGAGAGCCTGGGCACTGTGGCCATGGCAGTGTGTCCACCTGAGGGGCAGGGCAGCAGCTCCGATGGGTTCCTCGTGGGAAGGAGAGGTGTTCCCTGGGGGAAGGTGAAGTGTTCCATGTGGGAAGATGTTCCCTGGGGGAAGAAGAGGTGTTCCCTGTGGGAGGGAGAGGTGTTCCACGTGGGAAGGTGAGCTGTTCGCTGTGGGAAGCAGAGGTGTTCCCTGTGGGAAGGAGAGGTGTTCTCTGTGGGAAGGTGTTCCCTGTGGGAAGGAGAGGTGTTCCATGTGGGAAGGTGAGCTGTTCCCTGTGGGAAGGAGAGGTGTTCCTCCTGCAGGCTGAGGAGAGCTTGGGGAGGGCAGAGGAGACCCATGGCCTGTAGGGCCAGGGCATGTTATGGCTGATTAAAACACCTCCTGCCTGCTCCGCCTTCCTGCAGAAGGATTCATCCTTAGTCCCATGCTGCCTATCCACATGGCTTTGCTTCACCCCACCACTGGGAATGTTTCTTTTCATGCAAAAGGAGCTTCTCACAAACACACGTGAAACAAAACTCAAGTCTCTTCAAGCAAAGGGATGTTTAACACTGGATTTCTGATGGAACCATGTAGTTGTCAGGCTTGACCATTTTCTCAGGCAATTTGTTTTGTCAGGCTTGGATATGCGTCACTCTGAGCTGTGCTGCAGTGTGGATCCACCCCCGTGGGCTCTCCTGCTGCCCACGGGCCTGGCAGGGCTGAGGGGGAACAGGCTTCACCCTCTGCCTGTGCCATCAGCCCCACAACCCCACCAAAACTCACAGAAAAGTTTCTTCTCAACTTTGGATCCCACTGCAGCTTGATGGCATCAGAAGAGAGATGTGCAGTTGAGCTGACAATCAGTGATTGGCATCGTGCACAGCTCATTATTGTGTCAAGGATTTGGCATGTCCGTGGAGAGGAAACCATGTGCGTTGTGTTGACACTGAGCTTAATTCATCTCCCACCAGCAGCAATGCCAAACCCTTATCTCATCGGTGCTCGTGCCAGAGCGCCTGCCTGTGTGCCAGCTCCTTGTCAGAATAATGACTTATGCCTAATACCAATCATTCCGTGGCAGATGCCGCCTGCTGTAGCCATTTTGTACAGTTGGGAGCCTGAGCAAAATGGCTGGGTTTCCATGCTGGGCTTCCATGCTGGGCTTCCAATGATGCCTCAGGTTTTAGCTTTTATATTTTTCGCATTCTGTCCTGCTTTAGTGTCTGGGTCTGGGCTTTATATTATGGGATGGTGAGCTTTCTGCACAGAGTAGGGAGACAAAACAATTCCTTCTCCAGCTGGGGACCAAGGACAAATGATCCAAATCTCAGGCCCAAGAGCACAAACAACGTGGGCTGGAGAGAGGAAACCAGGAAGGATGGGACTTCATGGGCTGGAGCTGGAATTGGACAATTAACTCCAATATGCAAATGGAGCAGAACTTTAGAAAGTGAGAGACCCTGTGACTGGTTGTCCATTTTTGTGGCCATTTGATTCACCTGGGGTGTAGCCCTGGCTGGGCTCTTGTGCTGCCCAAGATGTATCTGTTGAGGCCTCTTAATAAATCCCTACTTTATTCTTTAACTCTGTCTAACCTCTGTTCTAGGTCAGCCTTCACAAGGCATCACCATGCAGAGTGGCATGGCTGGAGCTCTCTGGTAGGGCCAGGAAAGGGAAAAGTACTTCAAATAGCATCCACATGATCTGCTGGGTTTTATGGCAACTTGCTTAAAAAAAAAAAATCTTCCTGTAGTTTTTCTCTTCTGTACCCTCTCCCAAATATGTGACACCCCCCCACCCAAATACCTTCATTATCTTTCTGCTTTTAAGATTGCATTTGTGGATGTGGCACTGTGAGCACCATTGCCTTTCCTTCATCTTCCCTGTTATTCATGCAGCTAGTTTTTGGAGACAGCCCTGATTCTTCCCCGTGCTGGCAAAGGATTCATCTGCAGTGCCTGCAAGGGCACAGGCCTGGGTGTCAGCCTACCACACCCCAGGGTTTTGCCAGTTCCACTTGCCAGGAGATTGTCAAGGGAGATGTGCTGTCTCCCTGCTGAAAATAACCCTTTATCTCTCTAGCACTTTAGAAGTCAGGAAGGACTCGCAAGGAAAAGAGAATCCAAAATGTGGGTTTGACTTTTCCCTATGGGAGAAGTTCAAAGTGACACCAAAGTGGGAGAGAACATTTGAGCTGATATTGAACCTATAATCAAACTCTTTGTTGTGGGAACTGAATACTGTGGGAAAGGGAAAGGAAAACTTCCATGGGGTACAGCAATAATGTGTGTCTGTAAGGAACCACAGTGTAGAGTAATTCCTATCTACCTCTTGAGTGGGTAATTTGCTGGAATAAAAAGAGCAAGAAAAGGCTGAATGCTCAGTAGTTCACATTTGTTTTGAAATCAAGAGGCCTCCAAACCAGCTTGGTGTTCTGTATTACAGAGCTATGAAAGTTTATACCCAGGTGCTTTCATACATACGTTAAAAAAATAATCACATCACGCTCCCCATAACCTGGTCATCATTTGTTCTCAAACCACGTTCAAGTGACAGGGCTTGAAGATAGCTTATTCATAATCATATTGTTGTTTAAGCTGCACTACTATTTTGTGTCCAGCCTATTGATTTTTCAGGATTCTTCTGCATGAGGCTTTTTCATTAGTGTGTTATATAGAACAAAAACCCCTTAGTGGATTCAGAAAATATTGTACTTACAAAACCTCCATAATTTTCTGTTTTTAATAGAAAAATAAATGTACCTGGGCTTGCAGTTAGGATGCCAAGATTTTCCACAATGTAATTGGAAATAGTTCAAGAGATATCCAAAGATATCAAGATAGCCAAACTTTGGATATCAGCAGAAATGAGGGCCAAATTCAGATACCGTTTAATTGGGTACAAATCACTTGTCTTCCTAGAATTACTTTAGCTCACATAAATCCACTTTAATTGGACACTTTAAACATATACACATTTGCATTTCTTTAATAAATCAGATGATTACAACACAATTCTAAACAGACACTTCCTGGGACAGACAGCCTGGTTTCCTGAACCTGGGAGGGAATCACTGCACTGTGAGGGGGCAGCCAGGCAGAAGGGCTAGAAGAGATAAAGGATGATTACAGAAAAAAATTTCTTTTGAAAACATGTTGAAAATCATAGATGAAAACAAGACTTTGGTGTGAGTTGGAGCTTCTCTGATGAAAAATTTCCCTTGAGATGAGCTGGTCCATCACCATCAGGGCCAGCATGGGTTCTTGGTGTGCCACCCCTTCACTGTGGTTACAGCCACACTTCCTGGGAAATGTTTTCAATGGGAAGACCATGCAGATGTGATGCATCCCTAAAGTTACTTTTGGCTCCTAGGGGCTGTTAGCCCTTGAGTCTATGAATATTTATACGGCATAAATGGGGAAATCGGTGGGTTCCCTTGGTGGAAATGTGATATTGGTATTTTTTAAAATAAACTTAAATAAGGTCAGAATTTTTTATCCTCTTGAGAAAATTTCACGTCTGATTAGATAGTTTACATAAACTTAATCTTTTTCTGCTAGATGCATTATAGTCTCAGATATTATTCATGTAGCTATTCCTCTGTGAACCATAAAATGTTCATTTCTTCAAAATGAATATGAAGCTCAAAGCATTAGTGGTCTTAAGAGCATAAAAAGTTTATTGCTTTGTGCTTAACATTTTTCAAGTAACTTTCGAAAGCTGAACAAATTTTGCATTTAGATTAATGGAAGATGTTTTCCATTTGAAGGAACTAGCAAGGGAGCAGCAATAACAAAAATCCCCCAAGGTTAAAAATGTAGTGCTTTTGATTTTTACCAGAACTGTGTTAGCAGAACAATCATTTCTCAGCATGGAAAGGTAACATAATTGGTCTATACAGTGGCAATATAGAAAACGAGTATGCTTCAGAGAAAGCTAATATGGCTCTACTTAATAATTTCCTTCAAGAGCCTGAATTTGAATGTATATTTCACCCAGCTTGAGGCAAACAATTTGTACCCAGAAGTTCTAGTGGAAGTTACCAGGGGGTCATGCAATTTATTTTAGTTCTTGAAGTTTTCAGAACTGAAGACCTAAGTGCACATTCACTTGCATGTTTCACCCGTAATTTGATCCAATTGGGCACCATTTTCTTTCTCTCCTCTTATGTGAGTTCTAGTGCAAAAAAAAAAAAAAAAAAAAAAAATCCCAACACTCTCACGAAATATTGTGAAAGAAAATTTTTCTTGGAAGAAAAACTACTTCTCAAATTTACACAACCAGTCTCTTTAAGAATTGCTACAATTCATTCCCTGGCACCTGAAGCCTGCTGTGTTGGTTTCTTAAAAACTGATGTTACTGTGTGAATCCACTTTACTTTGGAGCTTGTGATTGTGGAAAATAGTGGAAAGTGCTTTTCCTTCCAGAATAGACAGAAGCATGTATTTGCCCCTAAACTCAGGACTCAAGACATTTGCCCTTAAACTTCCCTCCAGCCTGGTTTCTGTGTCCATATTCCCTGGGCTGACAGTGCCTGCTCCCCCTCTGTGCTCTGGGCAGAGTCACCTCACTGGGGTAAATCCCACTGTCTGTAAATCTCAGGGATTTGCTGAGACCAGAGCTGAGAGGCCCTTTCCTGTAAAAGTGGCATTGAATAAAAGGAAGGGGTTGTGCTTTTCAGTCTGATTTTTAAGAAAAGCTCTTGAGCCTCTTTGTCCTCTGGGCTGCAAGAGGGTCTGAGAGACCTACAGGGCAGGCACTGGGAGGGCTGTTTAGTGCCCCAGTTGAGGGTACTGGGGTGTGGTTTACAGCTCATCACCATACCCAGGAGCAGGAGGTGAGAAGGGGCCAGGGAGTTACATGGAATTTATCAGAACCTTTTATCTGAAATGTTCTGGAGAGATGCATTAGGAGAAACAGATTTTAAAGACGAGAATTGCTCTGCTGGGTCTCTCCCTGTGCTGGTTGGTGTGAGCAAGTGGGATTAGAAGGCAGGAGCATGTTTCTTGTAGGAGAGAGGACAACACAATTCTGGGACTTTCTTTCTCAGAACGTGACGGTGTCTTGTCTTACAGTACAGGAGCGTATATTTACAACAGTTATTTTTTCTGATCATGGCCCTTCCTTTTAGAGCTGTTTTGTTCTATTTGTTTTCTCAGGTGAGCTTGTCTCTGTGTCTTCTTTAAATACTAACTTACCTTTTCAGTTGTGTATTTTTATTTTAGTGGGATGATGCTTTAATTTGTAAAAAAGACTTTCTGGCCTTTTGTACCATGTCCAGGTTCTTAGGGCAGAAGATCTTTCGTGAGTGTTTTGATAGACCTCTTGCATTCTACCTCAGCCAAGGTAACAAATGCTCTATAGTGTTCATTTTATGGAATTCTTCATCTGTTGCATTTCTACAAATCCTTCCTCTGCTTTTGAAGCCAACAGAAGTTTGACCATTGACTTTCAATAAAGTCACTCTGCTTTTCTTACTTGGATGCCAAATGTACCTGAACAAATCTTACAGGCACAAGGTAGAATATAAAATAAATCCATCCCTCTGGTAATTAATGTGCCTTACTTCTGAAGCCAGCAACATTCCTGCTGGAAGCCTGCCTCTGAGAAATGCTGGTTTACCCTTCCCTGGCTGTCCAAGGCTCTGTGAGCCACCCTTCCCAAAGCTGTGTGGCCATTTGTTCCCACGCTGCTCTCAGAGACGTGGTTGGGTCAGTTTGCTGCGGTGGGTAAGGGGATCCTTCTCCCTTTAAGAGGACATGATGGGGAAAACATGGCCTGAATTTTGTTAGCAGTGTGACAATGAGAGAGATAAGTAGATGTGACAGTTATGAATGACGCACTGTCATGCACTTCTGCGTTCTGACTCAGATAAATTGACACTGCTGTCAAACACAAGCTATGGAGAGGAGAGACCTCTGATGAACCTTCTAATATGGTAAATGGGAGTCTTAATTCTTCATTAACTGGAAAAAGGAGATTTGGCCATGTAATTTTCTCCTTGCTGCCTGTTTTAAAGATTCCAATAACCCAGCATTTACAGTTGACTAGGCAGGGATTGCTTTTTCCTATGCTAGCGCCATGTAGGCTGTGAAATCTAAGGAAGTGCCGCTTAAACACAGACTTATTGCCTTGGTTATCTTTAATGACTTTGAAATGTATTGGCCTCATTATGGAACAGTGCAGTTATCAATTCCTCTAATTAGGTGATGTGGTCCCATAAGAAATTTAACATTAAAGTGCAAAAATGAGTTAGTGGCATCAATTGCTGGCAACCTGGATGTTGGCATGGAATTTAAAGCAACAGTGATCTTTTTCTGTGTAGTTATTCTGCATCAGTCTTATTTGTTCAAATATCGACAGTAATTGTTTTCAATTCATTAATTTTGGCCTGTGTGAAGAGCTGTTTATTTACCTGAGCATTTCTTTGCCCTCTGAAGCTCTATCCTGTGGCACACAGTTGGTGCAGACACCAGCGAACCACAGACCAGCTGATGCAGGGTGAACTCTCTTCACTGACAGGTCAGGCTGGGCAGTAAAACTGCCAGTCCACATTTGCATTTTCAGTGGCCCTTTCAATCTGAAGATCTTGCAGCATTTTGTAAGCACTGAAGTGCCTTGCCCACAGTGCTACCTCCCAGCAGAGCTGTAAAGAAAGCACGATCCCCGCAGTTCAGTCACCTTCCCAGATTTGTACTGCCACTGCCTCCCACCAGGGTCTGCTGGAGGTTGCATTTCTCTTTTCCACCATATGGAAAGGATTATTGGTGGCCAATTTAGAACAGACAGTCTCCTGTCTTGCTGGGAAGAAAAGAAGGTCTGAGAAACCTTATTCTAATGTTGTCTGGTTTGTGCAAGTGTTTTGGTATGGCTGTATACAAAAGCAAGTGCACAGTATTTTATCTCTTGTTGTCCTGCTCTTTAAATCACACAGCACACACCCATAGATTATTTGTGCATGAAGATAATCTCCATTTTCTCTGAGTTTGTAAAGCTTGGTGGGGGTAATGTCTGGCAGGGCAGTGTGTGATGTTACATGGGGAGGGTATCTGTGAACACAATGGGAGACCATACTGCCAAAAATCTGTATTTTTAGGTACTTTAGAATAAATGGCTCCAAAGACATCTAACAACTGCAGATTGCAAACCACAAATGGTCACAAACCCAGCATGGAGTTGGGTTTCTGTGTGGTTAGGCAAGCTGTGAGCCAGGGATTGAAACCTCACCCTATGCTTCCCACACAGACATGAATCTGTACTGGCCTCTTCTAACTGCACTGGAAGCTGCCCCTCTCTGCCTCCCTTCCCAAAGGACAACATCAGTGGATTGCTTTGGATGCTTTTGGAGGACAGGGCATTTGTTAAAGACTCAAGGCTGAGAAGAGGGTGAATGGATGGATTCCCTTTGCCTGCTCAGACAGCTAAGCTGGGAATTCTCAGTTCCATTGCAGCTCCTCTCTGTTTGACTGTGTCTGCCTTGTAAACTTGTGGATCACAGTGAGGTATTTGGCACAGTGAACACAATCCTGCCACCCTTTCACCCCTTCCATCATTTGTACCTGGTCTGGAGGGGTGGTGACTGCTGACCTGTCCCAGCCTCTGAGCACAGCCAGTCTGAGCCATCCCAGCATTTCCATCCCTGGGCAGGTCACTCAGGTCAGGTCACTGACCTGTTCAGCCAGGTCACTGAATCTCTGACTGCCACAGCCTGCAGAAGCTGCTGATGGACAGAATGATTTGTTCAAGTGCAGGTGATGCCCTTCCCTGCAGCATGTGCCAACCCCTCCCAGCAGTGTGTGAAACACAGCCACTGCCATCCCTGGGTATCAGGGCTGGTTTGTTCTCTCCAGTTCAGAAAGAAAAGTAAGGGCACTCGACTTTCTGCTTTAAATAAATAATCATGCCCACATGCAGTCCCACCCAGTGTTTGTTGCTGCAGAATTTACAGAATTATGTAAGAATCACAGATCACAAATAGTTAGGGGTGGAAGTTAGGGTTGATTTTCTCCTTTTTCTTGGACTGGAAGGAAAGAGGTCTGGGGTAATTCTGCTTCCTGAGGGAGCCAATTCTGCTCTCTTGCACTAGCTTTCAAGACATTTTTGTCTCCCTTGTAGACAGTCCCTGTTCTAGCAATGGATATCATCAGAGAATCTGAGAAGCACCGTCATTATACTTGACTAAGAAATAAAAAAAATTGTATCCTTCCAGTTTTCTCCCCTGTGTTGCTTATTCTCAGATGGAGGTGGTGAGTCTCCTGCTCTGGAAAGGATATTTTCAGTGATGACATTTCATACTCAACCATACATTTGGACAATCAATGAAAGAAAAAAAGGGCCTGTAGCAGGAGAAGGGCCACCTCTTAATTCTGTACGTTGTGCAGGAGTCAGAAAGTTGGCAGAAAAAATCGGACCACAGTTAACCTTTGTTTAAGCATTTTCTGCAGTCCCAGGTGACAGCCAGCATGTGCTGCATGTTCCTAAACCATACCTCTTATCCTCAGCTCATGTGAAATACTTCTGTATTGCTATTTCAGATGTTTCATGAAAATCAATGAAAATTATTTGTCTAAGAAATGAAACCAGGCCCAGGTTAAGGCCAAGACAGACAATAACTGCATCCCAGTCCTGTAGGCCCTGGAAGAACATCTCCCACAAAAGAGACGCTGTCACTTTAACATGGGCTGCTGTTTCCTTGAATGGAGTTACCCAATCTTTCATCAAAGAAACATATCTCCCATATCCCTGTCTTTAAAAACAGCAATTATGTGTAAATGCCTTCTGATTTATTTGAGCCAGGGCCACCGGCCAGTGTGAGTCACCACAATTTATTGCTAACCGTCACTTTTACATGATAGGTTTGTAACAAATATCTGCCGCATATTGTTAAATTAATCTTCCATTTAAAATTAATGGAGTTAGACTCCCCAGGTTCAATGTAATTTCGTGTTCACGGGCAGGGAGTGATGTGAGCTGCATACGGAATGAGCCGAGGCCAAACGCCCTAATCTTTCATCACCTTGAACCTAGTGACTAGGACGCCTTCTCAGCACCAACTAATGAGATTGAGCTTGCTTCTCTCCTGAGGACGCCAGCTCAAAGAAGCTTTTCTGCTCAGATACAGCAGGCTCCGTCTTATTTTAATAATTCCTCAGATATGACATGCCTGATGTTATGTATGAAAGACTCAGGCTTGAAAAAGAGATGAAATGAATTTTATATCATTACTTCAAAACTGAAACCAGCTAAAGGAAGTATGTCACAGTTAAAAATGCAGTGAGCATTTTAACTATGAAATATTTTGAAAGTAAACAGGAGTCATTCTTTCATTTATTATTATAATGCAGCCTCACCTTAGACTCATCTTCTGTAATTCCAGTCTCATTCATAAATTAATAACAATAATGTAGATGAAAGCAGGAGACTGTCCAATGAACATGTGGATGGGACCATCAGAGAGAAGAGATTTAATTCCTAATGGAATATGCCATGCTATAGTGCTGAGCTCTCTCATTTCTCTTTGTGGGCATTTGTAGAAAATGAGCCTGTCTTTTTTACATTGGCATACTGCAAATCCATCACATATTGTTTAAAAATAATTGACTTGAATTGTATCAGTGTACCTTTCTGTCTGTCCTTTATTGCAGCTTTAAAGAAGTAGTAATTTCACTTATATTTTAGTATTTACCAGTGCAGGAGATGAGCATCAGTGGTATCTGCTCAAGGGCCTGTGCTGCTGTGTGCTGCTGCTGTGTGCTGTGCTCAGTACCTGTGTCACCCCTGCTGACTCCCAGTGTCCCTGGCATTGCTGAACCAGTGCAGGGAGCTGCTGCTCCATCCACACTGGATGTGTCCTGGCCATGGATGAGTCCCAGGTGAGGATGGGGCTGGCCTGGCCTCCTGCCCTGGGCAGCTCCTGCTCCCAGAGCCAGGTGCCCAGAGGGTCACCTCCTCTGCTCCACCTCTCACACGGGCTCTGCACAGTGGAGAGCAGCTGCTGGCAGCTCCTGGGAAGGAAGAATAGAAATGTGGCATTTTTCAATCTAGAGGAACAGCTTAGGAGAGAAAGGAGAAAGGTCTTTCCACAAGCTGCTGTCAAATGGAGAAGAGCAGGCTTTGTTCTGGGGCATGTGTAGGTAGAAGAGGGATGGCAGAATGCAGAGGTTTCCAAATCTTCCTCTTATTTTCATGTGTATGCATGGGGGGAAGGAAGTTTGGGCCCATTTGGGCAACTGAAGAGAATTAGTGAAGGTTTCTTTCCATTGTGCTGTTTTGACTTAAAATCTCTGTCAGTCTTCCCATGTATCTATCCCACCTGGGGCAGTTTTCCATTGCTGAGCAGATCTCACTCAGGTTCATTCATGTCTTTTATCCCTTTGTATCACTCACAGCTATTCTGATTTCTGTGGAATTAAAATTCTGGTTAAACCAGTGAACCACGTAACCAGTATCAGGAACTTTTGTGCTTGTGGGGGCTTTGTTGCTGAGAAACTCATCACAATTTTAGTCATTTAGCGGAACTACTGATTTTGACTTTTTAGACTTTTCCTTGGATATTTAAAATCAGTTGTAAGGATATGACCTCGCTCCTCTATACTATCTCACCTGATTAAAGCCTTGAAATTGGTCAACTCTACTTTTTTTAATTATTCTTTTATTTTTGAAGTATTTGCATGCACACTCTCGCTTATTGGTCCTGTTTGTTCTCTTAGAAACCCAGTACTGCAAGCTGTGATTCACCAATTCCCACATCCACAGGTGCTCCATTTCCTCCTTCTCTTCCTGATTGCTGCCAACTGCCTGCTCAGGTGCAGTCCTGGGGCAGAGCAGGGTATGCCCAGGTAGCTGGATGTGTGGTGTTGATGACCCCACACTCTCCAAGGGACCAAGGGAAGTGCTGAGGGTACAAAATGTGGCTGTGGCTGCCAGCAGCTGCCGTCACCTGGGACCATTCCGGCCCCAAGGGAGTTATGCAGGGTGTCCCAGTCACACTGGACAGGAGCAGTGGGAGAAGCTGCAGTCCCTGCAGTGCCAGCAGTGCCCACCAGTGCAGGACCAGCTGCCTGTGCCCAGCAGGAGCTCTCCTGCATTGCCTTTGTAGCAGGTTGCTCTGTGTGTAAAAAATATGGTGCCAGCAAGGACTGGCTCTGCTGCCTTGCAGGAGAGAGAAGGATAAATCAAGTTCCTTTTCTGCTTTATTTACTTGCTATTCATTTTTATTCCAGGCTTTTCAGCAGACAGCAATGAAACTTCTAGATATTCATAAACAAAAATCTGGTCTTCTGTCCACTGATATAGATCAGGAAGGCCAGAGTGTATGCTGAGAGAGAAGAGAGTTGTAAAAAATGTTGAAATAGATTTATTGGAGACTTCAATATCTGTTGAAGTCAGCAAAGCTGGAATAAGCTTTAAGTAAACACTATCAATTTCAGTGATAAGATTTAGAAGGTGGCTTCTTTCTTTTTTTTTTTTTTTTTGCACTAGATGAAACAATATCACAAAGCTTGTCTTCATGGAAATGTGATCAAGATGTAAGCACTGCTACTGCTAACTCCTTTACCTTAGGTTTAGTTACACTCAGTTTCTTCTTTGAATAGCAGAAGATGTATCTCTCAGCACTGGAATTTTTCATTATGTGGGCTTTGCATCTTAATGTTTTTTCTGTCTCCTTATATTCTGGATAGATGCCATTTTGCAAGGTGAAAAGGTTACCAGTTCCAGGTCTTGCATCAGTGCTGTGCTGGACTACAGGATACACTTGGAAGCTTTCATCTTATTTTTTTATTAAGGAAAAAAAAGCCTCTATTCAGGTGAAATGAGTTTCTTAGTTTCAGCATCCAGAAGTATAAAAAAAGTTCCCTTCTATGCAGTGCATTTGATTGGGAATAAAAATGACTGATGACAGCCCATACTGGACCCTTTTGTTCAATTCAGCTATGATTATGGAGCCTATTAGCTGGAGTTACAACCTATTTAAGAGCAGTGCTTACTAGTAATGGGGGCCAAATGATTTTGGAAAGTTCAGATTTACTGGGCTCCCTGCAGGAATGAATTCAGCACTGAACATATTGATGCAGAGCCTGAACGAGGCTGTTCCAGTGGGACTCAGAATTGTGTGCTTAGCAAGAAATGAGCGGGTAGTAGAATTAAAGATCAGATAGATGTGAGGCTCAAGGGCAGTCTAAACTCTGAAGTTCATCACAGCAACTTAATCAGACTAAAACGAGTGTTGCACTGACAGGAATCAAGCCTCTGTGTGACAGGAAATTTAGCTTGTTACAGTGGTGCTGTGTTTTTCCTATGTCCGTGGTTTTTAAGGTCTTGAAGTGTTTTTAAATAGTTGTGAGAGGTCGGTGTTTGGTGGCTACTGAGGCAGCTTGGATTTTGTTAATGGAGATGTTGACTCTCTAGTTGATATTTACCTTTGCTATAATGGATCTGCAGTTTTAGTACTAAACAAAGACCATCTCATTGCACCTGTTCAAAGGAAAGGAAAACTTCAGGGGTCTCTCAGTGGTTTTTGGCACAATCTTGAAATATTCTCGAAGGAGTAGAAAATTTGGGTTATCGGTCCTCCAGCCCTGCACCTGAACAAGCCCCCCATGAACCATCCCTCGTGTGCTGCAGCTGGTGGGGGACAGTGGAGACTGGCCCTAGGAACTCTTGAAAGTGACATTTTTGTGCTGATAACAGTCTCAGCCATCCACTGCACCTAAAGCCTCCATCAAGGTTCTTTCAAACACCTTCTCAGCTCCTGAGGAAGCCTTAAGCCACAAGTCCACTTTTCTCATCCACATGCAGCCATGCCCATATCTTCAGAGCTGTCCAGTCCTGTAATTCCCATTCTTATGGACACACAACTCTCCCCTTCTGGAAATTTCTTCACCAGAGTCATCTCCCCTTCCTGTATGTCCCCCACATGACCCCTCTGAGTCAGCACCAAGCTCACCCAGCCTGGTTCCTGTGTCCTGCTCATCAGACACCTTCCTCCTGCTGTGTCCATGTGTACCAAGATGGGATACACTTCCACAACACAGTTCAGGAACAGTGCACTCTGCTGGCACATCTTCCACAATCCTCTTTTCTGACTTTGCTTCTGCCTTGGGACAGGAAATTTATTAATTCTAACTCAAATTTTCTTCGTACATACCCACTGAAGCCTGACTTGGAAGTTGGTTTTTTATTGCCCATGGGACTGTGCTGCTTTGTTGTTCTTGGATGCAGCTGGGAATATTCAGCACTTGTCAGATTGCTGCTTCCCTTCCTCTGAACAACAGCAGCAAGGTCTGGGTCCAACCTGGACACAGTCAGGTGGGACTGTGTGATTTTGCACCTTCTGAGATGGAGTACTTTGGTTGTGAAAAACTCTGGCAGAATTTGGTGCTGTTCACGTAGTAAACAAATGGAAAGCCTAGGGTTGGGTTTTGTCATTAATGCTTTCAGTTTTAATCTCAAAAAGGCAATTTCACGGTGGTGCATTGGCCTGCTGCAGGAGTGGCTCCCTGCAGAACACAGTGGGACTGTGCTGTCCCAGAAGGAGCTGTGGCTGCCCAAGGTCAGGCACTCAGAAGGGGCTGGAAAGGCTCTCCTGGGGCTCAGGAGAGCAGAGCTGGGGCAGTTTCTGGGTCACCGTTCGGACCAACTGTTCACGTAATTGTTACACGAGGTGTTACTTAAAGGAGTCCTATTTTCAATCACACGAGCATGTCCCAGATTTCTCCAAACCATCTGTTCAAGTGAAGAACTTCCAGGTTGTGGGTTTTTGGGTGAGAGGGGAAAAGGCAGAAAGAAAATTGGAAGCAGGATTTGGAAGTTGAGTGTCAGCTGGGCTCAGCTAGGAGGCTCTTTACAGCTAGAATGAAGGATCAGGAGAGAAATGCTTTCAGCTTGACACACAGATGATAAAGCAAGCCTTAAACAAAAGCTGTGGCTGCACAGCAGGTAAAGAAATCCTGCTTAGATTAAAAATAAATATTTTATGTTGCATGTATGCAAAGCCTTTTTTTTTCTTTTTAATAGCTTAAAGCCCTACACAATTGGCAGCAAGTAGAATAAATTAAAAGAAAGAGTTTGCATTGTTTTATTGAGGTAGGAAGCCCTCAGAAAGCTAAGTTGAGGGGTTTTTTAAAGATAAAAAGAAAATTAAAGGACAGGCTGTGCATTAGAATTTTGAAGCATGAAAACATTTGGAAATCATCCTGTCTCTGTATGTTTATAGCAAAGAGCAAATCCAAGCCTTGCAAAGAGATATTTTGGAGGCAGGCAAGAGGTGTGCAGTGCAGTGGGGCTCAGCTGTCACGGGCAGGAGCTGGTGCTCCCTGCTCAGAGAGGTGACCAGGAGGTTTGGGATGTCCCTGCCAGCCACTTGGAGCATTTTAATGACTGAAGCAGGGTAAACATTTGTGAAGATAAACATTGTCTTCCTGCTGAGCAACAATGTCTCCTGTATGAGAACAGGATTGTTTTGGCATATGTCAGCTCTAAATATCCCTGCAGATACTTTACAGGAATTGCTGCCTCTTTAAACATTTATGCTATTAAAAATCAGGACGATTGTTGACATAAACCTGTGATAGCAGCTGCATTGTAGACAGAGTATGAATTTTTTATGTTATTGATGAGAAGTTTATATCATTTATGTACTGTAGTAAGGGAGGCATATGAGTGCTGAATACAGAAAATGATGGGATTGAAGCCATGTTGGTATCAGGGCACACTATTTATTAATGTGGCCTCTCAAAAGGAGCATGAATGCAGTAAATGGCAAGCAAAACAAAGCTAAGTGATTTATATTACTTTAAAAACTCCTGTTGGGATGAAAAGAAGCTTTTTGGCTCTGCTGCCTGGATTATCTGGTTTGGGTACCAGTGTCAGCACTGAGGGAAATAGTGATGTTGTCAAATCTTGAGGGTTGGCAGCCAGTGGGTTGAAGCTTGGGGGCTTGGGGGGTTTGTGACTGGGGAGGTTGGAATATCATAAAGGGATGGCTGTAAAAGGAGTTTTGAAGAACATTGTTTCTCTCTGTGTTTTCTTGACTTGAACTACCAGGACTGAGGAGGCAGAACTAAAGCTGAGATTGTCTCCTGCTTTGCAGAGAAGACGTTTGCCCTCTTCCTCATCCCTTTCTGTTTTCTCTGTTGTCTCTGGTGGTTTCTCTATAACCTGCTTCCCCTCTGAGAATAGCTGGGGAACTTCTCTCCGCTCCCAAAGGGAGCTGCTGGTACAGCACCAGGGGTCAGACGCTGGTTCCTGCAGTTTAGGGACATGGTTTGGTGTGGCTGGGCAGTGTTTGGTTTATGGTTGACTTGATGATCTTAAAGCTCTTACCCAACCTAAATTATTCTGTGATTCTCTGATTTAGTTGTGGTTCTCTGATTTAGTTTAGTTGACACCCAAGTGTCAAAATTTCCTCTACTGGAGGGTAGAAGGGACTTTGTATTTTGTGATGTTTGCTTTGGGGGAAGCTCCACAGTATCTCCTTCAGTGAATGTCTCCTACAAGGTCTCTGTTCTAAAGCTCTGCCCTCCAGAATGGCCTCTGGAGGTAGAGGAAACACTTCAGCTTTCCTCCTTCAGGCACAACTGTCCTTGTTTTTGCAGAATCCCACTTGGTAGTTATACAAGTGCTTCATGTTTCTCATCACCAGACGGGCTAAATTAAATTTTCATATGTTGTCCATACTCATTTTTCTAGAAGTGTCACTGAGCAAATTTCCAGGATGCTGTTCTTTTGAAGCACAGCCATTGCTCAGATTGCGGCACCACTGGCTTTTCCCATCCTCACCTCAGATTTCATTGAAGGCTCTGGTATTGTGTACATGAACAGCCCCACCAAATCAGCACCATGCCTCATATATTCTGGGAGTGCAGGTGTCAGCCACCCATCCAGGGTCTTGCTGGAGTGAGGGAACATTCCCTTATCAACAGAGGAGTCACCTGGAACCACATTTTTTAGGAAAATTGTGGCTGCATCCCCATGAGGGCGAGGCAGTGCAGGCTGGGCAGTTGAATCCTCTGCTGGAATCACAGTCCCAGTCAAGGTCTCACATCACCAGTTCACATCATTTAACCCCAAAACAGCTGTCCAGGGGTAACAACTCCCCACCCCCTCAGCCCCTGACTGTATTTAAACCCATGCCTGGGAGGTAGAAGGGGTGTATCCTATTCCAGTGCACTCAAACATCCATCCTTGGTGGGATGTGTCTCTAAATTAATGTAGCACTGGGGTAATATTGCAGACGAAAACCTACATTAAAAGAACATTATTGGGGTTGCAAAGTCAAGCCTGTGAAAGTTAAGAAATTGAGAATTAAGGTTGCCTCTTCAACCTTAATTTGCCCCCTTCTGTGTACGCGCTATGAAACAGCCTTTAATTACATGATCACATTCTCCTCTGCCTGAGGCAGACACCTGGCACAGAAAATTCCAGCCCAAATGGTCTGAAGCTGGGCAAAGCTACAATCAATTGAAGAAGAGAGTCTTGTAAGAAGTGTGTAGCAACTTTAACAAAAGACTGCAGTTTGTGTTGATTTCCATTTATTTTGCTGCATTCAAAATTTGTTTAACTTAAAATATTCTGCAGGTAAAATCCATCTGTGTGGAAGACCCAGGAGGGCTGTGTGCACCTCAAATTGCTTTACCCAATAAAGATCTTTTTAACAAAAATCATCTATTGTTTGGACATGTAGTGCCAAAACCGATGAAACTGAAATGAGAATCCTACTGGTTTAGGTGTTATGTATCTGTAAGTATAAAAAAATATAAACATAAAAACCTCAAAGATGAGAAATAATCTCTGCAGGTGACAACCAAGTCACTCCGTCAAGTAAGTTGAATACTAAAAGGAGAAACTTAAATTCATTTTTCTGCTCTTTTCAAGCCTAGCTGAGGGTTTTTTCAACTCCAGCTCTCCTTTCACGTCAGAGCTGCTGGCAAATTGTGTCTTGCAGATAAACAATGCATGACATTTATAGTTCATATAACATATGTTCCAATGTATGGAGATTACAGGCACAGGTGGGTGGTCTTTGCCCTTAAAAAGTAGAAGGAATGCTTATTTCTCAGCACTGATTGCTGGTTTATAATTGACTGGAATGCTGGCACAGTGTTCACCAGGATCAGTTTGGAGCTGGGGCAGGAAGAGGCTCCTTGTACCCAGAGCATGTTCTAATGATCACATCGGTGCAGGTGCTGCTCTTCCAGTGAAGTGAGGAACTGGAAGAAGTTTGGCAAGGAGGGGCTGACTCTGAGGGAGGTTTCAGCCAGCTGGAATTGTTCTTCCCTGTGTCCTCCCTCAGCCCCAGGGCTGGGCCAGTAGCTGAGCTGGAGTGATGGAGTTGTTCAGGTTGTTGAGGGGGATTTCAGGATGACTAGCACACACAACATTCCATTCCTGGAGAAGTAGAAATCCAGGCTCCTCAGCAACTCTGACAGTTCTCAGCATCCCATTATAAGTTCAGGACCCAGGAAAGAGTCTGCAAACCTGTTTATTTGGACAGCCAAATGAACTGGTGAAACTTTGTCATACTGGATGTTAGCGTGGAGGAAACCTTTTCTAGCAGCTGACATTACCCTGAGGTTCTTTGGCACATCACAGCCCAGACTATCCCAAGCGCCTCCTTCAAATCTCTAACACCAGTAAGCTACAAATTACTTAACCCAAGGTCATATTGACAATTCAGGTAAAATCTGAAAAAAATCACTTGGTTTCTCATCTTCTAGACCTCTCTAATCTTCACTGCTATGGCAGTGCTGTCTCTACTCAGCATATTGTCATTGGATTTTACAGTTCTTAGTGATCATAATTCCATTTATTTTGTATCAATAATACTTTTCTTCCTGTTCTGTTTCTATGATCACTTGTTAAAGCTGATTTTCTTGTAAACTACTTGTGTTCTGACTTCAGCACAAAATGCCATAGCTAAGATTAGCTCTAACCTTCAAACTTCAGACCTTCAGACATCGGAGATGAGCCAACCATATGTAAGTCTTGCCTGAGTGTTTTTAAAAATGGTAAAGGAGACGAAAAACAAGCACTGTCCTTCCAAGAGAACTGGCAAGCTGCCACCTTAATTTCTCCAGAAGAGCTCAGGTCAGGACAAGTCAATCAAAATCACTTTTCTTGGACAGGAGCTCAGGTACAGCAGTAGAAAATCCCTTTCAGTGGAGGTCTGGAACATTAATCAGGAACTGCAGAGTGCACTTTTGTAGGACTTTGGGGACCAAGGAAAGCTGACGATGCTTCTGCATGGAGAGTTTTGCTTATGCTTCCCTCATGCTGTCCAGGACAGCAATAATGCTGTCCCTTTTTTTTTTTTTTTTTTTTTTTTTTTTCTCACATCACTGTGGGTTGTGCTTCAGCACACTGAAAGATTTGGCACTTTCCTGAGGAGGACACAAAAAACTGTGCAGAAACTCAGTAATTCCATAGGAACCATTGGCTGTAATTACATGCTATGTACAGTACAATGTAAACATGTGGGTAATACAAGCAATTTGTATTTTCTCAACTACATTATTAAATCTGAAAATTGCAAAATACATGGAAATTAGGTTGAGAATAAAATGAGTAACTTCACATACTGTATTATTGCAGCGTATTATCTCTAGAAGTCTGTCATTACTTTGGAGTTCTATGCTATTTTTCAGATAATAACCAAGTGCTGAGAGTTTGTGGCCTTGTCCAGCTCAGAGCTGCACAGCCCAGCTGTTAATTTGGGTTTAGGAGGTGGAGAATGTTCTCAACTCAGTCTTTAAGTCTTTTTTGCATAGGGAGGAGGGTTTGTTTTCATTCAAGCAATCAACATGAGTGACTGGTAACCGTGGCTGGTTTGCATTTATTGCAAATACATGCAATGCACTTAAAGGGAGGGTTGTGTCTCTGCCATGAGTAAAGCCAGGTCAGTGCTGTGCTCAGAGGCTTTGCAGGAAGGGCACAGCCAGGTGTCTTAAGGACATTTTGAGACTTTGTTCAATTGTCCCTGACTTATAGGCTCAGCAGCTCATTTATGTCTGTACACCAACTGCTCTTTGGGGTCTGCTGCTCTTTGAACCTCTCCTTCCTATGCTTTCCTCTCTCCTCATTGTCTTTGCCCTGCAGAGTGTGGCATTAAGGTTAGGTTATTTATTTACCCACTATGAATATGTAAATCTTTGTCATCCTCTTAGTCAAACCCTCTGCACTTCAGTCCTTTTTTCTTTTGCAAATTAGAGTGAAAGATACTGAATGCGAGTTTTAGCTTAGAAACAACTGCATTTATTTATTGGTTTCCACACAGACCATATAGTCATGAGAGTTGGAAAATGCCTCTGTTCTGTGGTTACATTTGTCTGTGTTTTATAATGTATACATGCACTTCTATATGCTTGTTATCAAAGCCCAGCAATTTGTTGGCTGTTGAGATGGAAAGGTTTGGTTTTCATAGTCAACCTGGTGATCAGGGCACCAGTCCAGGGGCATGTGATCTGCTGAGAAGGTGAAAGTAGCCATAAAATCTGAACTGAGAGACTGAGCTCCTCTCAGGAAGACAAAAAGACACAAGGACGAGGTAAAGTGCTGCAAGATAGATAATGATGGTCACCCATCAGTCTTTGTACTCGCCAAAAGGAAGTCACAGCTGTTGCTCTTCTTCACGAGGAATCTTGATTTATTTACGCTCCTTTGCCTTTACACTTGTATCTTCTGGGGCTTCTGGGCTTTTCTGGTAGATTTATTAGCTGCTGTGGAGCAAGGAGGGAGACTTGCAGGGAGGGAGGAAATGGAGGAGAACAGAGAAGAAGCAGAAGGAAGACAGAACAGTGGGAGGGAGAGGGAGGAAGAAGATAAGAGACAGATGAATGACGGCAAATGGAAGAGAAATGAGACAAGGAACATGATGGGGGAGAAAAAAGCTGGAAGGGAGCTTTTGAGAGAGCATGTAAAATAGAGGTCTGGTGGAGGATTTCCAGCAAAAGTCATGTAAATCAATGGTGAGTAAATTAATAGGGCAATTGTGCAAATGAGACTCAGTCGTTTAAGCCAAGCGGAATAGATCATGGATGATTTAGGGAGAGTGTAACCCACAGGGCACACCTTTCAATCTCCTGCAGATCTGAGGCAGGATGCTGACACGTCAGAAAGTGGAGCAGATGAACAAAATGAGGAACATTAAAAGGGAGGAGGTTGTGAGACAAACTCCAAATGCAGAGCAGCATTAAACTCCTCAACACCAGAGCCACGTCATCGGCTAAAGGAAAAACGTCCTGGCGCTTCCAAGTTGAACAATATCGCTGGGGTTTTAGATAAGGTCTCCTGGTATTGCTTCAGTACCTCATGTGATTGCTAACTTTTATCAGAAGAACAATTCAAAAATGCATCCTGCAATTCTTTACATGTGAAATTTTGCAGGAAAACTGTTTCCTGTAGTTGCCAGTACAAACATTTCTGCCACCTGCCATCACCAAACTATGAATGTGGCTGAAGGAGCCTGGAGCAGCCACCTGACCAGAGACTGGCAGCACCTGGCTCTGCCCTGGCTGTGTCCCATTTCCCATTCTGTGCCACTTTTGGGGACCTGTACCCATGTGTGCACCAAAGACAGGACACAACTGGGATATGCTGTTGTCTCTCACTGCTATTACAGCTGTGCCCACTGCTTCTGGATGTTGATGAAATTCCAGGAGTTCCAGAGGAACCCTATTTCTCCAAGATTTATTTAGTGTTCGGATCAGTTAACGTGTGTTTGAGACTCTGCAGATCTTCTCGAGCCTTGAGATTGGATTCCTCTGCTCTGGCTCTGAAATGGAGCAGGCCATTACATCCTGTGCCTTTTAAATGCAGTGGTTACTAATGATTGTGAAGGATCACAATTAACCAACTGTTGAAATTAATTTCTGACAGTCATTCTGCCATATGGGTTTTTGAAAGATTTAGATGTAGCGCCACGTGGCCCAGCATATATAAAATGTTTTGTTTTACTCTGATTTCTCTAATTTCAACTCTTTCCCAAGGTCTTGAAAAAAAAAGTGTCTTTAAAAGACTTTTTTGTTTAATTTCACCATCTTTCGTCTCTTCTCCTTGAAAGTGGAGTGTGAACTTGATTTTCATTTTACTCAGTAGAAAGTTAAATGCAACCCAGGCGTCTTGTTAAGGATAAATATTTTTCTAAAGGAAACAAAAGAAGTGATGAAAGATGAGGTGGAAAAGGAAACCTTAGTGCTGATGGGGGACAGCTGGATTTTGTCAGTGATGGTAGTTCCTTCCTCCTTGGCCTGCTGCTCTTTTTTGGAGAAAAGCAACATTTTTATCTAAAACTGATGCTGATAAAATAACTCTTAACTTGACAGCATCCCCTTCACAGCCTTAATATTCCTTCCTGAGGTTCAGGTTGGTCTGAAATATTGCTTTGGAAGCCTTGGGATGTAAGTATGAGGCTAGGCTGTCTTCTTCAGGAGAGTTCTCAGCAGCCTGGGGAGAAGCAGAGCCCAATGGGGATCGTCCCTAGAGCTTGGAATTGTTTCTGTGTTTTTCTAGCAAATGTTTTCCAAGTTGTGGTGTTTCTCCATGTCACATTGCAGGACTTCATCTCACCTGATGTAGATGTGGGCTGACTGAGGACTTTACAGCCTCTCATTCTGTTCATGAAATGTCTCCTTTATTAAATAAATACTGAATGTATATTATTTCTTTTTCAGACTCAGGCTTCAAACAGATATCAGTTATAAATGTTTGGTCATTTATAATTGAAGTTGTTTTATAACTGATTTCTAACACAACTTCTGTAACACTTTAGTGATATCTAGCAAAGGTATGAAGGTTAATTAAATAAGAGTTGCAGAGTGCAAGGGGATTATTTTTGAGTTATCTTGTAGAATTCAACCCCTGAGCTGCAGCTCTCTGAAATGCTGTAGAATGATTTATGTTTATATGAACTGTTGGGTTCTTGTGTGATCTCCTGCACTATTCAGTCATAAAAACCCCGCTTTTCACTCAGTTTCTGGTTACTTTCTCTTCCTTCAGTGTTCAAACAGCAGTCCTGCATTGCTTAGTTAATATGTCAGTTTAGACATTAATTTAAGCAGACTCCTAATATAAAACCTAAGAGTAAAATATCACCTTCCAAAAGATAATGAGCTTCCTTAGAGTTGGGCCCCTCTCTGAGCAGGAGCTGTGTAACACAGACCTCATCAGGCTGCCAGGCCTCCTAACGGATATGGCTTTTTCCTTTGGATAGATATTTTAAAGTATTGCTCATTCTAAGGAAAACAAGCAAGTGTTCTGTCAGTGCTCTAAGCTACCTGAAAATAGGATTTACAGTTCTATATAATTGCATTTTCTTTGTGTTTGCATAGAAGTCATAGCATAGCTGGAAGATGATGGCAATTATAATTTATTATGCTGTAATTGTTACCTAAATGTTTTTGAATAAGCAAAAATCACATCTGTTTAGGAATAAGTTGCACAGCAAGAGAATTCCCTTTGAAATGAATGCTGTGTTCTCAAATTCTGTAACTGTACACATAAAACAACATATTTATTTCCCCACTGAGTCCATTACATTCCCAAGTCAAACTGCATCCTCTCTTCCCTTCCCATATTAAACCCTTTGATTTAATGGAGGTTTTAACTACTGGTTCTTTAGGGAATTTTCAGTAGGCTTTGCACAGATTAGGTTATTGGAAAGTATAGTTATTTTCTTGTAAAGTGGCAGTTCTGTGTCAAAATTGATTTTCTCTGGTGCTGCAGTAGTAAAACAGATAAGCTTCTGCTTTGCATCCAAAATACACCGATTCCCTGCCATGATGCTTTCCTTCTGCCTACTAACCCAGCTCTCTTACAGGCTGGCTTTGAAATGAAAAGGACACAATGCCATGCTGCACAGAATGCCTTTGGATCAGTCCTTAATGAATCTCCTTTCTTGTACTAGTGTACATTTACCAGTGATGGCCAACTGTTCAGAAGGAAAAAAGTCCATGCTGGGTGTTGCAGAGCCCTCAGCTGAGGGGCTGGGCACTTTGGTGGCCTCTCAGAGCAGCTGGAGCTGTGGATGTTCAGCATCTGGCAGGAAGTCAGTCCCATGCAGTGTTTCCCATACTGTGAAGTGTTGTAGAAGGTGTAGACAGGAAAAAAAAAAAGTGAATAAATATTGAGTACATCAGCATGTCCTCTGTGTGAGCAGCGTGGAGAGCTTCTGTCCCTGCACGTCCCAGCCAGCTTTCATCACCAGGATGGGTCTCTGTCACTTTGTCTGTCACTTGGTCATTCCTTTGCAGGTTGGGCTCCTGAAAGAGGGAGAGATCTTGGAAATTAAACTCCAACAAAGTGTGTTGGCACACATTGACTGAGTCAGCCTGGTACTTCTGGAGCTGCAGCAGGCCTGATCCAGATTTAGTAGCATTCATTGATCCAGGGAATACCCTGATTTTCAGAGTTTTTCATACTTTATTTAATTTATAGTAATGTTATATTTAATATATATGGCAAAAGATTTCAACTCACAAATTCTGCCTTTGTTCCTTCCCAAAACTGCCTAAAGACTAAACGACTGTGTTAAGAATGGGGTAATTTCAACATTTATATCTTATGTCTTATATCTTATATTTTATATTTTTATTTAGTGTAAATTTTCAGTCAGTCCCTCATTTGTGCAGGAAGGGTTTGTCCATCTGCATTGCCCATGCTGTGAATGGCATTGTTGTTGCAGGCTCTCGAGAGATTAATGTATTTACAGACTTGTGTGAGCCATTGCACCAATCAATGGTGACAGCCTTTGACAGAGACATAAAGGATCTATTAAATTAGACCTGAGTTCCTATTAAATTACTGCGCATAAAAAGCTGGACTCACCTTATCTGCAGCAGAAATGAATGCTGCTATTACAGCCTTCAAAGGAAGTTTCCAAGAACAGCCAGTCCAGCAAGGCATTGGGATCCTGAGGAGGAAACAGGGATCTGTTGACACCCGCACTGCCTGCACTGGGCTGCGGAGGGAGCGGAGGGTTTCTACACTGCAGACATGAAGGCATTCCCCTCCCCTTCAATCAGCTCCCCCACGCACACTTCTCTTTACTAATTAGATTAGAGACAAATAAAATTAAACTATTAAGGCAATTAAGAAATTCTTAACATTTGATCAGTTAGTTGAATGCAAATCTGTCCTCCATCTCTCTGTGAAGGGCTGATTGCACGGAGTGTTATGTCCTCGAGCACGTGTTGGTTTCGGGTTAAGGAAGGCAGTAATAAAATCACAGAACCTGCAGGGTTGGGAAGGACATTTAAATATCATCCAGTCCAACCCCCTGCCATGGGCAAGGACATCTTCAACTAGCTCAGGTCTCTCAGAGCCCTATCCAGACTGACCTTGAATGTGTCCAGGGATGGGGCAGCCACCACCTTTCTGGGCAACCTCTGCGAGGGCCTCACCACCTGCACTGTAAAAGCTTTCTTCCTTAACATGCTTCAAATACTCATATTCAAATAAAATAGCCATATCTGTTTTCTCACTGTGTTGCTTCTCTACCGTATGCTATTCACATGTAAGTGCTGCTTTTTGGCCACCACAGACTCTCATTTATCCACAGTCTCACATTCCTCTTATGTCCACAGTCAGACAAGCTATGTCAACTTCATTTCCAGACTGGTCATGTGTTTAAAACCCTCATGAATTTGTGATAAATCAAACAGATGCCTGTTGAGTTCACAAAGAACTGTCCCCAAGTAGTGCATGAAGGACTTGAATCAATAAGGTTTTATGATTGTATCTCTTTTGGAGGGAAGAGAAGGACAGGAGGTGACAGACAGCTTGGATAGGTTGTTCACACAATTTATGATCCCCTTCATTTTATTGATCTCTTGTCAATAAAACATGCATCATAATGCATCTCATGCTTGTTTCAGTCTTAATGTTTTTGTACATGTTGTTGTGGCCAAAATCAAGTTAAGGCACCTCACTCCTGGACCCTGCTTACAAACCCCTGGTGCATCTCAGTTGAATTTCTGAAATCTCACTGCAAAGTTCCCAGAGCTGAGTGGAGTCTCTGGCTCTCTGATGGTACATTCTGTTAACTGGGAAAAAGTTACTGTTTAATTGATTTGAGCAAACCAAACTATCCTTAGGAAGACACGACAAACTCTCAGCACAGCCAGGGTGAGGTTGCAGGACTGCAGTAGCTTGTTCTGGGACACTACACAATTGTATATCTGTACCTTCTGCTACCAATGCAAAGTGGTGCATATATGTGCAAATCTGTTTCCTGCTTATCAAATCTGCCTTTAAGAGGCAATAATGCTGTTAATGCTGTTAGTATTTACTTCATGTTCTAATAGAATGCTGCTACTCATGCTCCTAGAAAAGTTCAAGTGCCCTTAAAAAGTAGAAGCTTTTCTTGATAGGAAATAAAATTGAGCACTTGATATTAATGGTCTTCTAATTAAAGGCAGAGCAAGCTTGCCTCAATATCTTCATCTCAATATGTGCCTTTCTGGATGCATAAATGTGGGTTGACCACTGAAGCTTTAAAGTGCCATTTCACAGGTAAAACAAAGTGAGTTCCCCTCAGTGCTGGCACTTGGGATGAGTTTATCCCATGAACTGCCAGAGTTTTGTTCTTCCAGCTTTCCCAAATGGCAGGACAGGGCCATACCCGGAGTGACTGCAGCCAGCAGTGCTGCCCTGAGGTCCCCTGGGCTGTGGCTCTGCCCGGGTGGCTCCTGCAGGACTGTCCAGACAGTGTGTGAAGGGCAGGCTGGTGACCTGTGTCACCTTCTGGGCTGCTGACAGCCCCCGGTGTCTGTGGGCTGTCATACCAGTGCTCTCCACACATAAACAACTTGTGGAATTTCATTAATTCATTCATCAATACAAGCCATTAGAAGAAACTATCTTGTTAACTGGTGTCTTGGATACTAATTGGCAGCTTCTTCTAAACATCAGCCTGCTCCTGCTGCTGAGGATAAAGCCCTGTGGTGCTGGGTGTCAGGAGTGCAGGCAGCCCTTGGGGATGAACTAACCTGACACCCCTTAAGCATCTTGGAAAGGGGAGCACAAGGGAGAGGGGACAAGGCAGTTAATATGAGAACAAAAGCGTTTCTGAAACTGTAGTTTACCTGAATCCACAATATGTGTTTACTAAACATCATCTGGGGAAGAAAAGTACAGGGATAGATGTAGATAGCTATATAGATATAGATATAGATGATATAGATATAGATATAGATATAGATATAGATATAGATATAGATATATGTATAGCTATTTAGATGTAGATATAAATGCACACACACTGTGTATGTGCACATCAAATATTGAAGGCAGAGAGAAAACAAAGTTATTGAAAATAAGAGACAGGAGGAGAAGAGAGAAAACAGAATTTTCTGTGGAAATAGGTAAGAAATACACCATGACCTCCCTGTGATGCTGGGACTACAGGTGATTGAGTGGATGGTGACATCCACAGGGATATTCTTGCCCTTGCCTGGGCCCTCTGTAGGTGGGAGGCCTGGTAAAGCTGACAGTGGGACACCCAGCCCCCCGCCAGTGACCTGCAGGCCTGTCAGCCCCTGGGTGATGGGTGCTCTGTGAGGTCAAACATTTTATACCCTCATAAATAATCTGGGCATGCGATGCACATCTCTCCACAAAGAACACAGTCACCAAAATTTATTTTGCATGAAAGTAGAATACAGAAATTTTACGTAATCTAAGACATGTTGGAGATGGTGCAGACAGAGCCAAAGCCTGCCATGGTTTCTGTCTGCAGGCAGTGGAGCTCATGGTGTTTGCAGTGCCTGTACAGTCATCTGAAGACAGGACACGTCAACAGATGGTTTGTTGATTATTTCTTCCTTCCGCCCATTTGTCTTTTGCAGTCTAGGTTTTGTACATCAAGAAAAATTACAATTACACAAATAATTCAAAATCATGTCCAAAGAAATTGACAATTTTTCACTATTTACATTCTTGCTGTTCACCTTTTAAGTTCTGTTGTTGTATAGTTAACATTTGCCATATTTCAGCTTGTTCTGTTGATTGCACAGGTACTACCAGATCTCTGTGAAATATTCTTATCATAGGAAAGAGCAACAGTGATAACACTTCCCATTGAGTGCTGTGGGTGAAAGTTAACCAGTGAACTGAGTGAAAGTTATTCCCAATTAACAGCATGAACTAATTTAGTCTAACTCTGCCTTGCACTTGTGTGCAAATTAAATATTCCATATAGGCTGATTCTCCTCCTTTGGTCACCCACCTGGCAATCACTTGATTGCATTTCCATAGGGAAACTGCCAGGGTTGATTGGTGGTGTACCTGGAGAGGTTTGTGCAGGGATTCAACGGGACCTCCACCACCAAATCATTTTGTGGTCTTGCCCAGAACTCTCAAACAGAAATAGAGAGCAATCTGTAACAGGTCCTCCAAGCCACCATGTCACCATGTTTGTTGCTTTTCCACCACTGGACTGAAGCAGTTGGTTCTTTTTGATAGCTGTTGGTACCCATGAATGCCACTCTCTGTGTGCTTCTGGTCACTTAATTCCTTATTGGTTCTCTCCTGAATGTTTGTGTCAGTGGTGAACCTCAGCCCCCAGGGACTCCTTACCCAGGAGCTTTCCTGTGGGTTATTAATCAGCCTAGGCACTTCTTCACTTCCAGTTTCTTGGTAGAATTGGTTGAGTGGGGTTTGCTGGGGTCTGTTGACTCTTCCTCCACCTCTACACTGGATAAAATCTTTGTCCCAGAAGAACCTCCTGCAGCTCCTGTTTCTGTTGTTCCCATTGCCACGTGCTCGCAGTTGTGCTCAAGGCTTGGACCCCCTTCAAGCCTCTCCCTCCCCCCTTTTTTTGAATTACTAGCGGGTGACAAATAGCTACTGCTTTCCACTCCATTTCGCCAGGCACAGCTTCTTTCCTGTCCTCATGAGGTTTCTGACCTTTCAGTCGATGCCTTTTGCAGCCCCGCGGGGGCCTCGGGGGAGCTGTAATGGACTCACGTTAATTGCCTGTTGAAGGACAGAAGCAGTTCCTAGCGGGATGATTGGTGGTCCCCCTGTGAGTACAGCTGTCCTGGTCAGTGAAAAGATTGATCTGACACACACAAACATTTCGGCTCAGTGCTCAGTGTGTCTCCCAGAGCTCGCAATAATCACGGCTCGGGCTGTTTGCTGGGGAGGGGCAAGGGATGATCCATCCCTATCCCCCCGGGGCTGCTGGCAGTTTAGACAGAAGATACCCCACAGACTGCAGGATAATCCCAAGATTTATAAAGTCAGTCTTATGAGTTGGTATTCTTTCTTTTTTATTGCTCTCAGTGGAAGCAAACCTTCCATTCTGGCTTAAGGATGTTTTAATGTGGTTTAAAATGCTAGTGGTGCACTTTTAGAAGTGTACATGCATGCATTCATAAAAAAATCTCCCATGTGTGCCAAAGTCCAAACACATCTTTAAAAATTAAGAAAGCAGAGGCATTCCTCTTATGCTTCTTGCCTCTGTTTTGTGCAGCTGGATAAACCATTATGTTCCCATTAGAGCTGAGTATGGGTCAGTTTGCAGAGTTCTGTGCAAATATTATTTTTTTTCCCACTTTTGCTTTGTATACATTCAACCTGTGTTGGGCTTCAAGCTCCAAATCTGAAAGAGAAAGTCAGCCAAAGTCAGCAAATGTGCTTTGGTAGCTGAGATCAAAACTTTGCACTGTTATCAGCCTGTGCATGTTTTCTATCTGAAAATATTAATCAGGTCAAATCTACGTGTTCCTTGGCACATGTTCAACAAAAGATGTGTTCAACCTATCCCATGTTTCATCATCTGAAGCCAGGGTTTTGCAGAGATCTGGTCACCACACAAATAAGCTTCTCCTGAAGTAAATCCCCAGTAAAGTTTAAAAGGATTGACTTAACTGCTTCTTTAAAAGATTCTATTTTTAGTTGCTTCATCCTCCCAGCTCAATGTTTTACATTAACTTGAAATGAGATGGTCTGGAATTACATCCCTGCATCCAACCACAGATGACCCTGAGGTGTACAAAATCACATAGAGGATCTCATTTTTTTAGACCATACTTTTATTCATTACGGCTTGGAGGGAAACCTTAGGACTAAATGTTTTATGTCACTGGAATGCAGAGTTCTCAAATACCAGGGTCTTACCTTGTGCTAGCTGTTGGTTAGGTGTTAAAAATACCACACAGAGATAAAATATTTTTCACAATCAAGTTAAAATTTATTTGTGACAAAACCTAGCAACTATTTACCTCTTGCACTTAACTATGTGTTCTGCTTCTCTGATGTGTGCACTGGGCAATGAAGTTAGGAAGCAACACTGACAAGAGAATTCCAGAGATGATGAGACATGGTAAGGATGAGGCAGGTTGCCATATTTTGGGGTTCTCGAGACATCCATCCACAGAACAGAGAAATAGTACTTCTTCAAGAAGTTGTTGTATTGCAGGTGTCAGTCAAAATTGTGTATTTCTGTTCAGAACATTCTGCTCCAGCAATACATTATTTACAAGTGGAGGAAGCTTAGAGAACACCCACCCCTGGCAATCGCTGGGTGCTCTGACTGCACTGAGGATAAGCTTTGCTGAGAGTTCCTGGCCTTGGTGCCAGAGCCACCCTTTTTAGCTGATATTTTAGTCCTGCATTTTATATTTAATAAAGGTATGCATGTGATCTCAGACTAGGTTCAGGGTTTGAGATGGAAATGTTAGGGCTTTTTAAGCTAGCCTACAAGCCACTTAAGTATTTTTAGGCTGAAGAAGAGTTTATCCTTTTCTACTTCAGCCCCAAACACTTCCCAGCAAGAATAAGTAAAATGAATGCTTGAAACAACTTAGGAAATAAGATGGGAAGAAGCATCTCTGTTTGCAAGCTGTGGAGCAGTGTCCAGCAAGAAAAGATGGAGTGGTTGGAAAGCAGCCAAGAATCCAAACAAAAGCATCTTCAGAGGTCCAGAATAGCTCCAGTGTCATGGGATTTTAGATAGATTCCACTATGGGAATGAAGCCTTCTCGTCTCCTCTATTTGTCATTGTGGATGGTTTTTAACAAAAGGATTAAACAAAAATTTAAGCCCTGTTGCCACTTCCACTTGAGTGCTTGTCAGTGGGCTGAGGGAGCCCTTACAGTCAGACCATGGCATCAGAGATGTCTGAAGTGGAGAAAACTCACAGACGTTCAGCATGCTGAAACAGGTAAATAATACCCAAATATAACATGAAATATGTGACTAGATGAGAAATTGGATGTCTCAGAGAGTTGAATTTCTGTTACCGAAATAAATAAATAAATAAATAAATAAATAAATAAATAAATAAAATTAAATGTTTATGGCCTTTATGGGAACTTGAAAAATAATATTTCAAATAGAAGGGAAGATTTTGTCTGTGCTCTGAATGTAATGGGGAAAATGGCATTTCAGCTAGCTCTTTGAACTACTCATTGTTGTACAGCAGTGATGGAAAATACTGTGACACCTTTAACACTCAGAAAACACGTGAAACAAGGTGTGCAGGAGCTGTAAAATGGAATCTAGATTTGAGGGTACGAGTATACTGGAGTAAAAGCTGAACACCAGCCAGGAATGTGCTCAGCCTTTGGACAGCAGTTGCTCACTTAGTGAAACAAGTGGAATGAAAAGCTGCTTTTTTGAGGATGAGGTCCTGGTACCGCTGCCCTGCATGGGCCTTTCTTTGCTGGCATCAGTGTGGAGGTCTTGCCTGGGGAGAAGGTATTTCCCAAAAATCGATTTGTTGGTGGGAGAGTCCCTCTGGTTACCTGGGGCAGCGAGGCAGATACACAGGAAAATTCTACCCCCTCTGAGGTCCAGCTTATGAACTGACTTCTCACTTCAGCCTCTGCTGTTGCCTCAGCCTCTTCCTTTCCCTCTTTCCCCTTTTTTCTGTCCATACTAGTTTTTATTCCAGAAGCTTCTCTCCCTTGAGTCTCTTGGTCCATTAACAAGCCAGCAATGTAAAATTCATTAAGAAAATTTTGAGCAACTCCAAAGGCTTTTAGATCTTGACTGTTTGGCTTTAAAAATATTTTATATGTCTGCATTCAGTAGACATTCAGATTTCCAGCACTGTAAAATCCTGCAGTCTGTTTTCTTTCAGGGGAATTCTTGCTTTCTGAGAGAGATCTTATCAGTGCCTTTAGTTTTGTCAGTAACTGTATGCCTGAGGTATAAATACAGAAACCAAACATGGCAGGCATCATAACATTTAGGAGATCATTTTTAACTTGATGTAGGAGAAATAATTTGGATTCAAGCCCCATGGTTCTCAGTATAATGGGAATTTTAAAAGTGTTCCTTTGCTGCAAATGGACGCTTCTAATAAACATGTGATTCTGTGTTAAAAGTAAACTACTCTTGGAGTACAGGAAACATGTGAGGGTTCTGTACGAAAGTAAGACCCTCACAAGCAAGGACGTTACCTGGCAGCTGGGGTAAAGCAAGATTCATTTCATTGGATTAGGCTGACACATGAGGAACTCACAGGGACTTGAACCAGGGCTTGTTCAGCTCCCTGGAAAGACTCACAAAGGCTGGAGTGAGCCCTGCATCAGATTCCAAAGGGTCTGAGATTACAGGGTGACCTCAAAAGGCAGTTACAGTTAGGAGAGTGGTTGTTAATTCGTCCTGGCTGGTGGTTGTGGTTGCACTACAGCTTGGTGTGGGTTTGACAATGAGTTTGAGCTGTGTTTCCTCAGCCACATCTCATTTGGTGACTGGCAAGATGACACATTCTTCTGCCTGTTTCAGTTCTTGTGATCAAGATTTGACCCAGTGGGTTTGGAAATAGTGTAAGTAATAGTGGAAATAGTGTAATTAATATTGCAGGGAATTTGAAGGGGTGAGCATAGGAGGTCAGTAGCTATGGGAAGAAAATGTCTCATCAGTCAGGGATCCTCTACTTGGCTGCTTAGAATGACACCAGGTATTTCTTCATTCCTGAAATTCCTGCCTTGAAAGTCCAATTCTGCAGCTGGTGCAGCAGTAGGAGGAATTGGCTGGTGCTGCTAGGACCAAGAACTGAGGAGAGAGAGGGGTGTGGGGCACGGATGTTTTTCACTGGAAAGCAAACATGTTTAATTTTGCATATTACCTACACTGAGAAAAAGCAATGACAGAAAATCTGGTTTTATGATTGTAAAAAATGGAGTCATATTTTGCTTGTTTGGTGGAAAAAGCCCAGAAGTCCTGACCAAGCCACTCTCTGGAGTCTGGCTGCAGATCAGTATCAAAATTTAGCAGCTTGCATCCCTTTCCAGTTCTTTTTTTAACACATGAATGTGATTTTGCTCCTCAGCCAGCTGCAGCTCCAAGCACTGAAATTAAACTTAACATGTTTTACAAAATGAATGGAAGGCCAGACAAGAGCATCTTGTTTCCAAGGATCACATAACCCCTTTTCGGGATTACAGAAACTCTTGTTATATTAGAATTTGGCAACACAGCTTGAACTGCACAAACACGATGTCTCGTTTGTTTGCCAACTGGTGGGAGACGCTCAGGGCCACTTCTCCACTGGCAGCTGGCTTGGGGAGGTGGTGGAGTCTCCGCCAGGCCGCCACCGGTGCGTGGGGCATGCCAGGCCTGCAGCCCCGCCAGGTCCCACCAGGCCCCACAGCCCCGCCAGGCCCCACAGCCCCACAGCCCCGCCAGGCCCCACAGCCCCACAGCCCAGCCAGGCCCCACAGCCCAGCCAGGCCCCACAGCCCCACAGCCCAGCCAGGCCCCACAGCCCCACAGCCCCACAGCCCCGCCAGGCCCCACAGCCCCACAGCCCCACAGCCCCGCCAGGCCCCACAGCCCCGCCAGGCCCCACAGCCCCACAGCCCCGCCAGGCCCCACAGCCCCACAGCCCCGCCAGGCCCCACAGCCCCGCCAGGCCCCACAGCCCCACAGCCCAGCCAGGCCCTGCTGGGCCCTACCAGGCTGCTCCAGAACAGGCTCACTTGCAGGCCTGGGCAAGAGACAGTGGGCATTAGAGCCAGCTGAGCCAAGCTAGGCCGCATTTCTCTTGTCTGGCAACAGGAAGTAACGTAGCTGCCCATGCGTTGCTGGCTCTCTGCAGATGTCACGCTAACGAACCCCTCAGCTCGTTACTGTGCCGTTGCCAGCTCTGTGAAGGCCTTAGGAGGATATATTTCAGCCTTTGTGCACTGTTCTGTGTATTTCTCACCCATGACCTGTCACGTAGTGTCCTTTCTACTGTCTAAGCAGGTGACTCTCAGACATGCTTAAAGATGTTGAACATCAGCTTGAAAGATGTTGCAGACTCTATGTAAAAATACACATTTCTGTAGCCACCCTGGGAGGTTCTTTCTGGAAAGATTGCCATGAAACACTTCTACAGTTGTTTTAGGAATGTCATTGATGCAAATGTATTTCCAAATCATCCAATGGCTTCATGTGCAGCCTTTGCCTGGAGCTAAGAGTCAGATGTGCTGTTCTTTCCCAGTAATAACTGGATGATGGTGTTGACTCGGTATCATTTTGTCCAGAAATGGAGGATGATTTACACATTGTGCCACCAATATGTCCTCTGCAGTCCTGCTGGAAGTTCATAGGTGCAATATTGGCTTTTTTGTAAATGCTTTCAAAATGCTTGTTAATTTTCAAATTAAACTTGTCTGATGGCTGGTGAGCAAGGGTTTGAAAGTAGTAAGTTCAAAGACTGGTAACAAATAGCTGGATGAAAAATGTCTCACTTTCTATTAGAGAGTGGCTGTTACTCACTTGTTATTGAGTCTACTTACAGTGTGTGCAAGAGGCTGTATAAACTGTTGAAAATATGAGGATGTCTGCCCATTTTTCACTCCTTGGTTTAAGAGATTCATGAAAAAGGCAGAGTGTTCAGCATCAGTCTGAAATTACAGAGTTCTTCATCTGTCTTGAACAAGGAAACTGCCAAGGATTCATCAGCACTGCCTATCCCTATTTCAGACCATAAATGCCAAGTTTATACACTAAATACTTGAGATATTTTCCTAATGGCTGTCTTCAGACTCCATGAATACTTCTAACCTTTAATATGGTAGAAATGGATTGGACAAAAATAGGTGTAGTTTCTGAGTGGCTGCTCTGAGTAAATTATTGCATTGAAACCTAATTGAAATGTTGATTACGTGGGTCACTTAGAGTTATTTTGTAGAATTACTTTCAGTCAGATATTGATGCCTTAACTGTAATGTCATCTTTCTCTCCTTTCTGATCTGCTTCTTGTCCTTCTGTGCTTCCTTAAAAATATTAGTCTTTTACTTCTGGGTTCCTTTCCAAGCTGTCAGGCTGAGGGCCACATTCTGGTGTCTAACACCGTACCCTCAGAGCTGCAATAGTGGAGGTGCAGCCGTTTTGCCCCACACCCACCTCAGTAACACCATAAGTTGCTCAGAACCGAAATGATGAGCTGAAAGAAGATGCTGTCCCTTTGCAAAGCACCCAGGGCAGCTGTTGCTTCCTCACAGTAAATCCCAGCCTCATCGTCTCTCAGTGGGAAGGGCGCACTGGAAGGCTCCGGCCTGAGTTGCATTTTAATAGCAGATGCTTTCCCCATTACCATTCTGTTTGCATCCTCCCTGCTCTGCCTGGTGACGTTGCCCTTTTGTGGACAATGGGGTCACAGCTTGTCAGCGCTCTCGGGCTTCACCAGGGCTGTTGGGCTGAGGGGGTTTTGTGTTGTTTTGTTTTCCTTGTCATGCAAGAAGGCCGTGATATTTCTGTATCTGGCAGCGTGTCTGCGTGAGACAAGGCAGAGTGAGCGGGGTTGATGTGTGAGTGACAGATCCCTGGGTGACGCCGCTGGGAAGCTCTTGATCTGACTGGTTTGAAGTTGAAAGCTCACTAGGTCACACTGAAAATGGTTGCCACTGGGCATTTCTTTCATCCTTGTTTATTTATTTTCTCTTCCCTTTCCTGAAGTTTTTCCACTCAGAAAGGGGCTTTGCTGTTGTTCCTCATGTTCCTTGTGGCTGGTAGGCTGAATTCTAACCTTTCACTACACCTAAGTGCTGTTGTGTCTTCTACTTGTTGGTGTTCTGTTTGGTGGGCAGGGGAGGGAAAGGGGAGCCTTTTGCCTTTGAGCTTGGCACCTGTGCCAGGCACTAACCAGGTACAAAATGACCATTTTAAGCAAGCACCAGGTGTTTTTAAAGACATGGTCTGTTTATTATTTAGCAACCTGCTGTTCAAAGGTTCTGGCATTTGTCAGCCGGATCAAAACAGAGGAGCCAGGTGGTGATTCTGTGACATTTTTCTCTCCATACCTGCAGCATGTCCTTAACTAAACAGGCATAAAGAACAAGGCATAAATTAACCTGAAAAGACGAGATGGCATTAGAAGAACCTCTGATCCTCTTGTCAGTGCTTTGTTGGCAAAGCTAAAATAGCCACTCTGACAAGAGCCAGGAGAGGATTTCCTCCCCTGTGGATGTTGCCAACAATTTGTCACCTAGCATGGAGGTTGCTGCTGTGGTAGTGCTCAGAGTCAAATGCCAAAACCCCATGTTGTGCATCCCGCAAAAGGGTCAGAAAATCATCTGGCACAGAGGGACATCAGGGAGCTGAAACTCTTGCAGAGGGGCTCTCAGGCAGGATAGTGAAAATCCAGGCACTAGCAGTGGATTCAGGGGCTCACAGCAATTTAGGAAGGTTTTTAATGGTGCACTGCAGGTGTTGCATGGTCCATCTGCCTCTGTGGCCCTGGGTGCCCAGTGCACTTGGGGCTGCCCATTCATTAGGATTGCCATAATACCACTTCAGTTCTGCTGAAGTTATGAGCTTTATCTGACAGCTTCTCTCCAGGGATTAAAAGGGCCCAAATTCAGCTTTAGGCCACCTGATCTAATGAGTCACTAATTACTGCCAATTTCTCATTCTTACATTGAAATACATGAGAGCTGAGTATGAGCAAATAACTTCAAACTGGTACAAGCAGGCCTCTGGCATTTAGGAGGAAAAGTTGTACTGGGGGCTTGGTTCAATCACTGCTCTGTCAGATTGCTCAAGGCAGAGAAAACAGGTCTCACTTTAAACTCACAGATTGTACCTGGCAATAACTGGTTGTGCAGGTGACTGAAGTGCAACTGTGAGACCTTTGCTCACTCCACAAGGAAACACTGAGCCTTGCAGCTTTGTGCTCTCCATCCTACACGGAAATGAGGAATTGTGACATCTGAAACATTTCCTGCACACTGCACAACATTGTCCAGATGTGGTATTCCATTGTGGTTCTGCTTCTCAACCTTGAAAAATTACAATTTTGGGCACAATCTGACAGGCCATCAAGGTACAGCTGATGTCACCAGCCAAATATTCTGTGGGAAGCAGAACTGGGAGAGGAGACACGTGAAGATGCAGAAGTAGCAGGTTCATGGTGCTGTTGCCTTTCTCTGCTGTGAAAACTTTTGAAATTTAGCTACAAATGTTCTTGCATGCTTTCATACATCAGCAGAGCAGGTGGAATAGGGGTAACCCAGAAAAGAAGCCATCACCCCCAGCCCTTCTCTAATTCATGGTCAGCTCTGAAGCAGAGGGGGCTCATTCTCTGAAGCAGTGGGGTGTAGTCCTTGCTAATCTAGGGAAGTAATTAACCCTGCCCTTTCAGGTTTGGAGTATCCACCTAAGCAGTTACCTAAAATGTCTCTCTGAACTGAAAGGAATTGGAATGAATCCTCAGTGCAGATAAATCTGCAATATAATTCAGGGTCATTTTCTGGAGGTGAAGGTTCAGCCCACTGGGTTTGGCATGGGTGGCTGATTTAACTCCAGGGACAATTCCAACATTTCTGGAGTAAATCCTTTCCTAAGCAGGCCATAACACACTGATGAGAAGGCAAGACAGCAACAAAAAACAGTTGTCAGGAATATCACAAATTTGTATTTCATGGAACTAGGCACTGTGATGATTCGCTGCAGTTAATGAAAAACATTTCTGCTCAGTATATCCACCTGTCCCTCTTTGTTAAAAAAATAAAGTCAATCCAAAATGGGATCATTATCTTTAGTGGATGCACTTCACATCATTGAAAACAATTTTAGCTTAGTTAAATAACATGCAGCCTGGAGATTAAAGCTGTCTCCTGTTCAGCTGCAGAGACAAGCAGAGTCATTTGTACAGAGATCACTTAGAGCTCGATATTCCTTTCAGTAGTAACTTGATGTATCTTATTTTTTTTTTCCTGTCTGTTATTATATGCTACTAGGTTTTATTTATTTAAATCTCAGCTTCTTTTTGCTGACACAGCAAGGCATAACCAGCGATGTTTAGTAAAACTTAGATGAGCCCCTAAGTGGGCCACTTGTTCTATAAATCTTTAAATATTTCATGTTACTCCTTTAGAAATTGCTGTTGCCAGACTAACCCAATCTGCTTTGAAATGACTAGGGCATAAAATAACAGCTCTTTTAAAATTCTCCAGTGATACAGTTATTTGGTATATTTTTAGGAAGTGCCAGACCTTGTGGCCTCTAATGAAAGATCAGCTTTAAACTTGAAGAAGTTGTGCTCCAGAAGGAGCCATTCTTTCCAGCCCCTGGACACAGCTAGGATCATGTTGCTCTCCCAGGACATGGCCAGGGGAGCCTTCCGGCCCTTTGAAGTCAGTGGCAAAACTCCCACTGAATTATAATGAAACTGGGTTTTAACCTGAAGAAATAGAGTCTTTGTTGTCTTTTATCACCAAATACAGATATTCTCCCTGAATTAGCCTGGACTGCCAGTCCTGGAAGAGATTGATGGCTGTGCCAAGCAGCACAATCCCTGGAAGCAGGAAAAGGGGGTTATGTCTTGTGAGAGACCAGAACTTCAGGAAGACAAATTGGATTAGACTGTTTCCACAGAAACTCGGGAGAGCATCATGTGTGGGCTGTTAATGGGAATGCTGCTGCCTGTACACATCCTCCCCTCATGATAAATGTGACACAGCCCTTGTGCAAATGCAAGTGTTATTACATTAATAGGAACTGTTCCAGCACAATTAAAGCCGTGTTCATTAAGGAAGCCAAGCAGGAATGGTGCTGACCAAGCACTGAATTCCTGGGAAGATGAGGGTGCCTCTTCCTTTCCCTGCTGTGTCCCACAGCCAGGCACCTGTGGAATGGGGCAGCAGCTCTGTGGCTGCTCAGCCACCTCATTTAAAGGTGTAAATACAGAGACATGAGACTGGACCTGCAGGGTGAAGGACAGGGAGTGATATTTGATAATCCTATGGAAGCAAAGTGATCACACTCTCTGGCTGTGTTCTAGTTTACACAAGGGCTCTGAAACATAAAGACGTATTTCAGCCAAATTTCCTAGTAGATAAGGACTCATTGAGTATTAAAATTATCAGGAAATGGGCCTCTATGTAAAGGATCTTACTAGTGCCATAATTTAGGGGAAAACTGAACATAGACTGGCATCTTTTTAAACATGTCAAATTCAGGAGCCATAGCAGAAGAGAGGGACTGCACCTTGGTAAATTCTTAAAGCTTCATCTAGATCTCACAACTCCATCAGCTTCTCCACACAAATCCATAGCACTTTTTGGAAAGTGTTTTTGATTAAGAGTAAACAGAAGCACAGCCAACCAGCTGTGCCATTTCTACCAGGAGAAGGAGCAGAGAGAAGAGCTGAATGAGTGAGTTTCTGGATTGTCTCTTGGTGTCACAAGGTGTTTGGCACCAGTGGATTCAAAGATGTTCCTGTTCCTGCCCTTCCCAACCCAGTTGTACCTTCTGTATTGATCACAGCACACAAACATGTTTATGGGGCTGCACTGGAAGCCAGTTCATAATATTGTTGTTTTTTCAAAAACTGAAGTTTTATCAGTTTATTCTTGTGATTTGATTTTTTTTTTTTCCTTAATAAGGTGAGTCACTGTACCATCAGATTTGGTGTTACAGTGACACACTTGTTCCGTGGAGGTGAAACTTGGAGATTAAATCACCAAGCTTCAGGAAGGCAGTGGTTTAATAAATTTACAGCTAAAATCAAGGTACATACCCAAGGAGGTTGGAACCAGGAAAACAGAGGAAGGCACTAAACCAATTTTCACAAATTTACTGCAAATTGGTTTACCTTGATTTTTACAAATGGGTGTGAGTGAATAGAAAGAACCTAAAAGGTCAGTAATAAAGGACCCACCAGCAAAATGTGTTCATCAGCACAGGATGGCCACACCCAGGTTCCTGGGTTCCTGGTCACACCTTAAGTCTTCTTCTTTAGGCCCCAGCAAAGCTGTGTAATCTTTTCATCTTTTTTCCCCTACTCTGAAAGCCAAAACTACTTCTATTCTTCTGTTGCTCTCTGTTTCTCTAAAACCCCACAAACTTTAAAGACTTGTTGCAGATGTAATTCCACCAGCTGTGATGTTGGGAAGCTGGGGTTTCTGCTGGGGCAGAACAGCAATGACTCCTAAAGTAAAGACAGCTCCTTCATGTTTCTGAAGCCAGCCTATTTACAGAGTGGCAGCAGCACATTCCTGTTACCAAATCTCAGGGATTTGATAAGTTGCATTGCATTACGCTGGCATTGGTGACAAGCTTAAAAGGGGATGTTGATGGTTGGTTTTAAATTAAGGGAATGGTGTTTGCTCCCCTGTGAAGGCAGAGGTCAGTCAGCTTGGGCAATGAAAGCAGTTCTGTCTCTGGATTGTATTCACCTGCTTCCCAGGACAGGGCCAGCAATTTGGGCAGCAGGGGCATCTAACCATGGGTTGTGGTGGCAGCACAGAATGGCAAGGACAGAATGATAAATCTATTTTTAGTTTCAGAAAAACAGTTGCGATGAATGACTCTGTGAGCTCCTTGAGTACACCCTGGGCATTTACCTCTGGAATTGCCTTGAAAACAAAAAGAAATGTGCCCTGGGTCTCAGCAGGGATGTGTAAGTGTGAAACTGGAGAGCAGCTTGGAGTAGTAGGTACTGACAGCTACAGCTGAACACTTCACTGAGCATATGCAATAAACAGGAGGGGAAAACTGGGAGAAGCTACACACTGCTGTTAGTTACTTCTTCTGCATGTACCCCTCCATGCCTCTCTGAGCTGCCAGACTATGATCAACACGAGCTCTCTGTGAGAGCACAGACATGCTCACCCATCCTCATGCATCCCCTTCCCCGTTCGTCACCGCTGGAGCCCTCGTTTCCTCACACGCACTCCAGTCTGCTTTACTGCTCCCCTGGTGTCCCTTTATTTTGCACTGAGTGGTACAATATGATCCATTCTGGAAGCATTTCTTGCAAAATGAATACATTTTCCCTGAAGCCAACATCTTTCTTCACATTTGCACCGTTAAATACCGAGCAGAGCAGAGGAAAGTTCCCGGCAAACCAATTGGCTGGAGCTGCTATGTGCATCTTCCTTTGTTTTTCTTCGGCTGATTCTGTTAAAATTTAAGGTACTACACAAGAGTCCAGGCCTCAAATGACTGTTGGCTTTGTTTGATCATATATCTAATTTACTTTAACATAGGATCCTGGCATGCATTTCTTTAAGAGACTGAATCAATTTTATGCGAAGTGATTTCTTTTTTTTTTTTTTTATTGTCCCTCTGCCTAAAGTAAATTAGAGTGATAGCGGGAGCAACCAGGGAATGAAAGGGAGTCAAGTCCTCAAGTCACATTAGCAGGCTTGTTGAGGCCTTTAAACAATCATCACCATCAAAGTACTCCATAATAACTGTAAAAAAGCTAATCACAGGTGGCAGTGGGCGTGAAATGTGTGGCTCTGTGCTCAATCCTTGGGATAATGGGGGTATTCATGGGATTTCTAGAAGGACTCCTTTGTGCAGGGAGTCATGTGCCTGCTGAGCTGAAAGGACTATTTTGCTCAATTTGTCTAAAAGCGCTGGCTTATGAGATAACTGCAGGGGTTTCACTGCTCAGGTTGTTTTAACCCTTCCCACACAGACAGATTTTGGTCTAATTCCAAGACCTTGTCTATGCTGGGAAATGTCTCCAATTTCAGGGAGTGGAGCACGTTACTGGTCAAGAACCAAGAGTGGTTAAAGACCACCAGCCTTGCTGGGCAGGACCTGGGGTTTTAGCTCTGCCTCTTTATGGATGCTCAGCTTGAGACACTCATTTTTCCTCCCTGGCAGCACTGGGAACTCTGAGCCCTGGAAAGCACCTTGAAGTTGAGGTTCTCAGCCACTACTGATATTTAATTCTCGAAGCCAGGAGTATTTAAGGCTTTCAGTTTAGGGGTAGAGTCTCAAGGTACACCAAGCTTTTCTTATGATCTCTTTTGTTGCAAAAAACACATCCAAACAACCTCTTGGTGATTTCTAAAGAACCTTCCCAAGCAATGGAAATGGTTTTTATTGTGTGAAACCTGCACAATCTAGAAGTATTTTCCTTCCTCACTAGAAATAGTTAAAAGAATGCCCGAAACAAGACATTTATTACCTAAGAGATTCTCAAAAGAGGAAAAAAAATTTACATTAGAAATCCTTCACTTTGAAATGGAAATAAATATTAATGCTCTAAATGCATCAAATAGTTAACTACCATAACACTTTAACTACCATAACACTTTACATTTATTTAAATTTCAGTCAGTATCTGGAGGTGAAGCAGAGACCAGTGCTGTTTTCTACCAAAGAACATAAAGCTAATGGTTGGGTGTTAATTAATATCACTATTAAGATACAGTGTGAAGATTTTAAGTGATGTTTCATGTCCCTACATGTAGTCTCAGAACTCAGGAGAAGAGAAATTAGAAGTTGAATCCCTCATGTTATTTTGTGTGGTCTCCATGATATTAAAATGGGTTCTAGTCAAGAGTCTAGTTTCAGGTAAGGCTAAACCAAGTCAAAAATCTGTAAATAAACCATTCCCAGGTTGGTTTCCAGGTTGCATCACAACAATGGTGATCCAGGTGACTAAATCTTGTAGTTATGTCAGTATCATTTTTTGAATGCCAGGGTACTGCATTGGCAGGGGAGGAAGATTCTCTTTCAGGTGGGAATGATGATATTGGCTGAGGCAGTGCAAGTGTCATAGGAGCCTGAGTTCTCATCTGATACAAGAAATACCTCCTGAGATGATATATCAGAACTTACCGGAGGAGCTCGTGTCCTCTCCTTACCTGGCTGTTGCTTTGCTGTTGAGTTTTCTCATGGCAAGGCTTCCTTTTACCCTTCCTCTCTCCCTTCCCCTTTGTCCTTTTCCCTTCCTTTCCCCTTTTCCCTTTTTCCTTTCGCTTCACCCCACAGCTCCTGCTCTGCTTTTGCAGAGAACCCAATACAGTGGGGTCACAGTCACAGCCTTCAAAGATCCATGAAACCAATAAATGAGATTTCTGCCCTGAGCATGTCACAGCAGTGACACAGAGGAGAGACTCTAAATATCACCACAACTTTCCAGTTGCCCTCTAACTCTTAAGGTGGGGGACCAGAGCCACTTCACCACAAAGAAGTTAATGGTGTTGGTACCAAGTTGTGCTGAAGCAGGGTGTGTCTGGGAGGATGTAAAAAGCAGGTAAAGAACTGGAATGAGCTGTTTCTGCCTATCCCTCTGTCTCTAATACACACACACAAATCATTTAAATGTGCTTTCTGACACCCTGCGTCAGCCACAGCTCTGGGGTTCTTTTGCTCTCCTTAATTTTTATCTCTCTGTCTCCTCTACCATTAACATAACCATTATTGAAAGAGAGATCCAAATCCTTAATTTCTGATGTAGATAACAGGAGAATTTTCTATCTATCCCACATTACCCTAGCCCAAATAGCCACGGTGTCTGGAATGAAAAAATTCCAGCTATGACCTCAAACCCGTGTCACCTGCAGAGCAGCACAGTTGTTTTGCTGTGTTGCATTACAAGGAGTAAATTGTGGAGTGTCTCAGTGTGTATAACCTGAGGGGTTTTTCTGGAACTGCCTCTGGAAGTCCCTGACGTTAAGCTGAGCTGTTCTTTGGTAGTGCTCCATGGATCAGTTTTAGGATTTGACTCCTCCCCGTGCTGATTTGGAGTGGAATTCTGGTTCAGAACACCTGGCATTGTTACATGCTGTTTCCCAGGCGCTGGAGGCAAAGAGCACAGGTGAAATCCTCCTTTGCTGATACCATGGCAGAGCTTTCATGGATTTCTGCAAAGCCCAGACTATCCTACCAGTGAACTCAGCAGCTGGAAAGTTATCTCAAAGTCAGCGACATTTCAAAACAAATTCTCACCACATTTGTGCCCTAGAGGATGGTGTCAGTGTCCGTCTATTTTGGACACCCATAAAGCTCCTTTGTAGGTGAAATCCTTTTCCTTTCTTCCACTGCTTGTGCAGTTTGATCCTGCACCTTGCAGCCATTGCCTATTGAAGGTACACATGCTGCTCCATTCACCACCGCAGCCTTTGAAGAGTTAAGCTCTGCAGTCACTCAGAAGGTGGACTTCTGCTTTTCCTCAAGTCTCTATTCATCTCCAGGAACTGAATTTTTCATGCAGTAATTAAAATTTGTAGGTCAAACCTCCCATGGCACCGTTTTCTGCTAATATGGGAGAGCAACGGTCGGATTCGCTTACGCTGCTCTTCGCCGCACTGAGATTTAAAGGATGAAGGGTGACATTTTCCCCCATTTTGTAAATTAATGCCATTGATCTGCCTAACAAGAACAAAGTTAGGCTTCAAAATACCAAATGATAAAGAGATTAAGACTTTAAATGGCTTTCCAAAGACAACCTCTATTGTAAGATTCCAAGCAGAGTATTGAACTTTCAATTAGAATTTCTAATGGACTATTGACTTAAATGGATAAAATGTTGCAAGTGATAGCTTTCAAGATGACAAAAATTGCTTAGTACATTCTGGAATATTACTTTATGAGGCAAATACTGTTCTGGAGGCTGAGTAGTAATAACCCAGGCCCCAGGCAATATTGTTCTGTGTCTCTGTGCAGCAGTTTTTCAAAATTGAACTAATGCATTTTGAAACATATTTCTCTTTTCATGTTTTGTAAATCTTTAGGAGTGTGAGGTACTTTAACTTTCATGAAAGAATCTTAAATCTCTGGTGATGTAGCAATGATTGTGCTCTTTATGAAACACAATCCATCTACTCCAACGCTGTATTTTCACACGTTCTTCCATCTGGGGCACAAACAGTGTGCCCACCTCGTGAGGCTGCTCCTGACTGTGCTCCAGAACGTGCCTGTTCTGCAGTGCCTGTGCTGCAAATAACAGCTGAAACTCTCCCAAATCATCCTGGCGCTTTGCACTGGATTGACTTGAAGACTTGTTATGAAACACTAGCTCTAGTACATTTTTCAAAGGATATTTTTCAGAGACTAGCCAGCCCTTTCCAGGATAAAGGGTTAATATTATGCTTATGTTACAGTGCATTAAAAACTCTAATTAAAACAGCATTACATTCCCATCTGCCAATCTCCAGTAATCTTCTTTAATTGCAGTAATTAAACTATATTTACATGTTCAGAATACTTGTAATTTAGCAAATTGCACTCTCTGCTCTACATTTAATCAAACAACCAGTTCCAGTATATTTAGTGTGGAAAGAAGTAATTTCAATGTTTTGATTACTATAGCAGATTTGACAGAGTAAGTGCCCCTCTAGTAGAGACTTTGAAAGGGAAGGCAAACATGAAATATAGTCCTGTTCTGATTGTCATGTGAATGCCTAATTACATGTTAGAGGATTAACTATTAAAGGGTACACACTGTTTCGCTTGATTTTTTAGGCACAGCTGACATAACAGATAATAAAGGTTGCCTATTTGGGGCTGTTTGGTGGAATATGTAAGCTTTTTATTATTATTATTAGAAGTCTTAAAACTGAGTATTAAATCCTGTGAGTTAGTAAGGTCATAATGCCCCACATCTTTACTTTAAAGACGTAGGTGAATTGAAGATTATGTTCCCACCGCTCTGTTGGCAGCTGGTTTTCCAGCTCCTTCCCTTCCCCAGCCCCGTTTTGGGGGAGGCAGGGTTGTTATTATTAGAATAGCAGTTCCCAGGTAGCTCTGTCAAATGCTTGTTCTGGTTTTTTGGTTTGCAGTGGCCTGGGATGGGCAGGTTTTTGTGCAGTGATTCCTGTGCCCTGGGAATCAGTGGCACCTCAGCTGGTGGCAGCCTGAGCTCAGACACACGCGAGGCCGCGTGCAGGTGGGTGGGGAGTGGGTGAGGGAGCTGGCAGCTTCTGCACAAAGGGAGGCTTCTCTTGTACTGCACATCTCCTCTGTGATCTGGGTCTGGAGCGAACTTGAAAAGGAGATTCCAGTACCAACTGCCTGGTCTTCCCCAGATAAATCGTACAAAGCAGAAAAAAATCCTTCTGATCTGCCAGCAGAGCCTGTGCTGGGGTGGGAGCTCTGCATCTGCCAGGGGCCACCCACGTCCCCCTGCCAGACCTCTCCATCCACAGCCCTGTTCATTGACACCTGAGTCCAGTCCCCAGGTACCTCTGGAACCTTTTATTGCAGGTTGTGGTGGCAAGTTCTGGTCATTTACAGACGTGAGGTGTCCTGCCATGAACGTTGGTGGGAAATAAGCCTGATGGCCTGGATGTGGATGTGGGTGTTAAGGACAGCAGTCCTTGCAAGCTTTGCGACCCCTGGCCTTTCTGGCTGCCAGAGGAGGCCGTGGTGAGCACTGGCAGAGATCACAGAGTGGTTCCAGTGAGCAGTGGGTGCTCCTGAGGAGCTGCTCTTGGCACACCCACAGTGGAAGGGAATTGCTGTGTGTGCAAAACTGCAGCCAGAGTGGTTCTCTGCAGTGGTCAAGTTACAAATATATTGCTTTTGTTCCAAAGGTAGCCAGAAAAGCCATTTTAAATCCCTAGTTCTGACTAATTTTCCTTACTAAAATGCCCTTCTACCAACATCCTCCTTCCTGGACCTGACCTTGGACACCCTTACCCGTGACTGGTTCTGGGATTTCTTACATCATGCTGATCTCATCCATTTCAGGAGGTACCTCCTGCTGTTCACTGCTCCTGTAAAATCAGGTCATTCCCAGGCATTCCCTGGCTCTGGGTCATTGTCTTGACTCCTGTGTGATGCCAGCAGTGAAGGCTCTGAATCTAAGCCTTCCAGCTGAATCTGTCTCTCCATCTAATCCCACTGGACGGCTTTGCTCTCTGCTTCAATCCACACCCCCAATTTTCTGGTTTAGAATTTAGAATTAGAAGAATGTATGTTCTATCACAGCCATTTAGTCAAGGGGAACATTTGCTGTATTTACTCTGTCCATTTCTATAGATATAGATAGAGATATATAGATATATAGATATAGATATAGATATAGATATAGATATAGATACAATAATTTATTTTGAATTTTCTAGAGTAGTAGATGATAAAAAATTAGAAATAGGCCTTTTGAGCCATGCTTTTAAAAACCGAGATTATAAAACTTGATTAAAAAAACCCAAAAACCATTTGTCCTATTGGTCCTATTATGGAAGATGTAAAGAAATTAGCCTAATTCTACAAATTTCTTATTATTTACTTCTGATCTATGTGAGTGTGGCTGAAGTAGGAATGACAGCAATGCTGTTCAGTTTCTCTGTAGCCACTGTCGTGAAGTTCACGTACATGAGAGACCTGCCCTGTTTTGGATTTCTCATTACACTCTGTGATGTTCACAGTGAGGATTTCAAGATGGGTCTTCTTAAGCCTATTAAAATTCAGAATCATGCTGGTCATACGTTTAAATAGATTTAGTTTAGTGGCTTCAGGGGAAAGTGGGGATGGGGAGATGAATAAAATAAAAATCTGATACAGAAACATGTCTGTTTTTAAAAAAAAAAAAATTAGAAGTTCTGGCATTTCAATTTGCACTAATTTCACACATCATCTTAGGGAGTGCAGGGTTTGGGCCCCTGCCAGACTGGCTGAGAATCCTCTTTGGAAAAGCACAGTTTATGTTCTGAATGGATGCTGCACCACATAGATATTTCCTAATATCTTTCATTAAACTTCCAAATGGACACTAAGTATGTAAATACAGCAAAACTCAAAGCCTGGTTTTGAATTTATATTTTCTAGGAAAGCTTTTAACAGTGGTAGTCTAACAATATTACTATGTCTGGCTTGCCATTTTCAACGAGTAGCTTAATGAGTTTATTGTATAATGAAGGACTCTGATTTATTAGCTTTTCATTATGCTCATTCCATCAGCTTCCTGCTAAATGCTCTAACCTTGGCAGAGATGTCAGTCTTTATCAGGTGGTATCATTGCTTTTTAATAAACTCTCCTCCCACGTTGATAATATTACATGTGAAATCCCTTCTCCTTATGCCCAAGGGAAGGAAAAGGTATATTTATTGTAAAGGCTGCACTGGAGCAGTGCAGAGAATTCCTGAGCTGTTTGGTGCTACCCCTTGGACTAACTCAGACAGGGGGGGCAGATTTGGAGGCTGCAGGTTGGTCCTTTGGCTGCTCCCCTCAACTGGCAGAGGACTGAGCCCATCCTCTCCACACTTTAATTACAGCAGAGTGCAGCTGGTTTAAAACTGGCACTTGCAGGTATTAACAAATATTTCTTTAGCAGGTATTTAATGATCAACTCTAGTACAAGAATTAACATGGTGATGGCATGCAAGGAGAGGGGGGAAGGAGGGTAAAGCAATATTTTACAACCTGAAAAATTAAGCACTGAGATAGTTAAGGCCCAGCCCTAATTAGCTGAATGGTAGATTTTTCTAATTAGTTCTTTCTAGTGTAATTAGCATGGATGAGTCTAATCATCTCATGTGAAACCAAATCTAATGCTTGGGAAGGAATGTCCTTGGCCTCTCTTTCAGACTGATTCCAAGGATTTTGTGTGTTTCTGCTGAGATATTCCTTAAAGAAACAGCAGCCTTCCTTCCTAATGAAGGTGGGCTGGGAGGAATGAGAAGACTTGGACCTCATCATGCATTTTTATGGAAGCCTAGAGGAAATTCTCCCATGAAAACAGGCAATCCTCATGTGGCAAGTGAATCAGATGTGGGCAGTAGCTGTAAGAAGGCCAAAATCATCAATGAAATTTTGAATCCACATGAGAAATGAGTGTTCAAACATTGGACTTAAACCCCCAGTTTTTCTGAGCTCCATATTTCCCTGTAGGGATATCTCCTTAGAAATGAACACAGAAAGCGAAATGGAAAATAGAGCTTCATGTGCTGCTTGTGTAGCTTCTCTTGCTGTGAAACCCAAACAGTCAGAATTGCATTTCCTTTGTCGTCAACAGTCTGAGCAAGGGAAGGCAATACTGAGTATCTTTGCAAATAATTTTGTTTAAAAATTATTTAATCTATTTAAAAATAGATTGCTATCCACACTCAGTGTAGAATTAAAGCATTAAAGTAAAGTATTAAAGTCAGTAAAAATGCTGAGTTTAGCCTGTTTTTCTCTTTTTTTTAGGTTTAGACAGCCAGGTGTGAAGGGCAGGCAGGACGCTCAGTTGGCTCCATTTTGGGCTGATATGTTTGTACTGACTGGTCTTCAGCAGTAACAATGACTTCATTTTACAATTTGAAAATGTTTGGAGGGTTAAGGAAGTGCAGGGATCTGCCTGGTGCCATGGCACAGCTCATCCATCTCCTCCTGGTGCTGCTCTGACACTGAGCACAGAGAGCCTCGGCACAGAGGCTCGAGGGACAAAGTGAAGGGCAGGACAAAGAGTGCCAAGGACTCCAGTTGTGTTTTAGCTGGGAGCAGTGGCATCACTCAGGTCCCTCATCCCAATGTGCAGGAGCATATTTAGCTCAGGCCCTCACTGCACTAATTATGATTAAGTCTCAGCCAGTGTCATTTTGGACCCGGCACTTCTGTGAGCTGACCTGTGCCACTGGAAGTTCTGGATTCCTTTGTGTCTTTCCTGCATGATTTACCCTTTCCCTGACCAGACTTTGCAGTTTAACAGCCTTCATTTCTTAAGTACGTGAAAGTCTTTATCTGGAAAATTAAAAGTAAGTATAGTGATTAAAGATACCTCCTTTAAAAAATTCTTTATGCAAGCCCTGACTGTGAGGGTTTGCTTTTGCCAGTGGATTTTTCTGGGAATGCTGTAACCTGCTACTGCATTTACCTGCTAATGTGCTCAGGTGGTTTGTTTTGGAGTGAAAGGCAGACAGGTAATACTGGTGTGTATGTGACAGAGATGGCTTCCCCTGGGCCCTGGGAGGAGGGACACAGCCCTGAGCCTTTTTTCCACAAAAGCAGTGGATTGCAGGTAAGCAGAGAGTGACAGAAGGTGTAGGTGATGCCTCTCACTCACTCTGTGGCCTCAGGGTGTATCTGTGTTTTTCTGCTGAGAAGAGAAAGTCAGGTGCACAATAAACAGCAATTCCTAGCCCTTTCCAGGAAAATGGAGATACATCCTTTTTCTGTGTTCAGTCCTCAGCAGACTCCTCACTGCAGATCCTGTGTGTCACAGGTCCTGGGCACTGCTCTTCCAGAAGCCATCTGACCTTCTGCATCTTTTGTGGTTCTGGAGAAAGGAATTTAGGGCCATCCTTATGGAAGCAGAGAAACCATGCCACAAAATCTAATGAAATTGCACTAAAAAAAAATGAAAACAGGCTTAGGGCTAACATTCTGCAGCCAGAGAAGAAGGAAGGCATGGTCTGTGACTTCATGGAAATGTTGGATTTACAGGTGTTAGAATGAGGGGTTCTTTTTTAGCCCATTCATATTAAAACCAAGGAATGCTGTAAAATTGCCGTGCTCATCACCTGGTGCAGGACTGGATTTCTTCAGCTGGAAAAATGGGAAATCCAGCCGGCTTGGGAATGGTGGGACCTGTGTCTGGGAGAAGGTGACAGTCCAGGGGAAAAGCAGCAAATAGCACAGAGCTTGAGCCATGGAAGCCCCATGGGATTGATGGCGTGGCAGAAGAGTAATGGGACAGAATTGAAATGTAGTTACTGATATTTTTATATGGAAAAGAGGAAATGAGATGTAAACAGTATTAGTGTAATACAATTTTCATGTGAGATTAAAAGGAAAGCCAGGATTTGAGAGATTTGGAAATTGCAGTTACAGGATAAGTGATATTTGAAAGGATCCTACTTGATTTGATTGAACTGGAGTTCAAATGTCACTAGAGAGATGCATTGCTTACAAGTTTTTCAGGGTTTTATTTTGTGCATCCCAAGCCATGCTCGTACCAAACCTGGGCAGGGATGTGGGGGGTCACAGGTTAGGAGGGGGCTCAGCCTGGGAAAAGCTGGGTGCTGCTCAGAGGTGGGAGCATGTTCTGCCCTTTGGGATTGGATGCTGGGCTCCTGGGTTTGTGTGAGGTTTTCAGGGTCCACTCATAGCAGTTCCACCAAAAAAATGCATTTGCTGTTGCATCCTGCTCTCTGGCTAGAAGTGTTTGTCTCATGCCACATCCTGACCTCTGAATGGCAGTGAGAATTCGGATTTGCTGCTGCTTCTTCAGGCTTTTTGGTTCCCATTCTGTCTGTTTTCACTGTGGTGAGGTGGTGCCCAGTGGTGGGAAGTGTTTGACAGACAGTAACATGACGAAATCCTATATACTGTGTCCTGCTTTTGCTCACACTGGCCTGGTGTCAATGGCCTGGCCCAGCACTGGGATGACTTCTGCAATGTAACAAACCTTTTTTAACCCAAATTTTGCAGCTGAGGCAGTGGGTTGAATAAGCATTTTAAAGCCATTTGAGAGGAAGGTGCTAGATAACTTTGCAAGCCCCAGTGATTTACCCATGACCTCTCAGCTCTGGTTCACAGCCCGTGCCAGTTCAGTGCTCCCATTTGCCTTCCCAGGCCTCTCTGTGTGACACACGAGTCGTGGTTAATCACAGAGAAGCTTGGTGGGCAGATCCCTCCTGGGGAAGTGTCCTGCTCCTATGACATGATGCCAGGTCCCCCCTGACAGTGCTGGCATTTTCTCCAAGTGCTCAAACCAATCCCCACACCCCAGCCCCAGCCATGGGAGATCTCACACCGGCATCTGGCACTAATATCTGTTGTTGACATTTTGGGAATGAGAACATGAGCTATTAGCAAAGCTGTTTGCTTGTACCTAATTAATGTTCAAGTGTATACCCCTTCCTTTATCAGCCTTGCAGCAGCAAACCAGGCCCAGTGTTATCTTTCACCAGCTTTAAAACTTAATTATTTCCCTCCTTGCTGTTAAAGGCTGTGCAGTACAACTTGCTACCCTCATATAGATTTAATCAAGGTACCCAGCCTCAGAGTGGCTTGATGGCTCTTTAGCTGGAGTGACTGTGTTTATATAGAGCAAATAAACACAGCAAAATAGATAGAGCAAAATTTGGAGTGAGTTTTTTGCTTTGGCTGGACACCATGTGAATGAATGGATGGATGGGTGAACACCTCTGTCTGGAACAGGCTGGGAGAAGCACAGGCAATTTCCATTCATTCAGTCCAACTGCAGCCTTGTGCACAAACCTTTTTGCAATATTGGCAGTGATGCTGCTCTGGGGTGCTCAAATGGGTGTTTTCAGCTGGGTGAGAACAGAGCCCAGACCATGGGCACAGCACCAGGGAGAGTTTTTGCCCTCAGCTTCACCTGAGGCAAGCTGTGCCTGCATGTGGAGGGGAGAGGGAAAAGAGACAGAATCAAAACTCCTCACTGCTGAGAGCGCTGCATGACCAATTCTGTCTGAGGCCACTGTCAGAGACGTGACTTAGAGGGGCTCACAGCATACAGAGAATCACACTCCAATCCTGACAGGGCAATGAAGCAGGTAATTGATGTAATCCAGTATTTTCCTAAGAACTTAGTCCTTGTGTGTGATCTTTTGAGTTTTTAAATCTAAGCTGAATTCAACATACATTCAATGCATGGTGAGTTAATTGCCATGGAGGGTTTCTTCTTTGGGGAATCTCATTGTAATGTAGTGTGATACACCTGCTAAAGTCATTTTAAGTGGTCTCAGCTTGGTTTGCATTGAGATCCTGCTTTAGCCCTCTCCTCTTTGCCATTCAGTACAAAGATCAGCCTGTGAGTAATATGCCCTTAACTAATTCAGAGAGCAAAGGTATGCTGCTGGCCTCATCACTAAAGATGATGTCCTGGTGCACTGTGTTTTGGGTTACTGTTCTGAAATAATCTCTGTGTGTTTGAATTCTTTAGCACCACAAGAATTAGTGACTGGTTGGGAGAGGTGACTGTTTGAGGATGCTTTTATAGCACAGACTTTTAAACCTGGCCAGCAGCTGCTCTTGGTTTTGCCTACAACAAAACCTCTCAGACATGGCTGTGATATGAAGGCTACCCATGATGGATGTCCAGATTTATTTTACTGAATCCCCAGACATTGCTAAACCTGAATTTCAACTGTGAAGGGTTGGTGTGCCACATCACTGCACTTTGTTTTTATCTGGACCTTGTTTTTAGGAGAAACCACATTTTTGGATGAGCTCAGGTTTATCTAGGCACATTAGCAAAGATCAGACTTTGAAAAGAATTTAGCAGGTCAGTGGCTAAGATTGTGTCACAAGACATCTCCTTTTATCACAGCAGGAGCTGCTGAGTACTTAGAAAAAAAAAATCCCTGATTTAAGAAATGTTGAAACTTTTATTGGAAATTATGGTTATGGGGGCAGTTTCAAGGGGCTGTCTTTAGCACAACAAAGTGTGGGTGAGAGGACTTAAACACTTTGCACTTGAACACATTGCATTACATGATTTATCTCTGACAAAACTGCCAGGAAATCTCTCCTTGCAGAGGCTTCCTGAGAAAGTTTGTTCATTGTCAGACTCTGAGCAGCAAGCAGGTTACAGCAACTTGTGTCCTCTTCATACACCTCTGTGCATCCTTTCTGCATCCACCTGAACAAGTGATGAAAAAGCAAAACCCTGGAGAGGCAGCCATAAAATCATAACAAATCCTACAGAGACCAGTAACCTCCAATTCCTGTTTCACGTGGGCCAAGTAGCCTCAAGCCTAATTCAGTGCAGAAGTGTGGCTGCTGACCTGGAGGAGCTGTGTCCAGGAGCCTCTGCTTTCCCTCCTGCAGAGCAGGGGTGACTTTGCTCGTGTGGCTCCCTGCGTTCTCTTGCCCCATGGAAACAACAAGTGTTGTTGCTGTGATAACCTGAATGTAAGACAAGATTTTTCCACCTCAGAAATCTGTGTCTGACTTGGCTACAAATTTATGGTCTGCATTACACCCCTTGGATGCCAAAGGCTGAAGGTACCCAGGGCAGGTACTGTCACTGCCAAGTGCTTGGGGCATTTGTGTTGATGCTTTCTTGGTATCTGTGCTGCACCAGAGGATCCAGGAGCTCTCAGCATGCACTCAGTGCCAGCAGATGCAAGGGCAGGTGTAGGGAAGTCGCCCAAGGCAGCATCACCATCCCAGCAGTGCTGCCTTTCCTACCAGAGTCAGGCAGCCAGAAGACAGATGGATCAGGAAGCTGTTTAGGAGGAAGCTGCCTATGGCAGGTCCTGCTGGCTTTTGGGCAGCTGGGCTTCTGAAATCCTCTGTAGGGCTGAGGAAGAGGAGAGTGGGCTAAGGAAGGGCTGCATGTGCTGGGTGTGGGGCACCTGTTTATTGCAGAACTCATCAAGGTACTATTTGGTTGGTCACTTTTCATCACTTAGGAATGTATTTTTGCTTTTATTTTTATCCTTGAAAAAGTAAGAGTGGACTGAGATTGGAAGCTGCCTTAAACTGAGTCACTGCAGAATTTATTTTGATTATTAAAATGGCAGTACAAACATTTTCACTTCTTACTCATTCTGTGCCAAATTGTGCAGCACAATGCAGTAAATTTGAGACATGCTAAGGTTTTGCATCAGGCATATAAAAGAAGGTTGAAAGAGTTGGTTCTGGTTTTTATCGTGGTTTAGCATCAGACATATCTCCTTTCCTTGTAAGTTAGAGCTGTCTGTGTAGCACTATTGTCATCCACGAGGGATCTGGGACCAGCATTACAGATTTAACATGCTCAGGGAAACCAATATGAGCTATCAACTGATACATGACACTAATACAGGGTTCACTTTTACACTCAGCCAAAAAGAGAGAGACAGATTGTTCCAAGTTTAGACAAGCTGTAAAATCCTTTCCTAGCAGGTACTGCACTGGCCAGCCCTTGAGACTGTTCTAATTGCTTTACATCTGTACAAAGGTTCCTTGTAATCGGGCTTTCTGCCTCCATTTGTCTTCTTTTCAGCCTCTTAGTAAAGGCTTTAATTGGTCTTAGTGGGGCTTTTCTCAGTTAGTGCAGCCATACCTTAAAGGCTGAGCAAGTGCTGGCATTACCTGGGGGGGGAACGGAGGGAGCAGAGGAGAGACATCAATACTTCTTTACCTTTAACACTGTAATTAATGGGCTCAGAGCAAGGAACAGGTTTGGAGAAATTTTAGCTCTTTGGGGGATTTTGAGACAGATCAGACAAAACAGAGCCAGGGTGGAATTCTCTAGAATTTCTCCCTGCTTCATTTCTCTGTGAACAATCATTAGCCTTGTAATTGTCTCCTGGTAAACTGCTGTATCAGGTTCCATTTTGTCCTCTTTAGAGGATCGAGTTGCCTTTAAATCAATAGTTTGAAGTACTGGGGGATGTATGTGAAAGGAAGTGCCCTCTAATTTCTGTTTCTTAGCTACTAATTATTTAATAATACATTTTATTGCCTATTAAAATGTGGCATAACTTGCTTGTCAGCAAAACTGGATGGAACATAATCATTTGAGAAGGATAATTGGCACTTTTGCAGATGGCTTTTATTGCAAGGCTGGTTTGTTGTTGCAGGAGTTCCTTGCCAGGTTTGCTCACGGGCTCTTCGGGGCGGTCAGCGTTAGAGCAGGCTGCAGCAGCACAGCTCAGCCTTTCTCCTGTGGCACACTCAGAATTTGGGGTGCACTTGGGTTTCTGACGTGAAAGCCGCTGTGGTGCCCGGAGAGTTCCTTCTTTCCACTCTGGTCTTTGTAAGGACCCTTGTGGGTTTTACCAGCACGCTGCAATTTGGTTACTAGATTTAGCAAAGTAGGAGAATTTGTTTGGCTAACTGATTAATGGAGGTAGGTAAAGCTGGGCCGGGGGGTTGCCTTGAAGTCCTTTTGATATTATTATTATTTTTTGGTGCAATCAGAAATGCATGTGTGCTTTTGGCTGAACTCTGTATAGCTTGTACAGTCACTATGTGCAGTGACACTCTGGGTGCTCTGCAGTGCCTGCCCTGAAGTTTAATAGCTTTAGACAAATAACTGGAGGTTGGCTCAGTGCCCTCCCATTGCTTCGAGGTCCTTGTCATTGTTAGAGTGGCCGGGTAGATTAAGATGGCTGTGCCTTGGCCAGAGGGCAGATGCAAGGCCTGATGGTCACTGGGGTGCTGGGCTCTCAGGGAGGGTGCTGATGGTTGGGACTGAGAGGATCACCGAGTCTGTGCCAGGACTGAGGAGCTGGGGGAGCTCTGCAATGGGGACCCCGCAACTTGGGCATGAGGGAACTGCTCCTCGAGGATCACTGATAGACAAGAGCCTCTTCCCTAGTTTCCAACAACCAAGCTTTCCAGGGTGACTGTTGAATTCCATTCTGATTCTTCTGAGGGAATGATTGTGTTGTGTAGGAAAGCTCTGGTTTATGTTTATTTTAAATTAAATGAAGACAAGAGTAGAACAGGCTGTTTCTTATTAAATACTCCTGCAGTTAAATTCTGTTGGGTTTTTTTCCTCCTGGGGAATGCTTTTATTTATAAAGAAGTGTTCCCTTTTCTGTCATTGTTTTGCTTTGTGTCCCATGAACTGGCCTTGTTTGGGGAAAGGTTTTTAGACCAGTGCTCATGGCAGATCCCACTTCAGGCTGCATTGGCATCACTAAATTCCCTGCTCACTATCCCAGGTTCATCCTCCCCTCTAATGGTTTCAAGCTAGAGCAGAGTTTCCATTTTCTGCAAAAGAGCTTTATTGAGTGTTAGTGTTATTCTTTGGAGAAGTGTTGGGAATTCAGGGATGACACTGTGCATTTCTTCAGTGTATTGGAAGTACATAATCCATGGGAACTCTGTAGCCCACATTACAAGGTCGAAAGTGGTTGGAATTAAATCATGCAGGTGAGATTCAGTGTCTTGTTGGTACCTGTTTTTGTTAATCTCTCCAAATTATCTCTTCCTCATGGCAGTCAGAGAACAGAATCAGAGATGCTGATGTTCTTGTCCACAGCCATTCCTTGTTGGAGTGAGTGCTGTGCAATCAGCCCCTCATGGAGAAGTTAATGCAGTACCAGGAACTGGTCCTGAAAGGACTTGATTAATGTACCTGGAAATCATTTGTGTTTCATTAGTGAGGGCAGGCCTGGAGCTGGCTGTTTCAGAAAGAAAGAAAAGAAAGAAACCAGTGCTCTGCAGGCATTGGTTCTGTGGCACTCACAAACTGCTCACACTGTGGGTAGGTGCTGTGGTACAGATAGGAATGGGTGGACAGACTGAAAAAACAGATTTCATCAGCATTAGTGCCTCTTGATGACTGAAATCAGAACAAGTACATCCAAGAAATACCATCTTTGCTGGGGTTTAGCTGCATGTGCTACCAGTGCAAGCAGTATCTCTTGGGGTCAACAGAAATCTCTTGTTGAGATTGCAGGAGAGTCACTGTACATGTAGACAGGATGGAAAATTGATCCATTACACTTCAGCTGGAGTTAAATGACCAGAGCATTGTTAACCTGACAGCATTCTGAAGAATTCAGATATAAGGATTTTGCTTTAATATCATATATTGAAAATTTGCTGTCAGACCTGGCTCAAAGCTTCTCTGCAGTAGAGGTAAATTATAAAGGTATTATTTTCCCCCAGGATGAGGAGCAGGTAGTTGAATTTGTCCTTCATCTCCCATGTCTGCAGTTTCATTGACATGCCTGGTGAGTCTTCAGAGCAGCAAGATGCAGGGTCCCAGAGCTGTGCTGGGTTCATTGCTGGGATTTCAGAGCACTCCCATGGACATGATCTTTCCTTCCCTGCTCCCTGTCCTGCACAGTAATCCCTGTTCCTCTCTCTAGATCTTTCTGGGTGCCTCAGTGAGGAATTCACACTGCAGTGTGATGCAGTGGCATTGCTCCAGTCCCAGCATTAAGCTGGAAACACGGGGCAGAGCTGCTGTGAAAGATGTGCCTTGCCTGTCCAGCCCATTCCTTCCCATTCCTTCCCACTCCCATTCCCATTCTCTGTGAGACACTGACAGCCATCCAGCCCCACCAGTACAATGAGTGCCTCGTTCCCCAGGGCCCTTCACTCCACCTTGCACTTCCCATGAGCATGGAAGGAACACCAATAGAAGCTACTCTAAACAGTATTAGATGGCTAAAGTAAGATGGGGAAATCTGCTTCCTGGCAATTAGAAATGAGCTAATAACTTCAGGAGAGCAGCAGCAGCCCAGAGAAAATCCCTGAGTAGAACAGAAGTGGTGTGTGTGTGTCACAGGACAGGCAGGAACTGCCCCACCAATGCTCTGGGGAGGTCACTTGGCTGGGGGCTGTCTGTGGGGCAAAGGGCCACACTCACAACACAATTTGGCCTCCTATAAAGCACCCACTTCCATGTTTTACTTGCATATAATGTCTAAAAATATAATAATAAGCAGTGATTAAAAAGAATCCACAGTGAACATGGTGCTATCATTAAAACCTCTGCTGTAGACAGTCCTTTCAACAGAAAAGCTTTTTATTGTTTGCATTGCATTGGTGAGGAAGGTTATTGAGGTTATTATTTGGGATACCTTTTGCATTTTTGTGAGGTTTGAGGTACCAGACATGCAAACAAAGCATGGGAGTACACGTACCTCAGTTCAGGTCTGTAGGACATCAGAGCACCAAGAAATCCCAGGATCAGATATTTTAATGTCTTTTTAACAAGTGGTCCCAATCTACAGGAACAAGGATGCATCCCCCATCCTTTTGGGCAGTGTGAAAGGCAGGTGCACCCCTCTTGTGGGAACAGGTGTCAGTGTTGGGTGGCAAAGAGGGAAGAGACACTCGTTGGGCTTGTGCTTTGCTGCCCATCTCTGCTGGGGTGGGCTGTCTCACATACTGGGAAAGCACAGCACTGTGCACTGTCACCTGTATCTGCTGTGAGAGCTGCCCCAGCCCTGGGCACAGCACAGGGCTGGAGGAGTCCAGAGCAGGCTCCAGGATGAGCAGAGGGATGGAGCAGCTCTGCTGGGAGGAAAGGAAGGCTGAGACAATTGTACTGTTCAGCCTGGAAACAAGAAGCTTCAGGGAGACCTCATTGTGGCCTTGCAGTGCCTGAAGGGAGCCCACAAGAAAGATGGAGAGAGATTTACAAGGGCTTGGAGTGACAAGAAGGGGGGAATGGCTTCCACTGACAGAGGATGGGTTTAGGTTAGATTTTAGGAAGGAATTGTTCCCTTTGAGGGTGGGGAGGCCCTGGCACAGGGTGCCCAGAGAAGCTGTGGCCACCCCATCACTGGCAGTGTCCAAGGCCAGGTTGGACAGGGCTTGGAGAAGCCTGGGACAGTGGAAGGTTGTCCCCATGGCAGGAGGTAGCACAGGATGAGTTTAAGGTCCCTTCCAACCCAAACCAGTCTGTGATTCCATGGTATGTAGTCAGCTGGAGGCCTGTAGATGTTCAGTGTGTCATCTCCAAGTGCTGATCACAAAAAAATGAAGATCAGGAAAATTCTGGGGTTTCAGCTTTTATTTTTGCCAAGAGGAAAACATAGGCCTTAAACAAGTCTTATTAAGGTGATGGTTGAGAAAGGAAATATAAATTTGCACAGCTTTCAGAAATAAAAGCCAGAGTAGGCCCAATTGACTCGAGATACAATGACAAGTAGATGAGCTGTAGTACAGGCACTCTCTGTTAGGCACAGGGGGTGACAGACAAAGGAAACAGCACTCAAGGGCCTGAGTGACATTTTTATACAATGCAGACAAGTACTTGGCAGCATCTTCCCTTTGCCATGGCTCTGTGTATGCTGATTCCTCAGCAAACAGTTCAATTAGCTGTGCTCGCCCTTTGTTTGCTGGAACATTGTTGGTGTTATTTCCTGTTTACTTAATATCTGGATTTTATTCCAAAATCCCAGACCAATTAGGCAGACTATCGAAATATTTGACTTTAACATAAATCAAAGAATGTGAAGTAGCTTTTTGTGCTAATTTTTGTTGCTGGGGCAGGCAGGGTTTTGCTGGGTTTTAGAAGTTTTGAGCTGTGTTTGAAAGCACCAGCTGTGACTGTGGGCCCAGGCAGCATCCATCAGAAACTGATGGCTCCCTTTAGTCTGTGGTGGAAACAGCAATCACATTCTTAATCAAAGTTAAATTAAACCAAGCCAAGGGAAGCAGCTCTCCTTTTGCATTTGCAAGACCTGGATTTTGCAATGAACTTGGGGGTATATTCAGGTTCTCAAGGGAATGGGTAGAGATTTTAATTCCCTAACAGTGCCTGAAACAGTCAATCCATGGAGCAAGCTGAGGTCAGGTGTCAAGACAGGCAGCTGCTGAGAGACAAGGAAGAGAAATAATAGGAGGGAAGGGGAAAAAAAACCACCATCAAAGTGAACTGATTCACCATGTGAAGTTAAGTGAACTACATTACAACAGACATAGTGTCTGGAGGAACTAATTGCTCATGTGGTTAGGTAAGTCAGGTCTACCTGAGACCTTCTTGACTCTGGAAGCTATTAAATAGAACAGAACTTGCTAAAAGCAGAGAACTTCAAAAACATGATCTTTACTTTCCCTCCTTTCTCTCCCTCCATTCCTTAAGGGAGACATTACTGATTGGGAGCAGATTTCAACAGCTTTTTGGCAATACAGAAGAATAATCTGTAGTCTCCATCAATTATTGTTGAAGCCCTGCTGATCTTTTCTTGAAAAGTCCAGAACCACAGACATTCCTTAGTATATTAAAAAAGAAGGTGTTGTGCAAGCTTTGAATCTGCTCCATAAAGCATTTTCTTTGTCATTAACACAGACGTGACTCATTGCTTGTAATACAAAATTTGACATTTATGTTGGTGGCAATTAAAAGTGGGTAAAGCAGTTCTGGCACAAACAGCTTGAATGTGTAGTGAGCAGAGAATACTTCTTTTTTTCTGGTATTCAGAGTAAAAATGTCTGGATGGCTTCGGAAGGAGTGGGAAATAGGTGTCCATCCATAGGTGTGCTTTGGCTCAGACTGGAAAGGCTTGTCATACACCTGTGGAATTCCTCCAAAATGAAAAGCTCAAGTCATGCCATTTGTATGGATTTCTGAAAGTGTAGCACTTGTGAACATGTCATTGAAGCTCACCTGACTGAATAGATCAAGCCAAGAATCCAGCTGTGAACACCCATGTCTGTCTGGAACCACTGGGACAGAGCAGAGGTTGTTATTCTTAGGACATTCCCAGTTATTCTGAGACACAGCAACACCAAAGTGCTCTGGTGAATGTCCTTGTGCTGCCATTTTCTGCTCCAAAGAGAGGCTAGCAACAACACCAGAGTGAGAAAATGTGAGTAATAGAGCAAAATGGAGAACATCAAAGGCTGAAGGAAATAAAAGCACTGGGCAATTGGTGTGGACTAAGTTTGATTTCTTGCCAGATTTTTATATATAACCTGAGTATGAAAATTCCAGTGAACTTCCCCACACTTATGTTTAGTCTTTGCCATAAGGAAAGCATTTTCTTTCACTGAGGTCAGTGAGTGTATCAGAATTCTACCCAGTTCCTTTCAAAGGAGAGAATACACAAAGGGGAATTTTGCTGTGATTTCCAGGGCAAAACAGGAGAATTGACTTGAGGATTTTGGAGGTAACTGCATATGGTAGGTTCCTCTTGAACAGAGTTTTCCATTAATGTCAGGTTCTTGATTCCTAAAAAGCCGGTTTTTACCAATGCAAGGGATATTTTCTGTGAGTCCTCAGAAGTTTAGAAAGCAGCATCTTAAAGTAAGTATTTGGAAAGAGTGAAAAACTTTCCTGTTGAGTGTCCCTGAGTTAGTTTAGCATCCAATGAGTTTACAAATATATACCTTTTATTTCCTTCAGTTCAAAGAAGAGGGTTTTCCTACTGTGCAGGCTTTGAAAAAACTGAGATTACAAATGGAAGAAAAACCAAAACCCACACTTAACAGTGTTCTGCTTTTAAGTACATGGGGGCTATGAAGGTGATGGAAACTTTGTTGTACAATGCAAGCTGTGCTGAACCAAACAATTTTGCTCCTTAGCAGTATGAAAAAAACCCCAAGCCCCCTGGAATTTCACCATGCCAGAGTCCATGTCTGGATAAGGAAGACAGAAGACAGGTATTTTAGGTTTTTCGTAGAAAACACTGCATGTGATTTCCTTCTAGCATTGAACTTCTCTAGGCACAGGTTGAGTGGATGATTTGCTAGTTGTTCACTCTGTAAATAGTTCTTTTATTGAAGTGATCAAGTTCTCATGACATGACTTGGAGAGCCAAAATGAGTACCAGGAGATGGGGTGGGGTTTTGTACTGCAAGTAAATACATTTTATGTGTGAGATTGTCTTCCTCCTGCCTAACCTTGACAGCACATTAAAATTATTAAAATTAGCTTCTCCTGAAGCACATCACTTGTCTCAAAGAACAACTGACATTCTGGATTTTATGTCTGCTTTTATTAGTTAAGGTAGTGAATTGATGTCCAATTCAGATACTGAATCAGTACTATAATTTAGCCAGTAAAGCTGGTGTATTTTTGTATCCTATGTTGTGACCCAGCCCCAAAGGCACAGAGGAAAGAGGACAGGTGAGAAGTAAAAACTGAAATCTTGAGGTATGTGTGTAAAACCTCTGGACCAGGACCTACCAAAATGGAAAGAAAACAGAAAAGGAGAAAAGGAAGCCCAAAGATTGTATCCAGTTGTGAAAAAGAAAAAAAAAAATAGGTGAAGGAACTTGCAGTCAGTCCTGAGATCATGAACATTCAAGCAGAGCAGAGAGAACTTAGTTGCTTTTTTTATAATGAGATAACATACATGTAAGAAATGGAGTGTGGGTTTTGTGGGGTTTTTGGGTTTTGTTTGTTTCTTTGTGGGAGTTTTGTAGTTTTCTGTTTTGTTTCGTTTCGTTTTGTTTATATCAATCAATTTGTGAGTTTGGAGGGGTTGTTTGTTTATTTGTGGGGGGTTTGTTGTTTTTGCTTTGGCTTTTGTTTGTTTTGTTTATATTAATCAAGAAATTCTGGTCAGGGTAGAGCTGGGGATGAAAATGTTTCCTGAAGCACCAGTAAATTTGGGTGTTTCTAAGTCTGGTATCCTCAGAATCAGCAAAAGAACTAGGTGGGGTAATCTCCTTTATTCATTCCTCGAGGCAGCACTTAATGGGGCTCTGTTCTGTTAATTATTGATCTCACCATTTCAGCAATCAGATATGTGAAAGTGGGCACTATTATCTAGTAATTGACCATACTGGAGGGTTGACATGATGCTAAGAGTATTTAACATAAAGATAAGATCAATTATAAGAGAATGGCTTCCACTGTAATGAGCTGGTGTAAGTAGGAAATTTGCTCAGAAGGCGTTTGTCTAGGACAGAGCCACCACAGTTTTTCTGTGGATAAACTTAGGATAACTCTTGCTTCACAGGGACTGGATATCTAAATAAGTTGGGATGATGGGACTGATAAAATATCCACAAGTGTTGTAAAATAATTAGCATAAAAGAGGGTGAATGAGGAAACTGCAAATTTCTCACAACCAGGCTTTTGTAGCAGACGTGATTAAGTTACTTTCCAGAATCCAATATTTTTTTCTATAAAGGGAAGTGAAAGAAGAGCATCTCTTTACCAGCAGACTGATAAGAAGGATGCCAAGCCCTTAAAAAAGGGAAGGAAAAACCCTCAGTCAAATAAGCAACAGTGAAAACAATGTGCAGCTGCAGCCAGGAGGTTTCTGAGCCTCTGCTCGAGCTCTGCCAGTGCCATAAGAGCATCTCTGGCATGTGGTTATTAATGCAGTGAGGACTTTCATTGTTGGGATTTAGGGTGTTGAGTTTCAGATCCTCATACAGGATCAAGAAGAACTGGAGATGACAGGTATGATCAGCACTGTCACCACCACAATGGAGGTGAATTAGGGAAGGGAGGAAAGATCAATAGAAAAACTCAAATTCAGGTATACAGAAAACAGTGTTCTCAGGGAACTGTCATTTCAGATGCCACATCCTAATTCCCTTCATTTTCTCAATGCCTTGCAGAAAGAAAAACTGCACAATGAATGCTGGTAGAAATAAAACCCTTTTTCCTGGGCTTGAAATGAGAACTCCTCCAGCTGTTTGACCAGCACAGAATTTACAGTCATGGCATGACTTGAATCAGTAAAAATGAATCCTGTTAGGTGATTCTGTTCCTGGCTCATACACATCCTAAAAATGAGGATTTAAGAGTGTTCAAAGGTTGCTCCCTATTTTTCTTTTTATTTTCTTTTGGAAAATAGTTTCACTGCATCTTCAAAGTGCTTTAATTTATAAAAAGTTATCGCATGCAACTTCTAAGATATGAGAATTGGGGGATAAAAAACATTAAGGCAATGTATTTTCATGAGTTTATATATAAAAGCTACAGTGCTTTGCTTATATTGGTTTTCTTTTTTGTAAAATGGCTCTTGCTTTGTTTCTCATTTCCCATTTTATACAGAACATTTGGAGCAAAACTACTCTGCCATCTTTGGTTAGCATTCAGCAGGCAGCTTCAGAGCAGAGTGAGCTTTTCTTTCTAGATGTTCACCTGTTGCTTTGCCTCAGTCCTGAGCAAAGAGGTGCTCGGGCTCAGATTGCCCATGCTCCTTGCCAAAAGCTGGACCTTGCTCTTTGTCCCCTCTCAGTTCCTGCAGACAGGGCTGTCTGGACAGGCTGAGTTGGTTGATGTTGCAGGAAATACATTGCTTAAAGCTCTAGTTCAGGTTAAGAGTGGGATATAAAAATGTGGGGTTTTTTCCCCTAAATGGAAATATTAAAATGCTGAAAATAGAAATCTTCAAGCAGGGAACTACAGTACTCTTGGCTGCAACAAAATTTTGGTTATTCTAAAAAAATTTGCCTTTTTCTTTTCTTTCATCACTATCACAACAGTGTCATTCTAATGGATGTGCTCCTGCTTGGTATTTGGTCTTTAGTTGGTGGATTTATTCATCTTGGATTGCTGCAGTGAGGGGAGGCAGTGCAGGCTTGGCCTCCATCCTGCTCCTTCCCATTTCAGGAGCTCAGCACACGTGGCTGGGAGGAAGCCACGTTGGAGCTGCTGTCTCCACCATGTACAGACCTTGCTGGCTGCAAGAAACGAGTCCTTGCTGCTCTTCTGGCTGATGAAACTGTGATTTGGGAGGACTTGGAAGGCCAGATCCAGTCGGTGTGGTGGGGTGTCTGTTGTCAGTCATGGATTAGTTCAGTTTCTTGTGGCCTCAGAACCTGGTGGTCCCACGTTTCCCCTTTCCTAAGCAGCAGAGAGACATAAAAAGCTGGAAATCAGTAACGATTCTTTTTTTACTGCCTTCAGTTTAATTTCTCACAGCCAAATCATCCACCATTCTCCCCTGCAGGGATGAGGGAAATGGCTGGTTGTGATGGCCCATTGATGGGTCACAAGGAAATCCAAATGTTCTGGTTCCTTGATTAGGATTTTAGCTGGGACCACCTAAAATTTCCCTGGTTAAATATTGCTCTTATGTCTATAATGCTTTAAGGTTTTGAGGTTTTCCCTGATGCTTCTAACTGTGAGATCACAGTCTGACTTCACGGTGCTCTTGTAATTAACCCATGAAGATTAAAATTAGTGTCATTATCACTGTAACAGCTAATTGGTGCCTGACTTACTCAGCAGTCCAGCACTAAGCAATTTAAGCAGATGTCCAGTGTTGCTACACAGATGCACACACTGGGTAATCCTGAATGTCTTTTTTTGGAAGGTGTTTATTTTGCTGTAGCAATAGAATATACTGTATCCTTATTTTTGTAAAAAAATTTGTGGCTTTGTTTAAGAAATATGCTCTGTCACTTGAAGTGCTGTCATTTAGATGTAAAAATTCAGTAGCTAGTGTCTTCAAGAAGTTCCTTTGCCCCTTTTCCACTGTACAATCCTGAAAGTAACTCAGACCCCTGTGAGTGCCTGCACAGCACTGTGGGGCCAGAGGATTTCTCTGCTGGATGTAGACTGACTTGTCCTCTGAGAAATACAGGATTAAAAAAAAAAAAAAAAAAAAAAAGAAAGGAAGAAAACACGCCTGCTGATGAAAGTAGCTGTCAAATTAGCAGGTCTGGAAGTTGTGTGTATTGTTATGAGCTGCTCAAGTTCACACCAGAGCGACCCAACCCAATCCGTCTTTCTCAGTTTACATTTTAATTGGCTTGTAGTTAAGTTTTTTAAACACTGTGAGACTGCTGACATACACTGTAATATCATGTGAATAATTTATAGGAGCTGTTCGAGATGAGCTGGTTTTTTGCCTCCTTTTTTTTTTTTTTTTTTTTTTAATTTGATAATTGGGTAAAAGAAGAGAGAGAATTGGAGGGGGGAAGAGCAAATGAGAGGAGCATGTTGCTTGCTGGGTGTTAAATGTTTTTGCGGGTGCCTCTGACTGCATTTGGGATTTCATGGAGGTTTGTACAATGCAATCTTATTAATAACTGTTCTGTCAGGAGAGCACCCAATTAAATTGAATTTGGTTTATGGTTCCCTTTACATTTCTTAAAATGTGAGGCTATAAAGCCTCTGCAACATGAGGACTGGCTAACAAGGATTGTGGGGGTTGAGGTTCAGTTTGCCTTACTCCTTTTTCCTTTCTCTTATTTAGGACTTTTCTGTTTGCAAATTCAGATCCAGCCCCTCCAGCAGGGCTTTGCTTTGCCCTTGTGGAGGTTGCCAGGGGCAGAGTGGCTCCCAAAAAGAGCTCCCAGCCTGCTTGGGGCCTTTCCCCTAGAAACAGAGATTGCTGGTCCTGTAATTAAGACTTAAGGGAGCATCCTCTTGCTGTCTTAGGGAGCTCAAGGTTTGCTGGGGCATCTTGAATGCAGCAGGAATACATTCTGATAGTGTTTATAAACTGCCAAGAGCTGCTATTTAAAGAAAAACTGAGTCTCCTGTCAGCTGCTTCAGTGCATGGGGAGCAGGGTCAGTTGCTGGTGCCTTGGGAGCGTTTTAGAAAGCAGCAGAAGTTCAGCCCTGGGTCCCACCCTGCTCCTCCTCCTGCTCCAGGGCAGGGCTCGCTGCTGGGCTCTCAGACTTGCCTTGTTTCCCCATCTCCTGCAGCCCTGGCTGCAGGGCTCTGCTGGGCTACCAAAGCTGGACTGAGTCCCTGCCCCAGTCCTGCTGCAGGCTGGCTGCAGGAAATACAGAGCTGAGCTGTCGCCGAGGGCAGGTGCCTGGAGCAGAGCTGGGGCAGGGCTGGGTTTGCTGCCCGAGAGGGAGCCCTGGTGCCACGAGTCAGCCCTTGATGTTTGATTTCCTTCTACTTTGATTTCATTTCTGGGGATCATTTCAGCTGTTCACTTGTGACTTCTGTGCACAATTTTGAGCACAGCTCGTGATTTGGAGAGTTTCTGTGTAGATATTCCAGTTACTGATACTATAGTTACAACAGATTTAAACTGTTGAGATATTGTTGAAATGGATTTTGACCTAGAGGTGACAAGAGTACTTGTCATTTTACATGTGCAGCTGCTGCCCTTCTGTGAAATGTATGAAGACTTGTACTTCGGTAGCTCTTAGCTTCTGATAACTGCCAAAAATATTGAAAAACATGGTTTTTACATTAAATTCTGCTTGTTTTCACATTGGACTTTGGGTTTTCCCCCCCAATAATTTGCTTTAGCATTTGCTCAACACATCATTCTTTTATGTTCTGCTTATTTGAAAAGTCTTTTGTCTGCTTTGTAAGATAAAAAATCAAAACAAAAGCAAAAGCTTTGTGTTGTATTGTGCACCTGACTGTGAAGATCAGAGATTTGGGGGATCTCAGTGTGTTCACCATACCTAGAATGAATATGTCGTTTTAAAAACAAAGGCTACAGTGCTCAGGCAGAGTTGCATAATTCCCGTGCATCTCAGGAAAGCCAGATGCACAAATTCCATGGCCACAATGCTCCAGCCTGCAAATCCGAGGGAAGAGATCCAAGTAACAAAGGTCTGAATCCATGGAGATGAGGCATTTCAGGTCTGTGAGCTTTACCTTGATCAGAATGCCCAGAGCCTGAACCCTCCATTCTTCACACGTCCTGTGGTGCCTCGTTTTTCCAGCATATGCTGTGTGACATCCACATTAATCTGAGCGCCCCGCAGTACCAAAGCACAGCAGGATGAGTTAAGGACAGGCTGTTGGCCTTAACTTTCATTTTTCTGCTTTTGTTGCTGTGTGTCATGGATAAAGGTGACCTGCAAGGGAGGAGGGGAATAAAGAGCCTTCTGCTTGTGTCCCATTTGCTTCGTTAGATTGCACAAAACGTTTTGAAAGGTTGTTTGTTTAGTTCTTGGCTGCTTTTTTTTTTGTTGTTGTTCTCTTTCAGAGATATCAGATCCAGACTTCTCTGGTTTTCCTACGAGATGTAGTAAAAACTGGAGAGCTCTTGGGATTAAAAGTCCAAAGCTCAGGCAGTTGAAAAGGAAAGAGGATTTTAGTTATAACATTTTTAACCTCTCAGTTCTCTGTTTCTGTTTGTTAGTACCAGCTCAGCACCACTCCTGCTTCATGTCCTTCACATTCTGGCTCTTTGGTTAAGATGTGAAGATCTCTCATTCCCACTCTCTGATCCTCCTGAGAACTCCAGCAAACACAGATCTTAAACAAACACCTCCTCAGCCACCACATGGATCTACAAACTCCTGGTCTTTTCTCAGACATGCACACACACACCAGATACCTTTTATCGTTTGTTTCCTACATTCTCTGCTACTCTTGAACTCTTTGAGGGCACTCTCCTGAAACTCCACTTGTCTTATTTTCCCCAAAAGAAAAACCAGAAAATAGCATCTATTTACTTCAAAGAAAAAGTGTGATTCTATTTCTTGCATATATATTGGCTGCAACAAGATGGTCTCACTCAGGAATTTAGAGCAGGCAAAAATTGTTTTCTCTAATTAATTTTTACTGAGGAGCTAGTTTTGTACCAATTTATTTTATTATAGTTGCTGTTTCATTAGTGGGCTTCTCATCCTGAAGTTTAATACAGAGGAAAGAATAGGAAGAGGAATTAATAATTGATCTTAATCATCTCTTTGGAGCTGCTGCACTCTCCTCCAATTAATTTGAGGCATTACAAGAGCTCTTGTAGATTGAAGGGGGCAAGCCCATGTATTAATAATCTGTAGAGCTTTGGCATATATGACAGTACCGTGGGGACACTCACTCTCTATCCCTGCATATGTTCCTTTTGTACACGTGGTGACTTCAGGAAATGTGGTTAAACCAACTGAGGGGCCTCTTAGTGTCTGTCAGTGTTTGGAGAGGTCACAGCAGACTCTTCCATCCCTGAAAACTGAAAAGCTTTGCCATTTTTCTTAACCATAGCTAGGTGGTAACTCTAAATAACCAGATGCTCTGATATTTTTAGAGGTTGTCTAAACATACAAGCTTTGAGGGAGCTGTAAAGGAAGGTGAAGAGTTGATCAGTTGAATGCATCCTGCATTAAAGATACATGAGTTGTGAAATATAGAAAGCTTGACTACATCTTTAACCATGCCTAGTGTGATGACACCATCAGTGATTTCTGTCCTGAAATACAAAGCTGAGTATTTAACATGAAAACCCAGTGTGGGCTGGTCTGGCTCCTCCTGTGAATCCAGACTTGCTTCTTGTTTGTGTCCATCCAGGGGTTTGGGTATTTGTGGTGGAAATTCACACGTGGCCTGCAGCGTGGCAGTTGTGCTCCTGGACAGAGTTTGTGTTTGCTCCTCTTCCTACTGTTCCTCAAGACAAAACCTTCTATGTGAAAATTAAATTACAGGGAAATGCTTGCTTTTAGACCAGAGAGGGCTGAATGTGAGTATGGATGGCTTGTGAGGGATTGAAGGGGGTGCAGCCATCAGTCCCTGTGCAGCCTGATCAGGGCAGAGCATCCAGAAACTGCCTCAAATGACAGAGGGATTGGAATCAAATCACAGAGGTACTTGGAATCAAATTGGAGTGGATAAAAGAATTGGCTGTTTCCTGAACAACCTGCATCCTTTCTGGAACTGCAGTAGATTGATTGTGAGATTATCCCATGCCTATCCCAGGAGAAAGTCAAGATCAGTTAACTCTCTCTACTGACAGTCTTCAAAACCAGTTAAACCATTAAAGGAAAAGCAAAATCTATTTTTTTTTCCTCCAGAGCCTCTCAACATTTTCTCAACTCTGCTGTGATTCTTCTGTAAAAAACATTTACTTTGAAAAAAACAGCAAATTTACAAACTTAATTACAAACAGCAAAAGTACAAACTTAACCAGAACCTTTGTCAAGGTTTTTATGGACAGTCTGCACAATGAGTGCTGTTTGTTTAACTGTGGGCTTTGGCCCTCCACACAAATTAACAAACCTCAGTGGTGAACGCACACTTTGTTTGCCCCACAAGGTCCATATCAGTCAGAAGCTGCTGTCAGAGCCTGCCTTGTTCTGTCTGACTTGGCCAGACCTCAGTGGTTTTCAGCCTTCCTTCTGTTACCCTGACATCCTGTGCTGATGTGCAAGCACCACTCTGGATCTGTGTCCACAGCAACGTGGGCTACAGAGATGGCCTCCAGCTCATGTTTTCCCTCTCCCTTCTGTGTTCATGCTTCTTCTGTGAAATGCATCAAGAGAGAAGCGTGATGAGGGAGCCATGGAGTTCTCCTGGCAGAACAGAGCAGCTCTGGAGCCACTGTGAGCCCGGTCGTGCTGATCCATCCTGGAAGATGGTGTCTGGGAGGGCCTCTCCAGCTGGGCCTTCCTTGAGACACCTTCACACTCTGCTCCACCTCTGGCTTTCTATCCTCCCCAAAGCACCTCTTGGAGAGCTGCTGAGGTGAGAAAGTGGTTTAATAGTGAACCAAAACACAAAGATTTTGAAGCCCAACTCCCCATGACAGCACCCGTGCAGTGGTTCTGCAGCTTGAATTCTGTCAGTTCCCTTCTGTTCTGGGCTGATCTTTGTAACAGGATTTTGAAGTGGCTATAACTGGTAGTTTCTGAATTAACCTTTCTGTATTAGCAGCCTTTTCTTCCTCTGGCCTTTTCAACAGAAGTGTCATATCCTGTTTTACCTAGCTGCTGGCCAAGTTTGGATGGTCTGGGACTTGGGACAGGTGCACACATGTTTAGATGCTTTTCCCAAATATCATCCAAGTCTCTCAGGCCTGGCAGATGGTTTGACAGGAGTAATTACACTTCCTGGTTTTGTCACAGATTAGCAGTGTCCATAAGTCTTTAACATGGGCCCACTTGGGGGGCCAATGGGAGCAGCTCATTTTGTTTTATGGCGTTTGAGCAAGGGGCTCCAAAGGAGGAACCATCAGAATTGCTTTTTTTGGTGTAATACAAAAAGCCCAAACCTTGCAATCAGAGCCCATCCAACTCAGTGTAAGGCCAGGCTGTTCAGGCAGAGATTTTACAGTCATTGTCCATGAGGTATCACCTCCCTAGGGCATGGACCCTGCCTTTGGTGTGGCCAATGTTTTGAGATGCCTCAAGAGTGTTTCCATGTGTCAGCAGATGTCAGCTCTTGGTGAGCTGGCTGAAAATCCCTGCTTACATGAGCAAAGACGTGCACACTTGTGTGAAGTAGGACATACTTGTGTGTGTACTCCAGCTGTGAAGTACTGGGAAGGAAAAACCCACCCAGGCTGTGTAAAGCTTCTTGTACAGGTGGGGAAATGCCATCTGCAGTGGTCAGGAGCAGTGGGACTACACAGGCTCTTCCCTGATGTGGTTCCCTGGTGTATGTGCTCAGCCCTGCACTTCTACAGCAGATTTTTAGTTTTTCTATATAGATGTGTAAGCAAATGAATGAAACAGCAAACAACTTTTGAATGTTTGAGTATCAAACCCCAGAAACATTAAAAACCTCTGATATTATTGCTTTCTTGGTTTATGACTGTCCCACTGTATAAATCATATCAGGAAGAATAGCTGCAGGGGTAAAGGACTTTATTGTCCATACTTCATGGCTATTCTTTTATGAAATTTACTCCCTTTTTCCACATTAAAAAATAGCCATAACTGTTTATTAGTTTGGATTCATTTTATAATACAACTTAATGTAGCCAGCAGTTACTGAAAGTTCAGGAGAATCTATTTAATAGGAAATTTGGCACAGCAAAAAACGTGCTGCTGGGGAGATGAATCTCAATAATTGTTCTGTTGTAGTATGATACACAAAGTGCAGTTCTGAAGCAGTGAAGCTCTTTCCAAATAAAATTGGTGTGAGAGGAAAAGTAATTTTACACTAAGATTGTGTCTTTGTAGCCATGGAACAGTTAAAAAACCCCAAATTCTGCTGCTCTTTGAAAGCATTATTTGCGGTGGAACAGGAGGGCTGCACGTATTTAGTCTAAAACTATTAATTATGCTGTTTAATGTGACCTGCAGAGATCTGCCTCACCAGATGGGATGGAGCTCATCCTTTTCCATTTGTTGTGTGTGCTGAGGGTTGGGAAGTGCTTTGCTTCTCTGAGGTACCACGGCACAGGCCGCCGGCGCAGCAGCACAAACGAGCAGGAAACACATCTGCATTCACCTGCTGCTGCTTGCAGAGGCACCACAAACTGGAGACCTCCCCTCCTCAGAAGAGGCTGTGCTGTTGCAATGTATTTATTGCCTTGTTGTTGCAATGTGTTTGCAAGGGTTAGGCCACAGTGTGCACCAGCCAGCCTGCTTCTAAGTTTGTTATCAAAGCCTCAAGAATTCATCGAGGCTACTGAAACATAAATTGTGCTAGATTAAGAAAGAAGAAGCTGAGAAACCAAATACCAAGACTGCAAGAACTAGGTAGCAGAAGACTGTGAAACACCTAGACTATAACCAATCACATACTCTAAGAAATGCAGGCAGAAAATGAGTGAACAAGACAAAGACACCGACCAAGAAGTGTGTACTTGGTAGTTTGTAGAATCTATAAATATGTGTGTAATATAAACAATAAAAAGCTTCTACTCAATCATATTAATTAGTTTTCCAAGAGTCCTGATTTTCCCACACTGTGTCCTGGTTCCTCGCCCTGCTAATTCCTGCCTGTGATGAGAAAGCTACAGGGGGCACAGGGTGATGGTGTTGATCAGTTTGGGAAGGGCTCAGCGCTGCCGTGCGAGCTCCTGTGGCAGGCAGAGAGCAGCCTCCTGAGGGTCAGCCTGGGCTGTGGGATCACCAGCATTCAGGAGAGCCTCCTGCTGTATTACAGATAAATAAATAAGGAGATTTCCATCTTTTTCTCTTTTCTTGGCTTGCACCAGGAGCTCATGAATCAATCGTCAACGAGCCAACTTCTCAGCCAATTGCGGTAATGATGTATGTGATTAACAGGCTGGGATTCTTTCCCTTCTTCCTCTTCCCCTTTCCTTCTGCCTTTTTCTCCTTTTTTTTTTTTTTTTTTTTTTTTTTTTGTTTTTTTTTTTTTTTTGTTTTTGAATACACAAGATGGAGGCAGTTTCTTGTCACAGCAAGCGAGGCGGGGGTGCTGCTGGTGCCACATCCCACCCCCCTCCCTTGGTGGGCACGTGAGTGTCTCTCCCTGCCCTGCCATGTGCCGGGTGGGAGGAAGTTTTTCCTCGCCGAGCAGCACACGGCTCTGCCTGAGGGATCGGGAACATATTGCTCGGCAGGTGGGGCCCGCTCAGACGCATTTCGTGTTATTTCAGCACTGACAGCAAAAATACATCACACGGGCCTGCGGTGCCAGCGCGCCGCAGGAACCGAGCGGGGGGACCGCAGCCTGCGAGCACGATGCTCAGCCCTAATAGATTATTTTGACCCAATAACTGGGAAGTCAGGGAAGTGTCTTGCTGTCCAGGGAGACTGGGCTTTCTCCGTGGGGTTCTCTGTGGAAGCTGCCCTTAATGATGCTTTGCCTTCCGACATGATGGGTTTTTTACCTCTTCACAAGGCAAATCACACATAGCCATGCACACCCCAGATTTTTGAGGCTCCTCTGCAAACACAAGATTGTGGATTTTTAATTATTTTATCTGCTTATTCGTTAGAAGTTTCTGTGGTCTGTCTGCTAGCTATGAGGTGTGTATAGCCTTCTGCAGGAAGTACTGGGGTCCAGATGTGCTAAGTCTAGTGCCAAAAGGGAGAGTTACATAATTATCATGTTCAAAAGGTTTTCCCTTGGTCAGCAACGTGCTTATGGTGCTGTCAGTTTGGTTTCAGCTGAGGTATGGATAGGATATTTTTCCCTGCAAAATAAAATCATTGTAGCTTTGGGTTTGCTTTGTTTCATTTTTAAAAGCTCAGCTGAGCAGCACTTTCATGAGAGCCTCATCACAGTCCATAGTGGGACTTGCACTTTGTTATCCAGCTTCATACACAAACCAATACATGAAAATGGATTAAGGAAGAAAGATGAACGGGGTAATACATGCTATATTTTACTAAGCATCATGCAATCAGACTTCTTTTCCTTTGGAAATCTCCATATTTAGAAAGATTACAAAGCTAAAGAACCTGCTCAGGGTCTGGTAGATGCTTTGCATCCTCCATTCTGACTGTAATTAATTGGGTGTGTAAGTGAGAACTAATATCCTACTTTACAATGAAGAGAAACTGGGGGAAAATAAAAAAGAAGCATCTGGAAGCTCACTAGGCTATACAACCACTCCAGCTTTTCCAGGCAGCACAGCTGAACAAGAGTGACTTAAGTCTGGGTGCAAAACAACAGCAGTCGGGGTAGGGCTGCAGAAGTCCAGATGTGCAAAGGTCTTAAAATGGGTAGGAACTGTGAATGGTGGATTTTTCTATCCAAGAATCCATTTCTTCATTTCAGAGATTAAAATTTGTGGGTTTAGGTGTGTTTAGGTGGGTTTTGTTCTTCTGAAACTTATCATTTTGGTGAACACTGGAACCCTTGTGTTCCATCTATTCATCAGTAGGTGTAAAGATTAATTCTCAGCAGAGACTTTCTAAGACTTCCTCAGTACATTGATTTCTTTATCTACAGATGTGTTGCAGGTAGCAGCTCACAGCAGCAGTCAGCTTGGGCAATGCTTTTATGTGCAGCACACAATGCAAAGCACAGTGACTGTCGGATGGTTCATTTTGTAGTGTTGTAGGTGTTCCAGACGGGCAGGGAGATAGAGGACCTGAGAAAAGTCAAGTGCTCAATGAGACTGGAAAGTTTTATGTTTTAATTTGTCCAGAGGCATTATTCCACAATGGGATTTACATGGGTAAATCCCTCCTGAGGAAAGATTGAGAAATGTGTCTGCTTTCTGTTGTGGTGATTTGAATTAGCAACCAAGCGAGAATTAAATAATGGGAAAAGCTCCAGATGCCTCAGCTACATGTGGAGAACTTCCTGTGGTCGCTTCAGGAGCCTGCTTGATTTCATTGACGTAAGTAAGCAGAGTAGATGAAACCTTGGTAGCTCCCTGAGATGGATGAGACACGTCAGGGCACAGGCAGATAGAATTTTTTGTCATCCCAGAGCCTAATTCTAAGCTTGTGGTTACCTCAGGAGACTGATATTTCCTGAAGTCTGTACCACAGCTCGCCCGTGTTGCAGGAGCGATTGATTTTGTAGCACTGGCCTTGGGAGCCAACAGCCACACTGTGCCAGGGTCGGGGCTGGCTCTGCTCCCTTCCTGCCTGAGCACAGCCAGGGCACACACTCCGTGATTTGTTCTGCTCCTGGCACGTTTTCCAGGTGTTCAGCCCTGAGAAGAAACACTGAAAGGCGGGCTGAGCTCATGCTGTGCGAGGGAGGCAGTTCCCCGTGGCCAGGGCTCCGAGTGGGAGCTGTGGGAGCAAACAGCCCTGCACTGTGCTGAGGCTCTGCCCACAGGAGCTGGAAGGGCTCAGCAGAAGCTTGATTAAGCTGACCTATAAATCCAGCTGGTTTCCTGTTGCCTGTGTCCCGTTGGCAGCGCTCAGGAAATGTTATGGGCGCACCTGGTCCATTCCGCGGAGCCGCAGGTGTCTCCCCTCATGTGCTCCCATCCCCTTTGGCAGCACTCGCTGCTGAGCAGTTTATTAGCTCGCTTTTCACCTGTAAAAACTCCTGGAAAATGCCAGCCTGGCATTTCAGGGCCTCACCAGAAGCAGGCTGTGCTGGTGCAATGCTCTGAAATGCTGTCAGCCCTGTCTGCAGCTGCAGCGGTGGCTGCCGGGGGTTGTGTCTGTGCTGTGCAGATTCACAGGCGCTGTGAGGAGCTGTCATTTTGCTTGCAGAATGGTACTAATTTAAAAATAGGAAGTCTGCTAAAGTATTAATGATACCAGATGTGGCTGTTGCATTTTTTTTCTTTACATGTCATGTACAATAGCGATGGATGTTATTTTCCCAACTGTGGTGCTGAGATGGGAAGAGAATTGTGAAAGAATCAAGATTATTTTTTTTTTTTTTTTTTTTTTTTTTTTTTTTTTTTTGCTGTATTGTCCTAAGCTGGATTTCTTTGGGCAGAGAGGGTGAGTTTTTTGTTTTGAAAGGGCATCACAGTTCTGTGCAACCACATTGCACCTCATGTTCCTCACATGGCTAAAGCAACTGTGCCATGGGCATGGAGAACCATAGGATAACAGAATAGTTTCTGTTGGAAAAGACCTGCAAGATCATCCTTTTCCACCTGGTACCATGGGCAGGGATACCTTCCACTATCCCAGGATGCTCCAAGCCCCATTCAACCTGGCCTTGGACATTCCCAGGGATGGGGCAGCCGCAGCTTCTCTGGGTTACCTGATCCAGTTTTCAGTACCCTGACAGGGAGGGACTTCTTCCTAACTCAGACCTAAACCCACTCTCTGTCAGTGTGAAGCCATTCCCCCTTGTCCTGTCACTCAGGCCCTTGTAAAAAGTCTCTCCATCTTTCCTGTTGGCTTCTTCAGGACCTGCAAGGCTTCTTCAGGCTGAACAGTGAATTCTAACCATGTCCTGTGTCAGCCTCCCTTCCCCTGCCCAGGCACACATCACGTTCCTGTGGGCCCTTGTGCTTCCCTCCTCTGGCTGAGCACTCTCCTCAGCCTTGGTTTTGCTGTTGGCTCCTTGGCCAGCTGACTCCTCGGCTGAGTTTCATCTCCCTTTCCCGTACTAGAGTTACTGATTTGCACAGAATTTTTTCATAACTGGATGTTTTTAGGTCTCTATCAAATGTAACTGAAAAGCAACAAGGGGCTTGGTAGTTACTAGAGCTGGGTGTGCTGAGAGCTTGTTTGTATAAAGCTTGGTTTTACACAAAAGCAGTCAAAAAAAAAAGAAAATAGAATTACTCACCTACATAGTGTGATTTGTGCCACGCAGATGGAGGATAACAAAGACACCATCTTGTACTTTATCCCTGAGGTACTGGTGAAAAACATCACCTTTTCAGGTTATTAGTATTTCACAGAGGCCTTGTAGGCTGCCTGAGTGACTACACAAGGCACAAGACCATGGCTAATCAAGCTTTTGTCCACTTATGCTCCTGTGTGGCACCTACCAGTTGTCAGTGTGATGTAATACTATTCATACAAAAAAAATCAGATAAAGTAGAATTGACAGGGAAAATCTAGTGGCATCCATATCTTTTACATCCAAACAAAGAGTGGAAAACCTTCCAGAATGTGTCTGCCGCAGGTGTGACTCTCTCTGATTTTCTCCAAGTAAGCTCACAGAACAGTTCTGAGGTGTAGCAACAGTGTGTTCAACTTTATCTGATAAGGAACCACTTGTGCTGCACGTGGGGGGAATTTATAACTCCCATGGCAAACATCAGGAATGAACTTGGAGCCCTTGTTCCTGGAGAGCAAGGATGGCAGAAGTTGTCCCATTTTCTCAGCAGATGGACTCCCTTAAGCTTTTATGGATGGAACTGGGGACCCCAATGGAGTAAAAGAATCCAGATTTGTCCTAGAGACCCTGACACGAGGAGAACCCAAAGCCCTGAGGCTCCCAGAGCCCAGGCTGGAGGCAGAGTGGAGCAAACAGAGTTAGCAGGGGGAAAACAGGGCTTGGAGAGGTCAATCCTGAGCCTGTCCATGGGCAGGGAGGGAGAACCCAGTGTGGGTGCAGGCACTCACACATCACTGCAGCCTGTGGGGCTGGGTCATTCCAAAACACTCTTCCTTAGGCTTAATTGAGATTTCTTGGAGGCCTGCTCTTGCACATATAAAGGCTCATTACCAGGAAATCAGAGTTTACAGTGTTTATCTAGTGAGTTATGAAAATACCAGATAATAAGACTAATGACTCAACACAGCATTTTCCAAATTGTGAAGTAATCTTCGGGTTTTCCAAGATTATTATTATTATTATTATATTAGTTGCACTTTTTAGTCTGTCAGAAACGAAATAAATACAAGGCCTGTATTTTTCCATTAACATTCGGAGAACATCTGTTGCGTATTGTAAATAACATACTTATAAAGCAAACTGATAATAACTACTCAGACTATTTTTCTGTTCTGGCTATAGCATTCTGCACCATACAATATGTTATGTACTACAGTCTTTATCTGGCCCAGAATAAAAAGGAATTATTCTAAAAGTACCAGTCAGATACATGTAAAATAACCCAAATAGTTTGCAAAAGCTGTAATGCTAAAACATACATTCAGCTTGTGTTAATGAAGAACAATAATACCAGAGCAGAGTGCAGGGATATAAACTGGTACAGCTCTGCATTTGGAAGAGTACACAGCTCTGATTTTGGGGTGCTTGAAGCGTTTAAGCAGGGAGGGATGAAATAATGTTTAAAATCACATTTTCCCTGGATCTCTCTCTCAAAATATATACCAGCCCTACAATCAATTATTTCAGAATGCCAATCAGATTAATAAGAAAATAGCCTCATATGGGTCTTCTTTTAAATTCCACCTTTAAAATGCTGCACTTTGTTGTCCTGAAATTTCTAGCTCAGTTCTATAAGATTGAAGTATAGATTAGATTTTTTTTTTGTGCTTCCTGGGAGTCCACAATAACTTGGAAGTCCTTTGAAGCTGAACTTGTGCTAACATGACCTTCTTTAACTACTAAAATAAAGATGTTCTCATTGCAGTACTACAAGTAGCAGTGTGAATGCAGAACAACTTCACAATTTTCACAATTATGTCAATCTAAAATTGTCATAATTATCACAGGAATAAGGCCCATGCTATTGAAGTTTCCAGCAAGGTAGAGTGTGTACTTGATGCACAATGGAACAAGCTGTTTCCTGGAGCCAGGAATCAATAGCCTTTCGACTGATCAGTGGGTGCATCCTGTAAGTGGAAGCTGTTCCCCAAGGCTCTCTTCCCCTCTGAAGCCACCTGAGACAGTCAGAGTTGTGTCTGCACACACACAGCAGTGCAGCCAACCTCCTTCCTTCCCAGTGAAGAGGAGGAAGAATGGAGATACAAGGATAACTTTATCTTTTCTAATTGCATAACAAAGTCCCCTGAGTTTCTGGGTGAGCCCCTCTTCCTTCACATATTTAATTTGCTTTAGTTCTGCTGCACCCTTCCTGTATGCAATGATTTCTCTTTCTGGCGTTGCACTGCCCTGTTGGTGTTTGCTGGTAAGGAAAGGCCTGAACTTTGCTTTATTCCACCTTGACATATCCTTAGTCAAGAAAAGCAGGAGGGGGGAGAGTGGCAGTTGGCTGGAGAGGCTTTGTCTGGAAAGCAGCAGCATGGGGAATGCCATCTGTTCCAGCTACCCGTGGTATTGTCTGAATGAGAACCCCAGCAGTCACAATGCCTCCACACCCACACCTACCTCACAGAGCTGTGGGGAGGGAGAAGTGCAGGGACCAGACACTTCCACGAGTCACATGTCAGTGTTCTTAAATAATGTACTGAACTTTATTGTACATACCTAATATACACCTGGAGGTCCTACTTTTCCTAACCTCAGGAGTTCCAGATTCAAGTAGCCTTAGTTAGCTCTGGCTTCATGGACCATGGCTGAATTTCCAACTACTCTGAATTCTTTATACCATAATAGTTCATTTCACCAACACCTACCTTGGCATGACAAAATTAAACAATAAATGTGTGAGCATTTGATTCGCTCTTCCCTCTTTTATGTACAGTGATTTCAGGCAAGTAAAAGATAGATCAGACTCTGAGAATGTCTTTCTGGGTACTTCCATGATCTTCTCTAAACTAAAACCAAGAAAAGCCCTAGCTCTGTGTACACAGATAAATCATTCCTCCAAATCCATATCTACACAGTGCTTGCTGCAGTCTTTCATTTGTTAATAATTCAGATTTGGTGTAGGCGTCCTATAAACGTGCCCAGTCACTGCCATCCTTTCATTTTCTATTTAATCTTGTTTCAGTCAGTAAAATTACAAGTCTTGGGTTTGTCCTCTTGCTTTTTTGTGAGGAAGAGTTTGTATCACCATGTGGACAGTCAGGAGTTGTGGTGTCAGCATGTTTGCAGGCCCTGGGTTGGTTTGCAAGGTTTTTTTTTGAATTGTGCATACTTTAAATTTATTTTGAAGGTGTAAAGGCATTTAAAGGTACCCCCTGGTGGTTTGTTGCTCTTCCTTACAATGCAGAGCTCTCTTGGAAGACGTGTGTGGATTCCAGGATTGGAGAAATCACAGGTTGAAAACTGGTGCTGGGAGAAGGAACAGTTGTGCTCCTTGGCTGAGCAAACACCAGCCCATACCTGCAGAGATACTTCAGTGGAATCAGCTGCCTGGAGCTGGGACTGGGGTTTCGGGGAAAGCACCTGTGCATGGGCTCCAGGAGTTGCTGAAATCTGTAGGGATTGTTGCATAAATTCATCAGGGCCATAGAGATGCATATTTGTTAAAAGCAAACGTGAAAATTTAAAGCAGTCTCTTAATGAGGTCTCAATTTGGCCATGTCATTATGAGATCATTTTTAGTTGGCTGTAGAGTCACTGGATCCATTTCCTCTCTCTGCTGTCACTGGAAGAGGGGATCAGTGGTGCTGGAAGGAGTTCATGTGCTTCTGTGCCGTGCTGCTGAGAGTGGATCTCTGTGGTTTTGCTTAAGGCTCTTTTGCCCACCTGCCTAAAACTGCAGTGATGAGTGAGTAGGGTTAATACCTAGTTTTTAAAAATGTGTATTTTTTTCCAGCAAGTGGAAATTATAAACCTGCTCAGCCAACATGAATACATTTTAATTTTAAAAAATATGTTGAAAGTGGCATTGTATGCCATAAAAATATACATCATGTGCCAAGACAAGCAATTGATGCTCTCCTATAAAATACAGTAAACACCTCCTCCCTGCCCTTCCTTTGGCTGTCGATCAGATTTCAGAATCATGAAATTTTACAGTATTACTGGTTAGAAGGGCTCCCCACTGGGAGCAGATGCCATCTCTGTCTTCATAGACTCAGAGAAAGTCCTGACATGTTTCATGGCGTTCATACGTGGAAGTCTGTGAAATGGAAAGGAAAACAGCTTTTTCTGTCAACCTGTCACTGATATAAGCTCTTACATTTCATCAGAATGACTAAACTTTAAAGCTGTTTCTTCAGTGCTGAGTATATTTGAGAACTCCCAAGTGTGATCAGATTTATAGAGTCCCAGTGTATGATAGAAGACCAAAGCATTTTGTGGCATGATATTAAAAATTCATTCAGATACTCGATAAAGCGTGGATGACAAAAGTCTGAAATGGAATAAGGTAGAGTGAATTTCTCCACGGTTTATTGACCTTGATTCCTCTACACAAAATAAATAGACAGAATGGACTAAAATCTCTTCTTTATGAAGGCAAAATCCTGGCAGTCAAAGACCGGCTCATAAAAATGCTCTCTGTGGCACATACCTTGGCAATGCTGGAAGTTGTAGGTGATGGGAATTTATTGCTGGTGCCGCAGTGTGCGTCTGTATTTCAGGGAAGGAGAAAGCAGGGGCTGCTTTATGAGGTTACTGATGTTATGCTGTGGAGAACAGAGAGAGAAAACACACTTACCCTTGCCACTCTGTGTTCTTTCCCTGAAGGTATCATAAGGTAAAACATTTCCCTTTGCATATCCATTTTTTATTTGTTTGGAAAAGGAGGAGAAAAGGCAAATCTCACAGAATGAGGAGTTTGACATCTCTCTCTGTTGGAAAAGGCTGGGGCTCCATACTGCTCTGAGAGGTTTTCCTGCCTTGCTGCAGTTGGAGAGCAGAATGCCTCATTGGTTTCAGATATTAAACTTTTGTGCAGAAAGCCCAGTTGGAGCTGGTGTGACAAATGGATTTTACCTGCTGCTGAAAAACACAGCCCCCACCTCTCCAGCCCTCCCGTCCTGCCTAACCTGGCCCCCAAGAGCACTGGAACAGAAAGCTGCCCTTAGGCACCATCTGTTTCTGCCAGCTCCCACTTCGGGCCCTGCCTTTACATCTGTTAAGTGGAGGCAGCTTACTTGATGAGTTGTTTTGAAGAAATATCTGGTCTCCCCACCATGTTCATTAACCATTGCAGATCTGTTAAAGACAGGCTCTGTGATGCAATTTAGCCGTAGTTAACTGAATTCATGGAAGTCACAGTCATGGATTATATTTGCATCCCGCAGGGATAGAGAGCAGAAGTGTTTTAGCAACACTGTTTTCTCTTCCCTTTGAAAATAAAATTCTTTCCTGTTTGCCTTGAGAAACCCCATTTTAAAGAATGATGAAATCTGAAGGGGATTTAAAGTGACTCAAGGATGACTGCTAATTTGTTACTCCTCCTTGTAAAACACAACCAAGCTGCATCCATAAGGCATGCTAAAACAATTATATTAATCATGTTTCCCTCCCAATAAAGAAAAGCAACTGTTTATTCCTAGCACCTCCTTAAGTACTCCAAAGCTACTGATTTGTTAAGCTGGCATTCTTCTCACGGGCAGACCCAGCTTTCTGGAGCCACTGGAATTTTTTCATGGCCAGTGATCAAGGACTAAAAGAAACAAAACAAAAATCCACGTAGAATACTTCAGAAAAATTGATTCAGTATATTTGTGTTTGGATTTTGTTTGAGTCAGAAAACAGTTTAATGGGCATTCAGGGAAAGCAGACATCATCCAGTTTGTATAGAAGGGAGCACAACACAAATAGAGAGGAAAGATGAAGTGTAGGAGAAGGGAACAAAATCTTGTTTTACAGATGAAGGATCCAGCACAGAAAGGGAGGAGGGAGGATTTGCTCAAAGTTGTTGAAGTGTTTTGGCCAGGAATTAAATCCATGGTTTTAATAATCTCATGGCCTTGAGCCATAAGTGTGGGTCCATCAGTTCTGTGCTGGCTGGACACACAGCTCAGCGACTTCTCCACGTGTGAAGAGTCACTTGAGAAGCAAAATCTGGCCATAATACAAATGGAATTTTCTTTTATTGTATATCTTACATTTTCATCTGAAATGATGCCCTGAAGCTACAATTATGCTTGATAATAAATGCTATACAGAGATATCCCTGTTGGGTTTAAGGATGAGGCTAATTTCTATATTAGTTAAAAGCTGGCACCTCTGAATCTAAGTCAGATGTAGTAAAATAAATAGGAGAAAAAAACTTATCAAAGCTTGATTTCCCATAGAGAGTTAATTGAAACCTTTGATTGATGCCTTTTTCTCTCGGAGTTGTTCTAACATTTCTCTTGTGTGCGTTTTCTGGGTGGGAGCGAGGTGTGATCACACGCTGCAGCCTTTCCTTCAGACTCATCGGGGCTCTGCACCAACTGGCCGCCTTTTGCAGAAAACTCACATGAGCTTAATTAGCTTTGAAATCTCTTGTCAAATGTGGGTGAAATTGGCCAATGAGTTCAAGAATTTCGAGGAGGTTGAACAGAGAGGGAAACTCGGGGACTGGTGGCACAAGCTGTGTTTTTGGGGGGAGCATGAGCGAGGGAGGCTCTGCGAGGGTTTTGTGTGTGGTGTAATGATGCCAACAGACAGAGATGAGATATCACAAAACTCAACTTGACATGTTGACTCAAAAGATGACACTTACACTGTTTATTCCAATTGCCTAAGCAGAGAAAAATAAAAAGCTGAGTTCTGCTTCCTTTACCCACACAAGTACTTGCATTGCTCTGGTATAGCTGGTAACTGCTCTTTAGCATTTCACTCCCTTTTTAGGCAGGTACTCTTGTAGTGAGGAAAGGTAACAAGTACTGTCTGAGTTAAAATTATTTGTAATATATATGTGTGATACGTGAAAGGACACTGTCCTTCACTCCCGTGGCTTTCTAAGCATAGAGCTCTGGTGACATCAGGAATATTCTGCAATTTCCTTGTCTAAACATGCCACTTGGCAAACACATGACATGCATAAGAATTAGCAATTCGCACGATCTAAAGAGAATTATCTGTTTGTCTCTAGGCGATTCACAAAAATATGCCCATAGCAATTTCAGGCATTATAAATCCATCCAGGTTGGTTCTGACCATGTTGCAGAAGTAATTTCGACTGGCACATCAGATGAAAGAACAGATTTGAAAACAGTAGCGTGCATGGCCCTGAAGGTTTTATCTTGGCTAATATTCCAGGCACCTTATGGCACTACTTTGGGTTTCTGTGAAGACTCCAAATAAAGTGTCTGTAGCCTGATGAAAGATTTAACACATTTTTTTCCTGAACAAGCTTTGTAAATGTTACGCTAAAGATAAAGAATGTACTCGCTGATGGGAAGCAGTTTATTTTTCAGTGTACTCTTGACTGAAAACACCCTTTACACTCAGTGCTTCTGCATTTCCAATGTATTTCCTCCACTTTGTGCAGCAGTGGAGGCTCTGTAACAATGACACTGGAGGGTGCAAATCTGGGATTTCATTTCCACTTTTAAATAATGCCCATGGAAATTCTGTCATTTACCTTTTAGCAGGATATCTTTGTGATTCCTGAGAGAAACAGCCAGAATAAATACACCCACTGGGAGGACTGCATGAGGGTCAGTCAGAGAAATAAGTGTATTATGTTTAGCAACACAACCTGTATTATGTGTGACCTGAATGATGAGGGTGAGAGCAGAGACTCTTGCAGGAGGTGGCTTTAGGTGGCCTCAGAAAATCACAGTTTGCTCTTCCTGTGAAAAAATAAGATGCCTGTTTGCTGCCTTTATTTGTGTTTTATCCCCTTTTCCATTAGCTTCTACCAGGGCTGGAATTAGGCACCTCCTTTGGCTCCTTTGGCTGTCTCAAGGAGAAGCACATTCAAGACTTTGTTTTACCAGCAGCAGTCTCCTGAGGTTCTCTGCAGTGCAGGGACAGAGATCATCTCCTCTAGATGGTGGTGCTTTCAGAACAGCTCCTTCTCAGTCCCCAGATATTTTAGGAACATTTTCTCCTTCTAAAGCAAGTGTAGGGTGAGAGGAGGGAGACAGACAAATACCTGGGGACAAAGAAGAGCTCTTTGCTGCTTCTGCTTTGGAGCTGGTAAATGTTTCCTGTATTCCCTCCTCCTCCTCCTCCTCGGGTGCTTGGCTGACCTTTTCCTGAAAGGATCTGCTGCTGTGAGGCCTCTTAGGGCTCATGTGCCTCGGGAGGCTGTGTAATTTTCCAGCTGAATAGGGTCCTAAATGCTATAGGGCTCTCACTCACAATTCCTGGCCATTTATTCCTGTAGGTTACAAATCATACTGAAGGGCCACGAGTGCTGTGCCTGAGCAGGCACTGAGCACACCCAGGGCTGGGGGCTCAGGGTAAGGCCAGGATGTTTGGCTGGAAATTTTGCTTCAGCTCAGTATTGCAGTCCTTAGTAGGATTAAAAGTATCATCTGCCCATTTATTTAGGTATTTTGGTTGGAGAGAACTTACATGGGAACATGGATAGTAATTTCACTTAGAAAGTGAAGAAATAAAGCCTGAAAAGGTTGTAACATGCCTGGTTATCAAAAACAAAAAAAGTCTTGCACACCCTTGCCTGTCCATTTTTTCCCCCCAACACCTCAGAGAGCAGTGGCCTTGCATGA